>NC_089581.1:142178016-142916635 GCF_019320115.1 Miscanthus floridulus | reverse complement strand
AAGAGGGCCGTCAGGGATTCTCCTGACTTTTTGTTCGACCCTCGCGCTTCCTTTTCGCTCGGAAGGAGGGGTGGAAGATGCCACGCTACCCTCGGTGGGCGCGAGCGACGGCATTTCCGGTGAGCTGTTATCGGGTAAGTCCGAGTGGAGGCCCGTACCCCGTTCGCTGGGGGTCGGCTAGCGGTCCGGAGACGCGCTCCAAGAGTACCGGAGGGTTTCTCTAGTGGGTGCCGAGGCCGTTCGCTGGGCCTCGGTGGCTCGGTGCCTCCCTACGGTGGGATCCCATTCAGGACCTCCCTGCCGGTCTCGGACACGACACAGGGCGTCCCAAGCGTTTCGCTTGCTTGGGCCTCGGCCTCGTATAGGCTCGCCCGTAGTCGTCCCTGACTCTTTTGCCCTGGGGCGGCTGTCGAAACCCCTGGGGGCCCAGCCTTCGAACCCCTGGACCGTAACGGGCTTGGTGCCCAGTTCCTTTGCCTGAAAGGAATCGGGTGGGGTTACCTCTCTCCCTGCGGTTAGCAACGGCAGGCGTGCCTTTTGAGGCAGCTTTTTCGGGGAGGTGAAACGGCGCCTGCTGCTGCTGCGGTTGGGCGCGACGTGGCGTCAGTCGACGGGACGTAACTGCACGCGCAATTAATGAGGAGGGAGTGGGCGGTAAGACCGGATCTGGATAACCGCGCCGGATTTTCTGGGGGAAAACTTCCCCGATTTCGTCGCCCGGCGGTTTCGACTCGTCCCTGCATAAATACGCAAACAGCCTCGCCCTCTCCCTCCTTACCTTTTCCGCGTTTGCTTTTGCTGCCTCCGTGCCGTTGCTGAGAGCATAGAGCGCCGGGGAAGAGAAGGGCGAGGGCGAGAGATCGAAAGAGAGAGGGAGAGAGCTTACCGCTGTAGCAGCGTCCTCCGCCGCGCAATGGCTGGTGGTCCCATCATCCTCCCGGCGGATCCCTGGGAGCGGTCCGACGTCACCGAGGAGAAGCTGCAGTCGCTCGTGGAGGCCGGTCTTCTTCGCCCGATCACCGACCCCGACGAGCCGGAGTGGATTGCTCCGGGGGACGAGTCGGAGCCGAGGCCACGCGACGGTTACGTGGTGAGCTTCGTCGTCTTCCATGAGCGAGGCTTCGGGTCGCCGGCGGATAGCTTCATGCGGGCACTCCCGCACTACTATGGCGTGGAGCTGCACAATTTCAGCCCCAACTCCATCGCGCAGGCGGCCATCTTCGTCGCCGTCTGTGAGGGGTACCTGGGGATCGCTCCCCACTGGGAGTTGTGGCTCCATTTGTTCCGAGCGACGTTCACCTCCAAGCCGGGGGGGACGAGGGGGGCTCGGAAGGCGCAGAGGGCCGGCGGTTGCACCCTTCACGTGCGCCAAGACCGGCAGTCCCTCTACATCCCGGCCCAGCTGTCAACGTCCAACCGTCGTTGGTATGACGGCTGGTTCTACCTCCGCAACAACGGCGGAGGACTTCCCCCTTATACCGGGCGGGTTGTAGAGAGTCAACCGGAAAAATGGGGATACGGCGTCGTCAAGGCCGATCAGCCTAGGCTAGAACCGCTCTTGAGGGCCTTGGGGAAGCTGCGTGACCACGGCCTTTCGGCGGCCGTGGTTGTGGCGGCTTTTCACCGCCGGAGGGTGTTGCCTCTGATGGCCCGGCGGCGGCGGCTGTTCGAGATGACCCTGGGTGATTCGATCGCCGGTGTCAAGATGTCCGCCTTCGCTCTTACCGACGACGAGACCCTGCGTCGGGTGAGAGAGGCGGTAGACGGGAAGCCGAGGCTCGATGACTTGACGCCGTTCCCGATGCGCCCGTCGCGGGGGTATGTCTCGCTGGTAAGTTGGATGTTGTCGAGGCTTTCGCGGCCTTCTTGTTTTTCGCCTTTTTGGTCTGTTGTCTTACTTCGTCGTTCTCACTGGGGATAAGAGACGTGCGAGGCTCCCCGCCGCCCGTTCCCGAGGACGCCCGGCGGCGATCCGTGAACAGGGCGCGTGCCGAGGAGGAGAAGAAGAAGAAAGATGCCCAGGAGGCGAAGCGCACGAAGAAGATCCTCGCGCGCGAAAAGCTGGACGCCCGTCGCCGGCGCCAGAGGCTCGACGGTCTCCCTTTGGAGCCGTCTCCCTCGTCGTCGGTGTCAGATTCTTCGAGCGACGGCGGCGGGCGCGAGGTGGGGACGGCCTGCCTGGAACACCTCCCCGACATCAGGGAGATGGTTCCCGGGGCGTCGGCAAGGAGCCTGACGCCCCCAGGAGGAGGAGGAGGCGTCCCGGGGCCAGTGGCGGCCGGTCCCGGGGCCGAGGCCGACACACCCGAGGCGCGGGTGTCGGAGGAGCGTGCCGTCGGCCCGATGGGTTCGACGGTGGTGGAGCGGGTGACGGTGGGGGCGACCCCATTATCTCCGCGAAGGGTCGAGGAGGTGCCGGGGTCCGACGGAGGCCAGCTGGTACTGGTGGACACCGAGGCCGTGCTGCTGCTACCCCTGCCGCCGTTGCAGAGGAGGCTGGCGGTGTCGAAGCGGCTGCATCCCCGTTCGCGGTAAGCGTTTTCTCTGGTAGTACTTCTTGCTTGCCCCTTGGTTGCATGCTGACTTTGGGAATGTCTTTTCTTCCAGCCAGACGTTTCTGGTGGGAGATCCTCCCTTGGCGCCCCGTAAGGCGCTCAAGGTGAACGTTAGCTCCTCCGCCCATCAGGCAGCGGAGGCGCAGGCTTGCGTGCGACGCGGCGCGGCGTCGGGCGAAGCTGTTTCGGAGGAGGTGGCTGCCCAGGAAAAGGGGGCCGAGGCGGCCGCGGAGCGAATGGAGGAGGAGGAGCCCATGCCTCGCGATGTTGTGGGTCTTGGGGCGAAGGAGGCTAGGGCCATCGAGGTAGAGGTGGCGGAGGCCAGAGCCCCCGGGTTCGTCGAGACCGAGGCGATGGAGGTGGAGACGGGGCAAATTTTGGCGCCGCCCCTGGTTCAGACAATCTCGTCTGATGATTCCTCCCGAGGGAAGGAGGCGGCGGACGTCGAGGCGGCCAGTACCGCGGAGCAACCAGTCCCAGATCCCGCTGAGGGGAGTTCGGCTCTTGTCCGGCTACGGCCCGAGCCTCGCGGGTGGAACTTCCCGCGCGTTTTCTGGCGGAACCGGGCTGACCCCGAGGGGGAGCCCGTGTTCGCCCTTGACGATACGGCAGAGGGGGGGCATTGGGGCACCCTCGAGCAGTACCGCCAACTGGCAGTGCGGTCGCTGCAGACAGCGATGACTATTATGGGTCAGGACTTGCCCGGTGTCACGCGGGTAAGTACTTTCCCTTCTCGTGCCGCGTTGTTTTCTCTCCGAGCCCCCTCGTAGTGTTTGACGTGTGTTTTTTGTTTTGCCTCCTTAGGAGCTCGAGACCCGATCCCTTGGGAAATCGGTGTTCCTGTGAAATGAGAGGGATATCTGGGACCAGCTCCGGCGCCAAAAGGACCTGCTTGCCGATGCCCAGGGGCTATTATCGGCGCGGAGTGCGGAAGTGGAGGACCTCCGCCTTCGTTGTGCTGACATTCAGGCCCAGTTGGCCGCGGCTAAGGACCAGTCCGCCCCTCTGGTGGCCAAGATCAAGGAACTGGAGGAGGAGCGAGACTCCTTCAGGCTTCGAGCCCAGGAAGCGACGGCCTCTGCTAAGGAAACAGCCGGGCAGCTGGGTGTGGAGCAGAGCGAGCATCAGGCGACGAAAGTCGCCTTGGCAGAGGCTACCAAGGCGGCCGAGGCCTCTCAGGTCGAGGTCTCAGCCTGGAAGAGCAAGGCCGAGGGTAAGTTCCGCTGAACCATGTTCCTCGCTCCATTTGCTCTTTTGTCCTGGTTCGCGCTTGACTCCTGACCCCTTGTTGCGGCGTAGATCTGGGGAAAGAAGCCTCCCAGGCGGCTGAGGCCTCCGTCGCGGCGCAAGCGGCGCTGGATGTCGAGGTCCGGGAGCACGAGGCGCTGCGCAGCGCTGTCCGGTCCGCCTGCGAGGCTCTGGACGTCGAGGAGGTCCAATCAGCTAGCTCCCTTGGGAGCCGCCTGATTGCGTTGAGCGGCTACGTCCGCGAGAGACTCCGAGGGGCGTTGCACACGGGTGTCAAGCGCGCCCTGGCCGTCGTCTCCTCGCACTACGCCATCAACCTCGAGGCCGTCAGCGACGGCTATGTGTTGCCAGAAGATGACGAGGAGGCTGATGCAGAGGTCGTGAGGCTGTTGGAGGCGGCCGAGGCGCCTGGCACTGCGTTGGCCAAGCTGTTCGAAGAAGAGGTGGTCCCTCCCGCGCCAGCCGCCGATCCTTGAGCTTTGACTTGGGCCAAAAGGGGCCGTGTAACTGGATTGAGTTAGTTGCCGAATCGTGACGTTTTTTCGTGGTCGTCGAGGCCTTTAAAGTATTTGCATATGTGCGTCTTTTAATCGTTTTCTGTTCTACTTCCGAGCCTGTGCCCTCTGTCTCGATCTTGGGAACCCGCAAAGAAAACCCTCGGGCCCTAAGCCGTCCTTCGGCGAAGGGTGGTGAGGGAGCTGCCGTAGCCCAGAGGCGTAGGCCGTTCTCACGTCTCGACCGGCCCTTTGGCCTCCAGACAGACTTTTGGTCTTTGGGTTTCTTGTGAAGGTCCCGTCTGAGCGTGAGAGAGTTTTGGCGTAGAAATTTTTTGAAAGACCATTAACAAATGGTGTTCGGGACTTAGGGGGTTCCCCCTTCTAGCCCCCGAGGGAGGCCCGGCTTTGCAGAGGCAGAGCCGAGTCTCCCTTATTGCGCTATTGTGACGTCGAGCCCCTATTGATAGACAAGCTCTCTGTACAGAACTTCCTCGGCGCCTACGCTGTCCTTTGGGTGAAAAGGTGGTGAGGGAGTTGCCGTAGCCCGGAGGCGTAGGCCGTTCTCACGGCTCAGCCGGCCTTTTCACCTTTGAGATGATCGTACGGTCCTTGGGTTCTATACAATCGATTTGTCTATAAGGGGGTTCCTCGAAAGATTATAACAACTAAAGAACGCTTCTTTATTGTATTTCGAGAAACAATGTAAACAACGTTTGGAAATTTAAGGGTAGAAACGACGTAGCTGTTCTATGTTCCAAGCGTTGGTGAAGATTTCGCCCTTCTCGTTGGCTAACTTGTAGGTCCCGGGCTTCAGCACTTGAGCGACGATATACGGCCCTTCCCAGGGTGGGGTCAGCTTGTGGTGGCCCTTGTTGCTCTGCCTCAGTCTCAGCACCAGGTCGCCCACTTTCAGGTCCCGGCTTTGGACGCGCCGGGCTTGGTAGCGTCGTAGGGCTTGTTGGTACCTGGCTGAGTGTAGCAGCGCGACGTCTCGGGCTTCCTCCAGTTGGTCGAGGGCGTCTTCGCGGGCAGTGCGGTTGCTTTGTTCGTTGTACGCCTGTAGCCTCGGGGAGCCGTATTCTAAGTCAGTGGGGAGGATGGCCTCGGCTCCATAGACCAGGAAGAACGGTGTGAATCCCGTGGCTCGGCTTGGGGTATTTCTTAGGCTCCAGATGACTGACGGGAGTTCGGCAAGCCATTTCTTGCCAAACTTCTTCAACTGGTTGAATATTCTTGGCTTAAGGCCTTGTAGGATCATGCCGTTGGCACGTTCTACTTGGCCATTCGTCCTTGGGTGCCCTACGGCCGACCAGGCCACCCGGATGTGGTGGTCGTCGCAGAACGTTAGGAACTTGCGACCGGTGAATTGTGTCCCATTGTCAGTGATGATGGTGTTAGGAACCCCGAACCTGTGGATGATATCCGTAAAGAACAGCACCGCTTGCTCGGATTTGATCTGAGCGATCGGACGAGCCTCGATCCATTTGGAGAATTTGTCGATAGCTACCAGCAGATGGGTATAGCCCCCGGGTGCCTTCTACAGAGGCCCAACCATGTCCAGTCCCCACACAGCGAATGGCCATGTGATGGGGATGGTTTGGAGGGCTTGGGCCGGGAGGTGCGTCTGTCGAGCATAGTACTGGCATCCCTCGCAGGTGCGTACTAGCTTTGTGGCGTCGGCCACCGCTGTTGGCCAATAGAAACCTTGGTGGAAGGCGTTACCCACGAGCGTCCGAGGCGCCGCGTGGTGCCCGCAGACTCCCGCGTGTAAGTCCCGAAGTAAGGATTGGCCAGCCTCGGTGGTGATGCATCGTTGGAGAATACCAGATGGGCTGCGCCTATATAACTCGCCGTCGCAGAGGACGTAAGTCTTGGCGCGTCGCGCAAGCCGTCGGGCTTCGGTTCTGTCAGCAGGAAGCTCTCCTCGGACGAGGCGATCAAGGAGAGGGACTCGCCAGTCCGTTCCTTGGTCGGCCTTGGGAGGCTCTGCGTCAATCGCCATGGCCTCGGGCTCGGCTGACGGGGTCTCGGCGGCAGAGGGGGCCTCGGGCCCTGCGGTGGGCTCGGCCGATGGGTCCTCTTCCGTCGCCGAGGCGTAGTCGACGGATGGCTTGTGGATGTCTCTGGCGAAGACGTTCGGAGGGGCCGGGGTTCGTGCCGACGCCATCTTTGCCAGTTCGTCCGCGGCCTCGTTGAACTTTCGTGCAACGTGGTTGAGTTCGAGACCATCGAACTTGTTCTCCAGACGACGTACCATCGCGCAGTATGCCTGCATTTTGGGGTCATGGCAGCTTGACTCTTTCATCACCTGATCGACGACGAGTTGCGAATCACCACGTACGTCGAGACGTCGTACTCCAAGTTCGATGGCGATTTGCAGGCCGTTGACGAGGGCCTCGTATTCGGCGACGTTGTTGGAGGCGGCGAAGTGAAGCCGGATCATGTAGCGCATGTGTATTCCGAGAGGCGAGACTAGGAGCAGGCCCGCGCCGGCCCCAGTCTTCATCAGAGACCCGTCGAAATATATGGTCCAGCATTCTGATGGGATTTGAACGGGTGGCAGCTGTGTGTCGGTCCACTCGGCTACAAAGTCAGCCAGGACCTGTGATTTGATCGCTTTCCGAGGCGCGAAAGACAAGGTCTCCCCCATGAGTTCGACAGCCCATTTAGCTATTCTACCCGAGGCCTCCCGGTTTTGGATTATCTCTCCCAGAGGAAAAGACGACACCACCGTCACCGGGTGGGACTCGAAGTAGTGACGCAACTTGCGTCGAGCCAAGACTATGGCGTAAACCAACTTCTGGATGTGGGGGTAACGTGTCTTAGTCTCGGAGAGCACTTCGCTGATGAAGTAGACAGGTCGCTGGACGGGCAGAGCGTGTCCCTTCTCCTGCCTCTCGACGACTACGGCCGCGCTGACCACTTGGGTCGTCGCGGCGACGTAGAGTAAGAGGTGTTCGCCCTCGGTGGGCGGAACTAGGACAGGGGGGTTGGCGAGCAGCGCTTTGAGCCTGGCGAGGGCTTCTTCGGCCTCGGCGGTCCAAGAAAAGCGCTCGGACTTTCTCAAGAGGCGGTACAGGGGCAGGCCTTTTTCGCCGAGGCGCGAGATGAAACGGCTCAGGGCCGCAAGGCATCCCATGACCCTCTGCACGCCTTTGAGGTCTCGGATCGGGCCCATGTTGGTCACGGCCGAGACCTTTTCCGGGTTGGCCTCGATCCCACGTTCCGAGACTATGAATCCCAAGAGCATGCCTCGGGGAACCCCGAAGACACACTTCTCGGGGTTGAGCTTGATGCCCTTCTTTCTGAGACATGTGAAGGCAACCTCCAGGTCGCCGACGAGATCGCCGGCCTTACTGGACTTGACCACGATGTCATCTACGTAGGCCTCAATGGTTCGTCCGATATTTTCGCCAAAGACTTGGATCATGCACCGTTGGTAAGTAGCCCCTGCGTTTCTGAGGCCGAACGGCATGGTTATGTAGCAGTACATGCCGAATGGGGTGATGAAAGAAGTCGCGAGCTGGTCGGACTCTTTCATCTTGATTTGGTGGTAACCGGAATACGCATCAAGGAAGGAGAGGGTTTCACATCCTGCAGTGGAGTCGACGATTTGGTCAATTCGTGGTAGTGGGAACGGGACTTTCGGGCATGCTTTATTTAGACCAGTGTAGTCCACGCACATCCTCCACTTGCCACTTTTCTTCCTGACTAGTACAGGGTTAGCCAACCACTCTGGATGGGATACTTCCTTGATGAACCCGGCTGCCACGAGCTTCTGTACTTCTTCGCCGATGGCCCTGCGCTTCTCCTCGTCAAACCGGCACAGGCGCTGCTTTGCCGGCCTGGAGCCTGGCCGGATATCTAAGGCGTGCTCGGCGACCTCCCTTGGTATGCCTGGCATGTCCGAGGGACTCCATGCGAACATGTCGACGTTCGCACGGAGAAAGTCGACGAGCACGGCCTCCTATTTGCTGTCGAGGGTGGCGCTGATCTTCAGTCCCCGACCGTCGGGGACGGTGGGATCGACTAGGACGAACTTGACGGCCTCCGCGGGTTCGAAGGTCCCGGTGCGCCGCTTGGCGTCGGGAACCTTGCTACCAAGCTGGTCGAGATCGGCGATGAGGGTCTCGGCCTCCACGATGGCCTCGGCGTACTCGATGCACTCGACGTCGCAGTCGTATGCATGTTCGTACGTGGACTCGACGGTGATGACGCCGTTGGGGCCTGGCATCTTGAGCTTGAGGTAGGTGTAGTTGGGGATCGCCATGAACTTGGCGTAGCACGGGCGCCCTAAGATGGCGTGGTAAGCCCCCTTGAATTCAACTACCTCGAAGGTGAGGACCTCCTTACGGTAGTTGGATTGAGTGCCAAAGCAGACGGGCAAGTCAATGCGTCCGAGGGGTCATGTGCGCTTCCCTGGCACGACGCCGTGGAAGGGCGCGGAACCACCTCGAAGCCGTGATTGGTCGAGCTCCAGGAGCTCCAGAGTGTTGGCGTAGAGGATGTTGAGGCCGCTGCCTCCGTCCATGAGTACTTTGGTGAGCCGGGTGTTGCCGACGATCGGGTCGACGACAAGCGGGTACTGCCCGGGGTTTGGAACGTAATCGGGGTGGTCATCCCGGTCAAAGGTGATTGCTTCCCGAGACCAATCGAGGTACCGGGGGGTGGCTACCCTGACCGAGAAGACCTCCCGGCGTTCCCTCTTTCGCTGGCGCGCCGTGAGGCATGCCGAGGGTCCGCCAAAGATCATGAAGGCGTTGCGTACCTCGGGAAACCCATCATCTTTATCACCGTCCCTTTCGCCGGCGCCCCTTTTCCTGGCCTCATCGTCGTCGGGGAGCCCAAGCCTGGCGTAGTAATGCCGGAGCATGGTGCACTCCTCGAGGGCATGCTTCACCGGGCCTTGATGGTAAGGACAGGGCTTCTTTAGCATGTCGTCAAATAGCCCGGGGCCGCGGGGGCCTCGGGGATTCCTGCGATCTGTTGTGGCGACGTGAACGGCCTCGAGGACCTCCTGCTTCCCCGGGCGACCCTTCTTCTTTCTCTTAGGGACGCGGGTGGGCGAGGCCTCGGGGGCCTCGTCCTTCTGCTTCCCCTTGGCGTTGTTGTTGTTGGGGAAGATGGCCCCCACCGCCTCTTCGCCCGAGGCGAAGTTGGTGGCGATGTCGAGGAGCGCGGCGGCAGAGCGCGGGATGTTGCGTCCTAACTCTCGGACCAAGTCCCGACAAGTGGTGCCGGAGAGGAAAGCCTGGACGATCTCCGAGTCACCGACGCTGGGTAGCTCGGTGCACTGTTTGGAGAAGCGCCGGATGAAGTCTCGGAGAGACTCGTCCGGCTTCTGGCGGCAGCTCTTAAGATCCCAGGAATTCCCAGGGCGCACGTAAGTGCCCTGGAAGTTCCCGACGAAGATCCTAACCAAGTCGCGCCAGTCGTGGATTTGCGAGGGGGGGAGATGCTCAAGCCAGGCTCGCGCCGAGTCCGTCAAGAGCAAAGGGAGATTGCGGATGATGAGCAGATCATCGTCCGCGCCACCCAGTTGGCAGGCCAGGCGATAATCGGCGAGCCAAAGTTCCGGGTTGGTCTCGCCGCTGTACTTTGCGAGGTTGGCCGGCTGTCGGAACTGGGCGGGGAAAGGAGCAACGCGGATGGCCCTGCTAAAGACACGAGGTCCTGGCGGCTCAGGGGAAGGACTACGGTCCTCTCCACTGTCGTAGCGACCGCCTCGGTGTGGGTGGTAGCCTCGGGCGGCTCCGTCGTCGTGGCGCCGTCGCCTGCCAACTACTTCGTGGTTGCCCTGTGCCTCGCGTTGGTCCCTAAGTCGGTCGCGCACCGAGGGGGCCCTGTCGACCGTCGGTGCGCGAGCGGCCTCGGGACGGACCGAGGCATCCTGACCCCCTCGAGGTTGCGCTGTGGGTTGCTCCGAAGTGCCTCCGCGCCGGCGGGAGGCGGAACTCTCGGCCTGCTGCACTGCTGCGGTCTCGAGGAGGTCACGGAGCTCTCCGCGGACCCGTCGCCCTTCGGTGGTGGAGGGCTCGGGCATTGCTCGGACCAGCATCGCAGCAGCTGCGACATTCTGGCTAGCGCGGTTAAAGATCGGGGGTGGCTCTCCCCCCTCGTTGTCGTTGATGTGGTGATGGACGTCGCGGGCCCTCCCTCGGGCTCCTCCGCCCTCACCGCGCCCTCGCTGCTCCTGCTCGAGAGTGTCCCGGAGCTGTTGCAGAAGGAGTCGGTCCTGTTCGACCTTGGCCTGAAGCTCGCGGAGCTGCTCCAGGTCTGGGCGACGATGCCCCCGCGAACGGGATTCTCGTTCCGTGCTGCCGGGGCTACGAGACGCGGAGGTGTGGCATCACCCGCCCCCGCCCGGGGCGGTGAATGGTTGCCTGTCCTTTCTTCCTCTTCGCCCGCCGTTGGCATCCCGAGCCCGACATGGAAGCACTCACGGGATGGATCATAAGTCCCTTCGTCGTCGGAGTCGGAATAGCCGAGGCAGTAGTCGCTTGCGGCCAAGAACTGGCGCAAAGCCCCAGGGTTGTGGAGTTCGGAGAAATCCACCCCGGGCCACGCCTCGTCCTCGTCCGAGGGGTCGGGGTGGGTGCTCAGGTCGAGAGCGAAGCGCTGGCGGTGTTCCGAGGGGTGCTCGTGAGCGGCAGCGTAAGCGTAGGCATAAGAGGTGGCGGCATTTCTCAACCCAAAGGGGTAAGGGGACGGGGCCGTCTCCAGATTCTGCCCCGCCGGGGTCGGCTCTTCAGGGAGTGGCGGAGCGGGGCTAGACGACTGGGCATCGCCGTAAGCCCCCGGCGATTTTCCTTTGTCCAGGCTCAGGTCAGACGGGTCTCCAGCCAGGGACCCCGTACCAACAGCTGGTCGTAGGATATCGGCGGGGAGTGGCGTGCCGCCCCGGGCTCGCGTAGCGTCGGGGTGGCCTTGCTCGCGCCGTGCCTGGCGAGCGTGGCGAGAGCGGCCGCCCGGGCGCCGCCTGCGCCTGGGCTGCCGGGGCGCGACTTCGTCGTCGGACGGTGGGGTTCGAGGAGTGAGGAGCACCATGTCATACTCATGCCCTAGAGACATGAACTCTAGGCTGCCGAACCAAACTATGGTGCCGAGACGCAATGGTCGAATGTAGTCTGCCATCCGGAACTTGCTAGGATGACGAAGCTGACACGCAGAGGCCCCTACCTGGCACGCCAACTGTCGGTGTTTCGGAACCGGGGGTCCCTCAACCAACGAGTGAATTTGTGCTGCGTGCCCCTAATCCCGGATGGTGATGCAAAGAGACACAAGGTTTATACTGGTTCGGGCAATCGAGGCCCTACGTCCAGTCTGAGAGATCGATCTTGTATTCCTTGCACCGGAGTGCTCGTAGTAGGGGGTTACAAGCTAGGTGAGAGAGGGGGTTAGCCCCAGGTCTCGGCGAGGGTGGTGCGGGCTGTTTGAGACGTTGTTCTCAAACAGCGTAGAAGTGTGTAGTTCTATCGGTGTGTTCGTCTTTCTGCCCGTTCCTTCCTAAAAATGGCCCCAATCCCTCCCTTTTATACTCTAAGGGAGAAACTGGGACGTACACATATTGCTACCTAACGCTTTATTAATAGAGGTGGCGTGTTCGAGCCCTGTAGCCGGCCACTGTTCGTGGCATGGTCGATGGAGTGCCCCCGTCCTTGTCATGCAGAAGTGATGCGCCTGTCGTACTTGGTTTTGGGCATAGTGAGGCTCCCGTACAGCTTGACGCAGGGCATGGCGGGCGACGTGCAGGTCATCGTGTGAAGACGTCGTAGGGAGCTGCGGCTCTGCAAGTGCCGAGGCCGAGCCATCGCGGGGGGCCTGACGGACATGGATCCTCAGGCTGCCGAGCCCCCGCAGCAGACTGCCGAGGCCCTGGAGAGAATTATAGGTCCTGGGTACTGATTCCGAGGCCACAGTAGCCCAGACGTGGCTCCCCATGCTGCGTTGTTCTCGGAGCAGGAGTTGGCAGCACAGTGAGGCATGGGCGTCACCCACGCGCATAGTGGTTGGCACAGTGGCGGGTAACCCCTGCCCAGTACGGGCGACGTGCAGGTCATCGTGTGATGACGTCGTAGGGGGCTGCGGCTCTGCAGATGCCGAGGCCGAGCCATCGCGGGGGGCCTGACGGACATGGATCCTCAGGCTGCCGAGCCCCCGCAGCAGACTGCCGAGGCCCTGGAGAGAATTATAGGTCCTGGGTACTGATTCCGAGGCCACAGTAGCCTAGACGTGGCTCCCCATGCTGCGTTGTTCTCAGAGCGGGAGTTGGCAGCACAGTGAGGTACGGGCGTCAAGCATGTGCATGGTGGTTAGCATAGTGGCGGGTAACCCCTGCCCAGTCCTGCCTCCTGTCCCGTCAGTCGTTCTGCTGTACTGTGCCGAGCATGCGGCTGATGTCAGGGGCAGCAGTTGGCTGAGTTAATGCGACACGATGTTTCGTCAGAGGGACGGGAGGAGGAAGAGGCAGCGGAGTGCTCCCGTGCCCGCCTCGCGCGAGACGGAGGATCGGTGGCCCAGCCGAGGCCTGCGACGAGAGAAGGGGTCGGCCGAGGCCTTCGGTGGGGGGTCGCCCGAGGCCAGCGGCGAGGGGGCCTCGGGCGAGTCGGAGAATTGCAGACCTCGGCGAGGAGGCCTCAGGCGAATCGGAGATTTTTGGCTGAGACCCCGTTTGTCTTGCTAGTTTTTGTTTAGGGTCTGAGCCGTTTTCTTTGGTTTCTGCTTAGGGTACCCCTTTTTACGGTATCCGACACCGCTGTTATAATAATAAATGCGATACTCTGATGTTGTATTAAAAGTGATGTAAGAAATGGTTAAGAATGATGTAAGCTTTATTCTCTCATTTGTGATCCTAATGGCAAAAATGTGGATTTTTGGGTTCTCCCCTGGGGTGTGCCCGACGGAACCGAGTAATTTAGTGTTCTCCCTCGAGTGCTTAGTGTCTAATGGAAGACAAGCACTCCTGTGAGGCATTAGATTAGGCGGTTCTGTCACAGGTGGTATCAGAGAACAAATGAGGAAACAAGGCTTCAAAAACCTTTTCTAAACTAAAATTTGACAACTCATTGTTGCAAAAAGTTAGGACGTTCATATGCGAAGTTATATAAGTAGCCCTATTACTATGGTTATGTATCCAGGATAGATGGCACTCTACTGACTTAGATAGGATTAATCAAGTTTCTGTAGGTACACTGACTTGAGCATAGTTCGATAGTATCGACTAGTTATAGGGAGAGAACGATATGCCAAAAATCTGAGAACGGTTGCCCTATATGTTGGCAACAGTGAAAGGACGTATAGGACATGCATTCATGCATATCCTCTTTGTGCATTGTAGCGCTTGTATTGCTGGTAGATACGTCATCCATAGGTGTCACGCGCGTCGTATTGTGCATGAATGACTCGTTCCTGTTCTAGAGTTAGGTCCGCACTATGGCTTCATGCTCTGCGTTTGCCCGTGGTTCACGCCGGTCGTGACCCACATCTCCCCATACCCCTTTCTGCGCTCTTGTCGGACCCTTGCCCTGTAGTCATACTAGTCTGTAATGGCATCGCACGTCGCTCACCTCCAACACACGGAATTTGGTCGATCCGCCATAGTGATCTCGCGCTGGAACCCTGGTGAACCGCGCCAGGACCACCGAACGCTCCGCCTTTATAAGTAGAGCCTGGCTTAGCTATTGGTACCACCACTCGACGTACTTTAGCTCACTTAGCTTTTCCTTGAGCCAGCTTTTCGTTCAGCCTTCCTTGCAACCACCACCAGAGATGGTAGGAGCCTGGGTCAGTAACTACTGCCTGAATGTTGAGGGTTTTCCTAGAATACTGCATGCCACCCTACAAAAGCTTGGAGTCAGAGATCATCCCGAGTATGAGGGCCGTGAGTATGAGGAGCATGGCACCGAGCGGTGTGAGGTTACCGTCTATATCGGGAAGAGTGAGGAGTTCCCCGACCTCACTGAAGCCTGGAGTGTGACCGCAACCGGATTTCGCTTCGTCGACACCTACCAGGTTGTGGCCCGCAAAGCCTTGCGGTACCTCTACCAGATCTATGAGGAGCCCATTGCTTGTACTCCCATGTAGTTCTTTCCTCCTTTGGACAAGAATCGGCGGGCATGGAGGGCCCGCATGGAGGCTTTGCAAGGACGGGATGTGCAAGAGGACAGTCCCACCATGGTGCACTTGACCACGTACCTGCTCGCTCTAGATGAGCAGTACGACCGTCAAGCCTTGGAGCTGAGGGCGTGCCTTCGGCGCGCCAAGGAAGCCGAGGTCTTCAACCGGATGCTCTAGGTGCAGCTCGCCGAAGCGCATGCCAGCGCTGCAGCTGCTGAGAGCCGGGAGGCTACCATGGAGGAAGCTCTAAAGGAGGCCGAAGATCGGCATGTTCATCAGCTGCGGGTGGCCTATCTTATCACCAGGGCCGAGCAGAGGACGCTGGCTGCTGAAAGGCAGGATGCCCCAATCTTGGAAGGGATCCCTATCCACCCGCCCGAAAGAAGAAGAACCGGTGTTGCGGCACCGCCTGCACCTCCACCCTCAGAAGTGTCAGAAGAAGAACCCTTGATTCCTCTCACTCAGCTGTTGCTCCATGAAGATGTAGATTAGTTGCCTTGGGATGCTGCACCCGTAGTAGTAGTGTTTTTCGTTGCTGTCCCCCGGAATTGTACTCTTGCCTGTTGTTCGTCGTCCGTAGTTGTTGAGATCATCTGACCGTAGGCGAATGCTGTGTCGTGAATCGGAGCCTGAATGCCTGTATGATGTACCCGTATAAGACCGTTGGAACCTGTATTTTATCTAGTTCACTGTGTTTATTACGTTCATCTACCTTAAAGTTTCGTTAGATGTGCTTAAAGTTTTCAAGGGTGATATTAAGCGAGTTACAAGAGAAGTTGACATTCAGAGGCCAGCAGATCAGCCGCGATTGGATGTTATTGGACACTGTATCGACTAATTGTGGATGTTCCAGCAGAACACTTGAATCTCCTTAAACCAAATCCGCCGTTGGATTTGAATTCCTTGTCCCTTGTTGTGAAGGGAACTCTTGTTATTTAAATTTTTCCCTTGTAATACTCCCCTTATTCTGTGGTCTATGACCCCACCGCTTTCATGGCGTGTAAGTTGATAGTAGTTGCCTGGTTAATAGATTATGGTGCCGCAATGAAACCAAGGGCTCCCGGTGGAACAGCTGCCACATGTGACGCTGCTCGGCACGCGCTGGTATCGAGGTTATTAACCAAATACCTTTACCAAGTTACACCGCCGTACCGTTTTGTTTTAAAAATTTTCTACTTGGAAATGTTCAGGTGTTTAAACGGGAAATCCACAACGGGTTGATACATAAATGTTCTCTCTAAGTAAACAAGAGGAGATGGTTTTGGAGGAAGAAAGTCCGACATGGTCTCAGTCTGCATGAAAGACAGATGTGGTCGAGTAAAGGAAAGAACAAGAAGAGTAGTAAGGAAAGTTAGCCTCGAGTAGTCAGGAGTGATTGTAAAGGTCTGAGTGGATGTCATGTCCCAATCCCTGTTGTAGTTGACCGCGCTACGCATGCTGGGTCATTTCGCTACGTGCCCTACGAATGCTGTCTGTATCGGGTCCTTAGCTCTCCGTTTTCGCATGGCCGCAGCATTGTGCCGCACTCGCCGTCCTTATGCACTGTGCGCTTTTCCTTTTTCCTGGCGTCTGGTCGGCTCTCTACCCCACACCGTCGTTCCCCCCATACCGGACCCCCCCCATTTCCCCTTCCTTTCGTTCTTCTTTTTGTGGACATGATCGCTCGCACGCCTGCCTCATCGAGCATACCCCCTCCCTTTTCCTTTATTTCCCTTCCACCGTTCGCGCAGGGAGCGCACCATGTCCGACCTTATCTCCACAGCATGCACCGTCTGTGTATTCCGTCCCCGCCGCAGCCACTTCTGGTGTGTTGCTTTCCCTCTTCGTTCGCCTATATAAGATACCTTTGGTCCTTGCTCTTCTTCTTCATCCCCATTCCTCTCGCTTTCACAGCAGAACTACGAAATCTAGGCGACATTGTGAAGCTAGGTTCGTCTGTCTGAGGTGATGGTGTGATCTGAGAAGAAGAAAGGATCCGGTTCGTCGAAGAAGTTCAAGTTCCCTTGGTTAGTTGGCCTTAGGATTCACGATGTTTTACTTCTCAGTCGACTGTTTCTGGATTTGTTGGTGCTACGCCATGATTTGGATAATCATTATCTTATTGTTTCTCCATTGTCCTCGTCTATCTTGACTTCTGGATTAGATCTCGGTTGTACCAAGTTGCTCTTAACCATGTATCCCTAGGTCCCGTGCGGTTTTGTATTCGAAGTCATGTAATCTTTCGTGTAACCCCTGATCTACGAATGTAATCGCATTTCCCCTTTTATGGTCCTAGCTTCGAATCTTGGGACGAGATTCTTTTTAAGGGGGGTTGGTTGTAACACCCCGGTGTTACGATCTCGTTTGGCACCGCGATTTAGGCATAAGAAAAATTTTTGAAACGCGTTTCCCAGATTTTGCTTTAAAACGTACTTGATGCGATGAGTGGATCCAGTGACTCAGTTTTGGGGACTCGAATCAACGTCCAAGTTAAATTCCTCAGTACGTAAAGATAATTAGGAAAGTCGAACGACTATTCTAGCGAACGGTCTATTCTGCTAGATTGAGCTTGAAAAGCAACTTTTATAAATAAAATAAAATCCATTAATAAATAGAACGATATATTCCGCTGTTAATATATCGTTCTGGTTGGTGTCCTCATATTAAATGTGCGCCCATGCATATTTAACCACAATTTACTAGTAAGACACGGGGAAAAACTATATTCCTGGTGATGCGTACAGACTAGTATTATAACAATTTTGTACTTCTACCCTGTGCATGGTCAGCTATTAATATATTCCTAATTTAATTGAACTGCGCTGTGGTAAACCTTGCGCTGTGGCCTTGGCCTTATTTGATGTGTCAGGCCACTCTGTCCTGCAGACTGTGCTAGTTGACCTGCTGCTTGCCATTCATTTCTCCGCTGCGTCTCTGTCTTGTCTGACTGCCTCTGTTCCTCGTGTTCACCACCCAGTGCATCTAATCTGGAGCACCGCCCAGCTGAAGCTGTAGCCACCGCTGGCTTGGCTTCGCTCTCCTCTATGAAACGTGAAGCAAATCAGGAGCGAGCCCCACAGTTCCTGTTTCTGTCTGTGTCCTGATTTTTTTTCTCGTGCCTGTCTCCGTCTGTCTCTTTCCGACCGTCGTCGCTCGGCCACTGCCGCATCAGTCCACCGCAGTGCCCTACCGTCGTCCACGCCAGGTCGCCTTGCTGCTGGCGCATGCGTGTTGCAGCGGCACCCCATCTTTCTTCCCCTCACCCGTGCGTGCCCGAGCCACTTTCGCCGGTCTCGCCTCGTCCTGCCGACGCTGGTCGTCCCCGCGAGTGAGCGCGCCCGCGCTCCTCGGGTCCGCATTGGGGCCTGCTGCTCCGGCCGTGGCCATCATGTGCGCGCGCGTGCGCGAGTTCCTTGGCCACGCGTGGCTCTCCATTCCTTCCCTTTCTTGCTGCCCTGCGCCCTGCTGCTCCTCGCCACCGCAGCTCACCGCACCGCGCTCCCTCCTCTGGCTGCGCCACCCCCCACCACCGCAGCGGCCGCGTCTCTTGGCCAGCAGTTTCCCCCGAGACGCCCCCGTTTTTCCTTCCCGCTCTTCCCCTTGCTCAAGGCCGAAGCTCCGCGGTTCCTTGGAGTCCATGCCGCAGCGCCCTTCCCCAGCTCGCCCATCCGAGCAACCTGCGCAGCACGCTGTGGCCGCCGTCGCCGGTTTCCCTTGCGTGCGCGCGTGAAGCCACCACCGTGCTGGAACCAGTCCTCCCTGCGCCGCCGTCCGCGCACGCCCTCGATCCCACGCCGACCCCGCTGTTCCACCGCGCTGCCCTCCGCCTCCACCGCAGGGCTATCCGGCCATAGCATCCCGCCGCCGTCCCAGCTCCGCAGCCACAGCGCGTCATCCTGTCCGCACCGACCACGCTGCTCCACAGCCGCCATGGCTACGCTCGTCACCGTCCTGGCCACAGCACCCCGCTACTGTCCCGCGCGTCCGCTCCGCGACGTCACCATCTCGCCCGTGCGCGTGCACCTCAGCCGCGTGTGAGCACGCCTTGGCCGCCGGTGCCGTGGTGCTTGCTGCGTCGTGGCCGCCGGTGCCGTGGTGCTTGCTGCGTCGTGGCCGCGACCGCCGACCGCACGCCTGGATGCTTGCTTCCGTGGCTAGCGATTGGTCTTTAGTGCTTGCTCTGCGTTGGCAGATGAAGGCAGGGGTAAGAATCCAAGGAAATAGTCTATACGGGGGTGTTTTTGCGAAATACATGACCCTGTTTGAACAGTATTATGGACCTAGGGTCGAATCGGGATAAGCATAGGGGTCGTTTCGCTTATATGCCAGTCGTCACCTGTGCCCTAACCGCGTTGGGCCGGCTTGCTGGGCCGGCCTGCCGCTGGCTGGGCTGCGGCTGGCGCTTTGGGCCATGCGCTGTGGGCCTGGGCCGCCAGCGCGGTTAGCACCGTTGCCGGGCCGCTCTGTGTGCGCCCACCTGGGCCACTGTCCCACTCCCCGCTGCTGGGCCGCCAGCGCGCTCCGCCCGGCTGGGCCGCCCGGTCAGTTGGCCGCGCCGCGCTGGGCCTTGTGCGGCTGTGGGTGGTTTTCCTTTTTTCTGCGGAGCTTGCTATTTTACCTAATATGGCTGAAGTTTGTAAATTCGTACTAAATCAAATAAAAATCCAAAAATTGTGAAACCAGTTTTGTTAAGTTCCTAAAATCATGATCTACCTGTTAGTATAGTTGGTTCACATAGTGTGATATTATTCCTGGAAGCTATATAATTATTTTTTTAAACACTTAATATTGTTAAAAGATGAACTTGTAGGAATTTTTTGGATAAATCGGTAATAGTGTTGACTCTAAAAATTTGACAGTAAACTACTAATATTATTATCTACTCACTGTAATTTTTGTAGCTCAATAACGTCTTATTCAACAACATGTATGTAGCCTAAGTACGGTCGTCGTTAGAACTAGCTCGTTCACTTGAGAGACGTAGAGCGTAGTTATACGAGTCACGATTGCAGTCAGTTGATCATACCCTTGCAATTCATTACATTGCATATCATGATAGGGACGTCGATGAATCACGGAGTCATCGGGAGTTGCTGGAGAAATGGTGCTTTTGGAGATCATGTCGCCATGATGGAAATCTAACTTCTGATTATATTTTACCCAGGCAAGCCCCGGTGCATAACCCCTACTTTTCTGCAGTTTAAATTATATTTGTGTATTAATTTTAAGGAGTTGAATGAAACCCACTTGCATATATATCTTTATCCTACGAGTCTTACTAGTATGATAGGATCGTGTAGAATGCTATGTTACAGGACTTCGGTAGAAGTCGAGTGATTGCCTGTCACTCGCGAGATATAGGAAATATGTTACTATATGATTATCACTTGGAATATATAAAATGGTGGAAAGGAAAATTATGACCGGACAGAGATATGGTTTGGGTATTGGTGGGTGTAAGAAGTTGTGTCGCCGCGGAGGCGGGTCATAGCTTGGTTACACTGTTCTTCCCTATCTGGTCGGTTAAGGACCGATCGTTGCATAAGACTCTAGGCAGGTCACAGACTTATTATCCCGAGCACATACTTATGTATGGGCGCTTGGAAGACTTGTTGCTCTCTTGTCGCGGATCCGGCTCTTTTCGGACCGACTGTTAGGGTTTGTTTTTGGTGGAGGAGGTCCTTGCACCGCACTGAGTCCGGGACTCAGGGGCGGGGGCTTGGAGTCCCAGTTTGGACGGGGACCTGGACACCTGGGACAGGAGAGTGATGGGTTGGTCCTGCTTGTGCCTGGGGTAAAAGCAGGGACGTGTGTTTTCAGGGTATCCAGCTGGGGGCATTGATTCGTGAATCGCCGGGCGATCCGGTACGGCTTGTCTATGGTTTAGCATCGTAGTAAGAATTGAAAGATGGAAGATGGAAGATGAGAGAAGGGAATCTGATTGCTTACCACCTGCTTGAAAGTAGCACATGTGCTTACATAGAATGGTTAGTTAATGAACCAATACGGCTATTGATAAAATCGAATATAAGGACGCACGCTTAGTAATGCTTCCTACAATTGCAATAAACCCACAAGTCAGATAGCCTTGCATATCCTTGGAGTCTTTTCTTTTCTCCTGTCGGGTAAGTCTTGCTGAGTACAATTGAGTACTCAGGGTTTTATTCCCCCTGTTGTAGGTGACAGGTGGATGCCAAAGCTGACCTTTGTGTGCGGATTCCTCATGGTGGGCTCAGAGATGATTTCCTTTACGCTGCGATCGTAGTTGCTATTTATAACTCTCACCAAATACTTTTATAAATGAAAGTTTCATAATCTGTTGTCGTAGTGTATATATATCAATACTTCATCATGTCATTAATAGATGTTTATTTCTGCTGTAACTCTGTTCGCATGTTTATATTCCGTTGTTCAATTAAATTGTTTACAACTCTGATATTATGATCTCATTCCGCTGTTATAATAATAAATGCGATACTCTGATGTTGTATTAAAAGTGATGTAAGAAATGGTTAAGAATGATGTAAGCTTTATTCTCTCATTTGTGATCCTGATGGCAAAAATATGGATTTTCGGGTTCTCCCCTGGGGTGTGCCCGACGGAACCGAGTAATTTAGTGTTCTCCATCGAGTGCTTAGTGTCTAATGGAAGACAAGCACTCCTGTGAGGCATTAGATTAGGCGGTTCTGCCACACTTAGCTACACTAAGAATGTAAATACATGAGAGGGGATGTGATGTTTATACCGCCGTGTAGAGGAGTGAGCCGATCACAAGATGGAGCCGATAAGATATAGAGAAGTAGGAGGGTGAAGAGATATAAAGTGCTACTTTTATTAAAATGGCTCTCAAACTGAGAATTTAAAGTGTGGGCTCACGAAAAACCGTTGAAGATGCTCTCTAGATGGATGCAGAGAAATAAACAAGAACCATCAAAGAGGGTTTTTCTATAGGGTCCTCGGTAACTGGACAAGGATACCAAAAGAAACTTTTTATTAAAATAAAAACGTTTACACATGCCTTTTCCTTTCAGAGCGCCCCCAAAACTTAGAACAAGATTGAAATGACTCGAACCTGCTAATAGTAATAATTTTAGTGTGACATTCATAACGTAAACTGCTTATTCTGGTGCTTACTAGTACATTCATAACATAGGCAGTAGGCTATATTGTCTAGAGCAGGATAGGCTTGAGAAACAGGCGCTTGATACCGTCGCTGAATGTGAATGCGTCCTTGCTAATAGTAATAATTTTGCTGGACAAGAATTCATCTTGACTTATTTAGGAATTGGACGGCCACCTGGCCAGATGGATCCTAAAGCCTTTGTTCTTCAGAAGTTCAATAGGACTGGTCGTGAACGGGTAAACATCTCACTAGTAATTTGTGCTTCTGTTGTTATTGTTTCATGTTATGGTATTTGTTTTAATATTATCTGAACTCTGCTGTAGCTATTAATGAGCTAGGTAAGATTCACATTACCACATTTGTTGTATTGTTAATCTTTTATCTGGACCCAATAATAGAAAATTTCGAAATTTCTCTGACAGATATGACCATACAATATTGATTCCACTATTCCAGCAAACTTGTATGTATATGTAAGCATGCTGCAAGCTTTAGTTTTGGTATAAACTTCACCAAAACCTTGGGTAACTTTCACAATGCTTTCTGCGATAGGAGGATTGATACTGGAAAACTTTTTAATTTGGTGGGTGCTGCTTCTTACCAGCAGTCTGGTTGCACATTCCTGAATAGTTTCAAAGGAAGCAACCACAGTATATGGAATATGGTGATGCTTGTTTGATTTTGTGTTGAGAAGATTGATTTAGCCTTGTAGTCAGGTTGAATTTGGTGTCAAAGTTAAAATCAAAGGTTGAGATTGGCATTTAGAGAGTTGGGCTTGAGCTAAATCTGAGCCAACCTCTTGAAAACTGTGGGCCTTGAGTTTCCTTTCTGTCCAAGTTAATGCTACCATGTCATGGAAAGATTTAGTTGAAGATGGACGCAGCTTGCCAAGCATGGAAGGTTGGGAAATAATAATAAAAAAGCCTCAGTCATACTGCTGAGCTTTTACAAGTGATGATCATGGACTCATTCTACTAATGCAATTGTCACAAACATGAGATCAGAATTTATTATCATTGTATCGCAACAATATTGATGGACCACCATTTAAGTCCCATACTGGGACAAGTTATATTATCTTTATTTGATGTACCAACAACCAAAGCTTATCATGATTGCATGTTTTGCTACAACCTAGATTGATTCAGCCATAAGAGAGGGTGTCGATATTCTGAAGATGGTGGCCACCAGGGGTTTGACAGAGGCGGCAAGATTGTCAAATGCAGATCAGAAGTATAAGCATCTGAGATCACATGATATTCAGACTAACGATGACTAGACTCTGATTATTAGGGAACTACTCTTTCAGCACACCTCGTGATATTCAGACTAAAGATGAAACTCGTTTTATGGCTTGTTAAGCAAAATGCTTTATGTTGACAACCAAAATTGACACAAATTAGAAGTTGAGAATGGCTTGTTCAGGATGTCGTTCTCGGACACGAATATAATTTTTTGTTGTAGTGAGAAGGTGCTGGAGGACTATGGAATTAGAAAAATAAAAGGTGTGTTTTACTACTCCGAACAATCCACTTTGTTTTACTATTTGGTATTCACTATACCTGTCAATCTATTTAAAAAAGATAAGCCATCTCTGGCTACCTCAAGTCGCGATCGTATGGGAAAGTGTTTATTGTCTCCCTAGTTTTGTGAGAAATCAGAGGATATAGGTAACAATAGCAATCCACTATGGCTTTACAAGGTTGAGAAATCCTAGGAGGTTGTTGTTGCGACTTATTCTAGATTACAACTACAACTCGAGATATGCGCTATCCCGGCTATACGGCGCCTTCATGTATAACTCAGGTATAGTAGAGCAACTTTAAGAGTTTCTTTATATCTTTCATCATTGATAAGAACAGGGATTTTGGTAAAAAGAAAATCTTCTCCGACATCGTTCAGTTAGATCTTTAAATATTGTCACAATTTATTTCTAATTTCTTGCTCGCCAAATATAGAGAACAGGGCTAACTTTTCAAAGTGTCGAATAAGATATAGAGAAGTAGGAGGGTGAAGAGATATAAAGTGCTACTTTTATTAAAATGGCTCTCAAACTGAGAATTTAGAGTGTGGGCTTATGAAAAACCGTTGAAGATGCTCTCTAGATGGATGCAGAGAAATAAACAAGAACCATCAAAGAGGGTTTTTCTATAGGGTCCCCGGTAACTGGACAAGGATACCAAAAGAAACTTTTTATTAAAATAAAAACGTTTACACATGCCTTTTCCTTTCAGAGCGCCCCAAAAACTTAGAACAAGATTGAAATGACTCGAACCTGCTAATAGTAATAATTTTAGTGTGACATTCATAACGTAAACCGCTTATTCTGGTGCTTACTAGTACATTCATAACATAGGCAGTAGGCTATATTGTCTAGAGCAGGATAGGCTTGAGAAACAGGCGCTTGATACCGTCGCTGAATGTGAATGCGTCCTTGTTATCACCGTACATTAACGGCATGCTGGCAGTTATGTTGGCAACTCGTTGCACCGCTGGAAGTAGCTCATTGTTCTCAAAGCGTGCTCTGTTTATAGTCTTCCATGCATCTTCAATCAGGGAATTTATCTTTTGCAAAGGCAACCTCAGTTGTAACACCATGCTCACTGATGTAGCATTCGACCGAGCTGTCCACGTCATTTTTGTTCTTTCCACGCTGTGGAAAACACATCCATTACTAGGTAACACTTATGATCTTTAACTTTGATTGGGAATATACATGTACTATAATTAATCTTACCTTAAACGAAGCAAGGTCATTCATGAAGCGTGTCACCTCTGCGAAAGCCTTGACAGCATCTGTGCAACTGATTGCCCACTCAAGTGCCTCCTTGGTTGCTACATCGTCTCCCATGCCAACTAGTAACCCAACAGATGCAAATGGAGCACCTGAGCACACAGTAGATATCTTCACTTGATCTTTAAATGTTGGCTTGTAACCACCATGAAACCATTCCGCTTCTTGGAGATAATTACTTGATAATATTTGAAACTGGAGATGAAAAATATAAAAGTATAAGGTCATCAGCTTGATAATTAACATATGAGGTCACTGTATGAATGCAGATATATATATGATAGGTGTACCATTACAATATTGCCTATAGAAGATTGGATTTCATATATATGCATAACAGAAATAATTAACTGGTAGCACATAAATATCGGTAGTGAGTTTCTTATCCTAATCAGCACCTCATCTTGAAATATATAGTTCTATAATTAAACATAGGAGGATTCATACATCATACATATCTAGTATATAATTCTCTTGGCTCAGATATAACCATTTGCAAAAACTTCAAATAATTCAGACAAGATTTATCACCAAAACTTCAAAGACCAAGCTCACTGATGTTATGAGGAAAATAAGATTTTCCAAAAAAAAGGGGGGGTTGTGCTTGTACCCCTTTTCTGCTAAAAGAGACTCTGTACTTCTCATGTGGTTCCAACTCGTCCTCAAACTCCTTAAAGATGTTCATCAGCTTGAGGTAGAACTTCTTCAGATAATCTGGTAGAAGAGAAATGGCACTCTCTTCCCATCTGTAGGAAAATTATCTGGTTACAGCTTTGAGTGCAAATACTATATGAACTAAAGATTTCCTAGATCAAATTAGTAAGATTAAATTGGAGCACTCCAACCTTTGTATAGCTTCATTGAATTTTCGACACTCCTCCAAAGTAGCACGAACATCGTAAGTGTCGTCTGTCAGGATTATTAGTGCGATTATCTTGGCAAGGATCATCCTTGCCCTTGTGTGTTCTTTCTCAAAGTATGCTGTATAAGACCACAGGTAGCACTCAACCACACTATCCCGTGAGTAGGTCAATTCCCCTTCATTGTAAAGATCTTTCCACCATCTGAGATTAACCTAGGTTGTTAACTGTGTTACGAATAAATTAAAGAACAGGAGGTTTGTTTTATGAAAAAAATTGTTTCAAAAATTCAAAATATTATTTCAAATTTTAGATGAAAATATAAAGATTCTTCTGCAAAACCATCCGCCCTTTTCTGGTTTAGCAGATAAAACTAAACATCATTAGAGTTTAGAAGTGCTAGATTGTAGGTATCTTAAGCTATAAGGTCGTAACTTCTTTTTGGGAGGTAATCTCATACAATTATATAATGATGCTTATTCAAGTAGTTTATGCATACTATAATCTCTTTATCATCTATCAAATTGGCCCACAGGCCACAGTGGCACTCACTACCTAGGAACCTGTAAACATCATCAATGAACTCATCACTTGCGTATGACAACAGGATCGGAAAAGGTCCTGGAAAATTGGCACTGGATGTTTCTGATATGCATATCGCTCTTTTTTTGTGAAGTGCAAGTGCACACTTGAGCTGAAAATCTGAGGAGCCTGTAGCAGCTGAATGACCCACGCAGGTCCTTGGACCAATCAGTCTTATCATTTTTTTATCCGATGCGTCTAGTGCTTGGAACCAATGCGCTGTTGGTGACGCATCGTGTAAAATATGTCTATACACTCATCACTCATCAGTACAAGGTAGAAAAACTATATAGCTTGCTTGCAAGGTTGACAATTAGGAGATATTGATATTGATTGATTCTTGAAGTTCTTATACTTTTCTCAGTGACAAGGCAGTACAAGCTCTCAATTGTCAGGTCACTGCGGCACCGGAGGTATCTATGACTGTGGCAAATGGGCAGAAACTCAGCAGTAACCAACACGTTGAAAGGTCCTAATGGCTAGAGGGGGTGAATACCCTATACAAATTTTTACAACAACACTAAGTAAAATGGTTAGACAAATATAAGGCGAAACAAATATTGCACTAGCCTACTAAAAATGCAAGCCACCTACCACAATTCTAGTTGCTATAGGCTCCGTTCGCTGGTCTAAAACTTGGCTGAAACTGGCTAGTTTTGTGAGAGAAAAATACTGTAGCGGCTGGTTGATAAATAGTGTTTGCTGAGGGAGATCAGCCGGCTGGTCTGGATGGTCCAGACCAACGAACGCGCCCATAGTCTCTAATCACACAAAGGTTATGCCACTACACTAAGTTAGTGAGCTCTCAAAGACTAACTAAAGAGCCTCACTAACCACTAGACCTGACACAAGTTAGCTCTCAAAACTAATTACACTAAAGAGCTTAGCTACACTAAGAATGTAAATACATGAGAGGGGATGTGATGTTTATACCGCCGTGTAGAGGAGTGAGCCGATCACAAGATGGAGCCAATAAATCCTCAGGACAATGATGGCACAAAGATTTTTTAGCGAGGTTCACTTGCTTGCCGACAAGCTAGTCCTCGTTGTGACGATTCACTCACTTGGAGGTTCATGCGCTAATTGGCATCACACGCCAAACCCACAACCGGGTTACCGCACAACCAATACAAGATGATGATCCACAAGCCACGCACAATCAACTAGAGTTACCTTTGACGCTCCACCGGGGAAGGCATAAGAACCCCTCACAATCACAATGATCGGAGCTGGAGACAATCACCTTCTTTCGCTCGACGATCCAACAAACATTGGGTCATCTAGGTGTCGGCAAACACCAAGAGTAACAAGATCTCCACCAACCCAAATCGTCCAACTAGTGCCACAAGATGTTAGAACACTAAGCAATGCACTAGAGGCTCTCCAATCTCACTCAAGATGATAAAATTAAGTGTGCAAGTGAGTGCAGTGGTGTGCTCAGCTCTCAAAGGGTGTATGCAGCTGTTGAAAGTGCCAAGAGAGTGTCCAAGGCTGGCCACTAGCTCTAATGAGTGATCTTGGCGTACTCTCCTACTACCTTGGCATTGAGGTGAGACAGG
This sequence comes from Miscanthus floridulus, assembly GCF_019320115.1. Lineage (NCBI taxonomy): Eukaryota > Viridiplantae > Streptophyta > Magnoliopsida > Poales > Poaceae > Miscanthus > Miscanthus floridulus. The sequence continues at coordinate 142,889,322 of NC_089581.1, read as the reverse complement.
GGAAGGAGGCGCTCATACTCGGTCAGAGCATGTACGCCTCGAAGCTATTGGAGCGGAGTGGCATGGCTGAGTGCAAGCCATGCATGACTCTGATGGAGGAGCGGCTGAAGCTGACGAAGGCCAGTACCGTGGCAAAGGTAGATGCAACACTCTACCGAAGCATCATCCGCGGTCTGCGTTACCTAGTCAACATGAGGCCAGACATTGCGTTTATCGTGGGCTACATCAGTCGCTTCATGGAGAATCCTAGAGAGGATCACTGGACTGCAGTGAAGCGGCTACTGCGCTACATCAAGGGGACGATGGATCAGGGGATCGTCTTCCCCAAGACTGGTGGAAGTAGGCTGTAGCTCACTGTGTTCAGCGATGCAGACAAGGTGGGGGACATCAACGGACGGCGGAGCACTTCTGGCATACTCGTCTTCCTTGGGTCAGCTCTAATTTCATGGTTGTCGCTGAAACAGAAGGTGGTGGCGCTATCTACGTGCGAGGCAGAGTACGTAGCGACGGCCAGAGTGGTGTGCCAAGTTGTGTGGCTGTGCCAACTGCTGGGCGAGCTAACCAGTGTGGAAGCTCACCCACCAGCACTGATGGTTGACAACCAGCCCGCCATCGCCCTCATGAAGAATCCGGTTCTCCACGACCAGCGCAAGCACATCGACGTGAAGTTTCACTTCCTCAGGGACTATGTCGACAGAGGGCAGATCGACATTGAGTTTGTTGAAATTGGTCAGCAACTCGCGGACATCCTCACCAAGCCGCTCGGCCGTCTTCGACTCACGGAGCTGAAGGAGATGATCGGCATGGAGGGGGTTCAAGGGTTAGCAGTAGGATTAGAGGAAGAATTGTTAGATAATCTACTGCTTCCTTGTGTGAACACACGACAGGGGAAGGCAGCACCAAAAAGGTTCCCTGCTGTTGTACTATAGCACTGTAGGTGCAGGCGCCGAATGGCTCACCTGCCGCACTATAGCCACAGCAGAGGCAAGCGCCAGAGTTAGCCCTACTGTCTCTTCTAGTCACTATAGCAGCATGGTAGCTATACTAGGACTAGATGGATAGAGTTTAATATATAGTTTGCCACTGCAACTCAGTAAAGAGTGAGTTCAGTTTGCCATCTCATCTGCAGAGCTTCGGCCAACAATGGTGTTTGTGCTGTATGCGTGTGCTCTATTCTCCCTCCCGTCTTCTACCTCTAGCCATAGTGTGTGGTCGGACAACGCTTGACGTGGTCGACAACACTGGTGAGTGGTCGACTCACCCGTGTCGGTGATCCTGTGGGTCAACAAGTAGTCAAACTCGTCGGGCTACTCTTGATGTGGCAAAGTCGACAACTCAAGTCCGGAGTACATGGTTCTTAGCGCATGATAAGACTTCGAGGTGGCAAAATATTCGCCAAGGTGGAGATTGTTAGAATGTGTCGAATATTTATTTGTACTAATAGGGTTACAGTGGACTTGTATTGTAATCAGCAGTATAGGGTTAGTGAGCTAGATGTTGGCTCTTGTAACCCGGCTCCTCTAAAAATTAAAGGAGGAGGGGGCTGCACTTGTAACCCAACTCAATCATGAAAGTGAGAAGCAACACAAAGCGACAGGCTCGTGAGGGTGCTAGCAATTTTGGCCGGCAGCCAGTGTCGTGGTTTCGGGGAGGAGTGCCCATAAGCATGCCTCGGGGACGTAGGCTTCGACTGAACCTCGTTACCAAATATTGAGTCTCTTGTGCGGTGTGTGTGATTTCTTATGAGAATCTCGCCTAGGTAGATCCAAGCAATCGCTTCCTAAGTTAGGCTCTGGTATCACAACAGGAGGAAATCAAGTCTATCTCTCAGATCTCATTGAAGAACCGTGTATATGCACCCTACGTGATGTACATGATTGAGCAGGTCACTCAGAATCAGTTTGTGAAGGACATCAAGCATAAACCACTCAGGATTGCTATAGTAAAGAATCCTATTGTCCCTAGTGCACATGGAGCATGTTCTTCTGCAGCTCCACCACCTATATATTGGCACTTCTAGTGCACCTTCATAGAGTACAAGGCAACAGGGGTTTCAGTGGTTGGCTTCTCACAGGAGCGATGACAATGCAAGCCACACCCTCTCCGATCAGAAAGATGTTCAATACGATCTTTGGGATGTGCAGGAGGAAGCATGACATTCATGAGAGGGCACATCAGGAGAGGGTGAGAGCCTGAGAGGCGACCAGGAGGCATGATCAGATGCATAGTGATGATATATATGCTCGTGTTATGATAGATGCATGGGCTTTGCTTCTAAAAAAACCTAGTAAGAGGTAAGAGTTCAAATAAATCCAAGCCCTTGAATATTAGTAAAAATAAAATAATTAGTAAAAAGAAAAAATTAATAACATATTGCTTCCTTTTATCTGCATGTGTACATGCAATTTGTTTCCTTTTGGTTGCAACCAACGGCTACAACTTCGTGGAAGGCCATCATCCGGCAAGAGATAGTTTCGGAGTCAAAATTCAACTTTCCAAGACATGCTATTTTATGTTTCTTAATTGGGCATGGTCACGTTACAACAACAACAAAAAAATGTTACAATACAATCACGTACACTATGGCTGCGTTCGCTGGTAGTTTCAGACCAGCCAGCCGGCTGAACCTCCCTCACGCGTTACTGTTCACCAACCAGCCAAACAGTATTTTTCTCTCACAACAAACCAGCCGGAACAGTGTTTTTCAGCCAAGTTTCAGACCAGCGAACGGGGCCTATGAATTAAATAATAAGCTATATTTTTTTAATGTTGAAAATGAAACGAATTTAAATTTCCCGTCCATTTGTCACGTTCCAACAATCAAATAAATTTTACAAAATCATGTTGGGTCACATATTATAAATCATTGTGTTATATATACAATAAAATAAAATACGGCTGCACATGTGTGAACTGTGTGTCCCACCACTATACATGTGTGTGTCCATGTCCATGTTATTAAAAACTTGAGATCATGTTAGGAAAGTTAGATCATGCATGCATATTAGATATATATTATGAAGATATTTTTCTTATATATCCTATTACCTCTTCAGAGGTAATATGTGACAATTGCTACTCAGATCGACGGTTCACGGTTATTTGGATGTACCGTAGCAAGACCCATATATGTAATATGCAATGTAAATATGAAAGTGAGGCAAACCAAACAATGAGACGTAGTGGTTTGTTTGACCGAAGTTCGGGCCTCCAAATTAATGAGCCCTATGTCTTTGTTGTGGAAGCTATGAGTGACCCAGCAAAGGTCTATTCAGAGGCCCGAACTTGGGGCAAACAAATCTCTACGTCTCATTTTGGTTTTCCTCACATTTGTTCATATTTCACATATTTATTGTGCTTTCGCTCATGTCTACTTGGGTGTGCTTATCTGTGATTCCAGTGACTATGTAAACCTACAAACATACTCTAGAGAAGTTGCACACCAGGTTCCCATTGACATAGAAGAGGCGAGGGGGGCTCTAATATATTTCTGCAAGTGTTCTGCAGGTTTGGCACCATAGCTAGTTAGCCAGAGAAAACCGGCCAGGCCGGCTTTGCTACCCGGCTAGGCCGGGTTTGATAGTGTGCCTGATCTATATTGCTTTAATTGCTAACAATTGTTGTAGAAGTTTTGTAGAGCCTATTCACCCCTCCCTCTAGACATCAAGTCGGTCCTTTCACATAGTCTGCACCATATCTAGACACATTACTTGTCGGTGCAGAAAGTGACCAACACGTAAATATTTGTAGTTTTGTTGTACGTTGTGATCGGATGTGGCCTAGTACTCAATGACACAGGGTTTATACTGGTTCAGGCAACGTGCCCTACGTCCAGTTTGAGTCGGCCAGTGACTTTATTCCTGAGCCCAGGCGCTCGAAGTTTGCTGTGGGGTTACAAACGGAAGGGAGAAAGATAGGGGGTACAAGAGGTCCGGTCGGACTCTGATCTGAAGGGCCGAGAGTGACGGGAGCTCCGCTATATGCTAAGTGTTCGAGCGTGCGCTCTGTGTAGCTTTAGAGTGTCTAAAGCTACAAAGGATGAATCGATGTAAGTGAACTAAGGGATCTATCTGTTGGGAGAGAGCGCATCCCCTTTTATAGATGAAGGGGATGGCCTTACCAGAGAGAGAGAGAGAGAGTGTACGTATGCTAAGTCTTGTTGCCCACGCCGTCGGGTATAAGATGATTGTAGGCGCCCATAACACTGTTAATGTTAGATGCATGTGGGAGGTTGTGTCGTCTTCTTCTAGTACGGCAGATGTCGGTGCTTGCCATACTGTTGATGCCTAGAGGTATGTAGGGGGTTTTACCATGCTCGCTTGGTATGGTAAACGCCGGCGCCCACAACACTATTGACGCCTAGAGGCATGTGGGGGAGCCTTACCGTGTTTGTCTGGTATGAGATTGATGGCGCCCACAATGCTGTAGGGCAAATGTTGGCGCCCACAACACTACTTGGGTTCTATCATGCCAGGAAGGTTGCAGGTACCCTTCTGACATGTCCTATTGGTACTGTCCTACAGGTGTACAGGGTATGGTCCTCGGTATTGCGGTTGGACTTGAGTGCCCTGCCTTACTTTCTCCAGTCCTGTTTCCTGGTCCTCATCGACCGAGCGTCCCTGGTCGATTGGTCCCAGTGGGCTCTGATTGCTGCCTGTCAGAGAGGAGCTATAAGCAGGGGTTTGGCAGCATCCCTGGTCGGAGACACGGGTTGGAGTCGAAAGTGGTGTTTGGTCAGGCCATCCGGTCGGAGAGGCCATCTGGAGGCGGGCCAGGGTCAGAAGCGAGCGTTGTTCCTCCTTAGCGAGGCCTTCCAGGTAGGAGAGGTGGGCCTAGAGTCAGGAAGCGGGCGTCCGTTCCTCCTCAGGCCAGGCCTTCCGATAGGAGATTGGATTGCCCTTATAGGCCTAGTCATTTAGTATTTGGGCCAGCCCATGAGTTGTGCGTCAGTTTGCAACGTCAGTCTACTAGGGCCGAGCCTTTGTTGGGAAAGCCAGGTCCATGAGGGACCCTAGGTTTATGAACCCGATAGGAACCCTCGAGCCCCAGAGCGATTCAGGCAGAATCGCCTGGGGGGTTTTGTCAGCGGGTGTGAGTGTGTGCACTTTGGTGGGCGTAGCCACCCTCTTCTAGTTTCTGGCCCATTGTTTCTAGGAGTGTGGTCCTAGGTGCTTGGTCGTGGTCGAGGGACCAGGTGAGACAGAGTTTTGTCTACCGGGGCATCGGGCATGTCGAGGGTTCGGGTGAATTAGAGTCGTGGATCCGAGGATCAGGCGAGTCGGAGTCGCTTGACCAAGGCATCGGGCGTGCAAATGGATCAGACAGGACGAACTCATGGATCCGAGCATCGGGCACGCTGAGGGATCAGGCAAATTGGAGTTGTGGATCCAAGCGTCGAGTGTGCCGAGGGATCAGGCGAGTCGGAGTCACGGATCCAAGCATTGGGCGTGCCGAGGGATCGGGTGAGTCGGAGTTATGGACCTAGGCGTAGCTAAGGCATTGGGTATCTTGAGCCCTTGAGCCTCATTGGGCTTTGGGTAGGGGTCGGTTGAGTTTTGTGTGTTACCCCATCTGTGGTTTCTCACAACCAGTGGGGCTGAGCTAACGTCGCTTGCCTCGATGGCTCGAGTGACGCGCTCGGTGATCTCACTAACAGGCATGTTCGAGTGAAGTCCGGGTCCGTCATTCATGACAGGGTCGGCATAGCCCTCATGTAGCACTCCACTGCTCCTTAACCTACAACCCGACAGATGCCTGGGTCATTCTAGAGACCGACCCAGGTGGCCCGCTGGCCTCCCCTCGATGGAGATTCTATGGGTTTGGCGAAGGTTAGGATCGAACAAGAAGGTTGAGATGACCCTGTCTGCTTTGGGGCAGACTGGGTGAGGGACGCTCGGGGCTCATCTATGTTTTCTTCCCTGGCTCTATTTGACGTGAGGCGGCCTCGAGCCCTTTGTAGGCTAGCCTTCGAACCACGGTCGGTCGTTGCTCATGTTGAATGAGGCAACTGCCACTTCATGACGCAACACAGAGCATTGTGATGCATTTAACTGCATATGCGATGCTTTTGGATGTATGGAATGAATGAATGCGTGCATGGATGAATGAATGTTTATATAAAGAAAGAGTGAGGGTTTGGTAATGTTACCTTGATGACTCGAGTGATGGGGTTTGAGGAGCTCCTATCGGATATGTCTGACCAGGATCCGTGCTCGTCGTTCATGATGGATTCGGCATGGCCCATATAGGGCGTCCCTATGCTCCTAACCTATCTCTCGTCATTTGCCTGAGCCGTCCGATCAACTTAGGAAGCCCATTGGTCTCTCCTGGTGGAGATCCCATCGTTTGGGCCTTTCCAAGTCCCGCCTGGGAAGGCGAAGGGCCGCCTGCGCATAGTGGCACCTTGTTTCTTGCGCCCGGCGTGCGGTAGTGGTGGGCCATACCTAGGCCACATCCTGTCTGACTAGGCATTATTCCATCGGGCAAGGTGCGTCCCATCAGTCAGGACGCGTCCCATCGTATCCCATCCACATTGAATGGGGGAAGGGAGAGGGTTTTTTGCCCCTGTCGTTTCACCTTTCCCCAATCGTTGCGCCTTGACCTAACTGTTGTGCCTCTTTCTTTAAGTAGGGGAAGGGAGAGGGTCTTCTGTCCTGTTCCTTCACCTATTCTATATCCGCCGCCTCTTCTCCTTCTTCCTTCTCGCCTAGAGCGTTCGATTGTCATGGCGGTTCCTAGGAGAGAAAAAGGGGATAGCGAGGGAGAGGAGAAAAGTCACAGATCCATTGCTGAACCCTAGAGCGCAATGTTGAGCTAGGAGGTCATCCGTATCGTGAGGGAGTCGGTGCTGGCTGCCTTCATCGAGAAGGGGTTTCTACCGCCAAAGGAGGTGGTGCACTGGAGGGCTCCTAGGGAGGAGGATTTCCTACAACCTCGAGGTCGGCGAGGTTGTTTCCTTCATAGCCTTTCAGGAGCATGGGTTAGGATACCCCACGCACTAGTTCCTGCTGTGGGCTCCTCAATGAGTCGGGGCCTAGGAGCTATAGCACCTAATCCAACTAGGGTGCTGCATATCGCCGGCTTTGTCACCATGTGCGAGGCCTTCCTTGGGATGGAGCCGCATGTGGACCTCTTCCGACGGTTGTTCTCCGGGCGAGCTTTGTTGGAGGGGAAGCCGCACATGATCACATCGGTGGGATGTTTCGCGCTGCAGAAGAAACCGAGTGCGTCAGGCTCGTACCCTGTTTACATCCCTTATGATTCCAATCGAGGGTGGCATGGGGAATGGTTCTACATCAGGAACCCGGTGGAGGCACCGTTCCTGCCTTTCACCGGTAGGAGGCCAGAGAGGCAGGAGAGCTGGTCGTGGGGCCCCACTAGTCGGTAGAAGAAGAAGGTGGAGATCATCGAGGTGGAGCTCTAGAAACTCGTGCGGCACAACCTTGATGGGGTGCGGGTGTTCCACACCCCTTTTCACCATCAGGTCGCTCCACTGGCGGAGAGAACGCGGCCGATGTGGAAGTATAACAGTCCAACGAACCCTGACCGTGCGTTGCCAGAGGAGAAGAGGAGCTACCAAACGATGAGGTCTGGAGTCGTGTTGACCGGGTGCTGCAGCTGAGGCCTAAAGAGACCCTCAATGGAAAGCCCAAACCCCTCAACGTCGCGACGGTGTCCAAACTGGTATGCTCCCCTCTCCTTACTCCATGTTCTTTTCCCCACTATTCTTCTATTTTTTTTATTTTGAGTCACCTATTTCATAGGGACTTGGAGTTTACAAGTCCTGGATGCACCTTTTGAAGGGGCTAGAGGGCGCGGCGTGACAAGCCGCCTAGAAGGAGGCGGCGGTTGAGAGGAAGAGGAAGAAAGTTGAGGAGGCTCGGTGGAAGCATGAGAAGGAGATGGAGATCGCCCGGCGCATGTGGGCTGGGGAAAATAGGAGTGATGTTGAGTCAGAGCTCGAGTCGGACGACCCCATAGAGGTGGGTGATGACATTATCTTCTCCGAGGAGGAGGAAGCTAGGAGGTCATTGCGACCTCGGTGGTGCATCGCGATCCTACGGCCGCGTCCGCTGGCGGTGAGCAGGAGGTAGAGAGGCGCGGCGATGTTCCCATGCTGAGGAAGCGTGCTGTGAGCGTGGACGCCATCGACGAATGGGAGGCGAAGCGGATGTGGTCACCGCACCCATTTGAGGCATCCTCGGCCTTGTCCCCACATGCCCTAGGCACGGCGGGATAGGCCAGGTGGTCGAGAGAGCGGGCCCACAGCCACACGTCGTCGGGGCTAGCGCCAACGCGTGACCCACAACGAGGGGATGCCCCGCCAGCTGCTCTGGTTGGCATGCCCCAAGTCGAAGGTCGTGGTGATTTGCGGGCTGAGCAGGAGCCGGTTGGGTCGATTTCCCTCCCGACCGAAGTGTGGGGCATGGGGCGTGGCCCAGGAGCAGTCCTCTCCAGGTGGGCCCATTGATGGTGGATCAGGGCTTTAGAGTCCTACCACTTCTGTCCCGGTATGCCTTCTTTGTTTCTTCTCACTGTTGAGTTTTTTGGAGTGTGACTGACCTATACTTTTTCGACAGCGACCGGATGCTAACGAGGCTGAGCATCGCCCCAACTCCTGTGTGGGAGGATTGGAGGCCCACCTTGTAGCACGCCATGGTGAGCAACGGGGAGAGCAGGGCGTTGGCGGTGATCCTAGTGGTGACGGCGGAGGCTACGTCGGAGGTGACCCTTGCGGCCCCTCCTCCACCGACTGCGGCAGAAGAGGAGAGGGAGATTGGGCTCCCTGCCTTGTTGGGCAGAGGGCCACATGGCTCACCCTTCTGGTCAGAGCCAAAGGTGCCGAGGGGAGATGTGGCTAGGCTAGAACCGGAACATCTACCGGTGGCCCGTGAAATTGAGGTGGTGGAGATTCCCTCTGACGGCGAAGTAGGCGACGAGGCGGAGCTGCCAACGTCGTCGCGGTAGCTGGTGGTGGTCGGACCATCAGCTGGGCCTTCTACTAGGCTAGAGGCCACCAACTTGGTGTGGCCCTGCCCCAAGGACCCGAGGAATCTTTGGTTCGTCCTTCAGGATGCGTAGGATTATCAGCTCTGGGACGTGCTTGGGTGGAGAGGATTCACCATGGAGTCCGATCTCGCCCAACTGTCTGTGAAGCTTGAGGAGGCCTAGGAGCAGGTTAAGTCCATCCAGTGGGCGGTCAAGGTTGACCTACCCCATGCCACAGCGATGAGTTTCCTACGTTCATCCTTGACCCCTTGGTCTTTCGTCGATTGCCTCAACATGCTTGCTTCTCATTTTTACAGGGTCTGGAGGAGATGTCGAGCCGCAAGTCCTATTTTCTCCAGATGGAGCACACTGGGTCACCGAGCTTGAGTGCGAGCCAGAGTCCACCCGCCGTGAGTCCCAAGACCGGGTGGTAGAGGTGACCGAGGTGTGGGCGGTGGAGTTGCTCACAGCGGAGCGTGCGACCACCGCCGAGCAAGGGCTTGAGGCGGCGAAGGTACGCCAGGCAGAGATCGAGGTGGCACTGTAGAAATCCCTGGCGGACACCGAGGCAGGCGCTCCAATGTTCCCTGGAGACCCTAGGAGATGGAGCAAAAGGCCCTAGAATCGAAGCAGTAGGCCCGATCGGAGGCCGACCAGGAAGTGCTCGTGCTTCGAGGCCGGGTGATGGGGACGGAGGAGGCGAACTGCCCGGCTGTGCGAGAAGGTGATTCGGTAGAAAGAGGGACTCTCCATCCTCGAGAACACCCACCTCAGTATGTACCTTTTCTGCTTTTTGGCAGTGTTGGTTTCTTCCTTTAGCTTGCTTCAGAGCTTGTTACCCTTCTTCCAGAGCTGGGTGGAAAGGTGGAGTCGTTGGAGCGGGACCTGGAGACGGCCAAGGCAACGATTGGATAGAATACAGGAGGCGTTGGCCAAGTCCCTTGAAGAGCGACGTGCTCTTGAGGGGGAGCTTGACCAGATACGTAATGTTGCCTAGCTCATCGTCTCAGAGGTCTTTGGTCGGCGCCAAGTACCAGTGCGTCCGCCATCTAGCTAGCGGAGGTTCCGGATGAGGTTCGGGCCCTCATCACCGATGGTCTGCTTTACGAGATGTCGGGGGTGTTGACTTCGGTGGCGACGTACCACCCGGACCTAGACTTTGCCGCCATCTGCAGCTGGTATGCCGACGGCTGGAGCATGGAGGACATCCACTTGCTCAGGGAGAGCTTGCTGCCACACGCAAAGTTGGTGGCCGAGCAAGTCTTTGCACAGTGGGTGATGGAGGCTCGCTGTGTGGACATGGCCGAAGGCGCACATCAGGAGGACGCACCTAGCCTGTGGATGGCGTGGAGCCTAGGTCAGAAGCAAACGTCGCCCTACCTCTGACCGAGCCGAATGTTGCCCAATCGGAGGATGAGCAACCCCTACCCTCGCCGGTTGAGCCGGTAGCCGATGCCGCCGGGGAGCCACAGTAGGAGTTTTTAGAGTAGAGATACTTTAGCAGATGTAAAAGATAATGTTGTGGGGGAGCCCCCTGTGTAAAGTGCTTTTTGTGTATTCATGAATACAGCAACTTTGTTTTTATGATGGAACTACGTTGGGGGAAGCTTGTCCTATTCGTTCCTTATTTTTACTTTAGCATAACTTTGTTTTTTATTCTTTCTTTTTTGCACCTGCCCGTTCGTCCCATAGGCTGCAACCTTAAGAGCCCAAGAATGGCCCGCAAGGCTCAGCTGCTCATAACCGTAGGTAGAAGGCGAGATGCGATTAGTCGTAATATTTAAAGCAAAGTTATGTAAGGTAATTATAAGGAATGGACGACCCTTTCATTTGGGGAAAATGTATTTATCATATGATAATAAAAAGAGAGGTGGCATTGCACCCCTGTGGAGCCCCCGAGCGACCTGGGCTGAAAGTGTTTGGGTCGAGGGCGCTTTATAGGAGCAAACGTTAAGTAAAAAATGGTAAGACTGAATTTTAGGGGAAGAAACGACGTAGTTGTTCGCTGTTCCAAATGTTGGTGAGAACGTTGATGTTGTCGTCCTTTAGTCGGTAGGCGCCCGGTCGGATCACCTCAGCCGCCGTATAGGGACCTTCAGTCAGTTCGGATCCTTGCCCGCTACGCCCCCTTTCTTGGCCGCTGCCTCTTTGCCTTTTCCTTCCTTCGGCCCGCCGGCCTATCATAGAAGGCGCTTGAGGAGCTCGTAGTCCTTGTAGAGGTGTTTGAGGGGTAGGCGTGGTTGGTGCATGGGCTCTCCATGAGCTCAGTTGAAGTGGTCCGAAAGGCCCTGCTGGGGCTATTTGCCCGTGTGATCAGCCGTGCGACCAACTGCGAGTTGGCCGGTCGCGACGATCTTTCTTGTTCTTTTTGCCCTCTGCGTAGAGGGGCCCTTGTCCTAGATCCTCGCGCTTGGCCTAGCCTTTGTCCTCGGCCTCCGTTGAAGCGCTGCATGGAACGGCGCTCTCTGGATGCATCGGCCAAAGGCCCATGGTCCCGGGCCATCCGGGCTGGGACTCCGGTCGTCCGGATCGGCTGACAGCGCCTAGGGGTGCGTTTCACCACTCTTCGCGATGGTCCGGTCGGGGTCTATGTCACCTGCCATCACTATCGCTCGATGGATGTCATCATCATGCTGGGACCAATGCCGGTTGCTGATGATGCTACGAGGGTCTTGGTTCGGCCCGAGCCGCTCGCGTACAGGTGGTCAGTGCAGAGATGGTGCTAGGTCAGGCCGGGGCGCAGATGCGGCTTCCTATGCCACGCTCGATGGCTATAGCGGTGAGCGAGTGCAGCGATTCATCTGGTGCATCCCACACCCCTGGTAGGGAGAGAGACCGCAAGTCAGTGTCGTGATACAGAGCTCTCCGCCTATTGAACGGTGGCGGTTTTCACCAGTGCCTGGAGGTTCTAGTGGATCCCCTGATCCTGGGGGTCGTTCAGCTCGGGAAGGCCGTGTAGAAGCATTATCATGGCAGCGATGTTCTAGCAGGCCCGAGCGAACTATGGGGGATCGTTCCCCCCATCCATGAAGTTGTGTTGGACCTGGCGAGCATGACCCCGGGCACTGCTCGCTGGGTTACGCGCACGGGGTGTGGCGTGCTGCGCCGAGTGCACCGACGCATGTGGCGGCTGGTCCTGCCACCGTTGTCGTAGCTCCTCGCCGTGCTTTTGTGTGAGCGCGAGGGCTCCCGCATGAGGGTCCGGAGGGGTGTGAGTCTGCAAGGATTCCGCTACAACCGGTGGCTGTCCCGTAGCGTTCGCCATAGTGCACTCCCAGGACGGACGGTGGCTAGGTGCCACGTCACTGATGTTGGAGCCCTCGCTTTCGACATTGTCATCCATGAGGTCGAGGAAACAGGTGGGAGCATAGCTCGCCATTCCCACAAATTCGGACATGAGAGGGGGCGGCGCTAGCGTACTTCGGAGCCCCCAAGCGCACACGTCCGTGGGGGACGCGAGGCCATAGGGGAACTGGTCGTGTGGTGGTTGTGGTGCAGATAATGCGGTCCCTCCAGATAATCGGTGGGAGATAGTAAATAGTGAGTAAATAATAGTATGTACATTACTCACAGCAGGGTTTGAGCAGAGAGTTTGCTCGGATTGAAGCACAGGCGCCTCATCGTTGAAGTCATCGGGTGTTCCAGTGCCGATGAAGGGCGCCCCTCCGACGGGCGCTGGGACAAGTGCCGTGCCTCCTCACGGAGGTGTAGTACGCCAAGCCAGTCAGCGACAAAGTCCAGGCTTTCGAAGAGGAAGGCCTAGGACAGCTCGAAGATGGGTGGAACCCACATCCCAATAGGTGCGAGTGCGAGAAACTCCAGCGAACCGAAGCGATTCGTATCGCTCAAGCCCACCATGGCGAAGGTGGTGGAAAAGTGGGCCATTCGATGACCAAAAGTGTGAACGTACAACGTCTTCCTCACGGACGGCGCCAATTATCGGTGTAGAAAGTGACTAACACGTAAATATTTATAGTTTTGTTGTATGTTGTGATCGGATGTGGCCTAGCACTTAATGACATAGGGTTTATACTGGTTTAGGTAACGTGCCCTACGTCCAGTTTGAGTCAGGTCGGTGACTTTATTCCTGAGCCTAGGTGCTCGAAGTTTGCTGTGGGGTTACAAACAGAAGGGAGAAAGATGGTGGGCACAAGAGGTCCGGATCGGACTCTGGTCTGAAGGGCCGAGAGTGACAGGGAGCTCCGCTATGTGCTAAGTGTTCGAGCGTGCACTCTATGTAGCTTTAGAGTGTCTAAAGCTACAAAGGATGAATCGATGTAAGTGAACTGAGGGATCTATCTGTTGGGAGAGAGTGCATCTCCTTTTATAGATGAAGGGGATGGCCTTACCAGAGAGAGAGAGTGTGTGTGTATGTATGCTAAGTCTTGTTGCCCACGCCGTTGGGTACAAGATGATTGTAGGCGTCCATAACACTATTAATGTCATATGCATGTGGGAGGTTGCGTTGTCTTCTTCTGGTATGGCAGATAGTCGATGCCTACCATACTGTTGATGCCTAGAGGTATGTAGGGGGTTTTACCATGTTCGCCTGGTATGGTAAACGCCGGCGCCCACAACACTGTAGACGCCTAGAGGCATGTGGAGGAGCCTTACCGTGTTTGTCTGGTATGGGAGTTGATGGTGCCCACAACACTGTAGGGCAAATGTCGGCGCCCACAACACTGCTTGGGTTCTGTCATGCCAGGAAGGTTGTAGGTACCCTTCTGACATGTCCTGTTGGTACTGTCCTGCAGGTGTACAGGGTACAGTCCTCGGTATTGCGGTTGACTTGAGTGCCCTGCCTTACTTTCCCCGTCCGTTTCCTGGTCCTCACCGAGCGGGCGTCTCCGGTTGGTTGGTCCCAGTGGGCTCTGATTGCGCCAGTCGGAGAGGAGCTGTAAGCAGGGGTTCGGCGCATCCCTAGTCAGAGACGCGGGTTGGAGTCAGAAGTGGTGTTTGGCCAGGCCTTCCGGTCGGAGAGGCCGTCCAGAGGCGGGCCAGGGTCGGAAGCGAGCATTGTTCCTCCTTAGCGAGGCCTTCCGGTCGGAGAGGCGGGACAGAGTCGGAAGCGGGCGCCGTTCCTCCTCGGCCAGGCCTTCCGGTCGGAGATTGGATTTCCCTTCTGCCCTGTCATTTAGGTATTTGGGCTGGCCCATGAGTTGCGTGTCATTTCGCAACGTCGTCTGCTGGGCCGAGCCTTTGTTGGGAAGACGGTCCACGAGGGACCCCGGGTTTATGAACCCGGCACTACTCTAACTTGTACACCTAGGAAAATGGTCTAAATTATGTTGGTGCACTTCTCATTGTCCCTAAGACTTTTATCTGTTGTGCATAGGGATCAAATAATTGTGGTAGTCTATCGGTGTCCCTGGAGGACCTAGAATCAACAACTTTTTACAACTCATATCGTCATACGGACATTCAAGATCCAATACAGGAATGGCTCAACACAAACATCACATATTTTCATTAATAATTATACATCAGAGTTAAAAGTGTGGACTTATTACGATATTAAGTTTACAAGCCGCTCAAGTCACTACTACTAAAAATATTTTGGGAGATAGAAACTCTCGAACAGAGACGGACACAAAGCCTACGTGTCTCCTAAAATATGCAGCAATTCACAGAGAGGGACAAATCATTTTATTAGGCATCTCAAAAAATCACTAAATAAGCCTGAGGCCTAGAGGCCCAATTGCCGCTCTCACATATAAAAAGCAGCACTTAGGGTTTCAAGTTCTCATTCCCCACTCTCTTTCTCTCTAGACTTCATTAGAGCGGAGGTGCCGCGTGCGCAGAGAGGCGAAAGCGCCTTGGCGGTAGTGTTAGTGCGCCGACCTATCCAGGGGGCGGCGGTGGCGACGCATACCATGGTCCGCCGAAGGGCAGCGACATGGCGGCACGTCCTTGGGTGACGGCGGTGGTGCATCCTGGGGCCCACGCAGGAGCAGTGGCGTGATGGATCGACGGTGGATGCTCCCTCTCCTTCTCTTTTCCTCCTCTACTCGCGTGCACTCTGTCACAGTTCCAGGTGGCGGCGTGTGGATCGATTGTGGTGTGTGCGGATCGATAGTGGCCGCGTGCATATCGACGGTGTGGCGGGCGAATCCATGACACCGGCAGACGGATCGATAGTGGGCGCGTGCAGATCAACGGTGCGACGGACGGATCGACAACGAGCAGCCTAAATTGAGGCCCAGGCTCAATCGGTGGGCTTGGTAGCGGGCTCGGCGATAGGCTTTTGCTTTTTTGTCTTTTAATCTATTTCCGGAGGCGAGCATTCGACTGCCTCCGGAAATACCAATTTATAGTGACAATAGCCGGAAGGTGGACTCCCTGCATGCGTGTGGAAAATTGTTTCGGCCTTCTCTAAAAACTTGTATGTGGGTGTACTTTGAAACTATAAATCTTAAACAATCAGAAACCGACAGTGATATTTTCATATTGATGCTGGATCAAGCCACAAATCAACAATGATATATTACTGTTAACACTGACAGGTGAATAACTTTTTCGATATTCGGCCTGTTCGCTGGTTGGTTTCTGGGCTGGTTTGGGCTGGCTGGTGCTGGTTTATTGTGAGAGGAAAACACCGTTGACTGGCTAATTTGAGCTGGCTGAAACCAACAAGCGAACAGGCTGATTATCTGGATCCTGTGCTTATAAACTGGCGGTGAAAGGCAATCACTGTTAGCTCTATCATACTCAGTGGCGAACTGGTGATATCCATAGTCCGGTAGTGATTGTCTGTTCATTGTAGTGCTGAATAAAAATATTAATACACATATGAGGTGTTACAGTACAGGTATAAGCGAGAGCGAAGAACTACGAGTACACATATGCTCCATCTATTCCTTTTTAACTGTTGTTTTTACTTTGTGAGAAATCAAACGTACTCAATTTTAACCAAATATATACATGAAAATATTAATATTTATTTATAGTATATGATTAGTATTATTAGATATATCGTTGTATTTGTTTTTATAATAAATTTATTTAAAGATATAAATATCGCTGATATTTTCTATAAATCTAGTTAAATCTAAGAAAGTTTGACCAGCACAGATACGATAGCGACACTTAGGCCCTGTTTGGTTCCAAGCTCCTAAAATTTTTAGAAGCTAAAAGTTTTAGGAGCTTTTATGAGGCTATCAAAACCTCCTAAAATAGTGTTTGGTTCCATCTCCTAAAACTGACTAAAAGTAATAAATAAATTAGCAAATAGACCATGCAGTCCTCCTCTTTAGAGCAACGCTAATAATACAGTCGGCTTGCTGGTTTTGCAGCCTTCTCTCAGCCCACTCATACAGTAGTTAGCTCTTTACCGTTAATACATGGCCCACTTGTCTCTCTCACAGACTTTCTTGGTTCTTGTGCCCAAGCCGACTATAAGCTTACAGCCCGCTTTTCCTCTCTCTTCTCCCCTCTCTTCTCCACCTCAGCATTTAGTCGACTTACAGCCTGCTATTATACTTGCTCTTAGGAGCTTTTAGTAGGCAGGAAAATAAAGGAGGGGTAGTGGGGGTCTAGGATGGACTTAGCTTTTAGGAGGGGGTGGAGCTCCTAAAGTTTTTGGCACCTCCTAAAGTTTTTACAAGATTTTAAGAGAATGTATTTGGTTCTTTAGACAAATTCTATCTAAATTTTAGCTCCTAAATCTTTTAGGAGGGGTAAACAAACCTGGCCTTAAAAAGGGACAGAGGACTAGATTTTAGGAGCACAGAAACATACGGTCCAACATCATACTTCGAGAGCAGATGCAGACCACAGCGGGCAGAAAACCGTGCTTGGCTGTTGAGTGCTGAGTCATGGTGATGGGCTCATGGACCATCGTACAAGTGAGCAGGGAGCTTGGGCTCAGGAACGGCCTCGAGCGGAACCATTCGCGGCATGGACAGCCCGAATTTCCCCTCCAGGATTAGGTCGTCCACACCAACGCCGTCGGGGAGCCTCCATACAAATGCTTGAAGAAGGTTTGCTAGCATCAGATGCACCATCTTCATGCCGAGGCCGAGGCCAGGGCACATCCGGCGGCCGGACCCAAACGGAAGGAACTCCGTGCCGGCTGGGATACCATAGCCGCCCACAGAGGTGTCCTCGCGGGACAGCCGGGGTGTGAGCAGCGGCGCAAGTGGGTGCACGCGCATGGTCTCCTTCACCACAGCCTCCAGGTACGGGAGGCGCGGGATGTCCGCCTCCGTGACCAGCCTGTCACCGCCGACGACACGATCCAGCTCGTCTGTGGCCTTGGCCATGGTCTCTGGCTTCCTTAGAAGCTCCGAGAGAGCCCACTCGATGGCAACCGCTGTGGTATCCGAGCCGGCGGCGATGATATCCTGCATGCATGCTTGCGCGCGTCAATCAATACTCGCTCTCTGTGTGACGATGAAGTGATCGAAGTGAAGTCTTTACCAGAATGAATGCCTTGATGCCATCCCGTTCTATCGGAACATCGAGGCTGGCATCGTCAGCGAGCTGCAGCAGCTGGTCCACCATGTCCCTCGGCACAAAGCCGTCGCCCTGCCGCCGCCGCTGCTCACTGTGCTCGACCAGCACGTGCTCCAGGAACGGGTCGAACATTTTGCTCAGCCTTTTCATCCTTTTGATGTACCCCTGCGGGTCCAGAAAGCTGAGCCATGGGATCACGTCCCCGACGTTGAACACGCCGTTGAGGAAGAACTCCTGGATCATCCACCGGAACGACTCCGGCGGCATGAGAGAGCCAGAGCCGTCGAAGATGTACTTCTTGCCTAGCGCCATGCGCGAGGCTATGTTGAAGCTTGCCATGGAGAGGTGGTCCTTGGGCACCACCGCACCCCCGTTGCGGGACGCGGCCGCCGACATCGCCCGCAGAATGCAGCGCACCTCCTCGATGCGGATATGCTCCGTCGATTTCATCTGGCCCGCGCTGAGGAGTTCGTTCTGAAAAAGCTTGCGCCCCTGGCGCCAGTACGGGCCGTACGATGCCCATAGCACGTCGGAGTTGTAGAGGATGTACCTAGCTGAGGGCAGTGCGGGGCGGTCAAGGACACCAGCAGGCGGTTTCTTCGTCGAGTGCATAAGCCACTCAGTAAAGGCCGATATACACTCAGCGAAGGACGTTCGGTAAACAGTTTCATGATTTTCGGTAAACAGTTTCATCGATTTCGTGAAGAGACCGACTTCGGTTTGCAAGCATCGTACATAACAACTTGCGCAAAACCTTCTCAATTTTTTTATCACAGCATCCACATATAATATCTTGACATCTTGACAAGTTTCATGATTTTCGGATTTCGTTTGCTTTTTATAGAATTTAAAAACAACTCGACCGCAAGTTCGTGGTCATGTTTCGTGAATAAGATGTTCGAAATTGGTGGTCTGTTCCTGGATATGGCCTCACATTATACTAAATAACATGAATATCATTTTTTCATTCATTTTTTCATTATTCGAATGACTAGCAGTTATAATTTAAATTATCCAAGAAAATTCAATTAAATAAAATAAATTAAAGAAATATAGAAAAAGTCCGAGAAATATGCCACATTGGAACATGGAGTACCAGGTATTGTCTGAGGACTAAAGAAAAAGTTTGGAGGTCAAAAATGAAAAAAAATATGGTTTGCCGAGTGTCAAGAAATAACACTCGGCAAAGGAGCCTCTTTGCCAAGTGTCAAGAGAAGACACTCGGCAAAGGATTAACGGCGGCTGCCGGCCGTTAATGGTGGCAGCCCTTTGCCGAGTGTTATTGTTTCACACTCGACAAACCTGGTCTTTGCCGAGTGTTATTCTTTGTCGAGTGTTCGGCACTCGGTAAACAACCTTTTTGCCGAGTGCCATTTGTTTGCCGAGTATTTTCTATCTGGCACTCGGCAAACCGTCACTTTACCGAGTGCCTGATAAAAAAACATTCGACATGCTCTGGGACACTCGACGAAGAAACCGTCACCTGTAGCGCCAGGTCGTGAGTCTTGAGGAAGAATTTCGCCATGTCAACCGATGAGCCGACGAACGATGGGTAGGAACCAAACCGGAGCGACATGAGTGGCCCGTACCGCGCGGAGCGCTCGTGCATTGAGCGGTGCGGGAGAGGCCCGATCAGGTTCAGGTTGCCGATCACCGGCCATGGCCGAGGGCCCGGCGGCACCGTGTACTTTCTCGAGCTGCTGGTGGAGCACCGCCGGCGAAGGAGCACGGCTACGAGGAATAGCACGACGCCGAGAAGAGAACTCCATGGTGGTAGCTCCATCAGAACGTGGAGAGCGAGTTTTTGTTTCAACTGTCCGCCAAGAGTGATGGTTTAACTTACTTACTTTTATATATATATATATATATATATATATATATATATATATATATATATATATATATATATATATATATATATATATATATATATATATATATATATATATATATATATATAGCACGGACTAATAAAATATTAGAAGACTTAAGCATTATGCATTAGGTGGTGTTTAGTTGCACTTCCTAAATTTTAGTCGCTATCTCATCGAATGTTTAGACGCATATATGGAGTATTAAATATAGACTAATTACGAAACTAATTGCATAGTTTACGACTAATTTGCAAGACGAATCTTTTAAGCATAATTAGCTCATGATTTGACAACGTGGTGCTACAGTAAGTATGTGCTAATGACGGATTAATTTACTTAAAAAATCATCTCGTAGAGTACTGACGAATTATGTAATTTATTTTTTTATTAGTATTCAAACACCCTATGCAACATCCTTCCGATACACCTCCTAAATTTTAGTCACCGGATCCAAACACCACCTTAATTATTGTTTTATATTTCTAACTAATAAAATTACTTATGCAAAATTACACATTTTCTTTTGGTTTATTTTTATGGTAAATCTATATGGCACTCGAGTGCTTCTTGAACTGCACGCTTAATTTCCTAACCGTCAGATCCATCACCGACGCGCAACGCTTGCGTGTGAGCTAAGTATAATAACATGCTATAAGCTGGTTAAATGATGATATGGAGGAGAGAGGGGAGGAGAGAGAAGAAGCGACTTGTAAGCTTACAGTTGGTTTAGGCACAAGAACCAAGAAACTCTGTGAGAGAGACAAGTGGATTATGTATTAACAGTGAACAACTAACTATTATATAAGTAGGCTGAGAGAAAGCTATAAAGAAACCTTACGGCCAGTAGTCGGTTGTATTATTAGTCTTGCTACGCCGCACCCCAGGTCCCACGCGATTCTCTCCGGTGTTGGAGACCACGTCTCCAGCGCTTGAAATCGCTCGGGCCCACACGCCGCCCACCTCGCGCACCTGTGCTGGGTTGTGAAAAAAAGCAACTGCTAGGCCCCATCATGAACCCATGCATGCATGGAGATTCTTTCATTGCCGGTGGTTGCAGATTATCTTATTAGATCATATTTTACTATATATGTTTTGGTATAAATTTTATGTTCAATCGATATAAATTGATTGTATGTAAATGATAATTGTCAAAATTACTTGAACAGTTACCTGGTTTTTTTTGCTTTTTTTTATTTTCTATATGTTTTATTTGGTTCCCCTTTGAAATCCTCCAATATGGCTTCTATAGAAATAACCTGGCTAATTTTTTTATTTCATTTACTCAATATTTTTACATTATTTTTATATGTTTTATTTGATTCATTTGATCAGGATCTTATGATCATGGCAATCGAGTGTTTCATGCATAAGAAACACTCGATTTTATTTGGGATTCCCAATCGAGTGTTTTGGTGTCATGCAACACCAGGGCAGGTTGGTAGATGCTCCTAAAACACCCGAGCATGCAGTAGACAGACGTTATTTTTAACACAATATATACATAATACATAATAGATATATAGTCATTATCCAATTGAGATAAAGTTACCAAACACCCCCTAAGCTGGACGTGAACTGTTATAAATACCCATACAGAAGGCACGAACCATGCTGTGAAATGAACTAGACCTCCTTGCAGAGTGTTGGCGATGGACGTTGCCTTAAGCACCATCGTGATCGTCATCGCCTTTTTCATCCCGGCACTGCTGGCACTAGTGCAAATGTTAAGACAGAGCACACCTTTTTTCAAGTGCAAATGTGTTCGGCATGTATGGGCAGAGCTGCAGCTCGAGGGGGTGCGGCAGGAGCTGGCGAGTCTACAATCAGCAAGGGAGACAGTGGAGGCAATACTGAAGATGAAACATGAGGTGCAAAGACAGGTGACCACCCTACTCTATCTTTGGTGGTCTGAACGCTGCGGGGTGAGGGAAGGTGAGCAACAGCGGGATAGCGGACGCCTGGCACACCTGACCAATACATATATGCAGCGAAGAGGTCATGTTTCAAGCCAGCGAAGGAACCGGGAAGCCAAGCACAGGTTCAGAAATCATGGAGGCCACCACCGGCAAATACCGTGAAAATCAACTGTGACGGGGCTTTCTCAAAAAAGTGAAAAACACGCGATCTGGTGGATGGGGCTACCTGATTCGTGAATGTGACGGTGGCGTGATCAGCTCAGGATACGGAAAGCTGGAAAACATAGGAGAAGCCTTTCATGCTGAGATTATAGCCTGCCTACAAGCTCTTCAAAGAGCGGCTGATTTGGGAATTCAGAGGGTGCTTTTGGAAACGGATGCTTCCATGGTTGTGCAAGCAGCAAAATCTGCGGAGTTGGAGCGCTCTTCGGCGAGCGGCCTCATCTGGGAACTGAAAGATTTATTAGCTAGCAACTTTGCTTTCCATGATGTAATTCACACCCCTCGTTCTGGTAATATGGCCGCTGATGGCCTCGCTGCCCTGGGGGCGAGTTTGAGTTCGGGTGCAGGTCCAATTATGGACAGCATTCCAATTTGTATTCGTGTACTGGTTGCCGACGATTTGGCGGCAGTTTATGAGTAATGGAGAATCCTTCCATGTTCAAAAAAAAAAAAAGTTGCAACTATTCGAGATGCTAAATGAACGTCTTATTGGACATGCTCTGCAAGAGGACGTCCTCTCGGAGGTAGTAATATGCATGGAATAATGAGACGACCATCATGCATGATTAATGATTGCACTTGCCTATCTTTATTTTTCTAAAATGATTTCTTCATCTTCACAATATCAATTCCTTTGAATATCTCTCGCTCAATGTAGGACACCACTAAGTCATTAAGCCAATCAACATAGAGATCTTGTTGGGCAATTCTGTTTTCATAAACCTCGTATCTGAAAAGACCCTTTTAACCGATGTCGTCGCCACCAAAACTATCAATATAATACCAACTCAATGGCGATAAACCAATGGGAAAATAATAGTGTCATAGAAATTAGAGTTATGCTCCGGTGGGCCTTTCCATGAAGTTTGCACGACTCTAAAAGCATCCAAGTAATTAGTTTAATTTATTTTGACAAGGTTAATTAATGGTTGGATCTGGTCCTACCCAAGCCCAGCCCAACCTAGCCCTGCTTGTGCCCAATCCATGTAGGCATCCCTTCCTCACGTGCAACCTCTCAGTCCCTAGCACCAGTCAGTATTGGCCATGTTCGTTTCGCTGAAAAAACAAGTCGAAATACTATTCCGGCTGATTTGTTGAGAGAGAAAAACACTGTTTCGGCTGAAAAAACAAGCTAAAAAGTATGGATTATAACAAACGAACGGAGGTGTAGATCCGTAGTCGCCAGGTGGGTGGACGGTCGCGGCATCATCTTTCCACGCCATCATCGAGTCCTCCTGCAGGCTGCAGCTGCTTGCAGTCTCATGTGACGGTAAGGATAACAGAGGTAGCTGCCGGTGAACACGCACAACAGGTGAGCACGGCGCCGCTGCCTCGGAAGCACGGGAGCACGAGGAAGAAGATAGAGTTTAGGTTTTCGTTATGTTCGCTGTCCTCCCAACCACCCTCACAGTGAGTCTCGTAGGTTTAGAATACTTGGGCTAGGCCCGATACATACCCAGCGGCTCACATGCCGTCTTATGGGCCGAATGACTGAAGCCACGATGTGCCAAAATAGAAGAAGTTGCTAACTAAATGCATGCCAATATCCAGGGTGTGACACTCCCCATTAAGGATGGCAATGTGTAAATCCCCATCGGGTATGGTCACCCCAGACCCATCCCCGCCATAAAAAATTGGTACCGTTAGAATACCCATACCCGTCATGGGTGGGGAATTTTCCCCAGACCCATACCCCGCCGGGTAAATCATACCCGTCGGGTCACCCGTACCCGCCAACAATTTATTCACGCATATAAAAATCAACAATTCAACAGCAACCACCACTAACCAGAGCACATAAAATTAGACAAATAATAGCATATAATAATATATTCTGCAAATTAAGATTTTTTTCCATTTAGTTTCTCCTCTACATTAGTCATGATTAATGTAGAAGTTACTGATTATAGATATGGTTTCGGGAACTTCCAAGTGAAGTATTGGACTCGTTGACTCCAGAACAAGTGATGCACTGCAACACTGAAGAAGAGTGTAGCCATCTTGCAAGTACCCTACCTCCTATTGAAGCAGCATTGCTTGAATGGGCCATCAATCTCATGGCAGATGTGGTGGAAAATGAAAGCCACAACAAGATGAATGCTCGCAACATTGCTATGGTTTTTGTACCAAATATGACCAAGGTTACTGGCAAGCATATTTGTTTCTCTCTACCTGCATTACTTTTTAGAATCTGTAGTCTAACCGTGGAGCATTGATCTCTTTCAAATGGCCGGGTATTTTTCACCCATGGGTAAACGGTTACGGAGACTGCTGGAACATACCCATACCCGCGTACCCGATGGGTGAAGGGTTTGGTCCATTTATGTACCCGTGGGTAGTGTGTTTAGTTCATATTTAGACCCTAATGGAGTAAATACCCGTCGGGTATCAGGTCGCGGGTCCCCATCTTTACTCCCCATCCCTTAAGCACCAGCGCGTCCTCGCGATGGAGTTGTTGTCGAGGTGGATAGATCACCAAGTAGAGCAGGCAGTGGTTCCCAGGTAGCCCAATGAGGTGGATCTTAGCGCTGGACCATTGCAGTAGGCACCACATGTCGGCCAATCAGCTGTAGACGATGCTCCAGAACATGTTTTGGGCGTAAACTGAGAAAAGTGGTCAACAAATGTAAATCAGAATCATCAGAGAGTGTAGCCTTAGGTGGAAGAGCTTTCTTTAGCTGAGAGACATGAATAACCGGATGAATTTGACTGGAGGCAGGCAACTGTAACTTGTATGCGACCTGACCAATCCATTGCAGAATAAATAAGGACCAAAGAACTTGTAGCTAAGCTTGTTGTTTGTGCGCTTGTGTACTGACTGTTGCACATAAGGCTGAAATTTGACATAAACCCAATCTCCCACTAGGAAGGACCGTTCTTGATGATTTTTGTCTGCTTGATTCTTCATTCTGTATTGAGCTCTCGACAAGTTCTGTTGAATGTGATCCAGCATTGCTTGGCGTTCTTGAAGCCATTGATCATGGTCAGACACAGTGCACACATCGTTGACAGAAATGCCAAAGTGCCGAGGTTTGTGACCATTAAGTGCTTGGAAGGGTGTGAGACCATGAGCAGAGTGATAGGTCGAGTTATACCAAAACTCAGCTAAGGGAAGCCATTGAGCCCACTTGCTTGGACAAGCCTGAACCATGCAGCGCAAATATGTTTCTAAACATTGGTTAAGATGTTCAGTTTGACCGTCTGTTTGTGGGTGGTATTAGGAACTCATGTTCAAGGTGGTGTTGTTGGCCCACAGGATCACCGGCACGGGTTAGTCGACCAATCACCAGTGTTGCCGACCGCGTCAAGCGTTGTCCGACCACACACTATGGCTAGAGGTAGAAGACGGGAGGGAGAACAGAGCACACACACAACACAAGCACCAGCGTTGGCCGGAGCTCTGCAGATGAGATGGCAAACTAAACTCACTCTTTACTGAGTTGTAGCGGCAAACTATATATACAACTCTATCCATCTAGTTCTAGTACAGCTACCATGCTGTTACAGTGACTAGAAGAGACAGCAGGACTGACTCTGGCGCCTGCCCCGACTGTGGCTACAGTGCGGCAGGTGAGCCATTTGGCGTCTGCCCCTACAGTGGCTACAGTACCACCGCAGGGAGCCTTTTCGGCGCCGCCTTCCCCTGACGTGTGTTCACACAAGTAAGCAGTATATTATCTAACAATTCTTCCCCTGATCCTACTGTTAACCCTTGAACCCCCTTCATGCCGATTATCTCCTTCAGCTCCGTGAGTCGAAGACGACCGAGCGGCTTGATGAGGACGTCCGTGAGTTGTCGACCAGTTTCGACGAACTCGATGACGATCTACCCTCCATCGACTCGGTCCATGAGGAAGTAGAATTTCATGTCGATGTGCTTGCTCCGGTCGTGGAGAATCGGATTCTTCACGAGGGCGATGGTGGGCTGGTTGTCCACCATCAGTGCTGGTGGGTGAGCTTCCACACCGGTCAGCTCGCCCAGCAGTCGGCGTAGCCACACAACTTGGCACGCCACTGTGGCCGTCGATCAGCTCTCGAGCTCGTCCACGGCGATCTCTGCGGGCCAATCATGCCAGCCACAAATGGTGGTCACGCGGTACTTCCTCCTGCTCATGGATGATTGCAGTCACTATATGTGGCCGCAACTCCTGATGAGCAAGGACGAAGCGGCGGCAGCGATCAAGAGGTTCAAGATGCGCGCGGAGGCCGAGAGCGGCAAGAAGCTTCGCGTGCTGAGGACTGATCGCAGTGGTGAATTCACTTCGGTGGAGTTCGCTGCGTACTACGCGAATCAGGGTATGGTGCGACACCACACCGCTCTGTACTCACCACAGCAGAATGGCATGGTGGAGCGATAGAACCAGACAGTGGTCGGCATGGCTCGATCCATGATGAAGGCCAAAGGCATGCCAGCAAGGTTCTGGGGTGAGGTGGTGACCACGGCGGTGTTCATCCTCAACCGCGCTCCCACCAAGGCCCTGAAGGGCAAGACGTCGTTTGAATCTTGGCATGGACACAAGCCGAGCGTGTCCTTCCTCCGAACATTTGGCTGCATTGGCCATGTCAGGAAGACGAAGCCGGTCCTCACCAAGCTGGAGGACAGGAGCACACTGATGGTGTTCCTAGGCTACACGGAGGGTACCAAGGCATACCGGCTCTACGCCCCACGTGGAGACAAGGTGCTTGTCTCGCGTGACGTCATGTTCGACGAGAAGGCAGCTTGGGACTAGAACAGTCCGAGCATGGGGGAAGCTGGCGACTTCACCAGCACCTTCGTCGTCGAGCACTTGGTCATCCACGGTGGTGGAGACGCTGGGCAAAAGATGCCAAACTCTCCAGGAGGGGTGCCGAGCACTCTAGCGATAGAGCCGAGCACTCTTGGGGAGGTGTCGAGCCCTCCAGGAAGGGTGCCAAGCACTCTAGGAGTGGAGCCAAGAGGTCCTGCAGTGGTGGCGACCACTCCAAGATGGGTGCCAAACACTCCCATAGCGGAGCCGAGGGGTCTTGCAGTGGTGCCGACCACTGAAAGACGGGTGCTGAGCACTCCGGGAGGGGTGTAGACCACTCTAGGAGTGGTGGCAAGCGATCTAGGAGTAGTGCCGAGCACTGCATCCGGGGTGCCGAGCATTCCAGGTGCTGTGCCGATCACTTCGGTGGAACAGGGAACTCCATCAACACTGATCGAGTTCACCTCACCTCCAAGTGACATCATTGAGTTTGTGGATGCCTTCCATGATGGTGAAGAGGTGCAGTTCTACAGGCTGGATGACATCGTTGGCGACACATGGCCCTCATGCCTGGCGGGTAGGTTGCTCAATGACCCAGAGCTCCTGCTCATCAGTGCAGAGGGATCACCCATGTTCACGCTGGCCGAGTGCGATGGAGATTGGCAACGGGCGATGCTGGAGGAGATGAAGGCGATCGAGGAAAACAAGACTTAGGATCTCGTCGATCCAACTCTAGGACGCCGTCCAATCGGCTTGAAGTGGGTGTACAAAGTCAAGAGGGACGAGCACGGCGCCATTATCAAGCACAAGGCGCGCCTCATCGCCCGAGGCTTTGTCCAGCATGAGGGCATCGATTTCAAGGAAGTCTTTGCACCGGTAGCGTGCATGGAGTCTATTCGACTACTACTGGCTTTGGCAGCAGCAAAGGACTAGCGTATCCATCACCTGGACGTAAAATTGGCCTTCCTCAATGGCGAGCTGGCGGAGACGGTCTTCGTCAGACAACCTTGGGGCTTCGCTGTCAAGGGAGCAGAGCACAGGGTGCTCTGACTATGCAAGGCGCTCTACAGGCTGCGGCCAGCCCCATGAGCATGGAATGCCAAGCTTGATGCCACGCTAGGCGAGCTTGGGTTCACAAGGTGCGCAACCGAGCATGCGCTCTACACGTGGCGATGGGGGAAGGAGGAGCTCATCGTCAGTGTGTATGTGCACGACTTGATCATCATAGGCATGCGTGCGGAGGACATTGATAGCTTCAAGCATGAGATGTCAGCTCATTTTCGAATGAGTGATCTTGGCGCACTCTCCTACTACCTCAGCATTGAGGTGAGACAGGGGAAGGAGGCGCTCACACTCAGTCAGAGCATGTACGCCTCGAAGCTATTGGAGCGGAGTGGCATGGCTGAGTGCAAGCCATGCGTGACTCTAATGGAGGAGCGACTGAAGCTGACGAAGGCTAGTACCGTGGCAAAGGTAGATGCAACACTCTACCGAAGCATCATCAGCGGTCTACGTTACCTAGTCAACATGAGGCCAGACATTGCGTTTACTATAGGCTACATCAGTCGCTTCATGGAGGATCCTAGAGAGGATCACTGGACTACAGTGAAGCGGCTACTGCGCTACATTAAGGGGACGATGGATCAGGGGATCGTCTTCCCCAAGACTGGTGGAAGTAGGCTGTAGCTCACTGTGTTCAGCGATGCAGACAAGGTGGGGGACATCAACGGACGGCGGAGCACTTCTGGCATACTCGTCTTCCTTGGGTCGGCTCCAATTTCATGGTTGTTGCTAAAATAGAAGGTGGTGGCGCTATCTACATGCGAGACAGAGTACGTAGTGGCGGCCAGAGTGGTGTGCCAAGTTGTGTGGCTGTGCCAACTGCTGGGCGAGCTAACCGGTGTGGAAGCTCACCCACCAGCACTGATGGTTGACAACTAGCCCGCCATCGCCCTCACGAAGAATCCAGTTCTCCATGACCAGCGCAAGCACATCGACGTGAAGTTCCACTTCCTCAGGGACTATGTCGATAGAGGGCAGATCGACATTGAGTTCGTTGAAATTGGTCAGCAACTCGCAGACATCCTCACTAAGCCGCTCGGCCATCTTCGACTCACGGAGCTGAAGGAGATGATCAACATGGAGGGGGTTCAAGGGTTAGCGGTAGGATTAGAGGAAGAATTGTTAAATAATCTACTGCTTCCTTGTGTGAACACGCGGTAGGGGAAGGCAGCACCAAAAAAGCTCCCTGCTGTTGTACTATAGCACTGTAGGTGCAGGCGCCGAATGGCTCACCTGCCGCACTATAGCCATAGCAGGGGCAGGCGCCAGAGTTAGCCCTGCTGTCCCTTCTAGTCACTATAGCAGCATGGTAGCTATACTAGGACTAGATGGATAGAGTTGTATATATAGTTTGCCGCTGCAACTCAGTAAAGAGTGAGTTTAGTTTGCCATCTCATCTATAGAGCTTCGGCCAACAATGGTGCTTGTGTTATATGCATGTGCTCTATTCTCCCTCCCGTCTTCTACCTCTAGCCATAGTGTGTGGTCGGACAACGCTTGACGTGGTCGACAACACTGGTGAGTGGTCGACTCACCCGTGCCGGTGATCCTGTGGGCCAACAAGTGCATGATCTTTGGCTGCCTTTGAGAATGGCAGCCTCCTCTGCTTCTCAGCCAGGCAGTTGTCATACAGCTCGCCTTCGTGCTCGATGTGGGGTAGCCCTTGGACCATCTTCTCCAACCGACCAAGCGTGTCGAAGCTGAGATGTCTAAACCGGGCATGCCATAGCCATGGTTCCTTGGTGTGCCATGCCGCCAGGCATACCGACTGCTCCACCTTCAAGTCGAGCAGGTACAACTAGTTCTAGGACTTCTTCAACTTGGCAGGAAGTCATTGCTCCCGATCTCTGATCCTAAGGACTCCGTCCTTGGTCAAAACCTCGCTACCACGCTCATCCAGCTGGCCAATGCTGATGATGCTTGAACATAGCTATGGGATGTAATATACATCCGTTAGTGCCCGTTCTTCATCATTCTAGCACCTAAAGATGATGGTGCCGTGCCCTCGGATTGCCACCCTTGAGCCATCACCAAACTTCACCGTACCGGTAACATCATCATCGAGCTCGGAGAAGGCTGCCTTGGAGCCCGTCATGTGGTTGCTGGCACCAGAGTCAAGGTACCACCGCTGCTCCTGCTCACCGCCCACATGTCTAAGATGGACTTGGGTACGCGGTTCGTCGAGGTAGACAGCTTTCAGAGCCTTCCCAGGCCCTTTCACCGCCATCACCTCTCCCTTCTCCTCGGCCTCAACGTCAAGCAGTGCATAGAATTTTGCCATTAGGATAGTGGCCTCATCATCATCATCATTAGCTTACGCTAGATGAGCCTTAGCCTTCTTCTCCTGCTTGTGATTTGGGCACTCCCTTGCCCAATGGCTTGTCTTCCCGTAGCGCTGACAGGCGTTGGGGTCAACCTGCTTCTTCTTCTTTGAAGAAGCCTTGCCACAGCACTTGTGATCGCCACCATGGCTGGAGGAGGCTACCCTGGAGTTCCTCTGAGCAGCCCACTCCTCTATCAGCAGCAGTTTGCCACTGTCCTTCGTTGTTGTCGCCTACTCTAGGTGCTCGTCCACCGCCCGCAGATGGCCTGTCACATCCTCAATGGTGAGAGTGGACAAGTCTAGCATCGTCTCTATGGAGAGAGCGATCTGTATGTACTTTGCCGGCATAGAGTGGAGGTACTTGGAGACCGCCTCCTCTTCATTGATGGTGACGCCATGACTCTTCAGCTTGCTGATGAGCATCTGTAGGTGGAGGGAGAAGTCCTCCATCGATTCACCATCCTTGAACTTGAGGTTGGTGTACTCTTGCTTTAGAAGCTGGGCCATCACCTTCTTTGCGCGATCGAAACTAATGCGCATCGCCGTAATGGCCTCCCACGCCTCCTTAGTAGAGCTTTTTGCCCCCAACAGCTCCCTATACTCTACCGGTACAGCAGCGAGGATAGCCCCCAACGTTGACATATCGTCTTCTTCATTGTCGGTGCCCTTGTCAATAGCATTCTAGAGCCGTCGGGCTCTGAGCTTGACCTTCATGGTCATCGACCACTCTCCATAGTTGGTGCGAGTCAGTGTCGGCCAACTGATGCCGCTGACCTCCCGCACCATGTGCATAACGACCTCCTATCGTGGCTGGGCAGCCACAGCAGCTCTGCTACTATCGCCTATCTCCAAACCATCTGTCATCGCCAGTGGTTAGTCCGGCGACGACGCTTGTATGGCTCCGATACCACTTGTTGGCCCACAGGATCACCGACATGGGTGAGTCGATCACTCATCAGTGTTGTCGACCACGTTAAGCATTGTCCGACCACACACTATAGCTAGAGGTAGAAGACGGGAGGGAGAACAGAGCACACACACAGCACAAGCACCAGCGTTGGCCGAAGCTCTACAGATGAGATGGCAAACTAAACTCACTCTTTACTGAGTTGCAGCGGCAAACTATATATACAACTCTATCCATCTAGTCCTAGTACAGCTGCCATGCTGCTACAGTGACTACAAGAGACAGCAGGGCTGACTATGGCACCTACCCCTGTTGTGACTACAATACAGCAGGTGAGCCATTCGGTGCCTACCCCTGTAGAGAGTATTTTCGGCGTCGCCTTCCCCTGCCGTGTGTTCACATAAGGAAGCAGTAGATTATCTAATAGGTGTCAGTCAACTTAAATAGTTCGGTCCAAAGGGCACTTGTAAAAATTTTATCACGGTCTGAGATGATCATAGTTGGTAGGCCATGCAATTTGTATATATTAGATAGGAAAATTTGAGCAACTGAGGAGACAGTGTATGGATGGGATATGCACAGGAAG
This sequence comes from Miscanthus floridulus, assembly GCF_019320115.1. NCBI lineage: Eukaryota > Viridiplantae > Streptophyta > Magnoliopsida > Poales > Poaceae > Miscanthus > Miscanthus floridulus. Next base: position 142,858,263 of record NC_089581.1, on the reverse strand, counting down.
TGAGCATATTTGGTAAGTTTGTCAATCACAACCAATATTGTGTCATAGGATTTGGATTTTGGTATGCCATCAATGAAGTCTAAATTAATTGTGTGCCAGGCAAAAGGAGGGATTGGTAAAGGTTGAAGTAAGCCAGGCAACTTATAGTGTTCAGATTTTGCCTGAGCACAGACCTCACAAGCAGTGATGTAGTCCTTGATATCTTGTTTCATGTTGGGCCAGACAAATAGAGCTTTGATCTTCTAATACGTTGTTGTGACTCCACTGTGACCACCCAGTCCACTAGAGTGTTGAGCTAATAAGATAGCCTAATGTGCTTCTTTGTGTGTACCCAACTAGATTCGACCTTTGTGCCTTATAACACCATCGACTAACGAGAAGCCTTTGTCATTTGAGCCGGTGAGTGCCAATTCAGCCCAGAGTTGCTTGCTGTGATCATCATGTTGATATCCCTCGATAACAATTTCCAGCCATTTTGGTGTAGATGAAGAAATTGCCATCACATTATGTGGTTCTAGTTTATGAGACAGAGCATCAACTGCATTGTTATCTAGCCCTTTCTTGTAGATGATTTTGTAATGTAATCCCAATAGTTTAATAAAAGCCTTTTGCTGCATGCCTTCCAACAATTTTTGATCACCCAAATGAACCAAACTTTTATGGTTAGTGGCAATAGTGAATTCTCTATGTTGGAGATAGGGTTTCCACTTGTTGACTGCGAGGATAAGTGCCATGCACTCTTTTTCATACATTGACATTGCTTGTGCCTTTTTACCCAATGCCTTGCTAATGTATGATATTAGATGACTATTCTGAGACAACACTGCACCAATCCCGGTTGTAGAAGCGTCTGCTTCGATATGAAAGCTTTGAGTGAAATCGGGTAGCGCTAGCACAGGGGCTGCGATAAGAGCTTGTTTCAGTGTATCAAAACTTAACTGCAGCTGAGGAGTCTAATGGAATAATGTGTTCTTCTTGAGAAGGTCTGTAAGGGGCTATTGATACTACCGTATCCTTTTGTGAACTTCCTATAGTAACCAAAGAAACCCAGGAAGCTTCTACGCTGTTTGGCGTCTGTTGGTGGTGGCCAGTTAGCAATGGCTTATGTTTTCTTGGGGTCTGTAGCAACTCCCTACCCACTAATAATATGTCCAAGATATTCTAGTGACTGCTGGGCAAAAGAACACTTGGATAGCTTCAAATAAAGATGGTGTTGTTGCAAGATACTAAAACTTTGGTCAAGTGACTTAGATGCTCTTGTAGTGTCTTGCTATAGATCAAAATGTCATCGACAAAGACCAAGACACATTTCCTCAGAAGATGCTGAAAGATGGTGTTCATCAGGCCTTGGAATGTCGTCGGGGCATTAGTAAGCTCAAAAGGCATGACCCTGAATTCCCAATGCTTGTGGTGAGTTCTGAAGGTCGTCTTTGGCTCATCGGCATGGACCATTAGGATCTGATGATATCTGGAGTGCATATCCAATTTTGTGAACCTCGCGGCTCTGTGAAGTTCGTCCAGGAGTTCATCCACTAAGGGAGTGGGTACTTGTTCTTCATGATGATGTTGTTGAGCTGACGGTAGTCCACATAGAAGCGACATGTCCTATCTTTTTGTCTTCACCACAATGACTGGGGAGGCAAAAGGACTATGACTTGGTTTGATGATTCCATTACTCAACATTTTAGTAATTTGGCGCTCAATCTCATCCTTCTATGTGGGAGCATACCAATAGGGTTTCACATTCACTGGTTTGACCCTTGGTAAGAGTGGAATGTGATGATACACTCCCTGGATGGAGGTAGAGAGTCTGGGTGCTAGAACAGGCTGGCATTAGCATCAATAAGCTGTTGGACTTCCTCTGGCACGGATTGTTGCTCGTGTACTGTAGTGGAGGGGCAAAAGTGTACTACTTGAGCCATGCCTCCTTGCCTGATCAGACCACATAGCTTCTTGATTTTAATTTTAGGACAGGCAGACAAGGAATCCTTGATACCCTTCGGGCATATTCTGGTACCCTTATATGAAAATCGCAACAGTTTCCTTTTCCAGTGAATCCACATTGGGTTGTGTGATTCCACCCAATCCATGCCCAAAACCAAATCAAAGCAAGAGATAGGCAAAATCCTGACTGAATGCGTGAATGTTTGACCCTGCATCCACCAAGTAAAGATAGACACCTATGAAAACCCTAGTTTGATTTTGACTAATTGATGAAACATATTTGGACTAATCCTTGCATCTAAGTATGTGACTAGATAGGATGGTCCAATCCAAGTGGAGGAGCTAGGTGGCACTCATGGATGGAGATGGCCATATGAAATGAAATCCATGGTGGTGGTGTGGATATGTGATGATGATCAAGCTCCGAGACATGGAAAAGAAGAAAGAGAAAAACAAAATGCGCTCAAGGCAAAGGTGATATCAATAGGCCCATTTTATTTTCGGTGATCGAGACACTATAGAGAGTGTGATCATATTTAGAATAAATGGTTGTACTATTAAGAGGGAAGCTCTTATTGAACAACTCGATCATCTAGTGCCACTAAGTGTTGGAAAACTTGTATTACATTTTAGGCCTAGTGCACAATCGGTGAGAAGTGGATAACCTTTGAAAAATGATTGTGAAAATACTAACACACTTGCACGTGATGGTGAAACATTTGGAGTGTTAGCACATTTACAAAGGTGGTGAGAAAGATGAAGAAAGGAGGCAAAACTCGGCTTGGGGTCCTGCCACGGGGGCACCGCCACCCCTTGTCCGGTGCACCGCCACCCCTATGGCGGTGACCGGTTGGGAGGCCGAGAGCAGCGGTGAAGAAGGTGGCCATCGGAGTGACCAGTGTGCACCGGCGTGCGTAGGGCGGTGCACCACCCCTAGCACCACCATGGGTGTCCAGTGGCACTGCCATAAAATTCTAGAGAGTAGGGGAAGGGCAACTGGGCACCGCCACCCTGAGGGCGGTGCACCGCCATAAAAATCCAGAGAGGTGGTATTTCAGGGGGGTTGGCTAGGTGGTCACCGCCTGTCTAGTGACCGCTGACAGACAAACTAGCCATTAGTTTCAACCATTGGAGGGGCACCATCACCCCTGTCCGGTGCCAGCACCACCGTGTCCGGTGCCCTCGCAGAAAGCTGCTCCAAAGGGGTAACGGCTTTATTTGCTTGTGGGCTTATAAATAGAGCTAGTGGCCAGCCTTGGACACTCTCTTGGCACTTCCAATAGCTGCATACACCCTTTGAGAGCTGAGCACACCACTGCACTCACTTGCACACTTAATTTCATCATCTTGAGTGAGATTGGAGAGACTCTAGTGCATTGCTTAGTGTTCTAACATCTTGTGGCACTAGTTGGGCGATTTGGGTTGGTGGAGATCTTGTTACTCTTGGTGTTTGCCGACACCTAGATGACCCAATGATTGTTGGATCGTCGAGCGAAAGAAGGTGATTGTCTCCGGCTCCGATCATTATGATTGTGAGGGGTTCTTATGCCTTCCCTGGTGGAACGTCAAAGGTAACTCTAGTTGATTGTGCGTGGCTTGTGGATCCTCATCTTGTATTGGTTGTGCGGAACCCGGTTGTGGGTTTGGTGTGTGATGCCAATTAGCGCATGAACCTCCAAGTGAGTGAATCGTCACAACGAGGACTAGCTTGCCGACAAGCAAGTGAACCTTGCTAAAAAATCTTTGTGCCATCATTGTCCCGAGGATTTATTGGCTCCATCTTGTGATCGGCTCACTCTCTACACGGCGGTATAAACATCACATCCCCTCTCATGTATTTACATTCTTAGTGTAGCTAAGCTCTTTAGTGTAATTAGTTTTGAGAGCTAACTTGTGTCAGGTCTAGTGGTTAGTGAGGCTCTTTAGTTAGTCTTTGAGAGCTCACTAACTTAGTGTAGTGACATAGCCTTTGTGTGATTAGAGACTATAGCAACTAGAATTGTGGTAGGTGGCTTGCATTTTTAGTAGGCTAGTGCAATATTTGTTTCGCTTTATATTTGTCTAACCATTTTACTTAGTGTTGTTGTAGAAATTTGTATAGGGTATTCACCCCCCTCTAGCCATTAGGACCTTTCAACCTGTTGGTTACTGCTGAGTTTCTGCCCATTTGCCACAGTCATAGATACCTCCGGTGCCGCAGTGACCTGACAATTGAGAGCTTGTACTGCCTTGTCACTGAGAAAAGTATAAGAACTTCAAGAATCAATCAATATCAATATCTCCTAATTGTCAACCTTGCAAGCAAGCTATATAGTTTTTCTACCTTGTACTGATGAGTGATGAGTGTATAGACATATTTTACACGATGCGTCACCAACAGCGCATTGGTTCCAAGCACTAGACGCATCGGATAAAAAAATGATAAGACTGATTGGTCCAAGGACCTGCGTGGGTCATTCAGCTGCTACAGGCTCCTCAGATTTTCAGCTCAAGTGTGCACTTGCACTTCACAAAAAAAGAGCGATATGCATATCAGAAACATCCAGTGCCAATTTTCCAGGACCTTTTCCGATCCTGTTGTCATACGCAAGTGATGAGTTCATTGATGATGTTTACAGGTTCCTAGGTAGTGAGTGCCACTGTGGCCTGTGGGCCAATTTGATAGATGATAAAGAGATTATAGTATGCATAAACTACTTGAATAAGCATCATTATATAATTGTATGAGATTACCTCCCAAAAAGAAGTTACGACCTTATAGCTTAAGATACCTACAATCTAGCACTTCTAAACTCTAATGATGTTTAGTTTTATCTGCTAAACCAGAAAAGGGCGGATGGTTTTGCAGAAGAATCTTTATATTTTCATCTAAAATTTGAAATAATATTTTGAATTTTTGAAACAATTTTTTTCATAAAACAAACCTCCTGTTCTTTAATTTATTCGTAACACAGTTAACAACCTAGGTTAATCTCAGATGGTGGAAAGATCTTTACAATGAAGGGGAATTGACCTACTCACGGGATAGTGTGGTTGAGTGCTACCTGTGGTCTTATACAGCATACTTTGAGAAAGAACACACAAGGGCAAGGATGATCCTTGCCAAGATAATCGCACTAATAATCCTGACAGACGACACTTACGATGTTCGTGCTACTTTGGAGGAGTGTCGAAAATTCAATGAAGCTATACAAAGGTTGGAGTGCTCCAATTTAATCTTACTAATTTGATCTAGGAAATCTTTAGTTCATATAGTATTTGCACTCAAAGCTGTAACCAGATAATTTTCCTACAGATGGGAAGAGAGTGCCATTTCTCTTCTACCAGATTATCTGAAGAAGTTCTACCTCAAGCTGATGAACATCTTTAAGGAGTTTGAGGACGAGTTGGAACCACATGAGAAGTACAGAGTCTCTTTTAGCAGAAAAGGGGTACAAGCACAACCCCCCTTTTTTTTGGAAAATCTTATTTTCCTCATAACATCAGTGAGCTTGGTCTTTGAAGTTTTGGTGATAAATCTTGTCTGAATTATTTGAAGTTTTTGCAAATGGTTATATCTGAGCCAAGAGAATTATATACTAGATATGTATGATGTATGAATCCTCCTATGTTTAATTATAGAACTATATATTTCAAGATGAGGTGCTGATTAGGATAAGAAACTCACTACCGATATTTATGTGCTACCAGTTAATTATTTCTGTTATGCATATATATGAAATCCAATCTTCTATAGGCAATATTGTAATGGTACACCTATCATATATATATCTGCATTCATACAGTGACCTCATATGTTAATTATCAAGCTGATGACCTTATACTTTTATATTTTTCATCTCCAGTTTCAAATATTATCAAGTAATTATCTCCAAGAAGCGGAATGGTTTCATGGTGGTTACAAGCCAACATTTAAAGATCAAGTGAAGATATCTACTGTGTGCTCAGGTGCTCCATTTGCATCTGTTGGGTTACTAGTTGGCATGGGAGACGATGTAGCAACCAAGGAGGCACTTGAGTGGGCAATCAGTTGCACAGATGCTGTCAAGGCTTTCGCAGAGGTGACACGCTTCATGAATGACCTTGCTTCGTTTAAGGTAAGATTAATTATAGTACATGTATATTCCCAATCAAAGTTAAAGATCATAAGTGTTACCTAGTAATGGATGTGTTTTCCACAGCGTGGAAAGAACAAAAATGACGTGGACAGCTCGGTCGAATGCTACATCAGTGAGCATGGTGTTACAACTGAGGTTGCCTTTGCAAAAGATAAATTCCCTGATTGAAGATGCATGGAAGACTATAAACAGAGCACGCTTTGAGAACAATGAGCTACTTCCAGCGGTGCAACGAGTTGCCAACATAACTGCCAGCATGCCGTTAATGTACGGTGATAACAAGGACGCATTCACATTCAGCGACGGTATCAAGCGCCTGTTTCTCAAGCCTATCCTGCTCTAGACAATATAGCCTACTGCCTATGTTATGAATGTACTAGTAAGCACCAGAATAAGCGGTTTACGTTATGAATGTCACACTAAAATTATTACTATTAGCAGGTTCGAGTCATTTCAATCTTGTTCTAAGTTTTTGGGGCGCTCTGAAAGGAAAAGGCATGTGTAAACGTTTTTATTTTAATAAAAAGTTTCTTTTGGTATCCTTGTCCAGTTACCGGGGACCCTATAGAAAAACCCTCTTTGATGGTTCTTGTTTATTTCTCTGCATCCATCTAGAGAGCATCTTCAACGGTTTTTCATAAGCCCACACTCTAAATTCTCAGTTTGAGAGCCATTTTAATAAAAGTAGCACTTTATATCTCTTCACCCTCCTACTTCTCTATATCTTATTCGACACTTTGAAAAGTTAGCCCTGTTCTCTATATTTGGCGAGCAAGAAATTAGAAATAAATTGTGACAATATTTAAAGATCTAACTGAACGATGTCGGAGAAGATTTTCTTTTTACCAAAATCCCTGTTCTTATCAATGATGAAAGATATAAAGAAACTCTTAAAGTTGCTCTACTATACCTGAGTTATACATGAAGGCGCCGTATAGCCGGGATAGCGCATATCTCGAGTTGTAGTTGTAATCTAGAATAAGTCGCAACAACAACCTCCTAGGATTTCTCAACCTTGTAAAGCCATAGTGGATTGCTATTGTTACCTATATCCTCTGATTTCTCACAAAACTAGGGAGACAATAAACACTTTCCCATACGATCGCGACTTGAGGTAGCCAGAGATGGCTTATCTTTTTTAAATAGATTGACAGGTATAGTGAATACCAAATAGTAAAACAAAGTGGATTGTTCGGAGTAGTAAAACACACCTTTTATTTTTCTAATTCCATAGTCCTCCAGCACCTTCTCACTACAACAAAAAATTATATTCGTGTCCGAGAACGACATCCTGAACAAGCCATTCTCAACTTCTAATTTGTGTCAATTTTGGTTGTCAACATAAAGCATTTTGCTTAACAAGCCATAAAACGAGTTTCATCTTTAGTCTGAATATCACGAGGTGTGCTGAAAGAGTAGTTCCCTAATAATCAGAGTCTAGTCATCGTTAGTCTGAATATCATGTGATCTCAGATGCTTATACTTCTGATCTGCATTTGACAATCTTGCCGCCTCTGTCAAACCCCTGGTGGCCACCATCTTCAGAATATCGACACCCTCTCTTATGGCTGAATCAATCTAGGTTGTAGCAAAACATGCAATCATGATAAGCTTTGGTTGTTGGTACATCAAATAAAGATAATATAACTTGTCCCAGTATGGGACTTAAATGGTGGTCCATCAATATTGTTGCGATACAATGATAATAAATTCTGATCTCATGTTTGTGACAATTGCATTAGTAGAATGAGTCCATGATCATCACTTGTAAAAGCTCAGCAGTATGACTAAGGCTTTTATTATTATTATTTCCCAACCTTCCATGCTTGGCAAGCTGCGTCCATCTTCAACTAAATCTTTCCATGACATGGTAGCATTAACTTGGACAGAAAGGAAACTCAAGGCCCACAGTTTTCAAGAGGTTGGCTCAGATTTAGCTCAAGCCCAACTCTCTAAATGCCAATCTCAACCTTTGATTTTAACTTTGACACCAAATTCAACCTGACTACAAGGCTAAATCAATCTTCTCAACACAAAATCAAACAAGCATCACCATATTCCATATACTGTGGTTGCTTCCTTTGAAACTATTCAGGAATGTGCAACCAGACTGCTGGTAAGAAGCAGCACCCACCAAATTAAAAAGTTTTCCAGTATCAATCCTCCTATCGCAGAAAGCATTGTGAAAGTTACCCAAGGTTTTGGTGAAGTTTATACCAAAACTAAAGCTTGCAGCATGTTTACATATACATACAAGTTTGCTGGAATAGTGGAATCAATATTGTATGGTCATATCTGTCAGAGAAATTTCGAAATTTTCTATTATTGGGTCCAGATAAAAGATTAACAATACAACAAATGTGGTAATGTGAATCTTACCTAGCTCATTAATAGCTACAGCAGAGTTCAGATAATATTAAAACAAATACCATAACATGAAACAATAACAACAGAAGCACAAATTACTAGTGAGATGTTTACCCGTTCACGACCAGTCCTATTGAACTTCTGAAGAACAAAGGCTTTAGGATCCATCTGGCCAGGTGGCCGTCCAATTCCTAAATAAGTCAAGATGAATTCTTGTCCAGCAAAATTAAACAAATTCTAAATGGCAAGAGTGTAGAAAGTACCAATCCTTAATCGGCAAAATTCTCGATTCTTACGAAAGTGGTATATAACACTCTTCAACCTGGTAAACTAAAAGGGTAAATGTTTATTGTCAAGATCAGATAAATCTTTTATCTGTCAACATCCAATAGATATCATATAGCTAATGGTTTATTTTCATACCAACCAAAGAAAATTTGACATAAGGTAATGTGCTGTTACACAGATTAAGAGTGTTATAAAGTAATGGATAGCCTTTTCAGATAACTAATTAGATGCCCCCCAAGTTATGCAAAATGGAAAGTGCAAGCAAGAAAAACAAACTAAAAGAAACATAAAAAAATGAAAGGAAAAAGGAGAGCAAGACAGATGTGTGAACACCACACTGATAGAAAAAAAAAAGAGAAATAGCTACAGAACATAAAAAAGATTCTTTTAGTGTCTCCTAAAGGCATGCCAACAACCCAGATTAGGGGACTTAGACAATGGCCAAGTTTGTGATGATAAAGTGGTTACCATTGCTGATATATGCATTTAAACATAGAGATAGATGTTTTTCCTTTCGAAATATAAACTTCTTTTGTTAGGTGGAAGATGATCCCACAAAACAAACAAAAATAAAGCCTACATACCCATTATGCCGTCCAAAACCTCCTTTTGGCTGTAAACGAAGAACTCCACACGGCAAGTCCATATCATCAAACGCCTGAAACTCACATACCAGAGAAGTCATATTGCCTTGTAACATGGCTCTAGCAAAGTTTAGAAACAAACACCTACCACTAGGACACGATTAAGTGGCAGTTTATAATAGGCAGCAAGTGGACCAACCTGCAAGTGAAAACAGAGACTGGTCACTAGTAGTCATCAAACAAGAATTGTGTAAACAATTTTGTATGTCCAGTTAAAGACAGTAAGACATACATAAACAAAAACCCATAATGCATCAAGATTACTATCATTAAACAGAATTAGCATGGTTAAGTTTACATGTTGTGCAATGGTACCTCAAATTCAAGAGGTAGCAGGTGAAACATCTGTTAGTATTTAGTTGTATCAACCAAATTAAAGCCCATATCACAGAAAATCAGTGAAAGAAACAAAGTATGCAAGAATAAAACAGTATTAGGCAGAAGTAGGAAACACGCCCAGAAGTGTCGCTTACAGATTCTCCACTGAGATTCATATAAGTCTGGGGCTTGGCAAGAAGAACAGGGACTCCATCAACCAACCCTGAATCAATGGTGAGGACATCACATTAATTTAACCCTTTGTGCTATGAAACAAAAACATGCATCACAAAATATGAGGAGTGATATTCTTTCTCAGGGTGCGTAAATGGCGCCAAACCTTCACCAAAGAGTGCTTTGAAGTAATGTGTAGTCAGGGGTATACCCTGGGATTGCGCAAATGCATCTATCATATCAAAACCCACCTGTGAGCAAACAAATTGCAAGAAAAATACAAGAATAAATACCAAGACATTGTGAAATTTTGAAATACAAGATGAGAAGTGCAACTTACGTTATGCCTGGTGGATTGATACTTCTCACCAGGGTTGCCAAGACCGACAAATAACCAGGGTTGTATCGGGGACAAGGACGAGGAAAAAGATGAATATGATGAGGATGTCTGAACGGTAGAAGTACAACATTTTGAAAGGAAGGGCATGAATCTATTCCAGGGCATCTCCTTCATGGTTTATTCAATCAGAGCCATCCAGAAATCTAATGAGTCCAAAATCAGATGTCAATGTCTGCAAAGTAAGACAGATTTGTTCTTGAAATACACCACAGTGAACCAGACAGGAACATAAAAATATGAATTGAACACCTAGCACATCCAACACTGCCTTATACTTATACATGCCAGAACAAGATCGACTTAAAACTTGCAGTGCAGCAGAAGATCAGAGATTCAAAACTGAATGTGGCATATAATCTAGCTTAGGTATTTCATTGAACACCTCCAGGGCACTTGACACAGTAGTGCTGCACTGCTGCTCCCATCTTCTAGATTCATACAAGCGCTTGCAATCACGAAACGCCTAAACTTTACATGCTAGAGCAGAGGCAGTACGAGCCTCATGACATGCTCGCTAGAACGAGAACGAGGTAGCAATAAAACAGAGCCTTGTGATAATGCATTAAGACAAGACCAAGAAAGAAAACAGGCCACAAACATGGAGTGCATTTTTGGACTCTAACCACTTGACAGACACTGGCGAAGCAAGGATTTTGGAATTGGGTATTCCCATTTTGCAAGAACAAAAGAACTCCAATCCAAAGTACATAAAAGTCCACCATACTAAAAATATTGTACAAATCTAAGATATCGATGAAATTAAGGCAAATTACATAATCCATAAAAAAAGAAAATTACTATTTCATTTTGCGCTCCTTCATGGCTTGAAAGCAGTTGATGATATCACTATACTTAGAAATTAGAACCAATTGATTCCTTCTCCATTTTGCAAAGCACTACGATCTTCGGGAACAATATACACTGAGTCACTAACTAAATACCAGTATGAACCATGCTACAAATTCAAAAATAGTCAAATAGGAATTAGGAAAGGAAAATTCAATCAGTCCTTACCCCTGCTACCGCCCTTGGCTTTGTGCACTGCTGGGCTGCTGCCGTGCTCGCCGGACTGCCTTCCCCTGACCTCCTATGCTGCAGCGTGTAGTTGGTGTTGGCTGCGGCAGCGCGGCCCCGGAAGTCGCACAGGCGTACCGCTGATAGGCCACAGGGGCGCCACCGCACGCCCACGTAGCTACCTAGAATTTCGCCAGAAACGTCACTCACCGTTAGGCCCAGTTTGGCAGCGCTTCCAACCGCTCCCGTAGCTCCGACTCCACTCGCTCCCCCAAGACCGCGATTAAAGCGTTTGTTAGGGCTCCTCGTTGGCTCCAGCCAGGTCGGCACGGAGTAGACGACGCGGCGGAGAGGACCGCAGGTGGCAGGCAGTGGAGGGGCGCGGGGGAGAGGAGCGCGGCGGATGGGAGCAAGAGTGGCGGCGCTGGAAGAAGGGGCGCGGCGGATGGGCCTGTCGGTGCGTGATTCTGGGCTTGTGTCATGGACTCTCAGCTGTGGGCTATAGCCAGTGGGCCGTCCTAGGGCTGGGGCTCACTGTAGCTGTGGGCTGTGGTCTGGGCATTGTGGATTGCGCGGTGCTGTCGGCAGCTCATGAGGCATCGAGCGCTTTGTACCGTCCTTTGGGCCATGGTGCAGTGTAGCGGATCACAATGGCTGCGATGGAGTTTCAGAAAGAGAAAATAGCGGTGATTGGACACGAGTTTTTGTTTGGGGGCGTGGCTAGTGTCTGAAATCTGGATCGTCCGGACGGACGCGTGTGTCCAGACGTCCGTGCAGCCCGTCCCAGTCCATCATAGCTCCATTCTTATCCGGTTTCGTCCCGTCTCATGCGCGCACTCCGCTCCCGTATCTACACCCGTCGGTCATTATCCAGACCCGCTCCTCTCTCTCCGCAGGGGCAGCACTCCAGAGACGAGACCCAACGTGCCCCTGATCGGAGCACCTGTCCGTCCGCCCCAAGCGCCCCCGTCTGCAGTCCCCCTGCGCGTGCCGCTCGCACCGTCCGCTTGACCCCCTGCTCCATCCCCGGCCGAACAACATAAAAAACACTTGAATGCAACATACGTCTGAAAAACAAATGAAATATTTAGAACATGCGTGTAGAACATATGAAACATCCAAAATATAACACTTGCAACTTGCAACATGAAAGCATTTGTTGCAACATAAGACTGAAACAGTTGAAACATTTTACAACATTCTGTTGCAACATATGTGTGAAACATATGCAACATCAAATAAAAAACAATTGCAACAGAGTTCGGAAACAGATGGAACATTTTGAACAAACGCTTGCAACATGCATATGAAACACTTGCAACATATGCAACATGTGTAACACCCCGATCTACTTTTGCAACATCAAAATGGAACAATTGCAACATACATCTGAAACGTCTGAAACAATTGAAACATACATATGTGAAAGAGGAAAAGGCTGGGGCTGGTTAATTCAGCCGCTAGAGTCAGAGCCGGCAGCGAGCGGCGGCACACGAGCACCACCACCACCAGCACCAAGTTTGGTTCGGTCGAGTGGGCGCACCAGCACCAGTGGTGCATGCGCGACTCGCGAAGCGAGGACCACCAGCACTAGCGCGCGTGACAGGAGGGGCGAGAAAGCGCTCACCTACGTTACCCGGATACGGATACAGGTATCGGATACGATACGCATCGGGTACGTGGATACGCTACTCAAAAAACAGTGACACTGGGATACGTTTAGGATTTTTTAACAACAACAACAACAACAACAACAACAACAACAACAACAACAACAACAACAATAATAAACATGATTTAATATGAAACAACATAGTTCACAACTTAAATGGTCACATCCACAACTTAAATGGCTTTTTTTTATCCTAGAGTAACTTCCTTGTACTCAAGATAGCAGTACTTGCATCGCCATTCAGCATTGCCTCCTACAACAGCCTTCTCTATAAGCACAACATGCTTCCACAATGAATTCTTCTTCTTTTGCTGGGCATCAACTTTGCACGTTCATCACGCGGCGCCATCTACTCGTACTAAGCTACTAACGTCTAACAAATAAAGATGAATAAAATTTCAGATCGAAGCACATCACATGATGAACAAAACTACAAGAATGGTTGGAGTAGGGGCGCAAGGATGCAGCTTACCAAATGTAGGGACTAGGGAGCCTGGAGTTGGGAGGGCCGGAGGGGGTGCCACCTGACTTGTCGCCGTCAGCCACTTGCCGCGACGCTGCCCTACTGTCGGTCGATTCGATGGTGGCGCAGGGCTGCAGGGGGTTGGGATTTCGGAGAAGGCGTCATCTCCGGCTCGCCGCCGGCTGCTTGCAGCCCGGCCGCCCGTCACCTATCGACACTCGCCGTCGCCGTCGCCGTCGCCGTCGCCGTCGCCGCCAAGTCTCCAGTCGAAGTGGAAGTGCGGGAGTCGAGATGCGGCACCGTTCTACTGCGAGCGTGCGGGGGAAGAAGGGAGGTCACGCGTGGGACAGTGGGAGTTGGGAGGTAGGTTGGTCCATTTTCATTTCATGGGCCGTATCCAAATCGGCCCTTACGTATCTGATACTCGTATCCAGGCTAGTACGTATCCAGATTTTCTAGTATGGCCTAGATACGTATCCGTGGTGTACCCGAGCCATATCCATATCCAAAACATGTCGGATACGCGATACAGACCCCCTGGAGTATCCACGCATAGTAGGCGCTCACGGCGGGGGCGAGCGAGCGGCGCCGGATGGGGCGCGCAGCAGCAGCGAGGCAGAGTGGCATCCACGTTCTCGGGATGGGATGGACGGAGTGGCAGCCGCAAGGCACTGTGGTGGAGAGGAGGGAGCGGAAAGGATAAGAATGTTTTTTCTTCTTTTTTAAACGGTTTGGGGCAAGGGCGAGTAGATGAGCGGTTGTTCGGCTATGTCGCGGCCCACCATTGGCACCGTCCAGGCAGACGGACGCCCTATACCCAACATTACCATTTTGTTTGTGCCCACCAGAAAGCATTAGGGAAGAGTGGTAGTCTGGTAGCAACTCTCCCCTCTTGCTCTCTCTACTGGTTATAAGAATTAGCAACCAGCAACATGTGATTCATACGACTAACCCTCTGTTTGGATCCGACCAGATTTTTTTTTACACAATTGGCAGGTGCGCTGCCTTTTCATTTATTTAGGAAGCAATTTGGTTATTTACAAATGGTTGAGAGAACAGTAAAATAAAGAAAAAACTACATAATATAGTGACTAGCTACCAGTACTCTTCTTGCGCTAGCTGCAGCATATATGCACATTATTGGCAATTGCAAGATTTCCTGCGTGGTGCACGCCTTGCTATCGATGACTCGCCTGCATCTTTCCTTCCATAGACTCGCTAGATTATCCTTTTGAAAAAAAAGAATATGATAGAAGAATCTCAGAATTCCATAATCCCATTCAAACAGACCAGATTTTAAATAAAGCATTATTACACGTAGCTTCCTAGAATCCGATGAAAAATAAGGGGAGACGACTAGTTTCTCAACCCTTACTGATCATGAGATATGCATGTATATGTCAGTCGTGCACACGAGGAGGAAGCCATATGGATCGGAGGAGGGCTCATGCATGGCCGGCCGTGCACGCACTGGACCTTGCTCCATAACTATATCTGTTTGCGTCCCCTTTGGACGGAACGGCAGCCAAAAGTTGTAATCATTCATGTGCGCAGCACAGGCACAGCACAGCCGCGGCTATGATTAGCTTACCTCTAAAGACTAAAGTGTCTCGCGCAGACCACGTTCTCCCCTCAAACCCAAAGCGCGCGCGCGCCTAATTCTGATCCTCTTTTGCGCTACCAAGCAATATAATGCAAGCAGCTGCCAACGACGCTTCTACCTTGCTTTTCCCAGCAACAAAATGTTAGTATATGGTATAAGCTAATATAAGCATCGATCGGCTGATCGGCATCGCCCATGATGAGCTCAGAAAGCTAATCACTCGTTGCCGCGTTTTTTTTTTTGGTTAAAAACCCTGCTTTGTGAATGGGACTCTCGCTCTAAGAACACGTAAGTACTAACGTCGAAGCCGACACTCGCTGTAAGAACACATAACACAAGCATTCTCTGATGGTAGTACAGTACTTAAGAACGACCATCAGAATTCACTTTAATTTGCAGAGATAAAATTGGGAAGATAAGGCGTCAGTTTTGAAGGAGAAGATTATGATTGCATCAGAATAGAGACGAGACGAGGCGAGGCGGCGATCGACCTGCGAGTCCAAGGAAGGATGATGAGTTCGTTGCTTGCTGCTTTATTTTCTTCTGGTCGGCCATGACCGGCCAGCCACTTGGTCTGCCAACGCTGCCGCCTAATGATTCCAAGCGCCAGCTTCCCATCGGTGCGCCTGTGCCCAAGACAGGAAACCTTGGCTGCTCTGAGGCGCTACCTGAAGTAGCTAACCACTGCTCTGTCATGTGTGCTCGGCTCTTCCTGCGTGTCCAGTCGCTTCGGCTTCATCTCATCTTCTCCCAAAATTTCAGGTACCTGCCGGCCCGGTCGTCAGTTAGTTGCGGCAGTCCAGAAGCTAGGGAGACTGGGAAACCTGTCTGCCTGTCCCTGTTCTCAAAAGCAATCCGACAAAATGTTAGTCGCCGTCAGCTTCCATCAATCACAGGCTGCAGCTTCGGCTTCAATCCTACTCGACGGCTGTGGAACTGTGTTACGGTGCAGCGTCCAATTTTTGTCAGTTAAGCAAACAGTCAATGCGGGGGTTTCTGTACAGTATATACAGACTAGTACGTGTACTATATAGTCAAGAAAGAGCTCTACAGTTAAGGGTGTTTGGCACGACTGCTCTTGAGGGGCTCCTTCAGCTCCAGCTCCTCCGCTTTTTAATGAAAAACAGCTCCATCAGAAAAACGTTTGGCAAGGCATCTCCACTGAAGCCAGATCCAGAGTCGTGAATGAGTCCTGCCAAACAGATGCTCGTATAGAGGTTTCAGTTTTGTTTGAGATTTTAATTTCGCGTGTATATATAATATAGCATGCACGTAGCAGCAGTTTCGAATTCAAAAGCTTATTCGGCAATCTTTTTCATTTTTTGGCGAGGCTGAGAGCACCTAGAGAGAGAGAGAGGACTTTGTGACTGTCTTCGTATAATCACCTAGCATCATCATTATGCATTCCTTAGCCAGTTTGGTAACTAAGCGATAGAATAGGACTAAGATAATATATAAGATCTTTTTGCTACAAAAATAATATATACTATATGGACACGAGCGAATCGAATAGATATAGAGGAACTAAAAGCAAGCATCTCTGTGTTTCCCATGTCCTTCGTCAAAAAACACCAAGATGCTTCTGCACTTTGCCATCTCTCCTATGATTTCCTGTCTGACCCCGGCAGACACTTTACACTCACACACTGTGAAGTGGAATAATATTCACCGATAGCTAGTAGGCACATAATATATGCAACTACTCCTATTATATTAATTATTAGGCAGTTATTAAGTTACCACACTACTACAGAATGAACTTGTTGTCCCGGGCGGTAACGGCCTTTAGTCCCGGTTACCGCGCCGGGACAACGATCCCGGGACTAAAGGTGGAACCTTCAGTCCCGGGTCATCGAACCGGGACTAAAGGCCCACCAGCCGAGTAAACCTGGCCGCACCCTTTAGTCCCGGTTGGTAACCCCAACCGAGACTAAAGGTTCCTTTTCTTTTTTTTATTTAATTTGTTTTCAGTTCAGTTACACATATTTGTTTAATATATAATATGTTTTTATGTGCGTATTCTACGTTGCTAATATAAATACACGCACGCATATAATCACATCTAATTCTCATCTCGAGCATTATTATATTCGAATAAAGTATGAAACTATATATATTATAGATATATATGTATATATACAACACTTTCATAATCTTGTTCTCGAAAATAACGATATCAATAAACATTTAATTTACATCATTAGTTTCTTAGGATCAAAGTAGAACTCGCCGTTGGGATTTAGCACTTTTTCTAGAAGATATCCTGCTATTGACTCTTGAACTGCTTTCAGATGGTCTTTTTGCATGACCCTTCGTTTCAACCATTTAGTCTTGCATTTGAAATAAAAGGAAAAGTATTAATATATATATATATTCATTTAAAAATAAAAAAAATTGATATATACGTACTCTGATGACATCTTCAGGAGTTCTTCTTATGTATGCAGTGATAAATTCACAAACGTAGTATCCACATAAGTTATTACCTGGTTTCTGCCGCAAACACCACTGTACGAGAAGAAGATTATTCTCATCATCTCACACGTAAATTAAAGTACGATATAGTAATTAAACACGTAGAGAAGTATATATAGTACAACTTACTGGTATTTCAACTACATTAAGTGGTGCCTTGCAATCCTTGCGGTGTTGCCGAATAAACTATTTCTAAACCCTGTGCGACTAATAATGTACGATCGTTAATAAATTATGGCAAAGTCTATTCAATAATAGTTGTGCGCGAGAGATCGAAATTACCCCTGGATAATGTCTATCATATCTTGGTATAGTGCCCGCTCTTTTCTCAATGAGTCCAAGATTACTAACTGACTTGAGTTTAACTCAATGACAATGAGTATCTAGTGAAACCTGCATTGGTTTATACACACACGTACATGCATATAAGTTGTATTGATATTACATAAAATATGTAGACTACATTATTATTAACACTTACTCAAAGTTATACGGGAAAAGTATTGTTGTCTTGTCGTGCTGCTTCACGAAGAACTTCATGATATTCGTCTGTGCTTCAGATACCCAGTGCTCCTTGACAATAATATCGGTTTTGAATACGATATAAGGATCAATGAAGTCAACACTGGTGTCTTATATTCTTTGGAGCTCTGACATCTGGAATCTGTATATAAATATAAGTTACATGTGAGGATAATTATATACACGTACGCATGGAAGTGAGTTTATTAAATAAAAGTAAGAATCACTTACAAACAAAAGGAGCTAATGATTGATTTGTCCAGAGCGTCCAAGTGGAATAGTTGACGCAATTCTTCGAAACTAATATGTAAGATGTCATCTCCACGGAAGTAATGATGGTCTCTAAATCTGACAAAGATCCACTGCTCACCCCTACCACACGCCTGCATGTACCACTTGTTGAGTAAGTACATTTGCGTACCCAATTCATTCAGAGCCACAGGGTTGTACAGACTTTTGCCAAATTTATAAGTCTTCCAGGTATCAACTTCCAGGTTCTGGATTGGAGCTTTGCCCGTCACTTGATCCAAGGTTAAACCAGTTTATTCAAAAAAAGCATTAAGGTCTTGAACCGACACTTCTCCAGAGTTGTCTTGTCGATAGACTTTTATGTTGGAACCATATTCATTAGCAACAACAAGATTTTGCATTTGTTGCTTCTGTTGTCCGAGCTGTGGGACATCCTTCCCTGATGCTCTTTTGCTTTTCTTATGTGCATCATGTGACTTCACGAGGGAGCGGTCATAGTCTGATAGTGGCGGATGCTTACGAACTTCAAGCATCTTTTTCTTGTGAGCTTCGACCTTCTGCCTCAGCTGATCTCATGGTATGTAAAAGTACAACTTCTCCTTAAGCTTCGCTTGTCTCTACTTTTGGATATCTATAAAAAAATCTTTCACTTTTTTGTCTTCTTCAGCTGCTATTTGCTCATCAGTCTTTTTAGGAGGTATTTCTTGAGAAATAACTCTTTTTTTGGGGGTCTTCTTTGCCGCCGGGACCTTAAACGTCTTTGTAGTGCGTCGCTGTGGAGGGGGTGGGGGCGGTGTTGGAGACCGGCGTGGAGGCGATGAGGCCGGTGTTGGAGTCCGGCGTGGAGGAGTTGGAGATCATTGTTGTTTTTTCATTTGACCAAATTTGACTTGGTCAAACTTGCTCAAATGAGACACTAAATGACCTCAGATGAAAAATCTCCGAATACCAAGTTTGATCATCTCAGCAAGATCTACAATTGTTACATAGCTCATTTTCCCATTTGAGAAAGTTTTATCAAACACTAGTCACAAATTCTTGAATCTTATGCGGGCACAACAGTGAATTTTTTCTTGACGTATGACCCTTGGTTATGATCTTGTCATAACCATGGAGTGTCTTCATCATTTAACATGATACTTGGATCTTTCTTCACTATGAAGGGTGGAATTCGGACATTTCTTTCATAATCTTCTGACATGTCTGACTTGTCTTTAATTCCCACTATATTTATTTTCCCAGAAAGAACTATGTGGCGCTTTGGCTCATTGATCATTGAGTTGATGTCTTCGTTTTTTCCTCTCTTTGATTATATAGACATGTCTTTCACATAGAACATCTGACTCACATCGACAGCAAGGACGAATGGTTTGTCTTTGTACCCAATATTGTTGAGGTCCACTGTTGTCATTCCATACTCTTTGTCGACTGTTACCCCTCCTCTAGTCAGCTTCACCCATTGACACCAGAATAAAGGGACTTTAAAATTAGGTGAGTAGTCTAGTTCCCATATATCTTCTATGCGGCCATAATATGTTTGTATATTCCCATTTGGATCTGTGCCATCTATGTGAACACCACTATTTTAATTGGTGCTCCTTTTATCTTGGGCAACTGTGTAAAATGTATTCCCATTTATCTCGTACCCTTGGTACATGAGGATATGCCATGATGGTTGCCTAGCCAACAAATACAGTTGCTCATCAATATTGTCATCGCCTTGACATTCTTTTTGCAACCAACCACTGAAACTTTCCATGTGTTGACGCCTAATCCAAGCTTCAGTCTTCCCTGGAAACTTGGATCGTAAGAACTCCTTATGTATCTCGATGTACGAATGCACCAATGATGAGTTCTGAAGAACTGTGTAGTGTGCTTTATTGAAATAATCGTCTTCCATGCCAATATATGTTTTCTTCCCTAAAGTTCCTTTACCACTGAGTCTCCCCTCGTGTCGCGATTCGGGAACGCCAATCGGGGCAAGGTCAGGAATAAAGTCAACACAGAACTCAATGACCTCCTCTGTTCCATAGCCCTGGGCGATGCTTCCTTTAGGCTTAGAACGGACTTTCACATATTTCTTCAAGACTCCCATAAACCTCTCGAAGGGGAACATGTTATGTAAGAACACAGGTCCAAGAATACTAATCTCCTTCACCAAATGAACTAGGAGGTGTGTCATGATATTAAAGAAGGATAGAGGGAACACCAACTCAAAGCTGATAAGACATTGAACCACATCATTCTGTAGAGTAGCTAGTTCCACTGGATTGATTGCCTTCTGAGAAATTGCATTGAGGAATGCACATAGCTTCACGGTGGCTAGACGTACATGTGGAGATAGAATTCCTCTTAAAGCAACTGGAAGCAATTGCGTCATAAGCACGTGGCAGTCGTGGGACTTTAAGTTTAGGAATTTCTTCTCTGCCACATTTATTATACCCTTTATATTGGAGGAGAATCCCAATGGGACCTTGATGCTGCTTAGACATTCGAGCATGCTGTCCCTCTCTTCTTTGCTAAGCGTGTAGCTAGCAGGACTTAAGTAATGACGTCCATCATCTGTCTTCTCTGGATGAAGGTTGTCTCATTCTTTCATGCCCTGCAAGTCCTGGCGTGCTTCAAGTGAATCTTTTGGCTTCCCATACACACCCATGAATCCTAACAGGTTTACACAAAGATTCTTTGTCAGGTGCATCACGTCGATTGCGTTGCGGACCTCTAGGACTTGCCAATAGGGTAGCTCCCAAAAGATGGACTTCTTCTTCCACATGGGTGCGTGTCCCTTAGCATCTTTGGGAACAGATTCGCTGCCTTGTCCCTTTCCAAATACTACTTTCACATCCTTAACCATTGCAAGTACATCTTCCCCGGTTCGGTTATGAGGCTTCTTTCGGTGGTCTGGCTTACCTTTAAAATGCTTACCTTTCTTTCTTACTTGGTGATTCAAAGGAAGGAATCGACGATGGCCAAGGTACATGACCTTTCGATATCTTTTCAAATATATACTGTCAAGGTCATCAAAACAATGTGTGCATGCATTATATCCTTTGTTTGTCTGACCTAAAAGATTACTTAAAGTAGGCCAATCATTGATTGTTACAAACAACATTGCTCGTAGGTCAAAGTGTTCTTGTTTGTACTCATCCCAGACACGTACACCTGGTTTGTTCCATAAAACTAGAAGTTCTTCAACTAATGGCTTCAGATAGACATCAATGTCGTTGCCAGGTTGCCTCGGACCTTGGATGAGGATTGGCATCATAATGAACTTCCGCTTCATGCATAAATATGGAGGAAGGTTGTAGATACATAGAGTAACTGGCCAAGTGCTATGACTAGTGCTCTGCTCCCTAAAAGGATTCATACCATCTGTACTTAAGGCGAACCTTAAGTTTCTAGCCTCATTTGCAAACTCTAAAAATTCCCTGTCTATCGCTCTCCACTGGAACCCATCAGCTGGGTGTCTCATCATATTGTCTACCTTACGGTCTTCTTTATGCCACCACAACAACTTTGCATGGTCTTTATTTCTAAACAAACATTTTAAGCGTGGTATTATAGGAGCATACCATATAACCTTGGCAGGGATTTTCTTTCTAGGACGTTGTTCACCCTCGACATCACCAGGATCATCGCGCCTGATCTTATACCGCGCTGCTTTACATACCGGGCATTCATCTAAATTCTCGTATTCATTGCCATGGTAGAGGATGTAGTCATTAGGACATGCATGTATCTTCTGGATTTTTAATCCTAAAGGACAGACAACCTTTTTTGCTTCGTACGTAGTGGTGGACAATTCATTTGGCTTCGGAAGCATCTTCTTTATGAGGTTCAATAAATTCCTAAATGCCTTGTCGGATACACCATTCTTTGCCTTCCACTGTAGCAATTGCAGTGCTGTACCCAGCTTTTTTTGCCCCTCTTCGGCCGTCGGGTATAGCAACTTCCTATGATCCTCAAGCATGCGCTCGAACTTAACTTTCTCTTTTTCACTTTCGCATTCTTGTTGTGCATCACGAATGGCATCGCCAAGAGCATCACCGAGATCATCTTCTGCCGCTACCTCTTCTTCATCTCTCCCCATTGTAGTATCATCAAAGGCACCATACTGAGCAATAATGTCATCAATGTCTAAATCTTCTCCTTCACCTTCTTCCATCATGACCCCGCTTTCTCCATGCTTAGTCCAACATATATAGTTTGACATGAAACCTGACTTAAGCAAATGTGAATGAAGACTCATTGAGCTTGAATATTCCTTTAAATTCTTACATATGGCACATGGACAGCACATGAAACCATCCCGCTTATTTGCCTCGGCCACACCTAAGAAATAGTGCACGCCCTCAATAAAGTCTTGGGAGCGGCGATCGGCATTGTACATCCAATGGCGTGACATAATCTGCATTACACGACAAATTATAAAAACCTTGAACATAATTAAGTATTTTATTACACAACATAGATGACACACACGGTTGATTAATTAACTAAGCCTGGCTACAACGTAAGCAATCCCAACTATCACTAAACAAACTAAAACTACAATGCACTTCAGTAACATAATTATTTCGTGATCGTACGCAACTAAAACAGACAAATCATTCTTCTGTTGAATATCAATAAGCTTCTCCTGCTGGCTCACTGCCTCATCATCAGCAGCCGCTACCTCAAGCGCACCCAAATTCTGCACGTATGTAGCATAATCTTCCTCCCAGTACCAACCATCGCATCCATTGCCCTCCCACTGAAATTAAAGCTAAAAAATATTTAGTCAAAAATATTCAAGAAAAGCAGGTCAATTAGCTATAATAATCAAATGCGTAAGAAACTCACATCGCGATCCGAGCACTTGTAGAAAACACGACCCTTGTTGGATCCCTGTCTCTTGACTCGGTACTCCATCACAATCTTCTGCTTACACTTGCCGCAGATAATGAGAGGAAGTTTTGGTCTCAGTCGTTTCGCAACCGAACGAGAGGCCGAGGATCCGGTACCAGTTGTCATCTACTTTCTATACTTATTTTTGCAAACTAGTGTAAATTTCACATTTTTTAAAATGATATATTTAAACAAAACTAAAATTATTTATTTATCTAACTAAACCATGAAATATGTACTATGTATAATAGTAAAATACCAAACTATCAAGTGATTTTACTATTATAAATCATCATGTGATTTTGAGCTAAAAATGACATAGAAATCACATAGCTCAAAAACATGTTTCAATAAATAACCATCCGTACTAGTTGACCTTGCTTACGTGATCATCTCGACGAGCATTTCTCCACCGGACGACACCGTACTTGGCCAAGGAAGAGCTCCGATTCTACGAGGAAGGCAACACGGTCTTCCACGACCGTTGCCGCTCTCTCTCGTAGAATCAAAGCTCCTCCTTGACGTCCGTTACCGCTCGGCAGAGAACATGCTCGCCGAGATGAACACGGTCCGCAAGTTCAACTAGTACGGATTTTCTATAATTTTCTAACTATTTTCTAAGTTTTTCATTTCATGGAAAATTTAATTCTAAAAAATAAAAGGCATGATTTCTAAGTAGTTCATTTTATGGAAAAAATAATTCTAAGTGACCTGCTCGATATCGGCGAGCTCGCTGGCGTTTAGGTTGCCGAGGATAGTAACATTTGTAGATGACATTTGTAGGTCTGAAGTTATTAAATATCCATCAAATTGTTGCTCAAAAACATATTTCAATAAATAACCATCCGTACTAGTTGATCTTGCTTACGTGATCATCTCGGCGAGCATTTCTCCACCGGACGGCACCGTACTTAGCCAAGGAAGAGCTCCGATTCTACGAGAAAGGGAACACAGTCTTCCACGACCGTTGCCGCTCTCCCTTGTAGAATCAAAGCTCCTCCTTGACGTCCGTTACCGTTCGGCAGAGAACATGCTCGCCGAGCTGAACACGGTCCGCAAGTTCAACTAGTACGGATTTTCTACAATTTTCTAACTATTTTCTAAGTTTTTCATTTCATGGAAAAATTAATTCTAAGATCACGTAAGCCGCCGGGGACGAGGATGGCGCGTGCTCCAGCGAGGACGAGCGAGGCGTGATTTTGATGAACTAATTTAACTTTTATTTATCCAAATATATATGCAAATCATCATGTGATTTTGAGCTAAAAATGACATATAAAATCATAATAAAGTCCAACATATAAAGTTACACATGCATCTACATCGCAAAATGAGATAAGCTACTGATAAAACATAAGAGGATTAAGTTTGTTACCTCTAAAATCGAAGAACAACACCAATGGAGGGGGATAGAGCAAGAACAACAGCAAGCTGAAGAACAGAGGCAGTGAGTTTGAATGGAATGGCTCGGGCTTGGGGAGGAAGAAATGAGCTGGATTATAGGTCGGGATAATTAGTCCCGGTTAGGGGGCTAAACCGGGACTAAAGATTAATCTTTATTCCCGGGGCATCACCCAAACCGGGACTAAAAGCTTTAGTCCCGGTTGGTATGGACAGGAACCTTTAGTCCCGGGGGCAAAAAATGCCGAGGCTAATGACAAATTAGGACATCGTTCTAAAGTCTATTCTCTAGTAGTGCCAACTGATTTTGTGTAGCAATGCAGATCGGCATGCACATTTAGGCCAATAGCCCAATACAACGCTGGCATGCTAAGCTTTCCAGGCAATTTGCATGCCAAAATAATACCTAATCTCTCTCTTCTTGTTAATTTGCTCACGTTAACTATATAAGCCTTTGCTTCTCTTTCGCCTCAAGCCCTCCTTTTGATCCTTCCTTGCGCTTAATAAAATCCATGGCTTAGCACTCGCCATCATGCATAGATCGAGCTTTTTCACTTTCTTATACGAACAACAATGCTGCTGGCCGGTCCACGGGAATCCAGCTAGTCATTGCATGCAACAACTAAGATATCAATCTTATTCTGTGAGACATAAAATAAGATATCAAAATATAGGCCCTGGTTAGCACAACTTCATAAAGCTGTTGTGAGCTTGCCAAACGGTTCTTTTGAAAACAGTTTCATCTATGGAGCTCCTTAAATTATGCTCTCACATGGAAATAGTTCACAGCTTCACCTCACACTTGTGGACCTTGTATATGATTGTGAGAGCATATTTTAAGAAAACCTACATGAAGAGTTGTTTTGGCAAACAAGTATCCAATAAACAACTTTAGCTTCGCCGAAAAAGTTGCTCATGAAGCTGAAACCTTAAAAAACAACTTCACTAGTGAAGCTGAGCTATGCCAAATGGGATCATAATTTCGACCCTCGTCACAAAAGAAAACTAATATTATATATATATATATATATATATATATGGATTTTCATCAACCAATATAGTATTCTCTTCTCCCTCATTTCTTATTTGTTGTAGTAGGCCATCTCTATCTCTCTCAAAGTGGAGTCAAGATTCTTTGTTGTGACCAGTGATGGAAATTCATCGTCACCTTCTTCGATCTCTAACATTTTTAACTTCAATAATCATCTTCTGCTTTTGCATGGACCATTCTTTTGTGTTTGATCGAATCTTTCCTTGTTTAGTAGTCTAGGGCGCTACTAACTTTCCCAGTGCTCTTTCATGACACATCTTCAGCTCCGAGATCTATGTTGAATCTGTAATTTATAGACTAGATGAAAATGGTTTAAATATTTATATTTAATCTAATAAACTATAAATGAATAGGTCATGTAAAATGCACTTAACATGTCTGCAACTCTCCATAGACCATAGATACCTAGCTCTAGAAAATCCATGGATTTTTTATTTAAAGCTAGAGCTATGCCAGACAAGGCCTTTGTACACACACCCCTCTTACATCTTATAATGTACATTCTTGGTGATGAGGATGCTAGCTTAGGAATAATATAAGTGCGCCCCATAACTAGCACATTAGGAGATGTGCATGCAAAATGGTCCGTTTGGTGCATAGTATCTTCCCCTATTCATAAGGAAGTGGGACTGTTCTTCCATGGAAAAGGTTAAACTGTTTCCTTTAAGAGCCCTTTGGAATGTGGGAATTTCACAAAATCAGATTCTTTTAACAGAAAATATATGAAAAATGACAAAAAACCAACATTCAAAAGGGGGTCCAAAATTCTTATAATACTCCATCTCTCCATGGACAGAAGGTCTATGAACTTTATTTTGGCCTAGGCTTCAAAACTAAACCTTGGCATCGTTTTTCTCACACAATGTATCATTTGTAACTATGAAACAACATGATATTAAAGCATTTTAATTTGAATCCATTTGTATAGAATTATTAGACTAAAGTTGTGCGAAGTAAATAAATGATGTTTCAAGAAAAGAACTTGACCAACCAACTAGGAGGGGTGGTCTAAATGTACGTCTAGGAATTACAAATAGCTGTTGGCGGTTTATGCTAGGATATTTTCAGTATTTTAATAAGTCCACATTACTCTCCAAGCAAAGCTTATGTCTATATAACCCCTAAACTAATTTTTAGTTTGATTTGTCCTCTTAATTATTTCAATTGGTCTACTCTATCCCTTGATAAGATTTTTTTTCTTTTTTATTTCTCCACATATACAAGCTTTCAATAAAAAATTGTAGAGTGATAGAAAACATCATAACTTATGTTAAAAGATACTTTATGAAGTTTTACCATTATTTTTTGTACAATATTGTATATATAGGGTTAATTTATTATTAGATGTACTAAACTATCAAAATAATGATGAAAAATTCATAATGTATTTTTAAACAAAATCTATGATTTTCACTGTCATGCCACAAATTTTTAACTTAAAATTCAACTTGTACAAACATAGAGAAAAAAGGATAGGTTAAGGAATTGATTTGACCAACTGAAATGACTGAGCAGTGGGAAAAAGTTAGTTGATATGGTTATTTGCTTACATGGCTTACTTGAGAGGAGTAATTTGGATATTCCTGGTCCCCCAACATGTGTCATATACCATGTCCATATTTGTTCACTACTACAGGAATCAATTTGCGCAGCGTGACCAAAATGGGCTCCGTGGCGGGCACCTCTTTTGCCCGCCACGGTTAACCGCCACCGAGGCGCCCGCTGCGGGAAAAGAGTTTACCGCGGCGGGCCACCTTACTTGCCCGCCGCAGAAAATCATTATTTACCACGGCGGGCGGTATGAATCGCCTGCCGCGGTTAATACGATTTATCGTGGCGGGCTCTTTAAACTGCCCGCCGCGGTAAAGAGTTGTTTTACCGAGGCGGGCGCTTTATCTTGCCCGCCGCGGTAAAGCCTGTACATATACACAGCACCACCCCTTCATCTTCTCCATGGGTCTACCTCTCTCAAACTCATGGGGGGAGGCTTTGCCCTAAAATTTGAGGAAACTTTTGATTTGAGTTGAAGGGATTGGATTTGAGGGAGGAGGACATCGTAAGAGGTTCATAAAGGCTCTCCCTCTCTCCTTCCATCCTCTCTCTCTATTTCCATCACCTAGAGTTCTCTCTAGATCTAGATCTAGATCAATTTTAATGGAAAAAATGATGTCATGTATTTCTTTAACTTTAGATTCATCATAGATGCATGCTTCATCTTTCACATCGTTATTTCCTCTCTTTTTCATGATTTTGGACGTAAAAATCATCAATTTCTCCTAATTCTTCTTTATTTAATGTTGATTGTGACGGATAATAATGTTCGCATGTATGATGGATAGGTCGGAATGGATGTACCGGATCGATAGAGTGAATGATCCGCGGTGCCTCTTTGAATTAAGGAAGTTTATTGCTGCTGGTAAAGCTCGCCGTGAGAGACTGAAGCGGATGACAACCATATGTCCATGTTCTCGTTGGAAGAACCTGAAAGCCCACCGAGACAACGAGGTGCAAACTCATTTGATCATGTATGGTTTCGTCGAGGGCTACACAGTCTAGACATTTCACGGCGAAAGAGTTGGTGCGAGTGGCGGTGCATCTGGAGTGAGCTCTTCGACGCCGACGACGACAGCACCACCGGTGAATAAAGATCCTTTAGGAGCACCCGGCTCCTCATCATCTTCAGCAGCAGCTGCAGCAGCTGCGCCAGCCGACAGTGACAATAGTTGTCGTGATTACATCACGGTAAATGATCTAATTCAAGACATGGCCGACGAAGCCGGCGACGGTGGGGATGGTCAGGATACTGTGAGCCAACCCGAGGATGTGCAGCTTGTTGAAGATCTAGTCAAACACTTCGATGAAGACGACGTTGTGTTGGGTTGCCCAAAGTGGTTGGAGAATTTCATAGAGTTGAAGCAGGCAGCAGTTGATCCTCTCTATAAGGACGGCGGTGATTGTCTGAAGGAGTGCACGGCGCTCCGTTTTAACCTCCATATGTTGATGTTGAAGGCTCGTCATGGTTGGTCTGACACTAGCTTCAATGAGTTGTTAAGCTACCTTGCCACCACATACCCAATGGCTAACAAGGTGCCCGCCAATACTTATCGGGCCAAGAAGCTGATTCGGCGAGTGGCGATGAAGCTTAGAAAGTTTGATGCATGCCCTAACCACTGCATCCTGTATCGGGGCAATGAGTATGAGAATTTGATGAGTTGTTCGCACTGTGGCTTTAGTCGGTACAAGAAAAATGCTGGTTGTCGCATGGATGCAGAAGACGAGAGAGGCTTGCGGGGTGGTCGGAAGAAGAACAAGAAGGGGGCAAAGAAGAGCAGTGCGGCCAAACAGATCTCGGCTCAGTAGGACAATGAAGAAGAGGGTTACACACACAAGAAAAGTCCAGCACTATCGGTGTGGTACCTGCCTGTGACCGATCGCCTGCGTGCAATATTCGGGAACCCAGATGATGCCAAGCTCATGTCCTGGCATGCATCAGCTGACCACCTGAAAGACGATGGCAAGCTACGGCACCCATCCGATGGCAAGCAGTGGAAGGATTTCGATGAGGCCTACCCGGAGTTTGGCAAGGAGCCTAGGCATGTTAGGTTCGCGCTGAGTACCGACGGGATGAACCCGTTCGGTGAGCTTAGCAGCCCGCACAGCACTTGGCCCATCGTGCTCACCATGTACAACCTACCTCCCCATCTATGTCAGAAGCGTAGGTACCTTATGCTGACCATGCTTATCTCCAGACCGAAGCAGCCCGGCAACGATATAGATGTGTTCCTAGAGCCGTTCATGGAGGAAATGAAGATACTATTTGATGTTGGGGTCCAGATGGTGGATGCATCCCGCAAGGAGAAGTTCACACTAAAAGCAATCATCTTTGTCACCATCACCGATTACCCCGGTCTCTTCTCACTGTCGGGGCAGATCAAAGGGAAGACCAGCTACGTAATTTGCATCGATGGGACCTACTACACTTACCTTAAGGGATCCAATAAGATGGTGTACACGAGGCACAGACGGTTCCTCACCAAAAATCACAGGTATAGAAGAAGTATCATGGACAAATACTTTGACAATCAGGACAAGCCGCAGCGTGATCAACCGACGCAGACTAGTTGGGGGACAAAGGTGTATGAGATGGTCAAGGACATGGATCAGGTGGAGTTTGGAAAGAAGAAGAAGCCGTCTAAAGAGGGGCCCAAGCAGACAAGGAAGCAAAAGCGGGACCAGACGGAGGAAGTCCCCGCCGCCGTTCGTTTCAAGAAGAAGTCAATTTTCTTCAAGTACCTATCGTATCTGTATTGGAAAACACTGAATACACCCCATGCCATCGACTGCATGCACCTAGAGAAAAATGTCTTCGAAAGCACGATCGGTGTCCTGCTGGACATAAAGGGCAAGACAAAGGATGGTATCAAGTCATGAACGGATCTTGTCAATCTGGGCATCAGGCCGGACCTTCACCCGGGACCGCCTCAGAATGGTAAAGTCGATATCCCGGGTGCGGCCTGCAACCTAATGCAAGACGAGAGGACGGCTTTTCTTAAGTTGCTTAGGGGTATCAAGGTGTCGACTAGTTTCTCTTCCAACATCAAGAGCCTGGTCTCCATGAAAGACCTCATAATGACCGGCTACAACTCACACGACTGCCATGTCATGCTGATGGTGTTCCTACCAATTGCAATTAGGGCTATCTGTCCAGAGTACATGAAGATGGTCATCACACAGATGTCATACTTCTTTAACCGCATCACCCAAAAGGTCATTGATAAGGCTGAGTTGCCTGCCCTGAAGGAGTTCATCGCGGAGACCCTTTGCCAGCTCGAGATGTGCTTTCCACCATCTTACTTTGATATTATGCCACACCTAATGATGCATATGGTCGATCAGATCCATCAACTAGGCCCCGTGTACCTACACCAGATGCGGATGTACGAGTGGTTCATGTCCACCCTCAACAGATACGTCCATAACCACGCTTACCCGAAGGGCTCTATGATCGAGGCATACACAATGGAGGAGGCCATGAACTGGTGTATGAGGTACATAAGAGATGGGAGGGTGATTGGGCTGCCTGTCCATCACCACGAAGGCAAAACCTTAGGGATGGGGTGCACAGGCCGAAAAGTATGCACCGATGTGGCAAACCAAATGGTGCAAGAAGCTCATTACACCATCCTTCATCAGTTAGTGAGCATGGAGAAATACATTGAAAAGCACCTAGAAGAGATCCGCGCCGCTAATGATGGACAGTGCACGGAGGCATGGGTCCAGAACCATCACAAGAGCAATTTCATAGAGTGGCTCAAAGAGCAACACATACCCCTTGAAGGATGCCCTGATGAAGATACGGAGACCGTTAAGAGGCTTGTGTTAGGCCCATCCAGCCAAATCACCACGTGGCAAGGGTATGACGTCCAGGGCTATAGGTTCCACATGAAAGACAAGGACAAGAAGAGCTCGGCACAAAACTGCGGTGTTCGATACGAGGGCGAAGAAGAGTCCACGGGCTAGAGGAGGCAATACTATGGGCAAGTCGAAGAAATATGGGAACTTGACTACGACCAAAACCTACGCATAACCGTCTTCCGTTGCCAGTGGGTCAAACCGAATGCGGTTGCAGTGGACAGTTATGGGCTAACCACCATGGACCTCAAAAGTATCGGCTACAAAGATGACCCATGGGTACTAGCAACCAATGTCGCGCAAGTGGCCTACTATATATATGCAGAGGACCCAAAAAGGCATGTGGTTGTATCCGGAAAGCAGCGGATTGTGGGAGCTGATGGGGTGCAGAGTCCTGAACAATACAACAACTACGCAGAGCTTGAGCTTTTTACCGATCATCCAAAGAAGATCAAGGCCGTCGAGGACCGATTCAACAAGTCCAGGATGATGCCATGGGCCCGCCCCGACGGTGAGAAGAGGACGGTGAAAGCACCTACGCCTAAATGATATATGTATCCCAGAGACATATATGTAATAATATAGCTCGATCTATTGAAGACAAGTTTTGTAACTTATTATTAATATCATGGAACCATATTACTCTACTAGTACTACTGAATCTACTACTACTACTATACAATACTACTCTACTAGTACTACTCAACCTACTGCTACTATCTATTGTACTAATACTACTCACATGTACTCTACTACTACACAGCACTACTGTACTACTACTACTACTACACAGCAAATGCAAAATGCAAAAATAAGTTTTAGATTGATAATAAATATTAGTGTTAGATTGAATGAGGAAATGCAAAAATATTAACCGTGGTGGGCATGTAATAGCGCCCGCCGCGGTTAATAGATTAATCGCGGCGGGCAGTCTAAGGTGCCCGCTGTAGTAAACATTTACTGCGGCGGGCGGCTTATATTGCCCGCCGTGGTTAATCAGTGGCTATATATGTGACCCCCGCCCCTGTCCTCCTCCCCCGTGCTCGTGCCCTGCCCCTGTCCTCCTCTCCCCGGAACCCTTGCTCTGGTCGCCGAGCTCCTCCGCGCTGGGCCCCATCCCCGGAACCCTAGTGCTGGCCACCGAGCTCCTCCACGGCCACCGCACGCGCCCCCTGCCCCCGTCCTCCTCCCCTGTGCCCGTGCCCCACTCCCGTCCTCCTCTCCCCGGAACCCTTGCTCTGGCCGCTGAGCTCCTCCGCGCTGGGCCCCGTCCCCAGAACCCTAGCGCCAGCCACCGAGCTCCTCCGTGGCCACCACACGCGCCCCCCTGCCCCCATCCTCCTCCCCCGTGCCCATGCCCTGCCCCCATCCTCCTCTCCCCGGAACCCTTGCTCTGGCCACCGAGCTCCTCTGCACTGGGCCCCATCCCCGGAACCCTAGCGTTGGCCACCGAGCTCCTCCGCGGCCACCGCACGTGCCCCCCGCCCCTGTCCTCCTCCCCGGTCACCGTCCACATGCCAGGCCCTGTCCTCGGAGCACAGACGGGCTCTAGCCACTACCTCCTCACTTGGAACCTGCTGCGCCCAGGCCGAGGTAAGAACTACGTTCCAGCAAACTAAATTCTACTCTGCTTGCTTGTTTCTTACAAATGATCCCTGCTGGAGAAGTTTATCTGGTAGTAGTACCTTGGTTCTGTAATTACATGCTTCGAATCTCAACAACATTGCCATAGCTTGTTTTATTTTCCTTTTTATCAGATATTTGTAATGTAAACTATGGGTCTCCACTGTGGACATCTCAACAGAGTGAAAAGTCTGAAAATATGATGTGTAGCTACAGTTACATCTTCTATAATTCATTTATATTTGAATATTGATATGGACATGGTAAGAATTAATTATACAGGGTTCAAAGAACTGGTCAAAATTGTACAGGATATAGTAAACTCCTTTTGGAATGGACGACTGAAAATTGTACAAGATATACTACACTTGGCGAATTTTGAACTGCTATACTACTGATCTATGATGCTTTTGGTGAACCGTAGCATTTGAATTCAATTCTTTTTGTTGCCTATGATGCCAAAGAAATTTGTGACAACATTCTGAGCATATGCCACTGCCTATGATGCACCTTGCCATTAAACTGATCACATGCTCAATTTGTGAGAATTTTGAGATGAATTGGTCACTCTGCTGCAATTTTGCCAAATTTGATATAATTTTGGTGGTGGTGCTACCTATTTCTCTACTTAATCTATTCCTATACTGTCTGCTACTACTGTCCTCCTATACTACTCCTATACTACTACTATACTACTATTGTATACTACTACTACTGCCTACTACTTTCTAGTAGTATACTACTGTCGATGTTTTACCACCGGCAACCCGTCATGGGGTACCCGGGACGGTGATTTGTTCGGAGGGGTATCGGCGTTTGCAGGAACTCGATGGTAAATGCAGGGAGACAATGATTTATACTGGTTCGGCACGCCGAAATGTCACGGCGCCCTACGTCCAGTCTGGTGTGGATAGTATATTGCGCCCTACGCTATTTGTTGTGTTGCGAGGTATGTTGTGGTTGTGAGTTCTGTCGGTTATGTGTCGATTGATCTAGGGACCCCTGCCCTCCTTTATATAGTCCAGGAGAGGCGGGAGTCCTAGTCGGTTACAAAATAGAGATCCTAGTAGGATTACATGTAACTAGTCCTAGTAGGATTACATGTAGGGAATCCTAGTTGGACTAGGTCTTCTTCTCTCTTCTCCGTGGGAAACCCCATGGGCCCCACATCGACAAGCCCCCGAGCATCTCATGGATGAGCTTCGGAAGCCTTCTTATTTTTCTTGGTCTTCGTTGAGTTGTTGTAAATCCGTTCTAGGTTCTTCTAAAGTGAAACCTTGAGATGGTCTTCTTTTGGTTGGTTCGTCATGACTGATGTGCACTTTTTTTTTCTAAAAAAGTGCACTCAGTGAGTGTAGCTCCCGAGCCTCTTGCTTGTTGGGACAAGAAGCCAGAGGGTCCCTTTAGTCTTCTTGGTTGCTCCGAGTTCTTTTTTGGTGGGTGCAATTTTTCGTAAAAATTGCACTCACTGAGTGTAGCCCTCGAGCCTCTTGCTGTTGCTTGCAAAAGTTGGAGGGTCTAGATTCTTGTCTTCAAAAATTTCTGGGGTTATGTATCCCGCAGCCCCCGAGCCTTCTCCGAGTTCTTTTCTTTCGAAAAGAAATCGAATGAAGGGTCTTGATGTGTTGTTGTTGTTGTAGTCTTTAGTACTTGTATTCTTGGTCTTTCGTCCTTGAATCCGAGCCCCCGGGCGTAGTTGAAGCGAACGTCGAGCCCCCGAGCTTAGTGTTTGACTAAGCCGTGATGCTCTTCCGAGTTGTTTTTTATTCATCCAGGTCGTTTCTAGACTTCTCTTGTTCTTGATGTACCTCTTCCAGGTTGTTTGCACTTCGTCCAGGTTCTTTCTGAACTTGTATGTACCTTATCCGGGTTGTTTTCTTATCAATCCGGGTTCTTTCTGAATTTGTCTTGGTACTTGCAGCACCTCTTCGGGGTTGTTTGCACTTCGTCTAGGTTCTTTCTGAACTTGTATGTACCTTATCCGGGTTGTTTTCTGATCAATCCGGGTTCTTTCTGAATTTGTCTTGGTACTTGCAGCACTTCTTCGAGGTTGTTTTCTAATCGATCCGGGTTCCTTCTGAATTTGTCTTGGTACTTGTAGCACCTCTTTGGGGTTGTTTGCACTTCGTCCAGGTTCTTTCTAAGCTTGTCTGAGTAAAGTAGCTCTCAGGAGCATGTTTTTCCTGATCTCATGGTACAGATGTAGCTTTCCTGCATGTTAAACATAAAAATATGTTGTAAATGACATTCCAGATATAAAGTGGGGAGCATGTCCCATATTTGAATAATCAATCAGGGGCGGGCCCCGTCATTATGAAATGCATATAAACTTTTTGCGTCTTGCTCTTGCTAGGCCATGCAAATTCCTCAGGTAGTGTCCTGTTACGTTTAAGCACTTGAATCTCTAGCGTATGGTTCAGAGGTTCATGACGTGACCATGTGAGCCTGGCACTCGGTTCATGACCATCCATGTGAGTAGACAAGCTTCACGGATTAAGGCGTGTTCTACCTGAGGAATTCGGCGACCGTTAAGAGAAGACCTAGAGCACTATGTTTGCTCGCATGATGATTTTTTGTATCTTGAGCACCATGTTTGCTCGCATGATGATCTGACTTTAGAGCACTATGTTTGCTCGCGTGATGATTTTTGTGTCTTCCCAGAGACATATATGAATAATATCTGAAATATATAAAAATTGAGACGTGACTTAGCTTGGTTCGTGGCCGCATTGTCGATCGCCGCAGCCGAGTAGTCGATTACCACAGCTGGGTTGTCGTTCACCACAGCCAGGTAGTCGGTCGGCACAGCCAAGTAGTCGAATGTGCAGCCAAGTAGTCGAATGTGTAGCCGAGTAGTTGGCGTAGCATCCGAGTAGTTGTTCGTTGTTACGTTGAGCGTAGGCGGAGTCAGCGGGTTGTTGTAGTGGTAGCCGGAATCCATCGTCGTCGTGGACTACTCGGAGAGTGTTGCGCTATTACCGGGTTGTTGTAGTGGCCTGCTTGCTTCCCGTCGGATGGCTTCCTTCTTGGCCAGCTTGGCCTTGCTTGCTTCTTCTCACGTGTGTTTTGCTTGATTGGTCATGACGAAGTCCCGTGCTTGTCTTGATACGCCTTCTTTCATGGAGCTGAACTCGTTGGTAGGTGCGTGCCAGTCACAAAACTTTGTATGCCTTAATCCATATACGCATATATGCAAGACAAAGCTTCTTCATATATCTTGATCCCATGGTTGCTTGTTCATAGATGCATATATATATACACGTATATGTCGTGGTCTTTTTTTTCTCAATTGTTGGCCATGTGTTTTTCCTTCTTGGTCAGGCCCAGCAGCCGAGTTGATCTGTATTGTTCTTGCAGAGGTTTCTGTATCTGAGTTGATCTTGGCTTGTTGTGTTCGTGCGGCTTAGGTACTCTTGGTTCGTGTGGGTGATCTTTGGAACTCATCGTCGAGTGCTCAGAAGCCATCGTCGAGTGCTCGGAAATCATCATAGTTGATGTAGTCGTAGAGCTGTTGTTGTTCACCGTGGCAGAGTAATTTTGTCCGAGTAGTTGAAAGTAGCTAGACTTGGTGGCTTGGATGGATCGTTGCTTGACCCAATTTGATGCTAGGTCTAGAGCACGCTGCATGTACTGCCTTGTTTGGGTTGAAATCGATCATGAGCCAGAAGCTTAGTGGTCGGACTCGAGTATGACTCTGATATCAATCGGACTTGGGAGAAGTCAGAGTCGAACTCGGTCAAGATGGATTCAGCAGAGGAGAATGCTGCCGTGTCATTGCAGTCCGCCGAAGTACGATTGTCTGAGCTATTGTAGCCATGCTGATCTCGTGCTGATGTAAGGTTCCCGTATAATATACGAATGGCGCTGTAGATGCGCTGTTATCATCTCAAGCAAAATTCTGCTAGACGGATCGGATCCGAGTAGATGGATATTCAGCCAGCCGTGTTGATCTTGAGTTGATGTTGACGATATTGTCGACGAGTCGATGATGAAGGATATGACCAGAATCTCCATGGAAAAAGCAGAGTTGTCGCGGACAGCGTCATTGGAGATGCATGTTGATCCCACTGAGTCTGAGAATATGGCGTTGATATTGAGGTCCACCAAGCTCTCGAACGCAAGGCGCCGAGAACCCCTACCTGGCACGCCAGCTATCGATGTTTTACCACTGGCAATCCGTCATGGGGTACCCGGGACGGTGATTTGTTTGGAGGGGTATCAGCATTTGTAGGAACTCGATGGTAAACGTAAGGAGACAACGATTTCTATTGGTTCGGCACGCCGGAAAGTCAGGGCGCCCTACGTCCAGTCTGGTGTGGATAGTATATTGCGCCCTGCGCTATTTGTTGTGTTGCGAGGTATGTTGTGGTTGTGAGTTCTGTCGGTTATGTGTCAGTTGATCTAGGGACCCCTGCCCTCCTTTATATAGTCCAGGAGAGGCAGGAGTCCTAGTCGGTTACAAAATAGAGATCCTAGTAGGATTACGTGTAACTAGTCCTAGTAGGATTACATATAGGGAATCCTAGTTGGACTAGGTCTTCTTCTCTCTTCTCCGTGGGAAACCCCATGGGCCCCGCATCGACAAGCCCCCGAGCATCTCATGGATGAGCTTCGGAAGCCTTCTTATTTTTCTTGGTCTTCGTTGAGTTGTTGTAAATCCGTTCCAGGTTCTTCTAAAGTGAAACCTTGAGATGGTCTTCTTTTGGTTGGTTCGTCATGACTGATGTGCACTTTTTTTTCTAAAAAAGTGCACTCAGTGAGTGTAGCCCCCGAGCCTCTTGCTTGTTGGGACAAGAAGCCAGAGGGTCCCTTTAGTCTTCTTGGTTGCTCCGAGTTCTTTTTTGGTGGGTGCAATTTTTCATAAAAATTGCACTCACTGAGTGTAGCCCCTGAGCCTCTTGCTTTTGCTTGCAAAAGTTGGAGGGTCTAGATTCTTGTCTTCAAAAATTTCTGGGGTTATGTATCCCGCAGCCCCCGAGCCTTCTCTGAGTTCTTTTCTTTCGAAAAGAAATCGGATGAAGGGTCTTGATGTGTTGTCGTTGTTGTAGTCTTTAGTACTTGTATTCTTGGTCTTTCGTCCTTGAATCTGAGCCCCCGGGCATAGTTGAAGCGAATGCCGAGCCTCCGAGCTTAGTGTTTGACTGAGCCGTGATGCTCTTCCGAGTTGTTTTTTATTCATCCAGGTCGTTTCTAGACTTCTCTGGTTCTTGATGTACCTCTTCCAGGTTGTTTGCACTTCGTCTAGGTTCTTTCTGAACTTGTATGTACCTTATCCGGATTGTTTTCTGATCAATCCGGGTTCTTTCTGAATTGGTCTTGGTACTTGCAGCACCTCTTCGGGGTTGTTTGCACTTCGTCTAGGTTCTTTCCGAACTTATATATACCTTATCCGGGTTGTTTTCTGATCAATCTGGGTTCTTTCTGAATTTGTCTTGGTACTTGCAGCACTTCTTCGGGGTTGTTTTCTGATTGATCCGGGTTCTTTCTGAATTTGTCTTGGTACTTGTAGCACCTCTTTGGGGTTGTTTGCACTTCGTCCAGGTTCTTTCTAAGCTTGTCTGAGTAAAGTAGCTCTTAGGAGCGTGTTTTTCCTGATCTCATGGTACAGATGTAGCTTTCCTGCATGTTAAACATAAAAATATGTTGTAAATGACATTCTAGATATAAAGTGGGGAGCATGTCCCATATTTGAATAATCAATTAGGGGCGGGCCCCGGCATTATGAAATGCATATAAACTTTTTGCGTCTTGCTCTTGCTAGGCCATGCAAATTCCTCAGGTAGTGTCTTGTTACATTTAAGCACTTGAATCTCTAGCGTATGGTTCAGAGGTTCATGACGTGACCATGTGAGCCTGGCACTTGGTTCATGACCATCCATGTGAGTAGACAAGCTTCACGGATTAAGGCGTGTTCTACCTGAGGAATTCGGCGACCGTTAAGAGAAGACCTAGAGCACTATGTTTGCTCGCATGATGATTTTTTGTATCTTGAGCACCATGTTTGCTCGCATGATGATTTGACTTTAGAGCACTATGTTTGCTCGCGTGATGATTTTTGTGTCTTCCCAGAGACATATATGAATAATATCTGAAATATATAAAAATTGAGACGTGACTTAGCTTGGTTCGTGGCCGCATTGTCGATCGCCGCAGCCGAGTAGTCGATTACCACAGCTGGGTTGTCGTTCACCGCAGCCAGGTAGTCGGTCGGCGCGGCCAAGTAGTCGAATGTGCAGCCAAGTAGTCAAATATGTAGCCGAGTAGTTGGCGTAGCATCCGAGTAGTTGTTCGTTGTTACGTCGAGCATAGGCGGAGTCGGCGGGTTGTTGTAGTGGTAGCCGGAATCCGTCATCGTCGTGGACTACTCGGAGAGTGTTGCGCTATTACTGGGTTGTTGTAGTGGCCTGCTTGCTTCCCGTCGGATGGCTTCCTTCTTGGCCAGCTTGGCCTTGCTTGCTTCTTCTCACGTGTGTTTTGCTTGATTGGTCATGACGAAGTCCCGTGCTTGTCTTGATACGCCTTCTTTCATGGAGCTGAACTCGTCAATAGGTGCGTGCCAGTCACAAAACTTTGTATGCCTTAATCCATATACGCATATATGCAAGACAAAGCTTCTTCATATATCTTGATCCCGTGGCTTGCTTGTTCATAGATGCATATATATATATATACACGTATATGTCGTGGTCTTTTTTTTCTCAATTGTTGGCCGTGTGTTTTTCCTTCTTGGTCAGGCCCAGCAGTCGAGTTGATCTGTATTGTTCTTGCAGAGGTTTCTGTATCTGAGTTGATCTTGGCTTGTTGCGTTCGTGCGGCTTAGGTACTCCTGGTTCGTGTGGGTGATCTTTGGAACTCATCGTCGAGTGCTCAGAAGCCGTCGTCGAGTGCTCGGAAATCATCATAGTTGATGTAGTCATAGAGCTGTTGTTGTTCACCGTGGCAGAGTAATTTTGTCCGAGTAGTTGAAAGTAGCTAGACTTGGTGGCTTGGATGGA
Source organism: Miscanthus floridulus (assembly GCF_019320115.1). NCBI lineage: Eukaryota > Viridiplantae > Streptophyta > Magnoliopsida > Poales > Poaceae > Miscanthus > Miscanthus floridulus. The sequence goes on along the minus strand of NC_089581.1, from coordinate 142,818,643 downwards.
TCGTTGCTTGACCCGATTTGATGCTAGGTCTAGAGCACGCTGCATGTACTGCCTTGTCCGGGTTGAAATCGATCATGAGCCAGAAGCTTAGTGGTCGGACTCGAGTATGACTCTGATATTAGTCGGACTTGGGAGAAGTCAGAGTCGAACTCGGTCAAGATGGATTCAGCAGAGGAGAATGCTGCCGTGTCATTGCAGTCCGCCGAAGTACGATTGTCTGAGCTATTGTAGCCATGCTAATCTCGTGCTGATGTAAGGTTCCTGTATAATATACGAGCGGCGCTGTAGATGCGCTGTTATCATCTCAAGCAAAATTCTGCCAGACGGATCGGATCCGTGTAGATGGATATTCAGCCAGACGTGTTGATCTTGAGTTGATGTTGACGATATTGTCGACGAGTCGGCGATGAAGGATATGACCAGAATCTCCATGGAAAAAGTAGAGTTGTCGCGGACAGCATCATTGGAGATGCATGTTGATCCCACTGAGTCCGAGAATATGGCATTGATATTGAGGTCCACCGAGCTCTCGAACGCAAGGCGCCGAGAACCCCTACCTGGCGCGCCAGCTGTCGATGTTTAACCACCGGCAACCCGTCATGGGGTACCCGAGACGGTGATTTGTTCGGAGGGGTATCGGCGTTTGCAGGAACTCGATGGTAAACACAGGGAGACAATGATTTATACTGGTTCGGCACACCAAAAAGTCACGGCGCCCTACGTCCAGTCTGGTGTGGATAGTATATTGCGCCCTGCGCTATTTGTTGTGTTGCGAGGTATGTTGTGGTTGTGAGTTCTATCGGTTATGTGTCGGTTGATCTAGGGACCCCTGCCCTCCTTTATATAGTCCAGGAGAGGCGGGAGTCCTAGTCGGTTACAAAATAGAGATCCTAGTAGGATTACGTGTAATTAGTCCTAGTAGGATTACATGTAGGGAATCCTAGTTGGACTAGGTCTTCTTCTCTCTTCTCCGTGGGAAACCCCATGGGTCCCGCATTGACAACTACTACTAGTATACTACTACTACTCCCTCCTCCTCTACTCCCTCCTCCTCTACTGCCTCCTCCTCTACTCCCTCCTCCTCTACTCCCTCCTCCTCTACTGCCTACTCCTCTACTCCCTCCTCCTCTACTGCCTACTCCTCTACTCCCTCCTCCTCTACTGCCTACTCCTCTAGTATGCTCTTGCTGACTAAATTGAGCAGTTCCTCTACTACTCTTACTCTTACTGACTAAATTTGATTGAGCTGTGATGGGAGTTTATTGCTGCCTATGTTGCCAAACAAACTTTTGAGCTGTACAGCTCTTACTCTACTCCTCTTACTCTACTCTACTCTACTCTACTCTACTCTCACCTCCTCTAGTCTTCTACTCTATCTTGATGGCCGAAGGACTTAGCCCTTTGGGGCCGAATTTTGAAACTATCTTGATGGATTCTTTTCACACTTCTAAGCTGAGGTAGTGGCATATGCAATGATGTGAACCCTTTTATGCTGAGGCAGCGGTGATGATGATCGAGTGCCCCCGCTAAACTAGGATGGCTTGTATACCAGATACAAGCAACTAGTTTAAAAGCGATGTGATGACAATGGGGCAAATCTGAGCCAACTACTACTACTTTACTACTCTAGTACTACTCTACTTTACTACTCTAGTACTACTCTACTTTACTACTATATAACTATGTCTATACAACTGAAATATGTATTCATTGTAGCTTTCCAATGGCGGAGGAACCGATAAGCGAATGGCGCGACCCTACCCCTAGTGCATCATCATCAACTAGCCTCGAGAGCCAAGTGTCCGTGACCCCGAGGCCAACAAAGAAATGTCGTACAGAGGACGAAGATGATCTGACCTACCAACCGAGGGACGACGAAGTTGAAAGTGCGCGGTCTCCAAACCCTGAACAGATGCCGGTGGTGCCTCGAGAATTGAATTTCGAGGAGGAACAAGTCAGGGACAAAGAACCCCCCGCTCCATCTCCAACCACTTCAGGCAAGTCTAGGGGTCAGAGGACAAAGCTAAGAAGGGGGGAACACAGGAGGCACCGGAGGGAAACCCACGGCGAAGTCCATGTGATCCATGAGGTGGGACCAGAGGGAAACTCGTTGTCGCCACCCACGATCCTTGCCAAGTTCAGCAACCAGGTGGCATGTATAGTCAAGGACAAGGTGGAGATCACTTGGGAGGAGTGGAACAATGTCCCGGTCGACTACAAGACACATATCTAGGGTGAGGTGACGAGGAGCTTCCATTATCCCGAGGACACCGATCTGAACGAGTGCAAGGAGTGGGTCATGCACGTGGCAGGAAGAGCCTTTAGAAACTTCAAGTCCATGCTGACTAGGTACTACCTGAAGCTAGGCAAGTCACCCTGTGTCAAATATACTATGGTGAAGGAACATCACTGGGAAGAGTTCTGCAAACAAAGAACAACAAAAGAAGCAAAGGCAAAGAGCACCAAGTTCAGCACACTTGTGAAGAAGAACCTGCACCCCCACCACTTAGGCATGACTGGGTTTGCTGGTAAGAGGCCCCAGTGGTGGGAGGAAGAAAGGGCTAGAGCTGCCGCCGGGCTTCCCGATCCGTACGACGGTGTAGACTTGAGGGCTAAGGACTTCATCTATGCTCGCAAGCCGAAGAAGCTCAAGGAGGGCGTGAGCAAGTTCAATGAGCCCAAGTTCGAGGAGGTGGAGAGGGCTGTCATTGAGGCCGCTAAATCCAAGGACAGCTTCAAGGTTCGCAGGGGCCAGGACTTGCTGACCCTGGCGCTGGGAACCCCTGAGCACCGTGGCCGCGTCCGTGGCATGTCATCAAAGATGAGCTGGAACTCAGTGGAGTCATGGCAATCCGACACTACCACATACCGGTCAAGGCAGAGGTACAAGGAGGGCATCTTTCAGAAGGGCTATGATCAAGGCGTGGCCAAAATGATCAGCCAGTCCATAAAAGAAGCCTTCACGAGCAATGACCCAGATATGGTGTCGATGAGGTCACAGATGCTTCGCTAGGCTGGCGTGGCCGTGCCTCAAGTTCCACAAGGGCAGACACAAGGGCAGCCACTGCCGATGATCGAGGATCGCCCAAGGCACCCCATCGACGACATCCGGGAACCCATGAGCGTCCACCTCACGATCCCGTTCGGTAGGGCGAAAAAGTTGACCATGGGTGAGGGTTACATGCACCCCAAAGAAGATATCAAAGATTTCAACCAAGACCAGATCCCTGCCAACTATGCTGCCATGATACTTACATGGTATGCGACCAAATACGAAGAATTTGAAATGGAATATCCAACTGCAGAAGGGGTAACGATCCTTGGAGCTGCCTTGGGTTCTGAAGTCCTGTGGAACAAGGACGACATAGAGATCATTCTCTCGACGCTGACTTCTACGCTGTCGGTGACACTAGCATCACAACCATCCGTTGCTAGATCTTGTCCCCCCGATGATCCAGATCACGGTGACGGCGATGACGAAGGCAATGGCGGGGATGACAAGGGAAGGAACTCACCCCGAGGCACAAGCCCTCACCCTCGTTCTCCTCCTCCAACAACAAGTCCACCTCCACCTCCCGGCAATCCGTCTAAGGGCACGAGCAAAGGACCGGGAGGCACAAGCCCTCACCCTCGTTCTCCTCCTCCAACAACAAGTCCACCTCCACCTCCCGGTAGTCCGTCTAAGGGCACGAGCAAAGGACCAGGAGGCACAAGCCCTCACCATCGTTCTCCTCCTCCAACAACAAGTCCACCTCCACCTCCCGATAGTCCATCTAAGGGCACGAGCAAAGGACCGGGAGGCACGGAGGAACCAGTGGCAAAGACACCGCCTACTGCCATTGCGAGCACAAGCCACTGTCCTCCACCGCCGGCGAAGACTAAAGGCGACCAAGGGCAGCTCACATAAGCACTTGAGTTCAAAAGGTATGGTAGCGGCGAGCATAATTTGCTAATAACTTTTCTTTGCCATAATATGGTACTAACATTTCTATCCCAGGCCGAGATCACCTTTCCATCTATTTCCTGAATTGGATGACTGCCCCGGCCATTACGAGCATGGGAAGTTCATGATAACCAAGGCCCAACTCATCGTTGAGGAAAGGTGGGAGACAAGGAGGTTTCATCTCTGGTACATGGAAGCGGCAAAAGCTGGCCTGCATGGTTTTCTAGTCAAGGTTGTGGCGGAGTACTTTCACTTGCCTGGCAACGATGTAGAACTTCCCGTGGACTTCCACGACATGTACAAACTACTGTGGGAACAAGACCTTGACATCGCCCAAGTCACCTTGTTCTCTATGTAAGTGATGAATTGTGAGTTTCACATATCACCTGCCTTTGAATCGGTCAAGACTACTTATATATGCCACGATGGCTTGTCCTTGCAGGTTGATGGCCTATATATCCAAGGAACTAAAACTTGATGTTATCTATCTATCTCCAATGCATATTGCTCAAAGAATCATCATTGGTTACCACCTAGATGACAATCATCCAACCATGAAAGACTTGACCAAGCGACAGAAAGAGGCGCACAAGAAGAAACTGATGGACAATGAGAAGTTGAACATTTCAAGGTACATACTAGGAGCAATGAAGAAGATCAGGGAAAATGGGTGTATCCTAGCTGCCTACCACTTTGGGTAAGTCGAAGACATGCCTGTAGAGATAAGTGGGTAGCTAGCTAGAATTATTATTTCTCGTCGTAACCTGTATTTTGTTTCAATGGCGCAGCCAAGGCCTCGAGGGTCACTGGGTTGCATTTATCATCTACCTTCAGGATGGCAGGGCCTACGTATTTGATTCGTTGACAGTGCCAAACTTAAAAGGGTACACGGCCTATGAAGATTGCCTCAGAGTGTAAGTGACTGAACTGTCTTCTCATATGCGTTCTAATACCCTGCCTAATACTAGTACATTTCATATAGCGCTTATAAGGAGTATGTGAAGGATCCTGAATGCTATGATCGAAGAACAGAGAAATTTAAGGCTAAGCATAAGAACCGCATCAAAATCAGACGCAACTTTCCGGTAAGTATTTGAAAGGTTTAATTGTGCTTTCCGTTCATGTGCGTTCTAATGCCTGTGTTGTAATGCTTATGTATCGATCATGCAGTGTGCCAAACAACCGGTAGGATCACAAACCTGTGGCTTCTACGCCTGTGAGTTCCTGAGGGTGTGCAAGCAGTACAGCAGCAGTTGGAGGGTGCTCAAGAATGGATTGAACTGGTCGAGAGACGTGCAGAGCACTCAACACAGCTTCAAGCAGACAAAGGCGGACATATGTAAGTTTGTCTTAGACAAATGCGTGCTTAAAGGGGGCACGTTCTTCAATGAGAACAACCCGCTAGTGATTTTACCGGAGTACGAGAGGCTGAGGAAATGACCCACGATGATGCGTCCACAGGATTACACCTTAGTGCATGTATAACGACTTTAATATGTAAATGTAATGAATTAACGATGACAAGAACGACTAAGTGAATGCATATATATGTATATTATCTCATGTGTAATGCCTCATACTTTTTAAGTTTATTCTGTGAAATCTGGATGTGATTTGAATTTGAATTTATATGCCTGCTGTATTTTATTTGAATTTATATGCCTGCTGTATTTTTTTTAATTCAGGAAATAATTTATCGAGGCGGGCAAATAATAAAGCCCGCCACGGCTAATGAACATAACCGCGGCGGTCCACAAAAGGTGTCCGCCGCGGTAAAATAATTTACCGCGCGGGCGGTGTCACGTGCCCGCCGTGGTAAAAGTATATTTACCGCAGCGGGCACGTTACACCGCCCGCCGCGGTAAATCGGTTAACCGCGGCGGGCAAAGCCGCCCGCCGCGGTTAAGCCACGATTTACCGTGGCCTCTAGGCCGCGGCGGACGGCTTTGCCCGCTGTGGGAAACTGAAAACACCCGCCTCCAGTAAAGTTTGTGTAGTAGTGGTTGTGTCAGAAAAAAATTAATGAGGACCTTCACATATTTTTTTTCATGTCATGTCCATATCAAAATTTGTAACCAACTCAGCGCAAGGTTTATAGAAATAAAACCTTTGACGCGTGGCTTTTTGATATGAGACCACATGAGAGAATGACATTATATATGTTCGTATAACGCCCATAAACACAGTGCCACTGCCACAAATGATTTGCACCGCCTCGCAAGGCACCCATTCATCAGATAGACAAAACTTTTACATGAAAAAGCAGAATGGCAGAACGCACAACTCGTGCAATACTATATTCAAAAGGTGGCCATTTGCACAGGGATCCCCGGCCCACAAAGGCTTAATTAAAATTAGTATTAGGATGTAGTAGTAATTAATACAAACAGCATCACACAGCAGCGATCTGATAGCATAGCATGCGGATCAATGTACAAGATTTACATATAGACGAGGTGGAGACATGTGCATCATGAGTTCATCACTTCATGGCAGGGGATCCTATCAGGTGTGCCGCCAATTCTGTACATATATGAGAAAAACAAGGGCAGTAGATGTTCTCATTGTCAAAATAGTTACTACTACAAGTCAGCCAGACACTCTGGCACTCATAGCATTATCTCGTCCGCCGAAGTGGGAACATATAGATACTACTTTGTCAGTTTTACTGTCAAATCTCCAAGCCTATTCCTAGTTTTACTGTTTTATGCCACAATCTTTTTATACCATGTCATATGGAGAGAGAGAGAGAGAGAGAGAGAGAGAGAGAGAGAGAGAGAGAGAGAGAGAGAGAGAGAGAGAGTGAAACTATCCTTACAACGTAGTACTCTCCATTTCCAAATACCTAGGATTCAACGAAGTCAAGCTTTGTAAAGTTTAAGCAACAATTGTTCAAATTTATATATAATATTTATAGATAAATCTGTACAACTAGATTCACGTCCAAACATATTTAAGTATCAACTGATTTTGTAGCAAATTGATGATGTATTATTGTAAGAATACTTGACAGTCAAAATACATGCACTTGTAAAGACTTTTCCAAATGCTCGTATTTACTAGTAACTACGATGATGAATTCATTATTTACAAATCCTATGGCGATGATATGTAAAGAGTTGTAAACCAACACATGGATATGGGTTTTAGGAGCTGGTGCAAATGAGGTATTGTATAGTAATGATTGTAGCTAAATCCTTGTAGCGCAGTTGATAACCTTTCAGTTATCTTGTCAACGACTGAAACCAACACATAGTCATGCTAGAGCCTGCAATGTTATATTGTTACAATGGGATTTGACCGTGTTGGAAACCGCACGGCTGCCATCGAAAAAGGGATCGAGGAGGAGAAACAGCAGAATGGGTGAGATGTGATGCTAAACTCTCGAACTCATAAAGGGCAAGGCATTGAGTTATGGGGGTCTTGGCCCATGTTTACTGAACTAGGGGCATGGGAGAAATTTTTTTTCTCCCATGCAACATATGCATATATTTGCTAGTGAAATATAGAGATACTCCCATTTTAAATTGTAAGATCTGACTTATTGAGATATATAGTTTTTGCTATGCCCCTAAATATATACTCGGCCTGTTCGCTGGTTGGTTTCTGGGCTGACTGGTGCTGGTTTATTGTGAGAGAAAAACACTGTTGGCTGACTGGTTTGGGCTGGCTGAAACCAACAAGCGAACAGGCTGACTATGTCTTTTTTTAGATAATGAAATATATTATGTCTAGGACTCTAGGTACATAGTAAAAACTATGTGTCTAGAAAGTCAAAACGACTTACAATTCGGAGTAAAAACTAGAAAACTCCTGCACATTTTACTGATATGCATGTTTCCCATTGTCATCCCAAACAAATTGGGTTGAATGAACCGCATGATTGCAGCTCTCCCGGCAGCTCGCCCCAGCAGCATCATCAGGAAGCGGTCGTTAGGAGAACGAGAACGTAAAAGCCTACGCTACGAGCATGATAACATCTCAAGAGGACAAGCCTATGTGAATATGTATGATGCTCCCTGTCCCCCCTTTTTCACATTTTCTTATAATAACCATGGACTCCTATGGCTTTGCCCCTGCCGAATGGCTTTGCAGTCTGCGCCGTCATCATCAGACCTCCATTCCATCTGTGACTGTGATCCATGGCTAGGCTAGCCGTAGTATTCTGCCAGCGAGAGCCTTTTGAATTGAACTGCGGCCCGTGGCCATGGGCATCAGATTTCGAATGGATTTCTTTCTGCACGCACTCCCACACCACACACTCGCCACCATTATTGTCTTAAAAAGCACTAGTACTACAAATAAGCTGCACTGTCCTCTGTCCTGACGCCCACGTAAACATATTTAGGCGTGCATCCCTTTGCAGTGTTTGCTTACTTACTCCTTCATTGGAGAGAGAGAGAAAGAAGAGAACTAGTAGAGGAGAGAGACAGAGAGATGGGCGTGGCGACGGTGACAGAGCTGAAGCAGAGCATCTCCGGGAAGAGGACATTCCGGCCGAGCCTCATCAGCCGCCACGCCAATGAGTGGTAACTCATTCATTCTGCTTCTTTCCTCGGATCCTGTGCTCCGATCCTGTCGCGAACTCAGCTGAACCCTCTCTTCGTACTACGTCTTGCAGGCCTCCGACCGACGTCTCCAGCGACCTCACCGTCGAGGTCGGCACCTCCAGCTTCGCGCTCCACAAGGTGAGAGACTGAGAACTCCTTGGCCTTGCACAAGAACGCGGCAGAAAACCAAAACGATGTGCTAACGCCGACGGCATAGCTGTTCGCGCAGTTCCCGCTGGTGTCCCTGAGCGGCAAGATCCGGCGGCTCGTCGCGGAGGCCAAGGACGCCAAGCTGGCGCGGCTCAGCCTGCACGGCACCCCGGGGGGCGCGCCGGCGTTCGAGCTCGCCGCCAAGTTCTGCTACGGCGTCCACGTGGACGTCACGGTCGCCAACGTCGCCATGCTGCGCTGCGCCGCGCACTACCTGCAGATCACCGACGACTTCTCCGACAAGAGCCTGGAGCTCCGCGCCGAGGCGTTCCTCCGCGACGCGGTGCTCCCCAGCATCGCCAGCTCCGTCGCCGTGCTCCGCAGCTGCGAGGCGCTGCTCCCGGCCGCCGAGGACGTCGGCCTCGTGCCCCGCCTCATCGCCGCCATCGCTAGCAACGTGTGCAAGGAGCAGCTCACGTCGGGGCTGTCCAAGCTGGACCAGTGCGCGGCGCAGCTGAAGCCCGCCGCGGCGTTCGCCGACCTCGACTCGCAGGGCGACTGGTGGGGCAAGTCGGTGGCCGCGCTCGGCCTCGACTTCTTCCAGCGCCTGCTGTCCGCGGTCAAGGCCAAGGGGCTCAAGCAGGAGACGGTGACCCGGATCCTCATCAACTACGCGCAGAACTCGCTGCACGGGCTCATGGCCAGGGACGTGCACAGATGCGGCGGCGCCGCCGCGAACGCTGACGCCGTCAAGAAGCAGCGCGCCATCGTGGAGGCCATCGTGGGCCTGCTCCCGGCGCAGTCCAAGAAGAGCCCCGTGCCGATGGCCTTCCTCTCGGGGCTCCTCAAGACGGCGATGTCGGTGTCCGCGTCCAGCATCTGCAGGGCCGACCTGGAGAAGCGGATCGGCATGCAGCTGGACCAGGCCATCCTGGAGGACATACTCATCGCCGCCAGCGCGGGCGCGGGCGCGGCCACGCCGGCCGGGCACGGGCAGCAGCACGCGCTGTACGACACGGACGTGGTGGCGTGCATCTTCTCGGTGTTCCTCAACCTCGACGACGACCACAACGAGGAGGACGCCGGGTTCGACTACGACAGCCCGCGGCCGCCCAAGCAGAGCCTCCTGGTGAAGGCCGCCAAGCTGCTGGACAGCTACCTCGCGGAGGTGGCGCTCGACTCCAACATCCTCCCGTCCAAGTTCATCTCCCTTGCCGAGCTGCTCCCGGACCACGCTCGCGTCGTCACCGACGGCCTCTACCGCGCCGTCGACATCTTCCTCAAGGCACGCACCGATGCAGCCTGCTTTAATTTCCTTCGCCTAGCCAGAACCAGAAGGCAGCTAGCTTAACGTGCTTGTGCTTGCCGATCTGATCTGATCTGACTGCGTGCATGCAGGTGCACCCGAACATCAAGGAGGCGGAGAGGTACCGGCTGTGCAAGGCGATCGACTGCCAGCGTCTGACGCCTGACGCGTGCAGCCACGCGGCGCAGAACGAGCGGCTCCCGGTGCAGATGGCGGTGCAGGTGCTCTACTTCGAGCAGCTGCGGCTGCGGAGCGCGATCCAGTCCGGGGGCGGCAGCATGGGCGGCCACGACGCGGCGCTCTTCTTCGGGTGCGCCGCGGCCGCCGCGTCGGTGCAGGGCAGCGTGAACATGCGCTCCGGCAGCGGCGCCATGTCCCCGCGGGACAACTACGCGTCAGTGCGGCGGGAGAACCGGGAGCTCAAGCTGGAGGTGGCGCGGATGCGGATGCGGCTCACGGACCTGGAGAAGGACCACGTGAGCATGAAGCGGGAGCTGGTGCGGGTCGGCCCCGCCAACCGCCTGCTCCGGGGCTTCGCGCGCAGCCTCAGCAGGCTCTTCCGCATGCGCCCCGCCGCCGAGCCGGGGCTGCAGCAGCTCGGCGCCAAGGCCACCGCCGATGCCAAGGTGCTCTTCCAGCGCCGCCGCCGCCACTCCATCTCATGATCTCGGTTCCTCGGAAGCGGAGACGGTGCCCGGAGGTAACGGGCACGCTGCCCATCGAGCTTGCTCGCGAGGATGAGTGGCCAAGCTCCAGCTGTAAGTACAGCAAAGTTCGCGTGTGCAACTGTGCATAGCATACAAGAAGAGAGATGGTTTGAGTGAGTGCAGTGCAGTGCAGATTTACTTCTTCCCGGATTTCGTGCAGCCATCGCATGGTCTTCTGCTGATGAAAGTCATGGCGTTCGACACAGCATGCGATGCGATTCATGTATATGGATGGATAGATTATGGAACGGTTTCGAGTGGTGTATGTATCATTGAGTGTGCAGTGTATCTGATTATGGAGATATTGGGATCAGAGGAGACATGGCTATTGTTTTCTCTGTAGTTTGGGGCCAAATTCCGTTCAGAAGAGCGATTTTAATTTCTTCTTTAGGCGAAATTGTTAAGCAGAGTAGACAGACGATTTTAGTTTCTTCTAATTTTTTTTTTAAAAAGGCAAAATTGTTCAGCAAAGTAGGGACTTGAAAAATTCTTCGTGAGGCGAAATTGTTTAGCAAAGTAGAAAAAAAATTGTAGTAGGAAACTTGAAAATTTCTTCTTGAGGCGAAATTGTTCAGCAAAGTAGGAACTTGAAAAATTCTTCATGAGTTGAAATTGTTTAGCAAAGTAGAGAACTTGAAAAATTCTTCCTGATGCGAAATTGTTTAGCAAAGTAGAGAAAAATTGTAGTACGAAACTTGAAAATTTCTATCTTGAGGTGAAATTGTTCAGCAAAGTAGAAAATTGTTTTGTTTAATATAAAAATTGAAAATTTCTATCTTGAGGTGAAATTGTTCAGCAAAGTAGAAAATTGTTTTGTTTAATATAAAAATTGAAAATAAATGCAAAATATCGCTAGAGGAAGGGTTTGAACCTTCGACCTTGTGGTTAACAGCCACACGCTCTAACCAACTGAGCTACTCCAGCTATAACAATCTGGGAGTTAAAAACAGTATAATTAACTCATACAATCCCAACCCATTAAAATAAAAGCTAAAAGGGTACTGGGTTGGGCCTGCTAACGAGGACAAACGCAAGTCAATTTATGAGACGCAGACGCAGGTTCGAATTGCCATCCGGCCCGTAACGAGGTTTATGGCCCCTACAAGCCAACAAGACCCACCGGACCTTGCAATCCACCGGTTCCAGGATCTTTACTTCCGAGGTAGCCGTATGTCCCCAGCCACTCCTGTCTCGTAGAAGTACAACTGCAAACTCGGGCAGTGCAGCTCGGGCAGCCCCACTACAGACTGTGCAAACTCAGTTTGGCGAAGGCTATGGAAGTTATCACGCCCCCAAAGCTGAAACATTTCCTGTGGCGTTTCGCGCGGAATAGTTTGGCACTGAAGCTGAATCTCCAGAGACGTGGAATCAAGCTTGACACTCACTGTCCAGTCTGCAATCAGTTGGACGAAGACGGCGGTCATTGCTTCCTGAGTGTAAGTTTGTAAAACACTACTGGGCTGATCTCCAATTGGAACATGTTCGCCTGGATCTACTACTCAAGAGTGTGGTTCAGGCGGTGCTACACCTAAAGGAGGAGGATCGGCTGAAACCATAATACTGCTTTGGAAGTGGTGGAGCGTCCGTAACCAAGTCAATCATGGTGAGCGGGGTCTGTCCAGGGGAGAGGTTGTTGGTGCAGTGCAGTCCTGAGCCTTGTAGGTAGGCGAGCTCACAGGCAAGGAGAAGGGTACTTCAGGTCGGACAGCGAGGCCAGTGCAGCGCTGGTGTGCTTCGCCACCGGGACAACTCAAGATCAACAGTGAAGGCGCTTTTGGCTCTATTCGGCTGTCATTATAAGCCGGCTCAGTCATGGTATAGTATTTTTTTTCCTAACAAATCAGCACAAACGACTTATAAACCAGCTGAATAGAGCCTTTGTTCGAGAAACACACAAGGGCGGCTGGGGTTTTGATTGTTAGGGACCACCGTGGTGAAGCCATCGTCGCCGGGACGGGTCGACTGACAGCAGTAGTGTGTTATCTGCGGAAGCTGCAGCATGCGCGAAAGCTTTGCAATTGGCAACGGGCTACGGATCTCTCGGGTCCGAGGTGGATTCGGCTCTCCTACAGCAGGCACTCCTCCCGTCTTCGATGGACCTGGCGGCCAGCGGAAGGTTGATTAGGGATACTCGTGATTGCTTCAAGAGCATTTCTTTTGTAATGATATTCTCCTTGTTCTTAGAATTTGTAACTCCACTACATATGCTCTGGCCAGCTTTGGGATGAGTTGGGACTTGGACAAACCCCCTCCTAGAGTTTGTAAAAAGTTTGGTGACTCGTGACATTGGTTTCAATAACAAGGCCGTAGAGCTAGCTTGAGTTTCAAAAGAAAAAAGAAGTGCAACTGCGAAATACTACCTCTATCTAAAAAATACAATTTTGAAAAATAGCGATATTTATGACTTCAAATAGCTATTATAAAAATATATTTAATAACAAATATAACTATATTATTTAGCAGCATAAATATTAATAGCTTTTTGTACAACCTTGAATAAACTTTAGATTTTTTTACTCCATACTTACTATATATACTAGAATTACTGATTTTTTAGGACCGAGAAACTACTGTTCAAAATAAAGAAACTAGAATGAGCACAAAAAACATGTACATCAAAGCAATCACCAAGAACAACGCCGGCACCCTTCCACCGCTAGAATGGATCACTATGCAGATTTCTCAATTACATGAGGCTCTCGTGTCCATGCACACGCTATCCAAAATTAATGAGCTTATGCCATCTAGGGTCGTCGTGCAGGTGCTCTTCTACGAGAACGCATGCGTGACAAGTGACAACGGTACCTGGCCCAATGACACCTTGCATTTAGCATGGAAAGTGGTGTCAAGACGTTGCTTGCTATTTGCTAAGCGAATATGGAAGCCAAACAATAAGGAGGTCGAGAACAAGCAATGACTCCGGGACATTTCATCGAGTTGGATGATAATGAATGGAGCATGGAGAGTCAGATTCAGACTGGATTGGAGTATACTACTTTGGTATGGACTAGATTTGCAATTTCATATTTTGGGAGATAAATATGAGAATCACATAATATATAGTTTAGGAACTGATCGACCATGCAATTATGAGATATGGATCCACATATTAATTATTAGTTCCACGTTGAACCGTTACATCAGCTAATTTGCTAGGATGAAAATGACCTAGATATGTAGTTTCGTAGTTTAGAGACTTAGATGAAAACGACATAACAATAGTTTAGGGGCCGTTAGCGTAATTTTGTACTTTCTTAGGTAGGGGCCAATATGGGCGGAAGGCAGGACCATTTTACGGCATTGTGGTATGTAACTAATCATGACCACGAACTTAATCGCCAAATCCGTTCGATTTACGTCAGCTGGACGCCCTCCGATCGAGCTTCTAGAGAACCACATGCTGTACACGTTTTGGATATGAGTACACCACAGGTGGATCTGATGCAGGCGTACACCGATCTGACGACCTTTTCTTCTCCGAGTGACCGCGGCCAGCCGTTGAACGTACTACTAGTATCAGCGAGTAGGCAGCTAGCAGCCTAGCACGTCCGCAGAAGAATTTTTTTTATTTTAACATTTTTTGGAAACTAATTTAAAATCTAACATGTCGGTTTTTTTTAAACTAACCCTTTTGGCCGCGCATATTACCCTGGCGTCGCCACGTCAGCCCTCTGCCGCGCCATGCATGGTGGCGCGGTAGAGGGCTGACGTGGCGGCGACCGGAGTCGCTGACGGGGCAAGGCCTGCCGCGTCACCGATCTTGGCGCGGCACTGCCATGCCCTGATCCGTGGCGCGGCAGAGCCGAATAAAACCGACGCGGCCAGTCCCAGCCCCGTCCGGCCCTCCATTGCCGCCTCCCTTCCCTTCCGTTCCCCAGCCGCCTCCCTCCCTCCTCGTCCTCGTGCAAGGTAATGACGCACGTTTTATTTTCGTTTGAATGGTGGATATGTATATTATAAATGAGAGCTAAGTCTGTGGAAGATATTAGTTTGATTTTGTCAATATTAAGGTTAATTATTTAGTTAGAAGTATGTTTACCATGTATATTTTTGTTGCTCTAATTATTGGTTATATTATTTTAGTTGCATTGCAAATGATTATATTTTACATTAATTTGCGTTGTTTTGATTGATGTTTAATTTGAACCATTTTATTAGATGGAAGACATGTTTCGGGAGCAGTTATGGCGAAAACGGGGTCGTCCTAGAGAATTGTACCCCGACGAGTCTAGCAAAGATGCCCGCGTCCCTCTTGAACTCCCTGTCCTTAACTGTGACTGTGGTCGTCCGGCCGACGTATTTCAATCGAGATATCCAGACACAGCGGCTCGTTGCTTCTACACGTGCAGTCGTTTTAATGTAAGTAATTGTTTCCATATGTTTTTTCTTCTTCATTTGTATTACTATGTTACTAATATTTTATTAGAATTTTATTGTGTAGGCCCATGAGAGGTGCTTTTTTTTCAGTGGATCGACGGTGCAGACAAGTTTGACCTAAGGTACCTCCTTTTTGACGATTGGTGGAGAGGGCGACATCCACGAGAGCACTTCGAGCGGTGGGTTTCACCTCCCCCTAACCCCCCTCCAATGACGACTAAGGAGAAGCACTTAGCCACAGTTAGACGACTTGAGGAACCTTCTCTGTGCCATTGTGGAGACCGAGCCGTGATAAATCCTGACAATACGTTGGAGTCTGTGTGTCCAAACAAGCATGAAGTAAGTGCAAAGTGTATGTGTTGAAATGTTGAGCTATATGAGTCATGTACTAATGTCACATTATTTAGGTGTATTCAATGGCGAAGTATCGTTTCAAGGAGTGGTTGTATGGTCCTAAGAACAAATGGCCCGAAGAACCTCCAAAAGCAAAGCAAAAGAAGAAAGAAAGGTTAATTTACAAAGCGCCGCCAATCAAGTGCGAATGTGGTGTTAAATCCAACTACGGTCTAGTCCATTCGGAGCTTGGAATATGCCATTGTTGCGGCCATATGATTGACTATGATGAGATTGGTTATTTTTGTGGTAACCATAGAATCGTATTTTGTTTCTTTTGCTAAGACATATATGATATAATTTATCGTTTGAATAGAGCACTAGGAAATACAGGTGGGAATGTTATGATGGTCAAGCTAAGTTCTTGGATGAACTGAAGGGGAAGCAAGTAATTGCACGAAAGAGGGGATATGGACCTGACTACGTCAACCTTTTCGTTAAACATCACAAAGACAAGATGCGTGAGTTTGCTAGACAGCGCGGTATTTGTAACCCGATCGACGTTGGGCTTGTCAAATGGGGATTAGAGAGACGGATGACATTAGAGGAGGAGAGGGCAAGGAAGGAAGCAAGGGAGGAGACAAGAGTACAGATGCAGGTCTTGAACGAGCATGTTGTTTCATTATGTGCCAGTGAGTACTTCGAAGCCTTTTTTCCGTTGCCTGATTTTAAATATAATATAGTCGCGTTGCTAACTGATTGCATTTTATACATGAAGGGATTGGATGCAGCGAGGACCATGTTGCAGAGGTGGCTCGTGCAAGGTACGAGGAAAAGAAGTTAGATGAGCACAGAAAGCAAGTTGGTCGCACCATTGAATCACCGATTGTGTTGTCTAATGAGGGGAACGAGGATGAGGACGACACTGACAGACTGAGTGAGCTCATCGCTCTAGCAGAGGCGGGCTTGCAGGCGGAGGAGGTTGAGAACGACACTGACAGACTGAGCGAGCTCATCGCTCTAGCAGAAGCGGGTTTGCAGGCGGAGGAGGATGACGACGCGTTCTTCACTCAGGCTGCAGAGGTCGTAGATGAAGCGGAGGCCGCTTACTATAGGCGAAAGGCAGATCAGGGCAATACATGTGAGTTTAGCCACAGCAACAGGGTTGTGGTTGAGGATTGGTACTCAGACGATGAGTTGCTTACTCAGTATGTTTCTGACTGAGGGTTTTTAATTGCACCGACTATTAGTTCCATGCTTTATTAATGATCAATGTAGCTATGTAGTAGAAATTCCATTGTGTTGTCTTATATTCCATTTGAACTACTAATGTATTGTACCCATGTGTCATGTACTCGGATTACCCATGATCGATCTTAAATGATCACATCTGTTTGTATCATGCGTTCAAAATTTCTAAAATGAACGTAATCGGGTGAAATTATCTCAAATACAGCGCCGTAGCCCACTAGTTCGGCCACACCATAGCCTAGGTTCAGCTGCGCTAGAGTCCACGCCACGTCAGTGCCGCGCCATAGATGACGGTGCGTCAGTGACGCGGACAGACAACATCCAGCTTCAATTGAGTTGTTGTCGGTGCTGTACAAAACTACAAGTGGTGCCGTGACCGTGCGCAAGTTGAAATGAACATGAAGCAAGTAAATGGACGACGAGTTGCCACATAACATTTTCATTGGTTTATGAGTCTACAAGTTTTTGACGACAATATTCATTCAACATAAGTTCGACGTAATGAACTAAGTCCCTGGAATGTAAGGATCCCTCGAACGCCTCTTGGAAACCTCATCGTCCGGTGGAAGAAGGGGGTCGTCGTACTCCACCTCAAGAAGGGGGTACAGCTGGTGCGGCATGGGAGGGGCCATCCAATTACAAATTGATAAAAAGGGTTAGAGTATTCAAATTAACAATATTCAGATTAACATTATGTAGCATTGCAAAATTTAAACTACTTGTTATGCAGTACGAACACAATATGAAATCACCTGCTGCCCTCATCTTCTATGCCGGCTAGCCTTGTGACCAGATTGTTTACAAACGGAGCATAGATTCCTGCCATGGGTCTCGTTGAAGTCTCCCCCGTCGTACATGTCTTCGCCGTACCCTCTCATAGTGTCCACGTCCCCCTTGAGTTGCTTCTTCTTTCTCCTACCCTTCCCTACCTTCATTAGATCCAGATGCGGCACGTAGTCATAACCATTATAAGGTGGCCACTGTGTCGGGTCAAGGTATGGCTCAAAGCTCATCTCCCAAATACTAATGGTGTTCGAACGGAGATACAAGGGTGACATATATGGCAGATCCTCATAGTTGTACCCGCGAACCCTACAGGCCGTGATCATATGAGAGCAAGGGGCATGCATGATCTGAGGGACGTTGCAACCGTACTCTACCTTTTCAAGATCAACTCGGTAGTTTTGTCCACCATAACGTTCATCGTCCAAGCTTGTGCCACCCTTGCCCCGTACACTAAAGATATGGCGGCTGGGTCCATACGGCTCGGCGGTGTGCTGCTTGGCCAATTCCTCGGCCTCCTTCAAATATTCAGCTCTGGCCTTTCCAAAATGCCCCTACTCAGCTATATTCCTCTGCGCAAGTTCCCACCTCTTCACAAAATATTCGTTGCACTTATGAAATGAGAACTCAACAATTCTAGACACAGGCAACGATCGAACTCCGGTGAATACACGGTTGAAGGACTCCAAAGAGTTAGTGGTCATGATGCCATATCTAAAACCCCCCTCGTCATATGCTAACGCCCACTGAGCCTTATGTTCCATCTGCGCCTCTAACCAGGCCTTTCCCATTGCATTTACCATCTTGTCTAGTTCTCTCTTTATCTCCTTGAACTGATGCTCTGTACGTACACAACATAGAGCCTTTACCTTGTCACATACCTCCTGCTTTTACTGACGCCGCTAGAAATTAGCGGTAAAGTGTCTCATGCACCATCTATGTACTAGAGGTGGGAACCCATCTATATGCTCAGTTGTAGCATTAAGAAGCCCTACGTGATGGTCCGAGATCAAACATATAGTGCGAGTTGGGCCAAGCACTTGCACACGTAGAAGCCGCATGAACCATGACCATGATTCATTATTCTCTCCCTCTGCCAAAGCAAAAACCATGGGTACTATCTGGTCCTCAGGATCAACAACAGTAGCCATCATCAAGGTGCCCCTGTACTTTCCTATTAGGAAAGTGCCATCAATAAGTACGACTGGCCGACAAAACTAGAATGCATGTTCCGTCTGCGCGAACGACCATAACACACGATAGAGGACATGCCTCAATGGGTCCCAAAAAAACATCCCTCCAGTGTCCACAAACCATTTCAAGACAGGGTTGTAGTAATGCATTGCACATAAGATGCGGGGCACCCTGTTGTATGCTTCCTCCCAAGTACCCCATCGAATCGTCAGAGCAATTTGCTTAGCACGCCAAGCCTTTCCGTACGTCACATCGTACCTGACGAATCTAGATATGGACAGTTGTAAAGAAGACACCGAGATGTCGTTATTATCATCAACGAGCCCCAATATACGACAGGCAAGGTAACGTGTAGTGAGCTGCTGATGATTTTCCTTCCCCCTATTGTCTAGGCAAGTGTGGGGTTCGACAACTTTAGTTATCCTTCACTTGCCATCACTCTATCTCTTTCGTGCATTTAACCTCCACATACAACCGTTTTTGCATATCATGTGGTACACAGCATAGTCCTGAAGGAAGAGTTTCATCTCTGACATTGTGTTGAATATCATCCCCTTCCTAAGGGTTTCTTTCTCATGGTTATACAATGAATTCTTACACAACTAGAGACCGGTGTCACAAACTGCCATATCAGTCATGCTGACATCCCTATAGTTCGTAACGCCCATGAAAGATATGTTCTTGGACCTTAGTTGCTCAAGCTCAGTCGCTGTGTAAGGTGGTGGTGGAACATACTGCTGCACTTCGCTAATTCTTTGCAGCACGGCAGTAGGCCACCTCAAAGTACATGGTGTAGGAGTACGGCTTGGCCAACCACTGTGGTCAAACCATACGATAGATAAGGCGGATGCAAAATCTCACTTCACATCACGGAAAAGCAAGCGTGCGTGCATTAGTTTGACCATGCACTGGGGTATGTTCATGCATCACATCATCAATGATTCAGTGCTGCGGCTGGACGGTACAGCAGCAACACCGCACCACCAGCCACACTAGTAGAGAACAGACCTTTGATCCTCGGCCAAAATGGGCTCTAGTCCCAACATTTTTTGCGCCTGGGACTAGAGAGACCTTTAGTCCCGGTTGGTGGATTCAACCGGGACTAAAGGTCCCTGCCCAATGGCTACTGCGCCAGACTGAGGTGGTAGGGACCTTTAGTCCCGGTTGGAGCCACCAACCGGGACTAAAGGTAGACTTTTACTCCCGGTTGGTGGCTCCAACCGGGAGTAAAGGTCTACTCCCGGGCCGTGGCTACGCCGAGGATTAGAAAGTTACCTTTAGTCCTGGTTGGAACCACCAACCGGGACTAAAGGTCCCCCCCTTTATATCCCGGCCGTCTCCTTCTTCCTCCCCGAGCCCGAGGAGGCCCGAGCTCAGC
The DNA here is from genome assembly GCF_019320115.1 of Miscanthus floridulus. Taxonomy (NCBI): domain Eukaryota; kingdom Viridiplantae; phylum Streptophyta; class Magnoliopsida; order Poales; family Poaceae; genus Miscanthus; species Miscanthus floridulus. The sequence continues at coordinate 142,798,671 of NC_089581.1, read as the reverse complement.
ACATTTTGAAGCTCACTGCACTAGTGTTCTTGCTTCCTCCCTCCATTGTTCCTCCATCCATTCTTCGATTCCTCCGTCGATTCTTTAGTTGTAAAGGTTACCAATCTCATACTCTCATTTTTAATCATTGGCTTATCTCATATTATTCACTATATATATTGTTTTTATGGTGTTTTTTTATTTGTAAACAATTTGAGCTCAAAATAACTTATAGTTTGCATATTTGGATGAAGAAAGGTTAAAGTAGGTATTTAAAATTAGTATTCACTTTTTATTTCTAGCATGCATAGCACACTTCATTGTTTAGAGATATAGATAATTTTATAGTTTCTTAATTTTATTTGTTTATAAAATGAGAAATTTATAGTGTATTAAAAAATGAGTATAGAGAGTAGATGGCAACTGCTTCTGGGTCCTCGGCCTCTCATGGGTTTCCAAAGCGACTTAGGTCGGGCCTCCCTCTCATTCCATGTGGCTAGTGTCGTGATGAGACGAAGATTGTGATGGAGTACCGAGTGAAGAAGGAGGGTCCCAACAATGGTCGTATCTTCTACAAGTGTCCGGATCGCAATGATGAGTTATTTTATCGTATTTTATGATTATGGTTAGTTTATACCTATTTTCATGATGATTGTGATTAAAGTTCTAATTTTTTGTTTTAATTTCAGTGGGATGGCAGTGGACGATGTTCAGGCTTCTACTGGGAGGAAGAGTATGTTGAACTCGTGCAAAAATATCTTTCACAACAGGCAGATACGGCGGCTAATGAGGTAGTGATCCAGCCGAAGAAGCCCAAAGATGTTGCACAATCGGGGGATCTGTCTGTTTTAGTTAAGATTGGTCGCGAAATCCTTGTGCTTCTAAAATGTATTTTAGCTTTAGTTCTTTTAGTGGTAGTTGGGATTATCTACATTGTAGCGATGCTTTCATAAATTTGTACCTTTTGTGGTGGCATGCATGTTGTATAAATAATTAATTATGATCTAGGTTTTAATATGGTATTTATGTCATGTAATGCAGATGAGCCGGCATTGGATGTACAATGCTGATCGCCGCTCCCAAGAGTTCATTGACGACGTGCATTCTTTGTTATGTGCGGCTGAGGCAAACAAACGTGACGGTTTCATGTGCTGCCCATGTGCCATATGTAAGAATACGGTGGAATATCTTTGCTCAAGGACTCTTCATTTACACTTGTTCAAGTCGGGTTTCATGCCAAACTATATTTGTTGGACAAAGCACGGAGAAATCGGCGTTGTAATGGAAGAAGGTGAAGAAGAACAATGGGACGACAATGATATTATTCCCGATGGTGCGTGCTTCAATGATACTGCAATGGGAGAAGCTAAAGAAGAGGTAGCCGCAGAAGATGAGCCTGCTGATGATCTTTGTCAGGTCATTCGTGACGCACAAAGAGAATATGAAAGTGAAAAGGAGAAGATCAAGTTCAAGCGGATGCTAGAAGATCACAAGAAATTGCTATACCCAACTTGTGATGTAGGGCAAAAAAAGTTGGGAACCACACTAGAATTGCTGCAATGGAAGGCAAAGAATGGTGTATCTGACAAGGGATTTGGAGAGTTACTAAAAATCCAAAAGAAGATGCTTCCGAAGGACAATGAATTGCCCGCCACTGCCTACGAAGCAAAACAAGTTGTCTATCCTATGGGGCTAGAAATCGAGAAGATACATGCATGTCCTAATGACTGCATCCTCTACCATGGCAAAGGGTGCAAGAAATTGGATGCATGCCCGGTATGCCATGCATCACGATATAAGATCAGGCGAGATGACCTTAGTGATGTTGAGGGTGAACGTCCGTGGAAGAAAATCCCTACCAAGGTTATGTGGTATGCTCCTATAATACCACGCTTGAAACGTCTATTCAGAAACAAAGAACATGCAAAATTGTTGCGATGGCACAAAGAAGACCGTAAGGTAGACAATATGTTGAGACACCCTGCTGATGGGTCCCAGTGGAGAGCAATCGACAGAGAATTCCCGGAGTTTGCAAATGACGCAAGAAACTTAAGGTTTGCTTTAAGTATAGATGGTATCAATCCTTTTGGAGAGCAGAACAGTAGTCATAGCACTTGGCCTGTTACTCTAAGTATCTACAACCTTCCTCCTTGGTTATGCAAGAAGCGGAAGTTCATTATGATGCCTGTGCTCATCCAAGGCCCGAAGCAACTTGGCAATGACATCGATGTGTACCTGAGACCACTTATTGATGAACTTCTCATTTTGTGGAATAAAGAAGGTGTATGTGTGTGGGATGAGTACAAATAGGAACACTTTGATCTGTGAGCATTGTTGTTCGTAACAATCAATGATTGGCCTGCTCTAAGTAATCTTTCAGGACAGTCAAACAAGGGATATAATGCATGCACACACTGCTTCGGTGATATTAGAGGTGTATTCTTGAAAAAATGTCGAAAGGTCGTGTCCCTTGGCCATCGTTGATTTCTTCCTGCAAATCACCCCGTAAGAAAGAAAGGCAAGCATTTTAAAGGGAAGGCAGACCACCTGACCAAGCCTCGCAACCGAACCGGTGAGGATGTACTCGATATGGTCAATGATGTGAAAGTCATCTTTGGAAAAGGACATGGCAGCCAACCTGTTCCGAACAACGCTAACGGTCATGCACCCATGTGGAAGAAGAAGTCCATATTTTGGGAGCTACCCTATTGGCAAGTCCTAGAGGTCCGCAGCTCGATCGACGTGATGCACCTGACGAAGAATCTTTGTGTGAACCGGCTAGGCTTCATGGGTGTGTATGGAAAGCCTAAGGACACATTTGAAGCACGACAGGACCTGTGTTGTTTGAGAGAAAGAGACAACCTGCAACCAGAGAAGTCAGATGATGGACGCCATTACTTACGTCCTGCCAGCTACACTCTAAGCAAAGAGGAGAAGGAAATCATGTTTGAATGCTTAAACAACATCAAGGTACCATCTGGATTCTCCTCGAATATAAAGGGTATTATAAATGTGCCAAAGAAGAAATTCTGTAACTTAAAGTCCCATGACTATCACGTTCTCATGACGCAATTACTTCTAGTTGCATTAAGGGGAATTCTACCTCCAAATGTATGTCTAGCCACCGTGAAGCTATGTGCATTCCTCAATGCAATTTCTCAGAAGGCAATTGATCCAACTGATCTAGCTAAACTATAGAATAATGTGGTTCAATGTCTCGTCAGCTTTGAGTTGGTGTTCCCTCCTTCCTTCTTTGATATCATGACACACCTCCTAGTTCACCTAGTCAAGGAGATTTTCATTCTCGGTCCTGTGTTCCTACACAACATGTTCCCCTTAGAGAGATTCATGGGAGTCCTGAAGAAATATGTTCACAACCGTGCTCGCCCAGAAGGAAGCATCGCCAGGGCTATGGAACAGAAGAGGTCATTGAGTTCTGTGTTGACTTTATTCCTGACCTTGACTTGATTGGTGTTCCTAAATCAAGACATGAGGGGAGACTAAGCGGAAAGGGGACACTAGGGAGGATAACATATATTGGTACAGAGGATGATTATTTCAATAAAGCGCACTACACAGTTCTATAGAACTCCTCTTTGGTAGATCCATATATTGAGACACACAAGGATCTCTTATGATCCGAGTTTCTAGGGAAGACTAAAGCTTGGATTATGCGTAAGCACATGGAAACTTTCGGCGGTTGGTTGCGAAAAAAATGTCAAGGTGATGAGAGCATCCATGAGCAACTGTATTTATTGGCTATGCAACCATCATGGCATATCATCATATACAAAGGGTACGAGATAAATGGGAACATATTCTACACAGTAGCCCAAGATAAAAGGAGTACCAACCAAAACAGTGGTGTCCGCATAGATGCCACAGACCTGAATGGGAATAAGCAGACATATTATGGCCGCATAGATGAAATATTGAAACTAGAATATGCACCTACTTTGAAGATCCCATTGTTCAAGTGCCAATGGGTCAAGGTGACCGGAGGCGGGGTAACAGTAGACAATGAGTATGGAATGACAACAGTAGACCTTAGTAATATTGGGTACAAAGACGAACCATTCATCCTTGCCAAGGATGTGAATCAGGTGTTCTATGTCAATGATATGTCTACCAAACCAAAAAGAGGGAAAAACGATAATGACTCAACCAAAGAGCCAAAGCGCCACATAGTTCTTTCAGGAAAAAGAATCATCGTGGGAATTGAGGACAAGTCGGGCATGTCAGAAGATTATGAAAAGGATGACCGAATTCCTCCCTTCAAAGTGAACAAAGACCCTAGCATCTTGGTAAATGATGAGGACACTCCATGGTTACGACGCGATCATAACCAAGGGACATACGTAAAGAAGAAGTTCACTGCTGTGCCCACTTGATGATATAGTGATTTAATGTAGTGTGTGTTTGAGATATTATGTAATAATTGTGAATTCAGATGTTTATTATGTTGTGTTTCAAATTAAATCAATGTTTGATTTGGTGGGATTTCTCTCTCGAAAAGTTAAATTAGGATATTGAGTGATGAAAAATTAAAATATTAACGTTAAAATGATGTGAAAACAAATTTCCTATCTAAAACCAATAGTTTTAATAATTTTAATTAAACACTACATTTTTGCATTAACGAAATAATAAATATTAGTTACATTATGTTTTATAATTATAACAAAAAATAAAAAAAGTTAGGTTATAGATTTTTCCTATGTGTAATAAAGAAAAAGAAAATCCATATTTTTAACAAAATAATTTTATGCCTTTTATTTAATTTACTTTGTATTTAACAAGACTATTGCATTTTTAAAAAAAAATTGCTCAAAACATGCGGGAAACGAAACTACAGCCCACCTTTACTCCCGGGTGGGAAGCCCACCCGGGAGTAAAGGTGGGCTGCAGTTTCGTGACCCGCCAAAAAAACCTTTGCTCCCGGTGCGTGTTACCAACCGGGACTTACTCCCGGTTGGTCACACGCACCGGGAGCAAAGGACCTTTACTCCCGGCTGGTGGTAGGCACTGGGAGTAAATCTCCATGGTATATAAGCGCCAGTGCCTGGCGCAGATCAATCCCCTCCTCTTCTTCCTCGTCGAACAGCTGCCCTTTCTCTCTTCTTCCTCGCGCCACCACCGGTCACCACCCCACCTCGAACACCGACGATGCTGCACACCGGTCGCCACCCCGCCTGACGCCGGTCGCCTGGCCCTCGTGCATCAGCCCGCCGCCGTGACACCGAAGCCCGCGCCTCGCCTCATGCGGCCGCCGACGACCTCACGCCGATGACCTCATGCGGCCCTCCACCACGCGCGCCCGTGCGACCCCGTTGATCTGCCTCCGCATTCATGAGGTGAGCTCTATCGGCTTTCTCTCTCCTCCAGCGCGCGCCGTCAAAACGACACGACGCAAGGAAAGGTGCCGGCCACCCGTTCGACTGAACGCTGCCGGGGCACACGACACGACGCGGTGACTGGTGCGTGCGCCAGCGTGCACCTGTGCTGCTCAAGGCTTGGCTCGGCTAGGCACGAGGGGTTTTCAAGGTCTCCAGTCAACAAGGTTTGGCCTTGCGGCCGCACACATGAGTGCCGTGGTCGTGGGCTCGCTACGAGTGTGCGCACTGCGCACGTACGCGCAATGACGTGCAGCGCTCGAACATCGATCGAGTGCAGGCGAGAGAGGCAGGCGCGCGTCATGGTGCGCAGCGCCATGGCGCCAGTGGCGTGCGGGGCTACATTGCCAGGCATCGGGTTGTTCACGACGGTTGCCAGGCATGTGTGTACGTGGTGGTGCAGCGGTGAGCGCGCCATAGCGAGCTAGATTGTGAGGATCAGTGTCAAAGGGCTAGAGGAGGAGAAGAAATAGGAAGGGAGAGATATATAGAGCTGGCCACTCTATGCCGGCGCCACTCCGGCCATGAGCCCACCTGCAAGGCCCTGGCTTTTGGCTTCAAGATATGCTCCTGTGTAGTAGGATTCGATCGATATGATCTTTTTGTGTAGCAGGATTCAATATGTACTGCGCACTAGGTGCCGCTATTGAATAATAACTCGAAAATGGTTTTCGATTATGGCTATCTACACATCACATGAACCTAACGGGTAACATGGCTATCTTGAGGTGAGCGCGGCTGCGGCGGCATCTTTGTGAGGCTGACCAATTCGCAGTTGGTCGGTGCCACGTGGCCTAGGGTTTAGGGTTTATATGGCGGAGCACCGCCGCCCTCGTTCGCCCTAGGGTTTAGGGTTTATACGATGGAGCACCGCCGCCCTCGTTCGCCCTAGGGTTTAGGGTTTATACGGTGGAGCACCGCTGCCCTCATTTGCCCTAGGGTTTAGGGTTTATATGGCAGAGCACCGCCGCCCTCATTCACCCATGTGTACAAACATATATACAGTGGAGCGGAGCACCGCCACTCTCGTCACACCGCCCTCTCTCGTGGCCTAGTCGATCAACATTCGTATTATCATTATCGTTAACGCTAAACAATCACACTAGGGCAAATTGTGTCGGTGACTAGGGCGAACCGCGTTGTTGAAGTCACCGACGTGGTTCGCCCTAGTCACCGACGCAATTCGCCCTCGGCCATTTATGTATAGCCCTAATTCACCCTAGTACCAACGCAGTTCGCCCTAGTGTGGCGAATTGCGTCTGTGGCCGAGGGGCAAGATTTAATAATGCATATTGTTCGTAGATTTTACGCATGTAAGCAAAGATTTGACGTACTATATATTGGTTTTGTTTTTTGAAGCTAGATGGCTGACCCGAGAAACATGGATGAGGAGGAGTTGATGATGAATTTGATCAACACTGGCACTCAAGTTACCAGCGATGATGGTGCTAAAAATAACATGCAAGAGGATGCAGATGACGGGAGTCAATACTTAGCTCTTGAACAAAATGAGCAACAACATATTGGCCAAGTATATATTTTTTATTATTAGCTATATATATTATCATATGTCTTATGTGTGCTCATGACATTAAAAATAATGTTTATGTTTTGTAGCCCTCTGGATCGACATCAACAACTACAACGAAGAGTAAAAATGTTCGAGGTCCCAAAAAGCCATTGGAGGGCTGCTTCATCATCTCGGAGTTCAATGTGGATACAGGCGAACCGGGGGGGAGGGCAAATAAAACAAAATTCGTGCACCACTGTGGTTACCTTGTATGGGACTGGCTCCCAATCAATACCCATGAATGGAAGAAGAAGACCAATGCTCCTCATATCAGTTTTGTCTCCGATCGTGACAAGACGTTAATTCGGAATGATGTCTTGGAACATTTCACGCTCCAAACAGATGGTTATGATGATATAATAGATGGTGATGAATTGAAGGAGTGAGTTAGGGATTGGGCAATGAAGAAGATGGCCACCCAGTTTCAGACTTGGAAGAAACACCTATACACGACGTATGTCAAGAAGAACATAGCACCAGATTTCACTGTTCTAGGCCCGATCTCAAAGCAGAGGCCCTATTGGGATGAGTTTGTACAGTACAAGACGTTGGAAGAGGGTGTGAGTCGGGTGATAAAGAACCAACGTAATGCCCAACAGAAGACATACCACCATAACTTGGGATCAGGTGGCTACCTGACTGCCATTAAGAAGTGGAACAAAATAGAAGCAGACCTTCTTGCCAAGGGTATCACACCAGAATCACTCGAGTGGGGAGAGCGTGCAAAGAATTGGTTTTTTGCTCATGGGGGAACACTGGACCAGGAGATAGGGAAGTGCATTTATGGCGCAAGACTGCAAGAAGCAGCAGAAAGATTGTTTTATGCTCAGAGAGCTACTGCTAGTGGTGCGTTTAGGCCCAACAGAGAGAAGGATGAACTGACATACGCCATCGGGACTATTGAACATGGTGACTGAACTAGAGGCAAAGGAAGTGTCTCATGAGAGCATGGATTCCCTCAGGACAGACCTTCCTACAGAAGCCGCCAGAGAAAGAAGGAAGAAGAGGCACAGCGGCTCTAGAGGTTGGAGGAAGCGGTGCGTGAAGCATAGGAGTGGGAAAAAAACCTTGAAGCGAGAATGCCGGAGGAAATCAGAAGGCAAGTGCAAATAGCAGTGAGTGCAAGCAAGTAGGCATCAGAGCTAGGAATCAACATTAGCCAATCTGTTCAGTTGAAAAGCAGCTGCGCTTCCATAGAGATACCAAATCAAGGGGACACAGGACTACGCTTCCCTATGGATGACGTCACTAAACCTTGTACATCGTGTGAGCTACACATTCCGAAGGGAAATTCCACAATCAAGGTGGCTATCGGTCTTGTTAATCCTATCGACCGAACCAAGACACCAAGGATTCATGGGAATATAATCCAAGAAGGATATGCTACCATCTCGGTAGATAAAGCTGAAAAAGGTTTTAGTGATTTGCCTCTTGACATTCCTGGAGGTGATGGCGAGAAGACTCTAGGAGAAGCAGAGAAAACATTCATTCTATGGCACAAGCGCTACATCATCATTCCTAGGATGTCGCCTCCACCTCCTCCTGAACTACCTCACCATAGGTGCGGATGAAAACACTACATCATTAATTTATATTGGCTTAAATAATTAACAATCTGCTCATAATAATATGTCATTCCTTTTTTGTAGCAGATCCTCCCCCAACCTAAGTCTAATTGTTCAATCACCAGATCATCATAGTGCTCTGTATGATGACAATGTGTTGGAAGGCGAGGCTGCATCCACACCATCTCCAAGGAGGTCTCCAACACCGCAGCCGCCACCTCCAAGGAGGTCTCCAACGCTGCTGCCACCACCTCCAAGGAGGTCTCCAACGCCTCCCCCGCCCCCGCCTACCAAGAAGCCAAGTACTAGCAAGAGGCTAGCCCCGCAAACAAAGAACCAGCCCCCGCCGGCAAAGAAAGCCACCGTGAAACCAAGGGCAATTCCCAAAATAATATCTGAAGAGAAGGAAGAAGTAACTGATGCATATAAAAAAGATATGTCCAGATTCTATGACAAACTTAAAAAGGATCAAGAAGCAAGGAGTAACCCGGAGAAACCGTACTTCTTCGTAGCTCCAGATATTCTAAGAAAAAAGGTGGCTTCTTACCAGCAACAACAGCGGGAATCTCATAAGCCGTCCAAAGCAACGTTAACGGACTATGACCGCACTCTCACCAAGTCAATTGAGGTGGCATAGAAAAAGAAGCGGGTAGGGAAAGGAGTTGCACAACTCGGAGAACAATCGCACCAATCAGTCCCCCCGCTAGTTGTTGGTAATGAATATGGTTCGAATTTAGGATTAATGCATCAGACAAACATACCTCCGGATGTCGATTTGGATCACCTTGGTGAATTTATTGAAGAGACTGGTCTCGACCTTTACCATATGTTTGGTGATGGAAACATTGAGAGTGCGGCGGAGGTTGATATTTGGAAGAAAAAATTTGTACTAGGCCAGAGTCTATACAACCCTCAAGCCTTAGGTGATCTGGGGACGCAAATGTACCTGCTAAACAAGTGGTACATGCAGGCGTCTACCGGTGGAGACTTCTGTGTTGGTGTCAGAATTAGAGATGAACATTGGTTCCGTGGCGATGATGTTATGTATGTTGACTTTGCAGAATTTCATCAACTATGCCACCTGACCTTTCTGGACAAAGTTATCATTAGCTGCTATTGCCTGTAAGTAATAATTCTTTCGATCTATTATTAAACTCATCATATGTGTGTATATGCATATAAATTATCCTAACAAGTACTACATATATGTAGATTTACAATGACAGAGCGCAGAAAGAAAGGCTGCAATGAAATTGGTTTTGTTGATCCCCATATAGTATTCAAAGACCTAGTTACTCCAAAGCCTAATTAGAAGTCTAAGTCAAAGAGTAACCTCATGAACTTCTTAGTGAACCAACACCACAAGAAGGATATACTCTTTCCCTACAACTTCAAGTGAGTGTTAATAATGTCGATCATCCTTAATGGCTCATATGTTGATTCTAGTTAATTAATGAGTGTTATGCATTATATCCTATAAACACATGCAGCAATCACTGGATATTGATGGACATCGATATGGCGAAAAGTCACTTGATAATCTATGACTCGATGAGAAAACCACAACAAGACTACCAAGATATGATAGATATTATCCAGAGGTAATTTCGGTATCTCTAGCAACTATATATACACACAAACATGATGATTAACTATATCTGATGACGTGGCAAATTTTTTATTGGGCAGTGTTTGGAAAACCTTTATTGAGAAGCAACACATGGGAAAATGCAAAGCGCCACTGAATGTAATCCCTTTGAAAGTAAGTCCCCCTAAATCGCATCATCTTTATTAATTAAACATATAGCTTTCACCGGATCATCAGATTGGATGACAAATCTTTTTCTCGTAAAGTGGTGTCTGAGGCAGGAACAGGGAAACAACTACTGTGGTTACTATGTTTACAAGTTTATCAAGGAGGACTCCTAAAGAACTCCTACAGAGAGACTCAAAGTACGTTAAAAATACACTATATATTCATTTAATTATTATTATTGATTGTGTTACTATGTCTTTATATATATATGTATGTACATATATTAATTTATTTTCCTTTAATTCAAACCTATAGGCTCGATGGTTGGAGGAAAAGGTCATACGACAAGACCAGATCAAAGCAATTCAAGGGTTTATAGCTAGATTTTTTAATGACCAGGTCATCGATTCCAAGGGCGAGTTCTACTTTGACCCAACACTGTCATGGAAGCCAAGCTAGAGGATGAGAGGAAACTTGTTATATCACAACAACTGTAATGCAATCTTTTGTAATATATGCACATGAAATAATATAATGTAAAATACACATATGCATGCATGCATGTATATATATATATATATATATATATATATATATATATATATATATATATATATATATATATATATATATAGAGAGAGAGAGAGAGAGAGAGAACCGAAACATACTAATACGACTTCGAAAACCTATTTTGAAAAGAAAACAAAAAAATAAAAAGAAAAGAAAAAAGAAAAAAAAATAACCTTTAGTCTCGGTTGGTATTACCAACCGGGACTAAAGGGTGCCGGCCTCGTGGCATGTCAGGAGGCACCTTTAGTCCCGGTTGGTGTTATCCACCGGGACTAAAGGTCCCCCTTTAGTCTCGGTTCCTGACCCGGGACTAAAGGACCCCCTTTAGTCCCGGATGCTTGCTCCCGGGTAGGGAATCGGGACTAGAGGGGGTTCCCCATCGGGAGTAAAGGTCGTCTCTGTACCAGTGCCATGCACCAGGCAAAAGCAACAAAAAGCACGTAAATTGAATCTGTCCGGACGTTCACCGGCCGTCGCGAGCGTCGGTCGACAGCTAACAATGCAAAGACGATCAGCAATGGTACGCATGACACACATAAACTAGCTTCTCGCACACACCTCGTTGGTCGTCGACGTCTTTCTAGTGAAAAAAACTCTGGTCCCCAAGAAAAGGTAGCAAAGATAGACGCATGCAGAACATTCTGGAACTAGAGTAGAGTATACATAATTAGTAGTTTTTCAAGGGAACAGGAGGGACTCGGGTAGTCCCTACTAGAAATTTATTAGAGTAACCAAAAAGGTTAAAAAAAGCAAAAATTTTACAAGAAGTTATAAGAAAGACCACAGGCAGACCAAAGTTCAAGAAACAAAAAAAAGAAACAAAGAAAATTAAAACAATTATAGAGAGTGCTCTAGCCATAATTCAATTGAAGGAAAGTATTTCTTTTTAGCCCTCCATAGGAGCAAGCCAAAAGTGTGCCTGAAAAAATCTGAAGCCCTTTGAACGATAGCAGAGAGTCCTCTGAAAATGACATCATTCCTAATAGTCCAGATACTCCAACTCATAATGATGATGATTTCCATAAAATGCTGACATTTAGCTGCATTCTGAAACTCTCAAAGATCTGCAAAGGGTCCGATGCTAAATTAACTATGATGCCAATAAGATTCCAGCAGGCTTTAGCCATTTCACATTCCAAAAAAGATGCTGAATAGTTTCCTCAGAATTTGAAGAACAAAGCACACAATTGTGAGAAGGAAGATGTATGTGCTTCCTCCTCAAAATGTTACGGGTGCTCAGTCTGTCATGAGTGAGCAACCAGAAAAAGACCTTGTGATTATGCTGGCAAGAGGATTTCCAAATCCATTTATAAATTGGGTGTGACCAACTTCTTCCACATAGCTGACAGTAAGCCTTCTTGGAGGTGAAAATAGAGCTGCCCCAAATATACATCCAGGTGTCAACACCATTAGACAGCTGAAGGTTTTGTAGGATGATTTCAATCTGCTAAAATTGTGCAAAGGCCTCTATTGAAAAAGGAAGGCTGAATAGGCTAGAGGTGTTACTAACTGAGGCCACACATTGAAGATAAAGGAGAGGTTTTTTGGCAAAAGAGAACAATTCAGGAAATGTTAATCTTAGAGGTTGACACATCTAGCAATCATTCCAGAGAAGGCAAGAAGCACCAGCTGCCACTAAAACTGAGGCCATGCCTTTGAACTTATCTAACAATTTCAAGACATCTTTCCACCAAAATGACCCTTTCTTGACATGATTAGGGAGCCTACCATTACTATAATATTTCTCCTATATAAGATGCACCCAGGGGATGTCTGCTCTGTTGAAAAATTTGTGAAAGTTTTTTAGAAGCAGGGCCTCATTTTGGGTTTTGAGGTCCAGCACCCCAAGTCCACCTTCTTCTTTTGACTTGGTCACCATGGGCCAAGCAGCCTTAGCATTGATTCTGTTGTTTTCTTCAGCCTCTCTCCAAAGACAGTGCTTTCTATATTTGTCAATTTGCTCCCTGACAGTGGAATGAAGGTGGAAAGTGCTCATGAAGAACATAGGAAGGGGTGTGAAGACTGAATTAGTCATCTAGAGCTTCCCAGCTTGAGAGAGAAAATGAGAGGTGCTGACTAGCCTCCTTTCACATCTAGTCACCAAAGGCAAGAAGTCCTCAACTCTTGGTTTAGTAGTACCCAATGAAAGCCCCGAGTAGGTGAAAGGTAGACTACTAGTGGAGCAGCCAAAGGTGGCAGCAAGGTGTTGAAGTCTTTCCTCAGAGATATTAATTGGAACTAGGATTGACTTGGAGAAATTCACCTTCAGACCAGTAGAATCAGCAAAAGTGTTTAGAAGAGCTTTCATCACAAACAATTACCTAACACATCCTTCCATAATAATAAGAGTGTCATCAGCATACTGAAGGATTAGGAAGTCATTAGTATACTGAAGAGGGATTGGGAGATTGAACAACCCTTGTTCCTTTGCCCTGTTGAGAACTGATTGCAGTAAATCTATAGCAAGGACAAACAGAAGAGGGGATAAGGGATCCCCCTGCCTAACACCTCTTCTACAATGGAAGACTTTACCAGGAGTACCATTTAGTAGAACAGAAGAGGTGCTAGAAGAAAAGATAAGCTTCAACCAAGCCAGCCATTTTCCCCAAAACCTTTCTTCATCATAATTTGCAACATAGCCTCATGTTCAATTTTGTCAAATGCTTTTCAAAGTCTAGCTTCAAGATTACAAGCTCCTTCCTTGAAGAGTGGAAAAGGTGCAGATATTCAAAGGACCAAGCCAGACAGTCCTAAATAGATCTAGACTTGATGAAGCCATATTGATTGACATGGACCAACTTAGTAATCCAGGGCTAAAGTCTGTTAGCCAGCAGCTTAGCGATGATCTTTACTAAGGAGTTGAGTAGGGAGATGGGTCTGTATTCATTGATTCTGGTTGGCCCATCAATTTTTGGAATGAGGGTTATAAAGGAGCCATTGATGCTCTGGAGGCAAACCTCTTCAGAAAAGAAAGCAGAGCATAGGTTATAGAAATCATGCTTGATCAGAAACCAACATTTCTTTAGAAAATCATTATTAAACCCATCAGGTCCTAGAGATTTGTCTAGAGGCAAATTCTTTACAACATCATCAATTTCTTGGTTGCTAAAGGGCACCTCTAATGAGCTGAGATCATAGGGTTGGCCAAAGAGGGAATCAAGGTCAAACATCATGTTCTGGTAGCTTGAGGAGCCTAATCTGTCCTTGAAATCAGACCAAATGAGCTCAGGCTTTGAATTATGGTCATAAACTGGAACACCAGATGGGCTAGTTAGTGAAGTGATCAGGTTCCTCCTATGCCTAGCAGTTGCTATTGAGTGAAAAAAAACTTAGAATTCTCATCCCCCAACTGGACCCATTTAATAGTGCCTCTTTGCTTCTAGTAAACCATTTGTTGGTGGAGGAGAGAACTGAGCTTCAGATTGAGTATGTCTCTAAAATTCCATTCTTGTAATGACAGATCCCTTAGAGATTTGAAAGTTTAGCCTGCCAATACCTTAGAGCACATCTGAGAGACTTGAATTTGGCAGTCAGGAGCTTGGTTGCATCCTGTTGAGGAAAAGAGCCATTCCAACAACTAGCAACCATAGGCAAGAAGCTATCATGGGCCATCCAACAATTCTCAAATCTAAAGATTCCTCCCTTAGGAATGGAAGTTTTAATCTCAATCACACAAGGCCAATGGTCAGAGGTTTCCATGACCAAGGAATGAGCAATGGTAAGAGGATACTTGAGAGTCCAAGACTGAGAGGACGTGGAGGGTACGACCTTGGATACCATGGCAGACCACATGGGATGCGCCCCCAAGGGCGGCCCAGCCCATAAGACGAAGCCTTACAGGGCACGACTCTGCTCGGCGCCTCCCGCAAGATTCCGGGAAGATATCCTGAAGATACTACGAGATTTGTTAGGATGCATATGATTCCAAGATTCCTATAATCTGTTATTACTTTCTGGTTATCTGTTAGATCTAACCGACCTATAACCCTACCCCTCGGACTATATAAGGTGGACAGGGACCCCCTCCAAACTCATGCAATATCATACGATAGCTAATACAAACCAACAGACCATAGGAGTAGGGTATTACGTCATACTGATGGCCTGAACCTGTCTAACTTGTATGTCTCTGTTGCCTTCTTATTCTTGATCACATGCTTCTCTACCGATCAATCTACCTTCGTGGGATACCCCTCGAAGGACTGCCAATGATATTCTATCGATAGTTGGCGTGCCAGATAGGGGTGTGCGTGTTGTTTCCTTGTCGAACAAGATGACTTTTTTCACAGGCTCTTTGTCCCTCCCATAGCCTAGCCAGATCTTCACGGTCGGATCCATCTCGTGGGTCATCAATGCTGATGGAGTCAGAGAGCTCATCGAGCCAGTGTAGATCAACGCTGCGCCGATCACCCCAACACCTGCGACTGCAGATCCGATCTTAGAACCGCCTTTGAGGTCCCCTTCATCGATGACTCATTGCCCACTTCCTCGCTACCAGAGGAGGCAGATCAACAATGATGATATGATCGCATCCATTGATTGAATCAGTCTAAAGCTCGTCGATTGCCTCTCCATCGTCGAATCGGCTCTAGACACTCTGGTCTAGCACCGACCACCCTCTGATCTAGATCTATCGGAGGCTACTCGGGAGACTCTGAGGGTCATGGCCCTACCCTTTGGGTTCACCAATGTCACCGCCGCTTACCAAGATGCCCTAAGGGGCAGATTCACCGACCAGGTTGGAGATGTCCGTCCTCCTGCCGACTAGGTCATCGACCAGCCTCCACCAGCCGTCAACATGCTGCACGTCAACCGATGCTCCAAAGCATCTTGGTGAAGAATCTAGACTTCGAGTCCCAGGGCTCTACGGAGACCGTCGCCAGAATGACCACTGAACTACTTCTTCCCCCTCTGTTCCATGGCAATGCAATCTTCAATGTCAGCGTCGACAGCCCCCCTCGGAATGGTGAAACCGAGGAGGAACGCGCTGCCCGTGAGAACTAGAACGTCAGCCGTGTGCAGCATCGAGCAAATGAGATTGCTCTCATGACGGCCGAGCAACAACTTCACTCGCAAGGAAGGCCACTCCAATGCAACCTCAACGATGAGTTTGTCTGTGTTGATGGCCACAATGTCTACAAGACCCCAAGCACAAATCTCGTAGTGGCCGCTAATGAGCTCGCCTGGCTCCCATAGACCTCGAGGTCGCCAAAGTCACCACTATGCTTAAAGCAGCACACTGTCAGGTCAATGAGATCCGCTAGGATCAGTGACCTTCATACTCCACAACCTCGATTCGCCGATCAGCCGTGACAAGAACCGATCACCACCAAAGTTGCTTCACCGACTAGCACCGCAACGATAGGCAACCCCTCCAGGGTAGAGCTAGGGGCAACCGCATCGAACATCACCGCCAAGCCGACCAGGAGGCCGACCAGGATGTCTAAGTGCACCTCAACAATCTCTGAGATGCACGATGATGTATCGATGAACGCCACTTCGGTTGCCATGAAGAAGTACGCCGCCTCTAGGAGTACCAGTAAGAGTATGGTAACCCAGACTTAGCTCTCGAGCTGCTCAACGCCAGCAACGCTATAGACGATAGCGCTGCCAACCCTGAGGACCCCCCATCATTCACGAGGATGCTCTGAACACTTCAGTGGCCCCATGGTTTTAAAATCACAGGGTCGAGCCCTAAGAAGGAAGGATGAACCCAACACAGTGGCTACAGGCTTACGCCACTATTGTCCGCACCGCCGAAGGAGACACTAGTGTCATGGCAAACTATCTTTCCGTCATGCTCATGCTAACCACCATGAACTAGTTCACGAGCCTTGCCCCAAACTCCATCGAATCCTGGGAAGAGCTAAAAAAAGTCTTCACCGACAACTATATGGCTATGTGTACTCGGCTGGGCACCAAGCATGATCTCAACCGCATCAACCAGAAGTTGTCCGAGCTCCTTCGTAGCTACATCAGATGCTTTTCCGAGATAAGGAATTCTATTCCAAACATCATGGAAGCGGAGGTCATCACCGACTTCATCAGAGGACTCCATCACCACAAGCTCTGCTCCAAGTTCAACCGCAAGCCACCCATAGGGATTGGTGAGATGATCATGACCGCCAACTAGTACACCGACGCCTAGGAAGCCAAGGCCGCTTCAACAAGGATGCAAGCACCCATCGCCCAACATGCCTCTACGATGACTGCCCCGATGACCGATGCCACAACGACCGCAGTTATCATCAGAACAGCGGCCATGATCGGCCAGAAGGACCCAAGTCTGGTCAAAATCGCCGCCATTGGCCAGACCACATTGTCGCCGCCATCAATGAACCTCGTGCCAAGCGCAACTATGACGAGCAATACAAGAAGATCCTCGATGGCCCATGTCCTCTCCACAAGAACACCAGACATAAGGTGAAGGACTGACTCGGCTTGGCTAAGGAGTTCTAGGACAAGAAGCTAGACGACGACACCAATGACGGAGCCAGAGGCCGCCGACCACCTTAGGGCAATAACAATGCCTTCTAGGACCACAACAAGGTGGTCGCCACTATCTTCGGGGGCCTCGTCTCCACCGAGAGCAGAAGAGAACGTAAGCTCACTGCCCGACGGGTGCTCGCCGTCACTACGGAAGGCACCGCCGCCAACCCTAGCTATCACCCATGGTCTGAGGTCCCAATCACCTTCAGCAGGGCCGACCAGTGGGTGGACATCCCTTACATAGGGCGTTTCCCCCTTGTCTTCGATGCAACCATCTAGAAAGTGCTTTTTAGAAAAGTGCTCATCGATGGTGGGAGTGCTCTGAATCTCCTCTTCGTCGGAGCCTTAAAGGAGTTGGGCCTCGAGATAGCAGATCTCACACCCTCAGACTCCTTCTAGGGTGTGGTACCTAGCAGGGCATCCAAACCGCTTGTAGAGATCACCCTACTAGTACAGTTCGGCACAACAAGCAACTACCATGTCGAGCACATCAACTTTTACGTCGCCGACTTCAACACTGCCAACCATGCCATACTTGGTCGGCTAGCTCTGGCCAAGTTCATGGCTATACCGCACTACACTTATCTGGTGTTGAAGATGCCTTCGCCCATAGGAGTTCTGGCCTTGCGGGCCAACCTCTCCATCGCCTACGCCTATGAGATAGAGAGTCTCGCGCTCACCGAAGCCACCGACCTCTCCATCCAGATGGCCAGTGTGGTCACCGACACCAAGATGGTGCCCAACGACGACCTAGAGATCCCATCGTTGGAGCCTACTCATGCCTTCACTAAGTCCAAGGAAACCAAGGAGGTCGGCCTCGACCTCGATGACCCCTCCAAGACCATGAAGATTGGGGCTCACCTCGACTCCAAATAGGAAAGCACGCTCGTCTCCTTCCTATGTGGCAACGTCGACGTGTTTGCTTGGAAACCTATAGACATGCTGGGAGTATCGTGGGAGAAGATCGAGCACTCCTTGAATGTCTTGCCGACCACCAAACTGTTCAAGCAAAAACTTCGCCGATTCATGCCAGACAAGAAGGAGGCTATTAGGGTAGAAATAAAACAACTCCTAGCTACTAGATTCATAAAAGAAGTGTATCATCCTAAGTGGTTAGCAAACCTTATTCTCATTCAAAAAAAAGAATAAAGAATGGAGAATGTGTGTTGATTACACTGATCTTAACAAACACTACCCTAAAGACCCCTTAGGTCTGCCTCATATAAATGAGGTTGTAGACTCCACCGCCGGCTACAAACTGCTCTCCTTCCTTGATTGTTACTCCGACTATCACTAGATCTCCCTCAAGGAAGAAGACTAGATCAAGACGTCGTTCATCATGCCTTTCAGTGCATACTATTACACCACCATGTCCTTCGGACTCAAGAATGCCTAGGCGACTTATCAAAGGGCCATCCAGATGTGCCTTGATCAACAGATCGGCCGCAAACATCGAAGCTTACATCGATGATGTGGTCGTTAAGTCTAAGACCATCGACAATCTTATCGCCGACCTTGAGGAAACATTCGTCAACCTGAAAAGGTACTGATGGAAGCTAAACCCTTCAAAGTGCATCTTTGGAGTTCCATCCGGTATACTCCTGGGCTACATCATCAGCGCACGTGGCATCGAGCCCAACCCCGACAAGGTCTCTGCCATCACCAACATGAAACAACCAACATGCGTCAAGGATATACAGAAGCTTATAGGCTGCATGGCTACTTTAAGCCACTTCATATCGCGCCTCAGTGAAAAAGGGCTACCGTTCTTCAAACTCCTCAAGGCCTTTGAGCGCTTTTCTTGGTTGGAGGAGGCATACATAGCTTTTGAGCAGCTCAAGTTGTTCCTAACAAAGCCTCCGATCATAACGGCACCATGGCCAGACGAAACTCTCCTCATCTACATCGCTGCTACTTCTCGCGTTGTCAGCACAGCCATTGTGGTCAAACATGAGGAGTCCAGGCATGCCTATGAGGTGTAACGTCTAGTATACTTCATCAGCAAGGTTCTCAATGAGCCCAAGTCTCATTATCCTTAGGTCCAAAAGCTGCTATACGCCGTCCTGATTATGTCACGCAAGCTCCGCCACTACTTCGAGTATTACAAGATTGCTGTGGTCACCGAGTTCCCTCTAGGGGTCATTCTCCACAACAAAGAGGCCAACGGCCGTATCATCAAGTGGGCTATTGAGCTTGGCACTTACTCCATTGAATTCAGAAGTAGGCCTACCATCAAGTCTCAGGCGTTTGCTAATTTTGTCACTGAGTGGACCGAGATTCAAGAGCCCATTGCCGCTACTTGCCCTGAGCACTGGGTGATGTACTTTGACAGCGCTCTCAACATCAACGGTGTTGGGGCAGGCATTCTATTCATCACGTCGACCAAGGATAAGCTCCAACACATTCTCCGGATACATTTTCCAGCCTCCAACAACGCTGCCGAATATGAAGCATGTCTCCATGGTCTCCGTATAGCCATTGAGCTTAGCATTAAACGCATCATGGTATATGGGGACTCAGCGCTGGTCATCAACAAGTTCAATAAAGACTAGTCCTGGTCCAGTGAGAAGATGGATGCATACTACGCCGAAATCAGGAAGCTCAAAGGGAAATTCTACGGTATCGAGTACCACCACGTGGTACGTGATCAAAATCAGCTCGCTGACCACCCATCCAAGTTAGGCTCCTCTCGCGCTGTGATTTCACTGGGGGTCTTCATTCAAGATCTTCTGGCATCATCCATTAAGGACGATAAGGAAATTTAGGAAGTTCCTCCCGTCGAGCAGCTGGTACTTACGGTACCTTCACCGGCCATCGATTGGAGGGAACAATTCATCAAGTACCTCTCCAACGCCAAAGTACCCACTGATAAGACTAAAACTGAATGCCTAATTCATTGAAGCAAGCATTACATGCTAGTGGATGGCAACTTAATGAGGAAGAGTGCCAAGGAAGGGATATTACAAAAATTCATCACCCAAGAAGAAGGAGTGAAGCTACTTCTCGAAATTCACTCTGGTTCCTGCGGCAACCATGTGGCCTCAAGAACCCTAGTTAGCAAAGCTTTTTGAGCTGGTTTTTACTAGCCCATAGACATCTCCGATGCAGAAGACCTCGTTTGACATTGTGAAGGATGCCAATTTTTCACAAAGCAAATACACGTGTCGACACAAGAGCTACAGACCATCCCAGCTTCTTGACCCTTCGCATGTTGGGGACTAGATATGATTGGGCCTTTCAAGCCAGCGCCTAGTGGTTTTCGGTACGTATACATCACCATCAACAAGTTCTCCAAGTGGATCGTGTATAAACCACTCATCTTGGCTACTGCAAAGAAAGCAATCGAGCTCTTCGAAGATATCATCCACAGATTCTGTCTCCCGAACAGCATCATCACCGACCTTGGAACTACGTTTACTGGCCATCACTTTTGGGACTTCTGCGAAGACCGGTGCATCTTTGTCAAATACGTCTCTGTTGCCCATCCTAGAGCCAACGGCCAGGTCGAATGGGTGAACGGCATGATCCTTGATGCCCTCAAAAAGAGGCTATATTAGAAAGAAGAAAAGCATCTGGGCAGATGGCTCAAGGAGCTACCAGCTATGGTCTTGGGACTGTGCACTTAAGCTAGTCACAGCACCGGTGTATCTCCATATTTCTTGGTCTATGGCTCAGAAGCCATACTACCAGTGGATATTGCCTTCCGAGCACCTAGGGTGGGAAATTATGATGAAGAGCAAGCCACAACTATTCGGACAGAGGACGTCGACAAGGCCGAGGAAGAACGCCTAATCACCTGTGTCCGCACAACCAAGTATCTAGAAGGCTTGTGGAGGTACTACAACCGAAACATCAAAGGCCATTCATTTGTTGTCGGTGACCTTGTTCTCCATATAAAACAAAAAACCAAAGGGATGCACAAGCTCTCCTCCCAATGGGAAGGGCCTTACGTCATCAAAGAGGTTACCCGACTAGGGTCTTATCGCCTATGTGACTTAGACGGAATCGATGTCCCCAACTCATGGCACATCAAGCACCTCATACGTTTTTATCCTTTAAATGCTCCACATGTGTACTCTCCACTTTACGATGAATAAAGTTTTGGTCTCCATAATTTGTCTCCATTTTTTCTCCATGATGATTTAATCTCCGCTTATGGTCGTCAAGCTCTAAGCTACTTCTTAATGAACTCCAATATGAGATTACCATAACTTCTCTGCTAGTTTTCTCCAAATCGCCAACGTATTTCACCGAACAAGTTCTCCAAATCGCCGAGCACGTTTCTCCAAATCACCAACATATTTCACCAAACAAGTTCTCCAAATCGCCGAACACGTTTCTCCAAATCACCAACGTATTTCGCCAAACAGCTTTCTCCGAATCATCGAACACTTTTCTCCAAAACTCCAAGATATTTTGCTGATCAGCGAGCAACATACGTTCTATTCTATTCTCTATGGAAAAGACCCAGTCTCTGATCTCTCCCTACATGTGCTATGGGCTCCGCGCTTTGCGTTATGGGTGGTCGGCTACGGTTCCTTCGTCACGCCTATTCCTCCTACATGTGCACGGGTTCTGCGCTCGACGTCATGGACTATGGGCTAGCCAAGGCCGAGAGCTCAGTAAAGAACTAACTCCTTGGACACCACTTATACTACATTTATCTCCATGTTATTTCACCAACCGCCGAGCAGCACACGTTCCACTCTGCGCTCTATGGAGAAGACCCAGTCTCCGATCTCTCCCTACACGTGCTATGGGCTTCATGCTCTACATTATGGGTGATCGGTTGCGGTTCCTTAGTGACGCCTGTTCATCCTACACGTGCACGGGCTCCGCGCTCGATGTTATGGACTATGGGCTAGCTAAGGCCAAAGAGTTCAGTAATGAACTAACTGCTCGGACGCTACTTATACTACATATAATTGCCTTAGGGTTATTACTACAATGATTTTTCACCACAAATACCAACAAGCTGCATAAACATGCACTTTATAACATTTATACAAATACATAAATGTTTTCCGCGCTCTCGCGCGCTCTAACTACCTTCTCCAGATGTTACAGATAATACTCTCCAAGCAGATTATCGAGCTCCGCCATCGCTGTCTGTCTCGCTGAATAGGTCTATGTCACCGGCCAGCTTTTTCGCCACGTCCTCCACCTCATTTTCTAGCTGTTGGGTCTCCGCCTCGCCCATCCCTTTGGTGAATCTAGCCCCTATTGCCTAAAGGTCAATGGATTGATAGTGGGATCGAACCACCACAAGGGCATGAGTAATGGCGGTAACAATGGCGTCGCGGTTGAAGCTCTCCCATGCCGCCCTGCACCTCTGGATGATAGTGTCTGAATGCGGTGGCCTGCCTTCAGGCTGAGGAGCCGCCTCCAGGTCGACGTAGTCAAGCACCCGTTTAACTTCGGCGACTACGACGTTGAACTTCTCCTATTGGGTCCTGGCTTCCTGCACCAGCACATCAAACTGTGCCTTGACCCTCCGACGATTGTCTGCAAGCATTGCAAGGTTCCATCAAGTAAGAAAACTACTTCAGCAGTAACTCCGACCAGGAAGTACTCACCGTTCAGCTCCTCAGCCAGTTTGTCTACTCACCTTGTCTCCTTCGTCTTCTCCTCTCGGAGTTGTTTGATGGCTTGGTGCAGCTGGCCGAGCTCTGCATCTTGCTCTACAAGCACAATAGTCATCACCAAAGATATAGCTATTCAGCAATACAAAGCACATTCGCCGATATACCATACCTGCTTTTTGCTCGGATACGCTTCTGAGTTGCTCAGATTTCTGCTCCAACTATGTGGAAGCACTCGCTAGCTGCTTAGACTTGCCACACAGCTGCTCGGACATAGCCGCCAGCTGCTCAGATCGGACGCCCTTCTGGTACTCCTGGTCCCGCACGTTGGACTCAGCAAGGTCTCGCTCGCGCTAGGCCCTCTGGATGTTTTTCTCCATAATGTTCATTGCCTCCTTGAGTTTTTCATTTTCCTCAGTGAGGGGCTCTATCCATTTGATCAGCTGGTGGCGCTGCTCAGTAGTCCAAGTTATCCCCTACAAGCACATAATGGCAATGACAAACTCTGATCTCCAATGTCAAAGATGAGGATTCTAGATGCAGTACTAACCTCGATTTGCTTCATCACTCTGGCAAGGGTGGACTTCAGTCTCCTCATCTCCCGGGTGGTGTCCTCCTCCTCGATAACCACCACCTCGTCACCGCATCTACGGAGGATTTAGATGGCCTAGGGTCAAGACTCCTCATGTTCAATCTCTTCCACCTCATCCTCCTCCACCACGGCTGGAGGCACCACCAGGGGGTTTCATGGCCGGACAGCGGGTCCGACCATGCTCTATGATGCCTTGGGGGGCACCGTCTACTCCTTAGGCACGATCAACTTCGCCGCCCTAGACTCAGGTGCGGCATCGTCATCTCCCACATTCACTGCTAAAGACCCGGCGGTTTCTACTGTTGCCCCGAGCACCGTGGCCTACCCGTCCGTCGTTGGCTCTAACTATTCACCACCACCAAGTTAACCAGTAGCGGCGGTTGACTCCTCCATAGACCGTCGAGCACCCAAGGACTTCGGAATGGGGTCTACCGCCACCTCCTCCGCTCTGGTACCAGCCTTCGGTTGTTCGACAGTCTGGGCGGGCGGGGTTGGATCCTCCACATGCCTTGCACTACATCAGATCAACTTGTCAGTTGCCAACAAAACTAAGGAACGACGACAAAGTAACTCCAAGGCGAGGATACTTACGGTTTGGTCTACCGGTACAATTTCTTGAACCAGCGCTGCCTAACCGAGCCCCTAGCCGCTGCCTTGGGGTCGACGCCTATGTCTTGGGGTGAAGGTCCCACGGTCTCTACCGTCGGCCTTTCCTCTGCTCGCCGCTCCTAGGCTCCCCTTGCCTACTGCTCGGGGACTTCCTCCGCCCACCACTGTGGAGCTCCCCTCGCCTGCTGCTCGGGGACTCCCATCGCCTATTGTTGGGGAACCTCCTCCCCTCCCATCGACTGTTCCTCCGCACACGTGCTGCGTGGTGGCGCCTTCATGCTCGGTGGAGGAGCAACCAAAACTTCATCATCATCCAACCACTCGAACACCACAGTCCTTCGTGTCTTAGTGTTCTGGTCACCACCAAGCGAGATGCCGCCCGGCTTGAGGGGAGCGGCACTCGCCATCTTTCTCTTCTTCTAGGCTGGCTTATCTACCACTACCCTCTTCCCTTAGATTTTTCTAACACCAAGGATGGACTCTCCAAGGAGATGCTGACAGTTTCCTCCTCAGGCTACGGTGGTGGCCGGACGTCTATTCCCTTTGGCCAATCGCTCCTCGGCACGCCTGAGAAGTACACCGCTCTTTCCTATGAATGGATCTTCGCATGAGTAAATCAGTCAACTGCTCAGCAATGATAAAAGATAAAAAGCATCAGGAACACACAACTAAGATATTTACCTAAGGAGGCAGATTTTTGCATTGAAAGGGTTTTGTTTGCCCTGGCAAGTTGAATGAGGCAAGTGGAGCGAATAGCTCTATGGCCTGCTCCTGCACCACATCCCTCGACAGCATCTCTAACCTCTCTCGGGTACCATTGGTCTCCCCCTTAAACTCAAATGCGAGGTGGGCCCTCTCCTTGTAGGGCTGGATACGGCGCACTATAAAGCTTGCCACCACTAATCCACCATTGGTCTTCACACCCTTTATTAAGCCAAGGAGCTCCCTCACTTGCTCCATATCAGTGCTGTTTAGTGTCTCTGACTAGCTCTTCTAGCTCTTCGATATGTGGTCAGCGTTGTAGCGGATTGCAGGGTGGCTTTGCTTCATGTAGAACCAACTGGTGTTCCATCCCTTTAGCAATGTGCTTAGCAAAATAGTAAGGTATCCCCCTGCCATTCCATCACGTAGCTGAAGATACACTCTACCAACCACCTTGGAACCACCGCCACCTCTCTTCTTCAGCTAGAATAGGTGACAGAAGAGATTGAAGTGTGGAAGGATTCTAAGATACGCCTCATAGAAATAGATGAAGATAGATATGTGCAAAATGGTATTTTGGTGGAGGTTGCACAGACTAACAACCCAGAGCTCCAATAGATCCCTTAGGAATGGATGAATAGGAAATCTCAACCCCTGCCAGAAATAGTCCTCAAATACCACCACTTTGTCGGTATGAGGCATAGGGAAGGGCTCACCGAGGGCCGGCCGTCATCTGGCAGTGACGTGGTCAGGCTGAACGTCCACCTCCACCAATCTGTTGAGTTTTGCCTCTCCCATTCATGACAGCACCCACTCTTCGTCATGCTGGATTTTGGCGCTCGCCTTCTAGGGGCTCGTCTTCTTCGGTTTCACAGTTCCCTTCTTTGGCACCATCTCTCAGATCTGGCTAGGGTTTGGCGATGGAAGCAGGAGTATATGTGAATCTAGAAATGCGATGACTGAGGAGGAAGATGAAATGGCAAAGGGGCAAAGGTATGAGTGCGGGGTGTGGCGGCGCAGTTATAAATCATTCCTGCGATTTGCATTTCTCCGAATTCCCCACAACTGAAGGTGGGCCGTTACCTAGGCCTTCGCGCAGCTTCGGCCTGTATCACTGATTTATTTCTGCAATTTATTACGGCTCGCCGAATATTCATCGACATCTCCGCCAACTGTTATGGCTCAATAATTACTATTGTACAGCCATTACTCTAGTGTTTTCTCTATGATTCTGTTTTCTAACCCTGTCACCACATGACCATGTCACCTACTATCAGGCTTGGGGACTAAGTGGGCACACTTCACCTTGTGGTGAATGTGCTTTTCGGGGCTACGCCCAGGGACTGGCTGCTTGCTCGGCTGGTCTTCTACTTTTCTTCTACTTTGGACCCTGGCACCACATGACTACGTCATCTACTGTTAGGCTTGGGGACTAAGTGGGCACACTTCACCTCATGATGAATGTGTTTTGCTTTGTTCTGGAAGACTCCACGCCTCTTGAAGCTGAAGAAGACTATCTCTTTTTCTCGTGATCGGACTCTAAGTGGGCACACTTGGTCCACTGTGAAGAAATTTTAGTTTCTAAACTTGAGCTCCTTACACCCTTATGGAAAGTCGTACTTGGGTTATACTGCTCGGCTATAGTTCATGCTGCTCGGCGGCGGTTTATGTTGCTCGGCAATTGCTCACAACTGCTCGGCAACTCATCACGGTGGTCGGACCATGAGTTTGACTGCTCGGCTTTGTTCGCACCTGCTCGGACAAGCTTAAGACGGCATTGCACAATGGGTACAAGGCGCTCGGGGACTAGCTGTGGGGGGTATGACCCTGGATACCCATGGCAGACCATATGGGCTATGCCCCTAGGGGCGGCCCAGCCTACAAGACGAAGCCTTGCGGGCATGACTCTGCTCGGCGCCTCCCGCAAGATTCCAGGAAGATATCCTAAAGATACTATGAGATTTGTTAGGATACGTATGATCCCAAGATTCCTATAATCTATTATTCCTTTTTGGTTATCTCTCAGATCTAACCGACCTATAACCCTGCCCCCGGACTATATAAGACAGGCAGGGACCCCCTCCAAACTTAAGCAATATCATATGATAGCTAATACAAACCAACAGACCACAGGAGTAGGGTATTACGTCATACTAACGGCCTGAACCCGTCTAACTCGTGTGTCTCTATTGCCTTCTTGTTCTTGATCATACGCTTCTCTACCAATCAATCTACCTTCGTGGGATACCCCTCGAAGGACTGCCGACGATATTCTATCGACAGAGGAGAAAACCAGTCAAGTCTTTCTAAGAGTGGTGGATGCTGCTTATTGGTCCAAGTAAATTTTCTCCCTTGTAGAGGAATTTCAACAAGCCCCAATGCACTAATTAGTGGTTCGGTACACGGAAAGCTGCGCACACAGCACTACATGCAGCAGGCACCAAATGAGCAAGCAACATGTGGTGTGTAGTATCTTCCTCCTAGCCATAGAACGGGTACTCTACTATCTTCAGCATTATCTACTCTATGACTCATCTAGGCTTTTGGAAAAGGCTTGCATCCATCATCTCATTTCAGTCGCACACGGTGTTCAGATGTTGATTGGAGTAGGTAGTCTTGAGACTCACAACACACATACTAAGCGTGTCCTCATGACTCTCTCAGGTCATGCCCCATGACTCTATTAAATAAGAAACAATTGAATACAATATATGTAACACCCCAGGTGTTTGGCTTCCACATTTGCACTTGCATTTCATGAACATGAGCATCATTCATCCATTCATGAGCTTATATTGCATGAAACATGTTTTCGAAACATTGCAACATATTGATATATTTCATGTGTGTTTGTTTTATGAAATGAATAGGGTGCAACATTCAAGTGCAATATGTGCAGCTCACTTTAGTGAAACATGGTTAGTTAGTACTATGCAACAAAATCATGAAACATGTGAAACATGACTTTGAAACAAAGGTAACATTTCACTTGTTTTTCCTTGTTTCAATGCATGTGATGCTTGATTTTGGTGTGACCAATGTGTGGTGAGGCTAATTATCCTCTTAAGCAACTTAGTTATACTTAGAATGTTATTAGGAACAATGTTCATATTGATCATTTTGCCTAATTAGGTTTTCGAGTCATGGTTTGACCATTATGGACCCCCTAGAGCTCCTGAGTTTGACTATTTAAAAAGTATAGCTTAGATTGTTTGCATGTTTGAGCAACCTAAAGTAAAGTTGTAGCAAATTTTATAAGGAACAAACTTTGTTTAGGAGCCAAGTCATGAAAATATGTAGAAGATGCTCAAAAGGGGCCCACAAGTCAGTGTTGAGGGCTGATCCAGCACTTAGAAAAATTTCTAAGTATGAATTGCAATTACAATTTGAAGGAGCTGACTTTCGCTTGATGTAACTCGTGATTCTTTGAGAATTAGCTGATAATTTCTAAAACATTGTTGTAGCCCTATCATAGCTCTACATTTTTGCTTCAAGCTAATTTTGCTAACTAGCCACCATTTGGGAGTTGGAAGCTAATCAAGTAACGCTGTCAGGCATTAATGTCATGACTGAATCGAAGCTACAGTGTCCCGACCGGCAGTAGGACTTCACCGCCGCGTGTACGCTGCGCGTCGCCGGCCGTCTGACCGCGCTGGCCACGTCGGGCTGCCGCGCGCCAACACAGGCCTCGGTGTCCGCCCGTGTTTCCCAGCGTCTCATTTCATCTCCTCCTTCGCCTCCACTCGCTCGCCGCAGCGCTGAAGCAGCAGCGCAGCACCATCGCCATTGCCCCGCCGATCTCGCGTGCGCTCACTGTCGTGCCTTGCCTCGCTCCAGCTAGCCCGAAGATCCACCATAGCTTCCTTTAGCTTTTCCACCTCGCCGTTGGGCCGGCGAACCAAGGTAGTGGCCGCAATTTTGGTTTCCGCCGCCGCCATACCTCGCTAGGGTTGGAGCTCGTCGTGGCTAGCACAACACAACCTCTCTCATCCTTCCCTAGCCTCCATCTAGCTCCACCGTCACTCACCGTTGCTCGTGTGATGATGTAGCTAGCTCCACCAGTCCGGTCAGGCCAGAATGTGGCCGCGCGTCGCCGTTCGCCATGGCCGAGCCACCGTGCTCCGTGGCTAGAGTATTTAGAGGTCGGTAGAGAGCACGATTAGGGCACCAATCCATGCGGGAGGTCGAGGCGGTCACGGAGGTACCCTCCTCGTCGCCGGTGAAGCCGCCGTCGGTGAGCTTCGCCGCTGCCGCGCCGTCGCAGCCGCCTCCCCTGTTTTTCCTCTCGCTGACCTGTGGCGTCATCTGACCCGAGGGCCCCACTTGTCAGTGACTGTGTATTGGAAGCCAGTTCAAATATTTGTAGTTTTGAATGCTGTTTTGTAAAATTTGTATTTCTAGTTTTGTAGATCCAAATTGGGTGGTTCCAATTTTGTTAGGATCATAGTGAAGTGTAGTATTTAGGAAAAATATAACATGAACACTTGTAGTGGAAATTTTGGATGAATTAAATAGGAACTTGAAATGTGTTTTTAAAAACATGAAAGTTGTTTAAATTGTATCTGGAGTTCCTGTGCTCCAAAAATTATAAAATTTTGTTGGTGAGCTATTCTTGCTTAGTAGAAGCTCTGGTAAAAATTTGAGAATCATTGAATGTATGGTTTTTGAGTTATAGATTTTCCTTTTATCATTGAATGATTCTTGTGTGAATTTTTGTAATTTATCTAGGAATCCAATGACCATGAAATTTTGTGGGGAGTATCCTAGTACCTTAAGGATGCTAGTAAAAATATAAAATCTATTGCTTGACACTTTTCACTAGAGTTTCCTAATTATGTCATTTTAAGCTATTATGTCTTATCATTTTTGTGTGGGATGTTATACTTGCTCAAATGATGTGAAATTTTTATAGTTGTCTACTTGGAGCATGTAGTAGCTACTATAATTTTTGTAGATTAAATGGTGTAGTTCTAATATATGTTTGTCATTTCTCTTAATTAATTAAATAAATTAAGAAAGGCATTAAAAGAAATGAATTGATGGTGAACACCTTACTTTCTGGTGTTCTGTGACATGAGTGATGAGTGAGTACAGTTAGTTTTTTCCAATTATATGTTTGCAACTTAAGTTAATAATTATTTTTCTGCATTGTGTCTTTTGGGACAATTTTGGGGACTTTACAAAGTTCCCCATGATAATTTGGTTTGCTGGGAATGTGGTTAATACAAAAGTTGTAGATAACTTATGTATCTAGCTCCTGTCAAAATTTGGTAGCATTTGGAACAGTAGTTTAGGAGTTGCAGTCGTTCAAAGTTGGATCACAGAGTTGCTTGTTCTCTGTCTTGTTAGGACCTGATCATGTAATTCTGTAAATTCGACCTGGTAAAGGTTGGAATGATTCCTTAAGGTCTAAAAATGAATTGTAGGTAATTTCATAATGTTTCCAAATTCTCTTGTGGCATGTCATTTGGAATTGTAGATCTTCAGTTATGGTCAGTTTACTGTACCGCTGTATAGTCTCTGTTTCGCTGAAATATGAATGTTTGTGTGCATGCCTTGTTGCAATGTTCTTGTTGATTGTTTAGGTGCTAGCCTAACTTGAGAACATGCTTAGGTATAGGTGCTAGGTCCTTAACTGAAGATGAGCAATTGTACATTAGATTGTATAAACTTGGTAAGTAAAGTGATTTGAATAGAGCCTAAGTCGGAAAATGCGGACTGCAGTAAGCATGTGCATTCCCCGAGCATCCCTAACTTCGTTCATGTGCATCCATGATATTTATCTTGCGTATTCATGCAATAGGTGTGCCGGAGGGAGTGACACTGCTGGAGTTTGAGGGAGCCAACCAGGAGGAGGAGCCCGAGGTGCAGGAAATCGACGAAGCAGCCATCGAGGAGGAATTGCTCGAGTGCCCTGACCACCAACCTTCCTCTTTCCTAAAAGGCAAGCCCTGGAGCATATTAAGTCTCCCATGTTTTAACAAATACCTTGAGTATCTTTTATTCGTTGATGATGCATTAAGTATAGAAATTGTTTGGAACCAATTGTTGCATTATATATCCATCCTTATTCAGATATCGCACTGGAATCCTATTTAAGTTCAGGAACGGGTTAAATGCTTAGTCATGCTTAGTGTTGTAGAAGTCAGGTGATTTCCTATCACCTACGAGCTTTAGGATGAGGTGGCTCACGGTTGGCTATATTTGCAATCGTGGAAAAGAACCATGTTAATAATGAATTAAGACTAGACGGAGTCTTGTGTAGGTTTGGACATAGTGACTCCGTCTGTGTCGTTTAAGGACCGATACGCTGTACGTCCTTATGTCATGTTGAACGTAGCCTAACACTTAGCTGGCCGGATAAGTTGTTCCGACCGCGAAGCCTAGTAGCTCGATTCAGGCCGGGGACACGAGTAGGGGTCCGCAGTCTGGATGGAAGTAAGGATGTGTGGGGAGCCATTGGCGTAAGCCCAAGGCCAGGTTAAGTCACCGAGCACTCATGGCAGAGTGGTTCTCTGATTTTGTGGCACTGTTCGGACTCGCGACTCCTGAATTGTACCAACAGTGACTTGTTTGTGACCCTGACGGGGGAAGCAAGGTTTGTGTTAGGAATACCCCTCCTGCTGGATAGGAATCGATTCAAATCATTGTCTATCCCGGATAGTGAGAACTTGACTGAGCAGCGGCAACGTAGATTCAATTAATTTAACGATATAGTTAAATGGATGATGATGATAATGTTGCCATGATTTATACCTGCTATGGTTATTATTGTTTGCACCTTAATCAAATGATTGCTTAGTACAGGTGCTAATATAGATGACAGGTTAATGGCTAAAAGTCACTGCTAGTTCAGGTTAAGAGTTGATCATTATTACTTATGCTTTTCCGCAAAAAGAAAGTGTCAGCCAGATCCACTAAATTAAGCTATGCATGATCCTTGGTGTCATTTGTTTTGCTTTCCGATGGGTAAGTCTAGCTGAGTACATTGTCATACTCAGGGTTTATTCTCTCTTGTTGCAGATGACCTTCTATATCAGGGATTCTGTAAGTATTGTCTCCACCCGGCGGGTGACAAAGACTAGATCATGGGCATGATCTCTGTTTCTCTTATCTGAATGCTTTTGCGGGTTGTGATCAACAAACCAGTATTCGTATTCAAACTTGGGTGTGTAAGTCAAACTATTTGCTTCCGCATACTTTACAACACTTGTTTTGTAATAACGATGACTCTGAGGTGATGTAATCTATTTGCAAACCGTCTGTGAAATGTTGTAACGTATGATATGTTATGTTGAATTACTGTGATCTTGGTTGTATGCAAGTTGGTTTGAAATCCTTCGAGATTTCAGTTGACTACCGGGTTTATATGGGTTCAAGTGCGAGAATTTGATCGTTTCGGCGATTGTTTTTGTACTTGTGCTCTTATAAATTAGACGGTTCTGTGACAGCTGGCATCAGAGCTAGATTCAACACTAAACATGTCATACGGGTATTTAAAACAAAAGCTTTTATTATGAAAATGGTTTTCCAACTTATAGTTATATATAAGTGTTCAAAAATAAAAAATTTTATGGTGTACTGGTGATCACATCCCTTGTAGCCCACTTAAGGACTTCTAGGTGGCTTATATATAATTACTAACTTGGGGGAAATTGATTGTTTCTATTTCTTTGTCCATGCGGCGTGCTATTGCATGGGTGCCATTCGCTAGAATGGTAATGTATGGATCAATTGCCACTACGCTAAGGTAAGTGTGAGTTGTGAGAGCATGACTGTCCAACCGTCGGTCTAGGGGAGAGTTAGTTATGGTTACTGGAGTATTTACATGTTGCATACATGTATATATATGAAGGTACTTAATTGTGGGTACATCTGTCGGGTAGTTTGGATACCAAAGTATATATATCTAGGGATGTATATATGGAGAGTATCTTAGTTACTACTTTTTGTTATTAGCATTATATCTTGTTGGGTTGGGCTACAATGAAGTTTTCTACAGGTACGCTAATAGTGCACCGTGTAGATCGACTAGTTACCGCTAATTGAGAGAACGTATGTATGCCACCGTATATTCCGCTAAAACTTAAATTTTCTTAGGTTTGTGAGGACGTACGGAACGAGCATGCATCATATTCACTCATGTCATTCATATTGCATTACTCCCTCCCTTATAATTGCTTATCCCAAGTATTAAGTTCAATCTCTCAGCAAAATAATCCTCTCACATGAGCTGCATCCCTTTTTGATATAGATGGCCGCGCCCATGTTTCCTACTGGTAGCAGCACCTTTTTGGACCAGTTCAGTATGCCCACCTTGCTTTGGAGGGTGCTCAGTTCAGTAGGGTACCCGAAGGCACCCCGCTACACGTGGAGGCAGGTGGTGCCATTGGGAGATGTACCTTGGTACGTTGTGACCTTTATAGTACCGCATAACCCCATGAGACCGTTGTGGCATGGGTGGAGCATTGAGACTGATGGGCAAAGCCCATGGGAAGCCGCTCAAGTTGCTACCCTTGATGTGTTTATGGATATAGCATAGAGCTTCGGGGATGAGTTAGTGGGTGGACCAGCTTCATCCATTCCCCGAGTGGGTCCTACTGAGGCTAAGTGGACTCAAGAGGTTGGCCAGGCCTTGGTTCGACGCCGTGGTGAACATGGTCAAAGCGACAATGCTGGAATGAGTGCTATGATGGCCGTCTTGAAGCTTTGTCGAGTCAGGCAGGACACCCTTTCTAGTGTGCTAGAAGAAGCTGGCAAGGCAATGGCAGCCCAGCACAAGTTCAGGTTGCATGCCCGCAAGTATCGCCGTAGGGTGGATGCATGTGGGTGAGCTCAGCAAGAAGTAGATGAGATTCGAGGTATTGCAAATTATCGCCTACAACAGTGGGGTCAAATAGCACACGAGAGAGACGAGCTTCATAACCAGCTGATGAACCTCACTATAGAGAGAGATGAGGCAGCATAGGAGTTGGATCGTGTGATCCGTCATAGAGATATAGCTTTAGAGTTGGTAGAAGAAAGATGTCAGGGCTGGATCATGGCTAACCACAATGCTTTCCAAAGGGAGCATGAGCTCCAAGAGCAGCTTGAAGAGCTTAGGTTGAGCACCATCAACTGAACAACCGTCTATTTCCTATTCCTCAC
This sequence comes from Miscanthus floridulus, assembly GCF_019320115.1. Classification (NCBI taxonomy): domain Eukaryota; kingdom Viridiplantae; phylum Streptophyta; class Magnoliopsida; order Poales; family Poaceae; genus Miscanthus; species Miscanthus floridulus. Next base: position 142,764,717 of record NC_089581.1, on the reverse strand, counting down.
CCCATACCAAGGTATCCTAATGTGGGTGGACCTTAAGTGATTGAGGCCGATGACAAAGAAGAGGACATGTAGATGGATGACAATGCAGCTGAACCTGCAAATGAAGAAGAGGAGGAAGATCTGGAAGAAGTCCAAGGCATCTCTGATGTGGACAGCGATCACTTCGATGAGTAGTTAGTTAGCAAATCTCGCTAGTTTAAGCTTTTGCAGTCATTGGTGTAATGGACCTAGTACTATGACTGATGTGAGATGTACCTTTTAATTCGAACTTGGCATGTAATGTACTTTAATCCGCTCCCTTCGGGATGCGTATCTTGATGGTTAAGTTTAAAACTTGTCATGTTGGAATGCACTGCGTATGGTGCCAGTAATCTAATTGATGATGTGGTGATTGAAGAATGAATTATTGCCTCTGTTTATTGTATGAAGTTTTCATTCTCTCTAGTAAATTTAGTTTGGCATAATTACATTGTTCCTCTCCAATGTGCTAACATCACCAACAATTGCTGGTTGCGCATGGTTGCAGATGCCTCGCACTCGTTCCACTAGTGCGGCTGGTGATGACGATGATCTTCCACCGCCACCACCACCCACACCAATGGAATTAATGGTAATTCTTGTGGAAGGACAACGCACTATGGCTGATGCTCTCCGCACAATTGCAAATCGTGATGGTCGTGGTGCACGCCAAGGACTAGAACCAAATCGGCATAGCGACTTCAAAGATTTTCTTGACATGAAACCCCCGATCTTCAAGGATGCCGAGGAGCCCCTATAAGCTGATGAGTGGTTGAACACTCTTGAGCAGAAGTTTTGTCTGCTTTGCTTGACTGAGGTGCTGAAGACTGAGTATGCATCTCACCAACTGCATGGGCCAGCTGGTATTTGGTGGAGTCATCATCGGTCCACTAAGCCCAAATCACTTGGGATCAGTTCAAGTCTGCTTTTAGGGGAAATTATATTACTCCTGGTCTCATGGCAATCAAGCATACGGAGTTCATGAAGCTGACCCAGGGGAACAAGAGCTTGAATGAATACCTGCAGGCTTTCAATAACCTTGCAAGGTATGCTACTGAGTTTGTTGACACTGATGCCAAAAAGATCGCTAGTTTCAAGCGGGGACTTAGCCCCAAATTGATGAAGACCATGGGAAATTGCAAGTGTGCTCATTTTAATGAGTTTGTGAGTGATGCTTTATCGCAAGAGAACAACAATGATGTATATGCCGCTTCGAAGAATTGTAAGAGGACCTATGAGGTGGGTGCCTCACAATCCAAGGCTCCAGTCACCCAAAGGGCTCCATTCCGTCCTCCAGCATCAGCTGCTAAGTTCCACCCACCGCTGAAGAAAAATCTAGGCAAGACTGGGTTTCATAAGGCATTTACAGTTGCTCTTCCCAAGGGCACTACCAGTCAAGGCAGTTCCAATGTTCCGCCAAGCAACATGCCGTGCTGGAACTGCAACAAGCCAGGCCACTAGTTGAGGAAGTGTCCTTACCCCAAGAAGAATAACTACCAAGGTGGCCGTCAGGGACAGGTGAACCACACTAATATTGCTGAAATTTCGTCAGGAGAGGTGGTAACAGCTGATAAGTTTCTGGTGGATCAACACCCTGCAGTTGTACTATTTGATTCAAGTGCTTCGCATTCTTTTATTAGTCCCGCATTTGCATCCAAGTTTATGCAGAAAACGTACACTGTTGAGGGTGAGGGTTATTGTATTAGGGCTGCCAGTGGTACTATCCCAACCAAGCTTGTAGTTGGGGATGTACAATTTGAGATAGAGGGGCGAAGTTATCAGGTTGATCTGGTAGTTTTACCGGGGCTAGGTATCGATGTGATATTGGGAATGAACTGGATGAATAGTCATGGAGTGCTTATTGATACCTCGATTAGAGTAGTTATGCTCAGAGATCCTAGTAATTAGGAGGGTTTTCTAGTACAACTACCTAGGGACATCAATCTTTCTTGTACGACTAATGCAGTGCAAGCAAAGGCTATGGCAGATATCCCTGTCGTGTGTGATTTTTTGGATGTTTTTCCCGATGATTTGCCTGGATTGCCCTCGGATCGAGACGTGGAGTTCAAGATAGAGTTTCTACCCGGTACAACGCCCATCTCTAGAAGGCCATATAGGATGCCTCCTAATGAACTAGCCAAACATAAGACCCAGTTAAATGAACTTCTAAAGAAAGGCCTTATCCGTCCTAGTTCATCTTCGTGGGGGTGCCTAGCTATTTTTGTAAAGAAGAAGGATCAATCACTATGCATGTGTGTAGATTATAGGCCTTTGAATGCGGTTACAATCAAGAATAAGTACCCTCTACCACGCATAGATATCTTATTTGATCAGTTGTCTAAAGCAAAAGTCTTCTCCAAGATTGATTTGAGATCTGGTTATCATCAAATCAAAATTTGTCCTGAGGATGTTCCAAAAACAGCATTCTCCATAAGATACGGTCTGTATGAGTACCTTGTTATGTCTTTTGGATTGACCAATGCCCCCGCACACTTCATGTATTTGATGAATTCGGTGTTTATGCCCGAGTTGGACAAATTTGTGGTGGTATTTATAGATGATATCCTGGTTTATTCTGAGAATGAAGAAGATCATGTTGAACATTTGCGAGTGGTTCTCACTAGATTGCGGGAACACCAGGTTTATGCAAAGTTCAGCAAGTGTGAATTCTGGCTTCGTGAAGTACCTTTTCTCGGACACGTGTTGTCCGATGGTGGAATTATGGTGGATCCCACCAAGGTGCAAGAAGTGTTGGACTAGAAGGCTCCCATCTCGGTGCACGAGGTTCGGAGTTTTCTAGGATTGGCTGGCTATTATCGTCGCTGCATCCTGAATTTCTCTAAAATAGCCAAGCCTATGACTCGGTTGCTGCAAAAAGACATGAAGTTTGTCTGGATTTCTGAGTGTGATGCGGCTTTCCACACCCTATGAACTCTTCTAACTTTGGCTCCGGTTTTGGCACAACCGGATATCGAGAAACCTTTCAATGTGTTCTGTGATGCATTAGGTACAGGTTTAGGAGGTATTCTTATGTAAGAGGGTAGAGTCATTGCTTATACCTCTCACCAACTTCGAAAGCATGAGGTGAACTATCCGACGCATGACTTGGAACTAACTGCAGTTGTTCCTGCTTTGAAGGCCTAGAGACATTATTTGCTCGGCAATGTGTGCAACATCTATACTGATCATAAAAGTCTTAAGTACATCTTCACTCAACCTAAGTTGAATATGCTTCAGAGAAGATGGCTTGAGTTGATCAAGGATTATAACCTCCAAGTGCACTATCACCCTAGCAAGGCAAATGTCGTTGTGGATGCCTTAAGCAGGAAATCTCATTGCCACTCTTTGATTGAAAGTGACTTCCATTTGTCAAAACTCCTACATCCTGCAGTCCTTTACAACATCACTGTCAGTTGTACTCTACAGAGTCGAATTATCGAGCTACAGAAGACATATTCAGGTGTGTTCCATATCAAGCGCAAGATGAAAGAGCAAGAAACCAAACATTTTTGGGTAGATGAGAATGACGTGTTATGGTTCAAGGATAGGTTGGTGGTTCCGAAGGATAGAGAGCTTAGAAATCAAATCATATCCAAAGCCCATTCCTCTAAATTATCTATTCATCCTGGTAGTAACAAAATGTATCATGATTTGAAGCCTCACTTTTGATGGACCAAGATGAAAACGGAGATAGCCACTTATGTGGCTAGGTGTGACACGTGTTGTCGAGTCAAAGTTGTGCACATGAAGGCGAGATTGCTTCAGCCACTCTCTATTCCAGGTTGGAAATGGGTGGAGATAAGTATGGATTTTATCGTTGGGCTCCCTACTACTCAGAGGAATTTTAACTCCATTTGGTTGATTGTAGACCATCTGACCAAGTCTGCACACTTCATTCCTGTCCGCATAGATTTCCGTCCCACTGACTATGTGGAGTTGTACTTTAATCAGATAGTCCAACTTCATGTGATACCATGTACTATTGTCTCAGATAGAGGACCATAGTTCACTGCTCGCTTTTGGGAGCACTTACACGGATTATTAAGAACTAAGTTAGTAAGAAGTTCTACCTATTATCCGCAAACCAATGGGCAAACTGAATGAGTGAATCAAATCTTAGAGGATATGTTGAGAGCATGTGTCATCTCGGCTAAGGGTTCATGGGAAAAGTGGTTGCCCCTAGCTAAATTCTCGTACAATAATAGTTATCAAGAGAGTATCAAGATGGCACCGTTTGAAGCTTTGTATGGCCAAAAGTGTAGAACCCCGTTGAATTGGGTGGAAGCCGGTGAAAGGAGATATTATGGAATTGATTTTGTTCAAGAAGCCGAAGAACAAGTCTATACTATCCAAACCCATATGGCCGCAGCTCAAGCTACGCAGAAAAGTTATGCTGATCGTCGAAGAAAACCTATTGAGTTCAAAGTTGGAGACTTCGTTTATCTAAAAGTCTCACCCATGAAGAGTGTCCAATGCTTTGGTGTGAAGCGAAAGCGTGCGCCGAGATATGTTGGTCCATTTGAAATCATTGGACAAAGTGGAAAGGTAGCATACAAGATCCAATTACCTCCTAAGATGAGTGCTATCTTCAATGTCTTTCATGTATCCCAATTGAAGAAATGTCTTCACGTCCCTGAAGAGAGAGTTCCACTGGGGGATATTGAGTTAAAATCTGATTTGACCTTTGAAGAAAAGCCAGTCTGAGTAATTGACACTCGTGAGCGAGTGACTCAGAGTCGGGTGGTCAAGTTCTACAGAGTCATGTGGAGTAATCAAGGTAGTGAACGCGATGCAACGTGGGAAAGAGAAGATTATTTGAGGGGCAGTTATAAGGAATTCTATCAACAATGGTACGCTTGTCAAATCTCGGGACGAGATTTTTATAAGGGGGGAGGGCTGTAACACCCCAGGTGTTTGGCTTCCACATTTTATGAACATGAGCATCATTCATCCATTCATGAGCTTATATTGCATGAAACATGTTTTCAAAACATTGCAACATATTGTTATATTTCATGTGTGTTTGTTTTATGAAATGAATAGGGTGCAACACTCAAGTGCAACATGTACAACTCACTTTAGTGAAACATGGTTAGTTAGTACTATGCAACAAAATCATGAAACATGTGAAACATGACTTTGAAACAAAGGTAACATTTCACTTGTTTTTCCTTGTTTCAATGCATGTGATGCTTGATTTTGGTGTGACCAATGTGTGGTGTGGCTAATTATCCTCTTAAGCAATTCAGTTATACTTAGAATGTCATTAGGAACAATGTTCATGTTGATCATTTTGCCTAATTAGGTTTCCAAGTCATGGTTTGACCATTATGGACCCCTAGAGCTCCTGAGTTTGACTGTTTAAAAAGTGTAGCTTAGAGTGTTTGCATGTCTGAGAAACCTAAAGCAAAGTTGTAGAAAATTTTATAAGGAACAAACTTTGTTTAGGAGCCAAGTCATGAAAATGTGCAGAAGATGCTCAAAAGGGGCCCACAAGTTAGTGTTGAGGGCTGATCCAGCACTTAGAAAATTTTCTAAGTATGAATTGCAATTATAGTTTGAAGGAGCTGACTTTGGCTTGATGTAACTCATGATTCTTTGAGAATTAGTTGATAATTTCTAAAACATTGTTGTAGCCCTATCATAGCTCTACATTTTTGCTTCAAGCTGATTTTGCTAACTAGCCGTTGTTTGGGAGTTGGAAGCTAATCAAGTAACGATGTCAGGCATCAAGTCGTGACTGAATCGGAGCTACAGTGTCCCAACTGGCAGCAGGACTTCACTGCCGCGTGTACGCCGCGCGTCGCTGGCCGTCTGACCGCGCTGGCCACGTCGGGCTGCCACACGCCAACATAGGCACCGGTGTCCGACCGTGTTTCCCAGTGTCTCATTTTGTCTCCTCCTTCGCCTCCACTCGCTTGCCGCAGCGCCGAAGCAGCAGTGCAGCACCGTTGCCATTGCCCCACCGATCTCGCGCGCGCTCACTATCACGCCTTGCCTCGCTCTAGCTAGCCCGAAGATCCACCGTAGCCTCCTTTAGCTTTTCCACCTCGCCGTTGGGCCGGCGAACCAAGGTAGTGGCCGCAATTCTGGTTTCCGCCGCCACCGTACCTCGCCGGAGTTGGAGCTCGCCGTGGCTAGCATAGCACAACCTCTCTCGTCCTTCCCTATCCTCCGTCTTAGCTTCACCGTCACTCACCGTTGCTCGTGTGATGATGTAGCCAGCTCCGCCGGTCTGATTAGGCCGGAACATGGCCACGCGCCGCCGTTCGCCATGGACGAGCCGCCGTGCTCTGTGGCCGGAGTATTTAGAGGTCGGTAGAGAGCGCGATTAGGGCACCAATCCATGCGGGAGGTCGAGGTAGTCACGGAGGTACCCTCCTCGTCGTCGGTGAAGCCGCCGTTGGCGAGCTTCGCCGCTGCCATGCCATCGCAGCCGCCTCCCCTATTTTTCCTCTCACTGACCTGTGGGGTCATCTGACCCGAGGGCCCCACTTGTCAGTGACTGTGTATTGGAAGCTAGTTCAAATATTTATAGTTTTGAATGCTATTTTGTAAATTTTGTATTTCTAGTTTTGTAGATCCAAATTGGGTGGTCCCAATTTTGTTAGGATCATAGTAAAGTGTAGTATTTAGGAAAAATATAACATGAACACTTGTAGTGGAAATTTTGGATGAATTAAATAGGAACTTGAAATGTGTTTTTAAATACATGCAAACTTGTTTAAATTATATCTGGAGTTCCTGTGCTCCAAAAATTATGAAATTTTGTTGGTGAGCTATTCTTGCTTAGTAGAAGCTCTGGTAAAAATTTGAGAATCATTACATCTATGGTTTTTGAGTTATAGATTTTCATTTTATCATTGAATGATTCTTGTGTGAATTTTTGTAATTTATCTAGGAATCCAATGACCATGAAATTTTGTGGGGAGTATCCTAGTACCTTAAGGATGCTAGGAAAAATATAAAATCTATTGCTTGACACTTTTCACTAGGGTTTCCTAATTATGTCATTTTAAGCTATTATGTCTTATCATTTTTGTGTGGGATGTTATACTTTCTCAAATGATGTGAAATTTTTATAGTTGTCTACTTGGAGCATGTAGTAGCTACTGTAATTTTTTAGATTAAATGGTGTAGTTCTAATATATGTTTGTCATTTCTCTTAATTAATTAAATAAATTAAGAAAGGCATTAAAAGAAATAAATTGATGGTGAACACCTTACTTTCTAGTGTTCTTGTGACATGTGTGATGAGTGAGTAAAGTTAGTTTTGTCCAATTATATGTTTGCAACATAAGTTAATAATTATTTTTCTGCATTGTGTCTTTCGGGACAGTTCTGGGGACTTTACAAAGTTCCCCATGATAATTTGGTTTGCTGGGAATGTGGTTAATACAAAAGTTGTAGATAACTTATGTATCTAGCGCCTGTCAAAATTTGGTGGCATTTGGCACAGTAGTTTAGGAGTTGCAGTCATTCAAAGTTGGATCACAGAGTTGCTTGTTCTCTGTCTTGTTAGGACCTGATCATGTAATTCTATAAATTCGACCTGGTAAAGGTTGGAATCATGCCTTAAGGTCTAAAAATGAATTGTAGGTAATTTCATAAGCTTTCCGAATTCTCTTGTGGCATGTCATTTGGAATTGTAGATCTTTAGTTATGGTCAGTTTACCGTACCGCTGTATAGTCTCTGTTTCGCTGAAATATGAATGTTTGTGTGCATGCCTTGTTGCAATGTTCTTGTTGATTGTTTAGGTGCTAGCCTAACTTGAGAACATGCTTAGGTGCAGGTGCTAGGTCCTTAACTGAAGATGAGTAATTGTACATTAGATTGTATAAACTTGGTAAGTAAAGTGATTTGAATAGAGCCTAAGTCGGAAAATGCGGACTGCATTAAGCATGTGCATTCCCCGAGCATCCCTAACTTCGTTCATGTGCATCCATGATATTTATCTTGCGCATTCATGCAATAGGTGTGCCGGAGGGAGTGACACTACTAGAGTTCTAGGGAGCCAACTAGGAGGAGGAGCCCGAGGTGTAGGAAATCGATGAAGCAGCCGCCGAGGAGGAATTACCCGAGTGCCCTGACCACCAACCTTCCTCTTTCCTGAAAGTCAAGCCCCGAAGCATATTAAGTCTCCCATGTTTTTACAAATACCTTGAGTATCTTTTATTCGTTGATGATGCATTAAGTATAGGAATTGGTTGGAACCAATTGTTGCATTATATATCCATCCTTGTCCAAATATCGCACTGGAATCCTATTTAAGTTCAGGAATGGGTTAAATGCTTAGCCATGCTTAGTGCGGTAGAAGTCAGGTGATTTCCTGTCACCTGCGAGCTTCAGGATGAGGTGGCTCATGGTTGGCTATATTTGCTATCGTGGAAAAGAACCATGTTAATAATGAATTAAGACCAGGCGGAGTCTTGTGTAGGTTTGGACATAGTGACTCCGTCTATGTCGTTTGAGGACTGATACGCTATACGGCCTTATGTCATGTCGAACGCAGCCTAACACTTAGCTGGCCGGATAAGTCGTTCCGACCGCAAAGCCTAGTAGCTCGATTCAGGCCGGGGACATGAGCAGGGGTCCGCAATCTGGATGGAAGTAAGGATGTGTGGGGAGCCATTGGCGTAAGCCCAAGGGCGGGTTAAGTCACCGAGCACTCATGGCAGAGTGGTTCTCTGATTTTGCGGCACTATTCGGACTCGTGACTCCTGAATTGTACCAACGGTGACTTGTTTGCGACCCTGATGGGGGGAAGCAAGGTTTGTGTTACGAATACCCCTCTAGCTGGATAGGAATTGATTCGAATCGCCGTCTCTCCCGGATAGTGAGAACTTGACTGAGCAGCGGCAACGTAGATTCAATTAATTTAATGATATGGTTAAATGGATGATGATGATAATGTTGCCACGATTTATACCTGCTATGGTTATTATTGTTTGCACCTTAATCAAATGATTACTTAGTACAGGTGCTAATATAGATGATAGGTTAATGGCTCAAAGTCACTACTAGTTCAGGTTAAGAGTTGATCATTATTACTTATGCTTTTCCGCAAAAAGAAAGTGTTAGCCAGATCTACTAAATTAAGCTATGCATGATCCTTGGTGTCATTTGTTTTGGTTTCCAATGGGTAAGTCTAGCTGAGTACATTCTCGTACTCAGGGTTTATTCCCTCTTGTTGTAGATGACCTTCTATATCAGGGATTCTGTAAGTATTGTCTCCACCCAGTGGGTGACGAAGACTAGATCATGGGCATGATCTCTGTTTCTCTTATCTGAATGCTTTTGCGGATTATGATCAGCAAACCAGTATTTGTATTTAAACTCGGGTGTGTAAGTCAAACTATTTGCTTCCGCGTACTTTACAACACTTGTTTGTAATAACGATGACTCTGAGGTGATGTAATCTATTTGCAAACCATCTATGAAATGTTGTAACGTATGATATGTTGAATTACTATGATCTTGGTTGTATGCAAGTTGGTTTGAAATCCTTCGAGATTTCAGTTGACTACCGGGTTTATATGGGTTCAAGTGCGAGAATTTGATCGTTTCGGCGATTGTTTTTGTACTTGTGCTCTTATAAATTAGACGGTTCTGTGACAATATACGTCTAAAATAGATGAAATATTTGGAACATACACTTGCAACGTATGTGTGAAACATATGCAACATCCAGAAAAAACACTTACAACCTGTAACATGAAAATACTTACTGCAACCTAAGAATGAAACAGTTGAAACATTTGGAATATACTTTTGCAATATATGTGTAAAACATTTGCAACATCCAGATAAAAAATGCTTGGAACATACATCTGAAATAGATAAAACATTTTAAACAAACGCTTGCAACATGTCACTGAAACACTTGCAACATATGCAAACATTCTGATCTACTTTTGCAACATCCATATCAAACACTTGTAATATATCTCTAAAACATCTGAAACATTTGAAACATGCATTTGCAATATAGGGGAGGGGAGACCAAAGATGGTTGTTTCTAGCCTTAGGGTGGGATGGCAGAACCACCTAAAATAACATGCTTTCAGAGGCGCTCGTCTTCCACTAGACACTAAGCACCTCGAAAGTGAGCTACATCGGACAGTTCCGTCGAGCGCACCCCAAAGGGAGAACTCAAAACAATCCATGTTTTACATCTAGAATCTAATAATGAGTACGAGCTTACAATACTTAGTCCATTTCCTACAACAAGAGTTCTTGGAAATTATTTATTACAATACCAGAGTTTAGAGTGCGATAATTAAACAGTGGAATGAAAATAAATATCTAGTAGAAATGATACAAGGATCCATCTATGCCCACCAGAAGATTCCTTCACACAAGAGTTACTCCTCAAACTGCACCTGCAATAGGGGTAAAATAAACCCTGAGTACACAATGTACTCGCAAGACTTACCCGACTAGTGGGAAAGTTTCCTGACTCTCAAGGATATGATAGGCAATATGGGTTTGCTATTTTCTTTTTGTTTGCGAAAAGCATTACTAGAAGTACATCCTTAAGATCAAGTTTAATTAGTAGTCATGATTACTTCATTAGCTAACCATTCTAGGTAAGCACATGTTCTACTTTCAAGCAAGGGTTAAGCAATCAGAACCATTTCACCATCTTTCATCTTCCTGTTCTTACTACGGTGTTAGACCATAGCCAAGTCATACCGTCTCATAGAAATGGCGATTCATGAACCAATGTATCCCAGATGGGTATCCCGAAACACACGCCCTATTTGTACCCCAGGCACAAACAAGATCAACCCATTCCACTTCTATCACAGGGTCCACGTCCCCATCCAAACTTGGACTCCAAACCCCCACACTTGAGAGCCGGTCTCAGTATGGTGCTTAGACCTCCACCTTTCCTTGCCTCCAATCAGTCGGTCTGAAAAGAGCCAAAACCCACGACAAGAGCGTAACGAGCCTTCCTACTCCTATAAGCAAGTATGTGCTCAAGATAATAAGTTTGTGACCTGACTATCATCCATAGCAACGGACGGTCCTTAATCGACATGAACAGGGAAAACAGTGTAACCAAGCTAAGCCCCATTGGCCGTGAGACACAACCTGTTACATCCACTAATATCCATACCATATCCATGCCCTGTCTCTATTTTTCCTTTTATCATTTTATTATGAGAGTAATAATAATTCCCTATTGTGAGCAGCGGTAGGTTACTCACGCTATCGATGACCTAAGCATATCATCTACTCGAACCTACACTAGTAAGACTCTTAGGACATGTGTATCTATGCATGTGGTTTCCAAAAAAATCCTATAACGTAAATGCACAACACATATATATACGGTGAATTATAAAATAGAGGTTATGCACCGAGGCTTCCCTTGGGTAGGCGCGGTGTCAGCTGAGTCAGTCAGTGATGGCTCTGGGACCTCCTCCTACACGAGAATCTCCTCGTACTCCTCGATGATATCCTCGAACTCATGATCGCCGGTGGTCACGATCTCCGCCAACTCGTTCTCTACATGCATGTGATGATGATGCAACACTTAGCATTCAGGCAACAATAACACTTAATCTAAGAATGTGCATACCAAGCTACTAAACTAGATCTAATGACTAAGATACTAAGCTAACTATCATCTTCATCAAGCAAGGTGTTGGATTCAACTAACAAACACTCAGTTTTGTAATTTAAGGGTATATCTTTATTTCTACTAATGTTTTAATGTATATTGAAACAAAGAGCATTTAACTACCTTAATGCTTAGTCTATTCTAAGGCGACAAAAATTACAGTGAGCACATAATAATACAATGAAGCTACTATAAAATTTTTAGGACAAAAGCTATCACTAATTTACCATAAAAAATTCTACAATAATTAACTTAATATTATTAAGAATCATCAAATGATTTAATAGCTCCTAATGGCAACACGTATAAACATGAACTAAATACACCAATCGATAGAGCATAATTTTAGGAACCTAATAAAATTTGCTTCACGATTTTTGGACACCTACATGATTTTATATGATTTACCAAAGATCAGCTCAAAAATTAAATTAGAAAGCCATTGCTAATTCCTTATGAAAAAAGAAAACTAAATCTCCATCGCGGCCCACACATGTGGCCCATGTGACACCGCGCGTGCTCAGCGTCCCATTAGCATGGGCCAAGCGAGGCCCATTGCAAAAGAGACCTCGAACTCCTCCCAATTTAAAACTAAGTACTAACACTATTTTATCCTCTCTCAGACCTTTTCACTTAACCCCCTGACTTTTCCCTAATTCATCTGTGCGCACCCCCAGCGACTCAGTGCATGGCGGTGCAGCGAGGGATGACATGGCACGACCATGCCGACCACCAGAGGCTCACGCTGGCCCGTCAGTTGGGCCAACCTTCAACTATGGTCCAACCACCTACACCAAGCAGTAACGCGGGGTGGCGGGACGCGCTGGAGCAAGCTGCAGCGATGCACGGCCGTCCACGGCAGTGGCGTAGCTGCCTCAGCGATCCAAAGCACCTAAGATCCTAACTAGCTAGCGAGGGAGCATCAGTAGACTACCATGGACCTAGCTGAGGTGATGGTTGGGGTGGAGGACGGTGAAGGAGGTGTGGCCACGTGCGGCTGAGCCATGCGGCGGCGCACCACGGAGGCGTGGTCGCATCAACGGTGATGGGAAGGCAGTAGCGGTTCCACTAGTGTGCGCAAGGTGGAGAGGGAGGCAAGGCGAAACTAGTGGTGTAGGTGAATTGGCTCAAGAGGTATGGTAGGAGGGCTGCCCTCGTCCATGGCCCGACATGGCCTTATTAGCATGGCGATGGGAAAATGCTAAATTGGAGCTCGACTAGGTGCCATTCAAGGTGGGGTGGGGTTGGGCAGCAAGAGAACTTGATGGCGGAGACACGGGCGCACGGAATTGAAAGGAGATGTCCACTCGCTGGTCAATTACATGGGGCGCGACTCCGATGGTGGTAGCACACACAGAGAGAGAGAGATGGGCCGGTAGGTGGCACAACATGGCCCTGCCTTGGTGGGACATGCTCGGCGGTCAATTACAAGTCCCCAATTCCTCTCTTTTTTCCTATTTTCTATTTTTCTATTTTTTAGTGTGGCCTATGCCTTTTAACTCTTGTAGAGTCTTGAGACGGGGCCACTCTTTGGCGCTGGCGCCCAAGAAGAGCGTTGCTCTTCAGGCGGGACGAGCGCCGTTGCCGACGTTGCTCCTATTTTGGGCAGGAGTGGAGCCGATGTTACGGCCTTGTCGACCGGTCAGGCACCCCCTGTGGTGGCATCCATGTCCTCGGTGGGTCAAGCAGACGCTGGTGCTGAAGAAGCATCCTCAGGGGTCATCGAGCACATGGCGGCGGAGGTGATTCTGCCACCTACGTTGGAGCGGATGGAGCCACCGCTCACGCTTGTGGCGCCCTCTGTAGTGGGTGCGGCACCACGAGCCGAGGCCTCGGCATCACAAGTGGAGGTGACCACAACCGTGAAAAGCCAAGCGCAGCCAGACGTAGCCACGATGGTGTCTGAGGGAGCGGCGCAATCCGTGCCATCGGCGGCCCAGGCGACGGTGCCCGAGGCAGGCTGGATGGAGGGGGACATGGCCGAAGGGTCCTCGGGCATCATGGCGGTGGTGGAGAGGACCAGCGAGGGGTCGCCTTGGCCCTGATGTCGGGGAGCAGCCCCTCGCCAATGCAGGGTGAGTCATTGCTCTAGTGGATGGATCCTCAAGACCCAATGTCGATTCTCTTCTCGCACGATGATGCTACCAAGAGCACAGAGCGGGAGAGTCTTGATGGAGGGATCTCAGCCATGATGGATGTCCTGAACCAAGCCAGGGGCATCCTGTGTGATGTCATCATTCCCACTAGCCGAGTATCCGCTTGATCTTCCCTCTCGCTTTCTTCTTTCTTCATGTATTTTTGTGTTTTTGACACTGGTCTTCATTTCAGTCCCTCATTGCTCATAGCCAGGAGAAATCCTAGTTCCTCTATGAGCAGAAAGTGGAATGGGACTGCCTCACCAAGGAGGCCTGGCTACGCGGAGATGTGAGCGCCCAGCTTGCTGTCGCCCAATAGTGGGATGCCAAGGTATGTCGGGACGTAGAGGAGGTCCATGGGATGTTCTAGGATCTGTTGGTGAGGGTGTAGCAGGACGAGGAGGTGGCCACCAGGGTCCAAAATGAGCAGGATGAGCTGCTCCAGAAGGATGTTGAGGCCTGCTAGCTGGCCATCAACCTCCTGGTTGAGCTAGAGAGGGAGCGGGATCCCAAGCTAGAAGCCGAGGAGAGGTTCGCAGCCATGCAGCAGAAGGCGAATCTGTTTGTCGAGGTGGTTGCTCGACTGCATAGGGAGTGAGACGAGCTACGCCAGACTATAGAAAGACTCTGCTCGGAGCACGACATGGCCCACGAGGAGTGCGACCAAGCCATCTAAGAGCGCGATGAGGCACATCAGGGGGTCAGCTCCCTCCGGGCGGATCTTGGAGCCATGGTGGCCTGAAGGCTAGAGGCCAAGAGCGTCTCTACTGGGCTAGGCATGGAGCTTGCCGAGGTGTGGGGGATTCTTTAGGCTGAGAGTAATGAGCACGATCTCCTGTACACTACCGTCGGGGTGGTCTTCGATGACCTGGGGATGGCGTGGCCGGAGGAAACCGGCTCACTTGCGACCCGTGCTGTAGCTATTACGGCATGGGTGCGCTAGCTCGAGGAGAATGCCTTTCATGCTAGGATCACCCAAGCCTTTGCGATCGCCCTCTCTCATTATGATCAGGAAATTAACTTGGAGGTAATGAGCCTCGGCTTCACGCCTAGCTATGAAGCCTCCGAGCTGGATGAGATTGAGAAGGTGGTGACTCCTATTGCGCAAAACCTAGCGGACAGGATGAAAGACATAGTTCTCCCCCTGAGGAGGTAGTTAGTTGAATGAGTTTGATAAACATTTATCTATAATCTATGGACAAGTGTTGGTACTTTTGTGTCCGAAAACAGATTCATCATTTCGTTTTGCAATTTTGTTTCATTTGTTTAGTCTTACTTTCTTCCCTTTTGCATTCGATAAAAAAGGTTTATGCTATCTGACACTTCCGTTCATTAAAACCATAGGGCCTGAGGTGTATGCTGGTGAGCAAAGTTACCATAGCTGTTGGGGCATGGGTTTTTTGTAGTCTTACCAGGCATGCTCGTTTATTTGTTCCCACAAACCTTGTCGCTAACCTTAATGCGAGGAAGAGCTCTGAAGCAACGACCACTTCAAAAAAAGGAGGTATTTATACCTTTATTAGCCCCCGTGTGAGATCCGACCCCTTGCGGTCGCTAGGGCCAGATGTTTCTAGAGACCAAAGCGAGGGTAGCAAACTTACTCTTGTATTCGCTCGTACCCCTTACTTAGGATTTTAGCGATCGTTCCATGACCGTGCGTTTGGTCTCATTGCTGGCGTAGCCTTCCTCAAGCCCCCGCGCATGGCAGGGATTTGGTCAAGCGTTGGCTCATTTTGTGACTATCGCCCCATCCATGGTTTTCGCAACAGGAAGGGTTGAGGTGACGTCACTTGCCTCAATTGCTCAAGTGACATGCTTCATGAGCTCGCTAATGGGGATGTTCGAACGGAATCTGATCCCGTTGCTTTGTGAAAGGGTCGGCAAAGCCCTCAGGTGGCGTTTCGTTGCTCCTTGACCTGCCTTCCAACAGATTCCCCCTCAATGGGGATTCTATGGGCTCGGCTAAAGGCTGGATTGAACTAGAAGGTTGAGATGACCCTATCCGCCTCTATGCGGGTTGGGCAAAAGCCGTTGAGGTTCATCTGTGTTTTCTTTCCTGGCCCTTGTTTGACGTGAGGCAGCCTCAAACCCTTCACGAGCCAGCCTTTGAACCTCGGTCTCTCGATCTCAGATCGAGTGGCTCGAGCCCCTGAGCCCCTTGGGATCTGATAGGGGGTCGGCCGTGTTTTGCGTGTCACCCCATCCTTGACTTTCGCAACCAGAGGGGCTGAGCTAACGATAGTTGCCTCGATGGCTTGAGTGTCGCGCTCAATGAGCTCGCTAATAGGTATGTTCATGTGGAATCCTGGTCCATCATTCGCTAACGGGGTCGGCAGAGCTCTCGTGTGACATTCCACTACTTCTTAACCTACCTCCCAGCAGATGCCTGAGCCGTTCAATAGGCTCAGGTGGCCTATTGGCCTCTCCTCGATGGAGATTCTGTGGGTTTGGCTCGAGGTTAGAATCGAACGAGAAAGGTCGAGATGTCCCTGTTTGCTTCTGAGTGGGGTCGAGCAAGGTCGCTGGGGCTCATCTCAGTTTTTCTCCCCTAGCTCTATTTGATGCGATGCGGCCTTGAGCCCTTCACGGGCCAGCCTTCGAACCTCGGTTAGTTGCCACTCAAATCGAATGAGGTGACTGCCGCTTCATGACGCGACACGAAGCATTGAGATGCAGCGATTGCATATGCAACATTTTGGATGTATGGGATTAATGTATGATTTAATTAAAATGAAAGCGGAGGTCGGTGATGTTACCTTGGTGGTATGAGCGATGAGAAGCTCTTACTAGACATGTCCAAGCAGGGTTCAGGTCTGACATTTGCGACAGGGCTGGCGTGACCTGTACGAGCATCGTAATTTTTTGTTTCTATCTCTCGGTGGTGATCCGAGTCGTTCGATTGACTTAGGTGACCTGATAGCTTCTCCTTGAAGGAGATTCTGCAGGCGAACCCCTCTAAACCCTGCTCAAGAAGGTGGATGCTAAAGCTTGGGGTGTGGGGAACTATGAATTCGATTATACTGGTGAACAAAAACATCATTGCCGCCAGGGCGTAGGGTCTAGCGGTTCATCCTGTTTTACTCAAAGTTTTACACCTGCACCCCATGTCTCTAGTTTTCAATGTAAGGAGGGGTCGGGTGAAGAGGATGCCTAAACAAGTAGACACTCTTGGCAGCCCCCGAGCGATGTTCATGCCCCTGCCGTTGCTGGGGTCAGAGGCTCGGTAATGAAATTAACACGCAAAGTAAGTAAACAGAGGTGCTTATCTTTCTGCGGCCGTTCGTTTGTTGTTTTACCTAGGCCATCTGATCAACCTAGGGGGGGCCGTTGGGCCCCCTTGATGGGGGTTCTATCATTGGGTCCATCTAGGTTGTGCCTAGGGAAGCGGAGAGTCACCTACATGTGGGTGCGCCTTGTTTCTTGTGCCCAGCACGTGGTATTGGTGGGCCATGCCCGGGCCACGTCTCGTTCAACCAAGCAGTGTCTCATCGAGCAGGGTGTGTCCCATTGGTCTAGGTACATCCCCTCAAATTCCCATCAGCATTGAATTCTCATCTGCATTAAATAGGGGAAGGGAGAGAGTTTTTTGTCCCAACCTTTCACCTTTCCTCAGCTGCTGCGCCTCTTCCTTAAATAGGGAGGGGGAGGGGAGTTCTCATCCCATTCCTTCGCCTGTTCCTGAGCTGCTACCACTCCTCCTTTCTCCTTCTCGCTGAGTGCGTTCACATGTCATGGCGGTTCCTAAGTGAGAGAGGGTCATGCGAGGGAGAGGAGAACTCATAGATCCATTCATGAATCCAGAGTGCGATGTTGAGCTAGAGGTCATCCAACATAGATGAGATGGTGCTGGCCGCCTTTACCAGGAAGGGGCTGCTTTTGCCGAAGGAGGAGGCACGCTGGAGGGTGCTGAGCGTCGTCGCCTTTGTCGTCGTCTGTGAGGCCTTCATCGGAATAGAGACGTATGGGGACTTCTTCTGGTGAATCTTCTCTAGGTGAGCCTTGTTGGTGGGGAAGCCACCTAGGACTGCATTGATAGGGGGTTGCACCCTTGTAGCTGCTCAGATTGGCTAGTTCATGAAGCTTGTTGAGATGTCAGAGACATCCATCAGCCATGGCGGCCTTTCTTCGGTGGGGAGTGCCCCCTATCTAGGTGTCGTTGTTAGGGTTGTGGCTGATCATGATGGTGTAATCCCTAGATGCCCTAGCGAAGGCACCACAATTGCCGACGTGGTGCTCGACGTTGCAGACGACGGCGCCCTCGAGGATCCTACAGAGCGGTAGGACATCACTGATGGAGAGCGTGGCACGACGACCATAGTAGTGCTTATAGTAGAACTGGTCAGAAACTATAATCGAATAAGTTGTGGGGGAGCCCCCGTGTGAATAGTCTTTTGTATTTATGAATACATCAGTCCTTTTCGTGGTGAAATCACTTTGTAAGCGATGAATTTGTGCAAAAAATAAACAAGTTCTTAAAGTTTGTTATGGCAAATAGCTTTTTAGCTCTTCTCCCTCTTTTTATAAAAGAGGTTTAGTGCCTTTTGACCCTTCCCATAGTTAAGGTCGCAAAAAACTCGGAGTACGGGCGAGCCAATTCTGATCACGCTGGTGAGCAAGGAGGCCATAGCCGCTGGGGCATGGGTTTCTGCAGTCCTACCAGTTACACTCAGATTTTGTTCCTGAAATCCTAGCCTTTAGGACTTACCATGAGAAAAGAGGGAAAACGCAGAGAATGTTTGCAAGATAACACAGAGAGTGTTTGCAAGATAAACATACTTATATCAGCCCCCGAGTGAGGTCCGACCCCTCACACTTTGTAGGGGTTGGATGTCACGAAAGATCAGGGATTTTTTATGACAAAAACTGATAAGAAAAGGTATGCGTTTATTTAAGGGAAAAATGACATAGCTGCTCAATGTTCCAGGCGTTGGTGAAGACCTCGTCGTCGATGGTTTTCAACTTGTAGGCACCTGGCCGGGGTACTTCCATGATGATGTACTACCCCTCCTAGGGTGAGGAGAGCTTGTGGCGGTTCTTGTTGCTCTGCATGAGGTGGAGAACTAAGTCCCCGATGTTGAAGGCTTGGTCCTGCACCCGTCGTTTGTGGTACCATCGTAGCGCCTACTAGTACTTAGCCGAACAAAGGAGGGCAATGTCGCGAGCTTCATCTAGCTGGTCCATGGTGTCTTCATGGGATGCCTCGGCTCCCTATTCGTCATATGCTCTGATCCTTGGCGCTCCATAGTCGAGATCGGTTGGGAGGACAGCCTCAGAACCATAGACCATGAAGAAAGGCATGTAGCCGGTGGCTAGACTGGGAGTTGTCCTTAGGCTCCAGAGCATCGCAGGGAGCTCCATGACCCAACGTGCGCTGAACTTGTTCAACCGGTTGAAGATCCTAGGCTTGGGGCCCTATAGGAGCATGTTGTTTGCACGCTCGACCTGCCCGTTCGTTCGGGTGTGCGCGATGGTGGCCCAATCGACCTGGATGTGTTGTTCATCATAGAATCAAAGGAATTTCTTGCTGGTGAACTATGTGCCATTGTCCATGATGATGGAGTTCGATACTCCAAAGCGATGGATGATA
Organism: Miscanthus floridulus; assembly: GCF_019320115.1. Classification (NCBI taxonomy): domain Eukaryota; kingdom Viridiplantae; phylum Streptophyta; class Magnoliopsida; order Poales; family Poaceae; genus Miscanthus; species Miscanthus floridulus. The sequence goes on along the minus strand of NC_089581.1, from coordinate 142,745,347 downwards.
TCGAGGAAGAATAGCATAGCTTGCTCGAACTTGATCACGGAGATTGGTCGAGCTTTGATCCATTTTGTGAACTTGTCTATGGTGACAAGTAAGTTGATGTAGCCCCTGGGCGCCTTCTTGAGAGGCCCAACCAGATCGAGCCCCTAGACCGCAAAGGGCCACATGATGGGGATCATCTGGAGTGCTTGGGCCAGGAGGTGAGTTTGCCAAGCATAGTACTGGCACCCTTGGTAGGTGCATATGATCTACTCGGCGTCAGATACTATAGTGGGCCAGTAGAAGCCCTATCGAAATGTGTTCCCAACCAAGGTTCTAGGCATGGCGTGCTGATCACAGACCCCACCGTGGATATCGCTCAGCAAAAGCTTCCCCTGTTCAATGGGGATGCAGAGTTGTAGGATCCTAGTGTGGCTTCGTTTGTAGAGTTTGCCTTCTACAAGAATGAAGGATTTGGCATGACGTGCGAGCTGTCGAGCTTCCGTCTTGTCCATTGGCAGCATGTCATGGAAGAGGTAGTCAAGGTAGAGTGTTCTCCAGTTGATCAGAGGATCGGGCTCTGTCACTGGATCCTCTTCAAGCTCCATGACCTCTGGGCCGGACGGAGCCGTCGGTTGGCTAGCCCCCGAGGATAGATCAGATGGACCGTCATCGACCCATTCTGTCCCTTTGTAGCCTACCAAGGGCGTATGTTGGTCACTGGTGAAGACACCCATTGGTATCGGCTCTCGACCGGATGCCACTTTTGCCAGCGCGTCGGCCGCCTCATTGAGGCGCCTTGGGATGTGATTGAGTTCGAGGCCGTCGAACTTGTCCTCTAGCCATCAGATTTCTTGGTAGTACATAGCCATCTTGGCATTGTGACAGCTTGACTCCTTCATGACTTGGTTGACGACTAGCTGGGAGTCACCCCAGATGTCGAGGCATCAGATGCCAAACTCGATGGCGATGCATAGGCCATTGATGAGTGCTTCAAACTCGGCCACATTATTGGACAAGGGGAAATGGAGACGAACCATGTACCTCATGCGAACCTTGAGGGCTGATACGAAGACCAGCCCTGCACCGGCGCCCTTTTTCATCAGCAACCCATCAAAGTACATCGTCCAGTACTCTTGATCGATGACCGCTGGTGGTGTTTGGACCTCAGTCCATTCCGTAATGAAGTCAGCCAACACCTAGGACTTGATCACCATTCAGGAGGCATACATGATGCCTTGATCCATCACTTTGAGTGCCCACTTTGTGGTTCTTCCCGTGGCATCCTGGCTCTGGACGACCTCGCCGAGGGGGAACGATGTCATGATTATCACGGGGTGTGACTCGAAGTACTAGCGTAGCTTCCTCTTGGTGATGAGGGTGGCGTTTAGGAGCTTCTAGATTTGGGAGTAGTGAGTCTTAGAGTTGGATAGTACCTCACTGATGAAGTACATAGGGCGCTGCACCTTGAGGGCGTGCCCCTCTTCCTCCCGCTCTACTACCAAGGCGGCGCTGACCACTTGCGTGGTGTCCGCTATGTATAGCAGGAGGGATTCTCCGTTGCTTGGAGGAACTAGGATTAGGGCCCTTGTCAGAAGCAATTTGACCATGTCAAGTGCCTCTTAGGCCTCGAATGTCCACTCAAAGTGGTCAGCTTTCTTCAGGAGTCGATAAAGGGGGAGACCTCATTTGCCAAGGCACGAAATGAATCGGCTGAGTGGGGCAAGGCTCCCTATGATTCGTTGAACCCCCTTTATGTTCTGAATTGGGCCCATCCTTGTGATGGCTGAGATTTTCTTTGGGTTGGATTCGATGCCACGCTCAGAGACGATGAAGCTGAGCAGCATGCCCCTCAGGACCCCGAAAACACATTTCTCAAGATTGAGTTTGATGCCATTCGCTCAGAGTTTCACAAAGGTTTGCTCAAGATCGGCAATGAGGTGGTCAACCCGTTTGGACTTAACCATGATATCGTCGATGTAGGCCTCAATGGTCCGCCTGATGAGGTCCCAAAGCATCTAAGCATACAGCATTGGTACACAGCCCCAGCGTTCTTTAGTCCAAACAGCATTGAAACGTAGTAGAACGATCCGAAGGGGTGATGAAAGACATCGCAGGTTGATTGGACTCTTTCATCGTGATTTGATGGTAGCCGGAGTAAGCATCAAGGAAGCAGAGGGTTTCGCACCCCAAGGTAGAGTCGACTATTTGGTCTATGCGCGGCAAAGGAAATGGATCCTTTGGGCATGCCTTGTTGAGACCCGTATAGTCAACACACATCCTCCATTTTCCACCCTTCTTTCGCACAAGAACGGGATTAGCTAACCACTCTGAGTGGTACACTTTCTTGATGAATCTGGCCGCCGAAAGTTTGGCTATCTCCTCACCGATGGCCCTACATTTCTCCTCGTCAAAGCGATGCAGTCGTTGTTTCACCGGCCTAGAGCCCAGGTGGATCTTCAAGGTATGCTCGACGACCTCCCTTGGAATGCCTAGCATATCCGAGGGTTTCCACATAAAGATGTCTTTGTTGTTACGGAGGAAGTCCATAAGCGCGCTTTCTTATTCAGAGGAAAGCGTGGTACCAATACGTACCATTTTACCCTCGGAGCTGCTAGGATCTATGAGGACCTCCTTGGAACCCTCTGCCAATTCGAATGACCTGGTTGACTTGTTCGCATCGAGCGCTTCTTCGGTGACCTCCTCCTTAAGGGCGGCAAGTTCCCTGAAGGCGACGATTGTTATGGCGTGGCCACAGCACTCGACTTTGCACTCGTAGGCATGCTAGAAGGAGGTGCCAACGGTGATGACCCCGTGGGGGCCTGACATCTTCAGCTTGAGGTATGTATAGTTGGGGACGGCCATGAACTTTGCGTAGCATGGACGTCCCAGGATAGCGTGGAAAGTTCCAGGGAACCCAACCACCTCGAAGGTGAGGGTCTCAGTCCTGTAATTGAACTGATCCCCAAAGGTAATGGGCAGATCGATCTACCTAAGTGGCATGGCCTGCTTCCCAAGCATGATGCCATGGAAAGGCACTCGGGTTGGGCGGAGGCATGTCCGGTCGATGCCCATCTCATCGAGCGTCTTGGTGTACATGATGTTGAGGCCGCTGCCTCTGTCCATCAGTACTTTGGTGAGTCGTTTTGGGCTAATGATTGGGTTGACCACAAGCGGATATCTCCCTGGGTGCGGGATGGTATCCGGATGGTCGGTCTGATCGAAGGTTATGGTGGACTCCGACCACCGGAGGAAGGGAGGTGTGGCCGGTTGGGCCATGTAGACTTCGCGGTGTGTGACCTTCTGACGGCGTTTGGAGTCATAGGCTGCTGATCCTCTGAAGATCATAAGGAAGTTGTTCGGCATTGGAAAGCCATCGTCCTTCTCCTTGACATCATCCGTAGTGGGGGTAGGGTCCTTCCCCTGCTCCCCTTTGTTGGAGCCTCCAGACAAGAACCGCCGCATGAGGTTGCAGTCCTTGAGCAGATGCTTAACAGGAAAGGCGTGGTTCGGGCATAGCCCCTAGAGTAATTTTTTGAAGTGGTTTGGAGTGCCCTCCGTGGGCTTTTAACCACCCTTGTGGTTAGCAACGACCATGAGTGAGTCCTTGCACCATTGCTTCTTATTCTTCCTCTTGGCGGAACAATTGGAGGTGCCTTTATCGGCACCCTCGTCCCACCTTGCCTTGCCCTTGAGGCAATCCAAAATTGCTCTGATCGCCTCTTCTCCTGAGGCATGGCTGGTGGCGATGTCCAAGAGCTCCTTGGTGGTTCACGAGCCCTTGCATCCTAGCTTATGAACCAAGGACTCACAGGTCATCCTGAACAGGAAGGCTCCAATCACGTCGGTGTCGGCGATGTTAGGGAGCTCATTGCATTGTTGGGAGAAGCGTCAGATGTACCCACAGAGGGTCTCACCGGCCTTCTTACGGTAGTTCTTGAGGTCCCATGGGTTCCTAGGGTGCTTGTATGTGCCCTGGAAGTTTCCCACAAAGATCTCCTTCAAATCTGCCCAACTCTAGATTGTGTTGGACGGTAGGTGTTCCAACCACGCTCGTGCCGAATCAGCCAAGAACAATGGAAGGTTGTGGATAATGAAGTCATCATTATCTACACCACCGGCTTGGCAGGCAAGCTAATAGTCTTTGAGCCAAAGTCCGGGGTTTGTCTCCCTAGAGTACTTAGGGATATTGGTAGGTGGTCGGTACCTTGGCTGGAAAGTAGCGCTGAGGATGTGCTGGCCAAAGGCCTGAGGGCCTAGCAGGACAGGGCTCAGGCTCTGGTCCTCGCCGCTATCGTAGCGTCCATCATGACGAGGGTGATAGCCATGATGGGCTCCTTCTCTTGGATCGCTGTAGGTGCATCTGCGGGCATCAAGAGTGCTGCATGCATCATAGTTGTGGCCAAGACGTTGATGTATCGGGGTCACAGCGCGCTACCTGCTGCCTCGTGGTGCCTGGTGGACTGATGCGTCCCTAGTAGGGTGCACCGAGGGCGTGTGCTGGCTGGTGTCGAGCTCGTGTCACCGAGACAACGAGCTTTCCGCCTGCTGCGTCGCCGCACGCTCGAGCAGCATGCAAATCTCATGGTGGGCCTGACGATCCTCGGGCGTCGCGGCCTCTTGAAGGCCATGGAGCAAGGCTATCATGGCGATGATGTTCTGGCTTGCCCGGGCGAAGCAAGGAAGGGCTTCATTGTCGACGATGATCCTTTGGTTCACATCACGGGCCCTGGCGCGTGTGTGCCCACCGTCTCTATGGCGTTCGATCTCCCGATCGACCTCCATGCATTCCCGCACAGGATAGATTCCGGCTTCTTTGATCTCCCACTTTTGGGCTCTTAGCTACTCCACCCCTATGCGAGGTGGGGCCATTGTCTAACCTTTGGTTCCATCGCCAAGGTTGCCTACCAGGGTAGCCTCCTCCACGGAGATGCTTTCAACGTGTCCCTCAGGGGTACCCGCCATGAAACATTCCTAGGAGGGGTGATGGCTCCTCCTGCTAGAGTTAGAGCTAGAGTCTGACCTTGGCCCCTCCATGAGGAGGCCGTGGAGGGATTCCGTGATGCTTTCGATCATCCCCATGAACTCGTTGTTCGTGGGGGACAGGATCATGCACTGCGCCACAAGGTGGCTAACGATCGCCGTGGTGTTGCGGAGACCGAAAGGAAGCACCATTGGGGCGCTCCGTGTGAAGTGTACCAGAGAGAGGGTGAGGTAGTGTGGGTCCTCCTTGGATGGCTAGGGTCCAAGGGAGACACCAGGCTAGCGCTCAAGCCTCCCATAGTTGAAGCCGATGGAGGGGAGAGATTGAATGGCGGTGTGGGCCAACGCCAACTCTCCTCCCACCATGACGATGAAGTCTAGGTCATCAAAATGCATGTGTGTGCCTGGGACCCAGCTAATTGCGTGGCTAGCCATCCGAGGCCTAATTTTGAACGCGTAAAGGCCCCTACCTAGCACGCCAACTATCGGTGTTTCAAACAAACACCAACTAGTAAATTTATATTTGTTGCGCGTTAGGCTCGGATGGTGTAATAAAGGACACAAGGTTTATACTGGTTTGGGCAGAATGTCCCTATGTCTAGTTTGCTGCTGCTCATGTTATTAGTACCAAAAAAGTTCATAGTAGGGGGTACAAATGGTCGAGAGAGGGAGAGGTCCTAAGTCTCTGATGGAAAGGTCGAAAGGATGCTAAGAGCTTGGTTGCTGCTTGGCTATGTCTTATGTATGGAATCGATCCGTCGTCCTTGTGGGGTGCCCTGCCCTCCCTTTTATAGACTAAGGGGGAGCAGGGATTATAGATGGGAGAAAGAGAAAAAAATAGAGATTGAGAAGGTCCTTCGAAGGAGCTGGGTCTTCCTTTTTCCTTGAGCCTACCCTACTAACATGGCAGACCATGCCAGGGATGGCATGTTCGCTGATCCTCATAGGGTCATGCTCTGGCCTCGTTCAGCAAGGGGTTGTGTCCAATCCTATACTGGCGGACGGTACGGCGTGCCAGGGTGCCGAGCTATGACCTTACGGGGAGTAGATGGGGAAGTGACCATACGTCTGTCATTGTAGATGATGCGAATTCTCTCTTGGATTGTAGTGGTTGTCGTATGCTTGTGTCAGGATCCGCCCCCGAGGGCTGACGGCGACGGCCACAACACTTTAGGACAAAAGTCAGCACCTACAACACTATTCAGGCTCTGTTAGGATGGAAAGGGCTTAAAGTGCCCGTCCCGTCATATCCTGACAGTACCTTCCTATAGGTGTGCAGGGCATGGTCCTCGGTACTACGATTGACTCGAATGTCCTATCGTACCTTGTGCTCGTCATTATGAAGGAGTAGGGTGCAGTCGTCGGCGAGGCAGAGCCAACCTCGGGACGTCGGGTGAGGCAGAGCCAGCCCTCAGTCGTTGGGCGAGGCGGAGTCCAACCCTTGGGGGTCGGGCGAGGTGGAGCCAGCCCTCAGATGTTGGGCGGGGCGAAGACCTACCCTCGAACATTGGGCGAGGTGGAGCCTGCCCTCAGGCATCGGGCGAGATGGAGCTAGCCTAGTACGTTGGGCAAGGTGAAGCCAGCCCGAAACACCGGGCGAGGCGAAGCCAGTCCGGAACGTCAGGCGGGGTGAAACTTGCCCCCAAACATCGGGCGAGGCAAAGCTTGCCCTTGGACGTCGGGCGAGGCAGAGCTTGCCCCTAGATGTCGGGTGAGGCGGAGCTTGCCCTCAAACGTCAGGCAAGGCGGAGCCTACCCTCAGACATCGGGCAAGGCAGAGCCAGCCTAGGATGTTGGGCGAGGCGAAGCCAATCTTCAGTCGTTTGGGCAAGAAGTGTAGCTGTGTTCTTGTCTGTTTGGAAGCATCAATGTTTGATGGTTATTAGCTTCACCCCTTTGGGTACCCCAGTATTAGGTCCCCGACAGAACCTATATATGCTAGAGATAGATTTAGATAAAAAGGGCTAAGCCTAAACTATACTACTTTTGTATGGACTCAAATAATGCAACTAGAATAGAGATTGCATAATATAATTTATCAAAGTAATTAAATAGATAATATAATTATTATATTGATAATTCAAAGTCTTACAAAAGGAAAGTTATACCAGACTCCCGAAGACTTTTTATAGAACCACAAGGCTAGTTGGACTCAACTCTAACTCCCTATTACACTAATAATCTAACTACTAATTGAAAGTGAGAGCTTCTTCTTGATTCGTCATTCTTGTCTTTTTTATCAATGGCGCCACACCCCCTATTTATTATCATATAGAGTGAGCAGGGGTGTATTTGTAGGAAGCTAGAGGGGGTTGGCTGGGCCTAGGGTTAGCTAACTTACTATAGGGTCTACTGACCCTCCATTTCCTGCCTCATCAACTCCTAGAAGTGGTTGGCAGTTATACAAGTTAACAGAGTTGTCTGCGGCATGTGTTTGGTCAGCTGACCCTATCCATGGTCGGTTGACCTCGCATTGGCTCCCCTCCATCTGTTTTTTCATGTGTTGCTAATCTACGGCGTGGAGGCAACCTTGTCAAGGTTAGCTATGATGGTTTGTGCTTCTTTGCATGCCGGTATGTTCCCCTTGATCCATGTGAGTTCCACCTTGTCACTCGGATTGAACCAACTTCAATTGGATGCTTGAGATTACTCCATAGTGTGCTTCTTGGATTTTGGCATCAATTGAGCTAAAGTGGGACAAGGGGTGGTCGGCCGACCCCTCCCCATGGGACCAAACTATTTCATTTTTGTGATAATGCTCCTGCATACATATGCTTGCTAAAACTTGGTAGAACTTTATTAGGTGTAATAAGATGTACATAGAACTTACATTTATCCATATATATTGATAAATATTGATTTTAGATATATTTCAATAATGACCATCCACAAGCTCCTCCAAGTTTAAACATTTGCTTGTCTTGAACTAAGACTAAGACTTAAACTAGCATATCAAGAGTTGCATAGATGTTAACTCTCTACAGTAACCTGTGTACAACCCAACAGTCCACCCGTAAATTGAGTAAATTGGCATAAGAGGAATTTCACATATCTTACCTTATCTTCATGGGGCTTATAGAATTAACCCGTCTCAGGCACTTGATAAGTAGACCATCATCATATAAGGCCATTTATCCATACTTCATTTGGCTTTTTTCCCTCAGAGTTTTTGTAATTTTTCAAATAAAAGCTCAAGTTCCTCAAATTACACTCTTGAATCGCATAATAGCATGTATAATCCTCACCAAGTCCTTTGTTTTGCCTCAAGATATACTACTAAGGCTTGTGTGGAGTTTTGGGTAGGAAAAACTTTGAGGCATACTTAGGTTGCATACATTGTCAAGTCAAAGCTCAGATCCTTTGTGGAATATTTCATACAATCTATTGATCAAGATGGGTGCACATCATGTGGATATGAGAGGTAGTTTTGACTCCTTTCTTTTAAAGAACCCGCTCTCCATTAATTTTGATATCATGACTATCTTTTCCAGCTTTCTTTCTCTCTCTATTTTTTTCTTTATTTTCTTTTTTCTTTTCTCCTTTTATCAATTTTTAGTGCTCATAGCTCATGTCTATGTTTTAGAATTTTGTGAGGGATATTGATTGGAAATATTTGTTTGGTGGAAACTAGAAATGGTATGCCTACTTCCAGGATAGAATTAAGCTTTATGGTAGTGTGTATGTGAACTTAATCAATCACTTCCTTCGTAGGGTTTCAAGATGTCAATTAAACTAGGCAGTTCTACCATAATTTTCTTCTCTGCTTTGCTCATTCTCTCTTTTGTTTCCCAAACTCGATATAAACCTTGGAGTACTCCTAGTGAAAAAGTGCTAAAATATCATTGTACACTAGCTTGAAATATAAGGAGGTTGCATATATAAGTTGATACCAACACCCACCAAGCCTAGGCCCATCGGAGCCTATAACCGCCTATAACCAACCAAAGATTAGCATGATGGTTCAGTCATAGTCTCTTCTAATATATTGTGCTCTCTTATCATAAATATTCGGCGTAGGACTAAATACAACACTTGTAGACACCTTGATATAGATTTTGGCAACTACTACCCAACTAATAGTCAGCTGTTAAAATTAGTTCCAGTAGATCCAAACACTCTAACTAATGCCTCAATTAATAGTTCAAAATGAACTACCCAAATAATACAAAGTTATTAGTCAACTCCTCATTACTACAAAAATGATTTTAGGAGGCATCCTCTCTGATTATTAACAGAGGTAGACATATTTATGGGCCGTCTCCATAAATGGTCGGGCGACCTCCGGGAAAATGCTCGCCTCCAAAAATCATTTATAGAGGCGGATGTCCTAAGATGACTGCATCTAAAAGTCATTTAATTAACAGAGACGAACGTTCTAAGATGATTGTCGCACCCAATTTTGTATAGCAAAACCAGGTACTCATATATGTGCGCCCAGGATGTCCAAACACACACATATATCACAAATTGTAATAGTATCAAAGTAAAGTACTTACATCGCATATCTCATCATAAAATTAATACAAAGTTTGCTCAAAGGCAATATTATTACAATCACAGCGGAATAACTAGCACGGCTGTTATAATAGGTTAATTATTTCTGCAGAAATTGTATATCTTTACCCACCGAGTTGTGATTCCCAAAGCCAGGGTTCATGAGACCCACTACACCTCTTCCCAGGAAGTGTGGTAGAGTTTCACTATGAAACCCTTATGTAGTTGCACTAACAAGTCGTAGCTACAAAGGAGTGGCACACGTGGGCATCGCAGCACGGTACACACCCTAGCAGAAAAAGGAAAGATACCCTCTTAACCCTTACTAGAGCTACAGACGAGCTAGTACAATCTAGTTAACAGGTTAAAGTCAGAGCCATATGACACTTGGGGTTGTACGGACCCTCCTGGGTTGCCACTTCAGGATTAAGTCCTTATGGAGAGGCACAAGAGTACTCAACCCCATACTCTAGCCCCCTATCTGTTGCTAAAAAGCTCCAATTTATCACATTACATATAGCCTTTAATCATGTTTGACAATTATTTTATGTTAAGCGCTGCAGCATCTATCCAAAATGCCTACCCAAAAACCTCAGGTATCAAGGATATGTGGTACAAGTAATCATCTAGGTAAAGTCCTTAAAGGCATTTCAGATTAAACACATGCATGAATATGAATGGTAATAGTTCATAGGTAACAAGGGGACTTTGGTACACTTGCCTTCCTCAAAGTCGTCCTGAAAGTACTGCTGATCCTGCTGTGGGTCTTTAGTCACCTCAAATGGCTCACCCTCTAATCGTGTTCCAATCACCAATCAAGCATCATACCAATCATTACATGCATACAAGATAGACTTCTATTAGAACTGTACACCAAATAGTAAAAACATAAGCTGAAAAGCTTATAAATCTATTCTACGTATTGCTACGAACACATGAGCGAAAGAATCACTCAAATCGAACTTAAAACGCGAAAGTTATGCATGCAATCAGATGTAATGGCATTTCTATAAATAACACAAACTTAAATTTGAATAAAATCATACTGTAACGTGTTCTTGGACTGCGGGTACTAATTCTGGAAAATATAGGGTCTAAAGTGAATAAAAATAGGACTGAAAAACAATTACTTTGAATTAAAATGGACTGTGGGTTGAATCTACAAAAACAGAGGGGTTTTTCTACAAAAGAGGCGTGCTTGACTACGGGTTTGACCCGCTGCGGTCTGGGCAGACACGTGGTGGCTAGGGACTGGTGCGCTGCACCACGCGTATGCAGTGGACCAGTGAAGTGGGTGCTGACGCGGCAGCGTGGGTCGAGTCCACAGCTCCCGGTGGACCGGTTATGATCCAACTAGTGGGATCTAATCCCAACCGTCTAGAGCCTATCGGATGGCACGGTGAGCCCTGTGCCGCTGCACAGGGTCGCCGGTGAGCATGCCATGGCCGGCGGTGATGGTGATCAATGATACGGCGTTCTAGCGCACGAAACAGTGAATGGAAGGCATGGGAAGGGTCGGGAGCTCACCGCGAGTCCGGTGGAGGCGTTCACGGCGTTTGGGACGGGCTCTAGAGGTGAGGTCGATGGCGGTGGTGCTCTGGAGAGAGAGAGAGCATGCGGGTGAGGTTGAATCCGAGAAATTCGTGACCAATTTGTGAAACTAGGGGTACCTAAGGGCGTGGGAGGTCACAACGAATCTCTGGGTGGCGTCGGCGTCGAGCTCCGAGGCGCGAGCGAGGGAGAGCTACGGTGGCGGCTACTAAAAACCGAGAGCAGAGGATGGGAGAGGGAGAAGGGATGACGCGGGGCTTTATAGGTCAGTCGGTGAGCGCTAGAAGGAAAGAGAGTGGGAGGATTTGGGCAGGATTGGCCGCCTGCCATATGTGGGCGACGGCGGTGAGATTCCATGCCGGGCAGCGCCATCGGCGGTCGGAGAAAGGAAAGCGCCAGGGGAAGAAAGGAAAGGCTCAGGCGGAGAAGAAAGGAAAGGATGAGAAGGGCACTGACATGCCGGGCCAGAGGCGCAGTGTGTGAAGGGAGAAAGAGAGCGGGCGAGCGGGCGCATGCGGGCTGCGGTGCCCAGCTAGGCCACGCGCTGGCGTGCGGTGCGCTATGGAGGAAGGCGCGAGGTAGGCCGAGCAGTGGGCCGCACGAGCGAGGCAGAAGGTCGGGCGCTGAAGAAGAGAAGAGAAGGGAGGAAGGGCGTGGCTGGGCTACCAGCGGGCCAGTGCGGGAAGGGGGAGAAAAAAAGACTAGGCCAGAATGGAAGAAAGGTAATTTTTTTCAAAAACAAAACCTTTTCAAAATCTATTTTCAATTCTAAGCCAAATTCAAATAGAATTTGAATTCAACTTCAAATCATCTAGCCCTACACTCAACCAAAAACCAAATGCTTCGGCATGAATGCAACAACCATTGTTTCTAATCCTTATAGTATATTTTATTTATCCAACATTTATTATTTAGCCTAAGTTAAAAATTCCTAGAAAATTTAATAAATATTAAGAATTAATTGCTAATTTGTAGTAAGAATTTTGGGTGTTACAAACCTACCCCCCTTAAGATGAATCTCGTCCTCAAGATTTGGATGGTTCGAAGAGATTGGGATAGTCAGTTCTCAGATCTTTCTCTCTTTCCCAAGTTGCCTCATCCACAGAGTGTCTGTTCCACTGAACCTTGCACGTTCTTATTATCTTGCTCCTTGTGATTCTCTCCACTATTTCCAAGATTCTCACTAGATATTCTTTGTTTGATAGATCCCCTCGGATATCTAGTTCTTCCAAAGGTAGTTGTTCCTCAGGTACTCTCTGTCATAGAACCGACCAATTTATAAGAGCACAAGTACAAAAACAATCGCCGAAATGATCAAATTCTCGAACTTGAGCCCATATAAACCCGGTAGTCAACCGAAATCTCGAAGGATTTCAAACCAACTTGCATACAACCAAGATCACAGTAATTCAACATAACATATCATACGTTACAACATTTCACAAACGTTCGCAAATAGATTACATCATCACAGAGTCATCGTTATTACAAAACAAGTCTTGTAAAACATGCGGAAGAAAATAGTTTAACTTACACACCCGAGTTCAAATACACATACTGGTTCGCTGATCACAGCCCGCAAAAGCATTCAGATAAGGGAAATAGAGATCATGCCCATGATCTAGTCTTCATCACCCGCCGGGTGGAGACAATACTTACAGAATCCCTGATATAGGAGGTCATCTGCAACAAGAGGGAATAAACCCTGAGTACGGGAATGTACTCAGCTAGACTTACCCGTCGAAAACCAAAACAAATGACACCAAGGATTATGCATAGCTTAATGTAGTGGATCTGGCTGACACTTTCTTTTTGCGGAAAAGCATAAGTAATAATGATCAACTCTTAACCTGAACTAGCAGTGACTTTTAGCCATTAACCTATCATCTATATTAGCATCTATACTAAGCAATCATTTTATTAGGGTGCAAACATTAATAACCATATCAGGTATTCATTGTGGCAACCTTATCATCATCTTCCATTTAACCATATCGTTAAATTAATTGAATCTACGTTGTCGCTGCTCAGTCAAGTTCTCACTATCCGGGAGAGACGGCGATTCGAATCGATTCCTATCCAGCTAGAGGGGTATTCCTAAACACAAAACCTGCTTCTCCTGTCAGGGTCACAAACAAGTCACCTTTGGTACGATTCAGGAGTCGCGAGTCCGAACAGTGCCGCAAAATCAGAGAACCACTCTGCCATGAGTGCTCGGTGACTTAACCCGCCCTTGGGCTTACGCCAATGGTTCCCTACACATCCTTACTTCCATCCAGATTGCGGACCCCTGCTCGCGTCCTCGGCCTGAAACGAGCTACTAGGCTTCGCGGTCGGAACGACTTATCCGGCCAGCTAAGTGTTAGGCTGTGTTCAACATGACATGAGGACATACAGCGTATCGGTCCTTAAACGACTCAGACGGAGTCACTATGTTCAAACCTACACAAGACCCCGCCCGGTCTTAATTCATTATTCACATGGTTCTTTTCCACGATAGCAAATATAGCCAACCGTGATCCACCTCATCCTAAAGCTCGTAGGTGATAGGAAATCACCTGACTTCTACCGCACTAGGCATGGCTAAGCATTTAACCCGTCCTGAACTTAAATAGGATTCCAGTGCGATATCTGGACAAGGAAGGATATATAATGCAGCAATTGGTTCCAACCAATTCCTATACTTAATGCATCATTAACAATAAAAGATACTCAATGTATTTGTAAAAACATGGGAGACTTAATATGCTTCGGGGCTTGCCTTTCAGGAACGAGGAAGGCTGGTGGTCAGGGCACTCGGGCAACTCCTCCACGGCGGCTGCTTCGTCGGCTTCCTGCACCTCGGGCTCCTCCTCCTGGTTGGCTCCCTCGAACTCCAACAACGTCACTCCCTCCGGCACACCTATTGCATGAATGCGCAAGATAAATATCATGAATGCATATGAACGAATGTCCGGGATGCTCGGGGAATGCACATGTTCGCTGTAGTTTGCACATTCCAACTTAAGCCCTATTCAAATCACTTTCACTTACCAAGTTTATACAACCTAATGTATAATTGCTCATCTTCAGTTAATGACCTAGCACCTACACCTAAGCATATTCGCAAGTTAGGCTAACCCCTAAACAATCAATGGGAACATTGCATCAAGCATACACTCAAGCATTTGTATTCCAGCAAAATGAAGACTATGTAGTGGTACAGTAAACTAGCCATAACTGGAGATTTATAAATCCAAATGATATGCAACAAGACAATCTGAAAAGCTTATGAAATTGTCTATAATTCATTTGCAGACCTCAAAGCATGATTCAACACTTTACCAAGTTGAATTCTTTGATCAACAGAACTATGTCCTCACAAGGCAGAGAGTAAGCCAAACTGGAACCTAACTTTAAACAGCTGTAGTTTCTAAACTACTGGGCCAAATGCCCTCAAATTTTGACAGGAGCTCGATACATAAATTATCTACACCTCTTGTATTCATCACATCCACAGAAAACCAAAATATCATGGGGAACTTTCTAAAGTCCCCAGATCTGTCCAGAGGGACATAATGCAAACGAAATAATTAATAACTTATGATGTAAACACGTAATTGGACAAAACTAACTCTACTCACATATCACTCATATCACATGAACACCAGAAAGTAGGGTGTTCATCCCCAAAACATTTCTTTTAATACCTTTCTTAATTTATTTAATTAATTAGAGGAAATAGTAAACATATATGAAAACTACACCATTAAATATACAAAAATTACAGTAGACACTACATGCCCTAAGTAGACTACCATAAAAATTTCACACCATTTGAGTAAGTATAACAACCTACACAAAAATGATAAGGCATAATGGCTTAAAATGGCATAATTAGGAAACCTTAGTGAAAAGTGTCAAGCAACAGATTTTATATTTTTCCTAGCATCCTTAAGATACTAAGATACTACCCACCAAGTTTCATGGTCATATGATTCCTAGATATTTTACAAAAATTCATACAAGTATCCATCAATGATAAAAGGAAAAATATAACTCAAAAACTACACATGCAATGACTCTCAAATTTTAACCAGAGCTTCTACTAAGCAATACTAGCTTACCCACAAAATTTCACAATTTTTGGATCACAGAAACTCAAGATATGATTTAAACAAGTTTGCATGCATTCAAAAACACCTTTCAAGTTCCTATTTAATTCATCCAAAATTTATACATCATGTGCTCAAGACATATTTTTCTTAAATACTAGACCTCACTATGAGTCTAACAAAATTTGAATCACACCATTTGGATCTACACATTGGGAGTTACAAAATTTACAAAACAGCATTCAAAACTGAAAATTTGAACTATCATATGGACAGGCAGTCACTGACGTGTGGGACCTGGTTGTCAGCCGGACCCGCCTGTCAGTGAGACGAAACAGGGGAGGCGGCTTCGACGGCGCTGAACACGGTGAAGCTCACCGACGGCGACTCCTCCGGCGAAATGGAGGACACCTACGTGATCTATGTGACAAGACGCGTCGATCAATGCTACTATTGTGACCTAGGTTTAACCGGAGGTAGCTCGTCGCCGGTGATGGCGGCACGACAGAGCTCCGGTGTGAGCTGTCGGCGACGGCAAGTCATGGCTGGCTTAACCGAGCATGGTATGAGCTACAGGAGGTCGCCACGGTGCTATCCCAGCAAAGAGAAGAGGCGGGAAGGTTCCTAGCTACCCCAACCACGGCGGCCTCAACTCCGGCGAGGACACGCTCATGGCGGCGGTGGCTGGAATGGTCACTGTGACCTTACCAAAGCTCAAACGGCTCAGCTAGCAGGTGGAGAAGGTAGAGGAGGACACGGCGAAGCTATTGACGAGCTGGCTGATGCGTTTTTGCAGTGGCGAGCGAGCTAGGCGATGGCGAAGCTCGGTCGGCAATGGCGGAGCTGCTGCGGCTCTATTGCTGCGCGCAGTGGAGGCGAAGGAGATGTAAATGGAGCTAACAAACTGGTTGGGTAGGCGCGCGGAGTGTTCACGTCGTGGCCAGTAGCGCCAGGATGTCCGCGGCGCATGGCAGCGCGGTCAGATGGCCGGCGACGAGTGTCACCCACATGGTGCTCGTTTTTTTATTTCTGTCAGGTACTGTAGCTCGCATTCAGTTAACTCGATCCGCCTGACAGCCATGTTTGACAGTGTTTGATTTCTTAAACCGTGACAAATTAGTGGAAGCAATGTACATGAAAGTTGTAGAGTTAAGCTAGGTCTACAACTTTGCTTTAGAAATCAATAGCTAAATCACAGAGGATCAAGAGTTGTATCAAGCCAAAGTTGGCCCAATCAAACTGAAAATGTACTTAGGACTTAGAAAATTTTTCAAGTGTTGAATCCACCTTCAATGCTGACTTGTGGGTCCTTTTTGAACATGTTGTGCATATTTTCATGACTTGGCTTCAAAACAAAGTTTGTTCCTTATCAAATTTGCTACAACTTTGTTTTAGGTTGCTCAGACATGCAAACATCCTAAGCTACACTTTTTAAACAGTCAAACCAAAGGGGTTTAGGGGTCAAAACAAGTTAAACCACTTTTTGAAATCCTATTTAGGCAACATGATTAATATGAACAATGTTCCAAATGACATTCTAGGTGTCACTAAGTTGTTTAAAAGAATTATTAGCCACACCACACCTTGGTCACACAAGAATCAAGCATTGTATGTATTGAAACAATGAAAAACACATGAAATGTTACAATTGTTTCATAGTCATGTTTCACATGTTTCAAGATCTTGTTGCATAGTATTAACTAACCATATGTCACCAAAGTGAGTGGCACATGTTGCACTTAAGTGTTGCACACTTTTCATTTCATAATGGAAACAACACACATGAAATATAACGATACGTTGCAATGTTTCAAAAACATGTTTCAGGCAACACAAGCTTATGATGAATGATGCTCATGTTCATGAAATGCAAGTGCAAATGTGGAAGGCAAACACCTGGGGTGTTACACTCTCAAACATTTCTTAAGTTGCGACACATGGAAGAGATCATGAACACCTGAGAGCTGCTCCGGTAATTCTAGCTGGTAAGCAACTTCTCCTCTCCTGTTGATGATCTTGAATTGTCCCACATACCTAGGTGACAACTTTCCCTTGGTATGAAATCTCTTAACTCCTTTCATAGGTGAAACTTTGAGATAAACAAAGTCTTCGATTTCAAACACCAAATCTCTTCTTCTCGTGTCCACATAGCTTTTCTGTCGAGACTGTGCAACCTTCAAGTTTTGCCTTATTGTTTGTACTTGTTTTTCTGCCAATTGCAAAACATCTGGTCCAAAGACTTGACTTTCCCCTATTTGATTCCAAAACAATGGGGTTCTGCACTTTCTGCCATATAATGCCTCAAATGGTGCCATCTTAAGAATCTTTTGGTAGCTATTATTATAGGAGAATTTGGCATAGGGTGAACTCTTATCCCAACTTGTCCCATACTGCAGAGCACAAGCTCTTAGCATATCCTCTAAGATCTGGTTTGTTCTCTCAATCTGCCCATCTGTCTGAGGATGGTAAGCTAAGCTAAAGTTCAACTTTGTATCCATGGACTCATGCAATTTCTACCAAAAATGTGATGTGGACTGTGTACCCCTATCTGAAACAATCTTCTTTGGTACTCCATGTAAACATACAATCCTTTCCATGTATAACTATGCCAACTTTGCACCCGAATAAGTTATCTTGACCAGAATGAAATGTGCCACTTTTGTTAGACGGTCCGCAATTACCCAGATAGAGTCAAATCATCTCTGTGTATGGGGTAATCCAACTATAAAGTCCATTCCAACTTCTTCCCATTTCCACTCGGGTATCTTCATAGGCTGTAGCAAACCTGCTGACCTCTGGTGTTCTACTTTTACTCTTTGGCACGTGTCACATATGGCCACATGTTCAACTACATCTCTCTTTAGTCCATACCACCAGTATCTCTCTTTAAGATCACGATACATTTTAGTACTCCCTGGGTGTATGGAATAGGCTGAGTCATGAGCTTCCCTCAAAATAGACTCCCTAATAGATTTCACTTCCGGCACACAAATCCTTTTGCCAAACCATACTATCCCTTGATCATCCATGTGGAATCCTAGGGCTTTATTAATCACTATATGTTCCGCAATATCCTTGATCCTCTCATCATTCAGCTGTCCCTTACGAATCTCTTGTTCCAGAGTAGGTTCTACCTCTAACTCCATGGTGTTAGCCACAATACCCAAATTTAGGTATTTGAACTCCTCACACAACTCTTTAGGTAGTTGAGTTGTATAGGCCATGTTCACATAACTCCTCCTACTCAAGGCATCTGCTACAACATTAGCCTTTCCTGGGTGATAGTGTATATCCAAATCATAATCCTTGATTAACTCTAGCCATCTGCGCTTGTCGACGAAATATGGTCGGCAGTCTACCTAGGGGTATGCCCAAGGTAGTAGATTATCGGCAGACAGATGCGCAAGCCCCAAACAAGACGGTGACGCAAGACAGACACGAGGTTTTATCCAGGTTCGGCCGCCAAGAAGGCGTAATACCTACGTCCTGTGTCTGATTTGTATTGCTGTATGTCAATGAGAGATATTTTTTAGAGGGGTCCCCTGCCCGCCTTATATAGTCCGGGGGGCAGGGTTACAAATCTGGAAACTAATCCTAGTCAGTTACAATTGCCATATCTGGCCGGATAAGGATTCCTATTCTAACCGACCAGGATCCTGCTTGGTCGCCAAATCCGTCTTGATTCCTTGTGCGGGACTCCGATCAGGTTAACCGGGCCGCACGTCATCTTTCGGGTGGACTGAAACCATCAATCCGGGCCAGCCCAAGCTTAGCCGTAAGGGTATAGGGGTTAATACCCCCACAGCTAGTCCCCGAGCATCATGTATTATGCTGCGACACGCCATTTGAAACTTCTCCGACAAGCGAGGCTTGAATTCTTGACGCCTCCGACCACCGTCATCACCGGAGAAGTAGGTTGTCCGAAGAATGTATGGTGCTCTTAAGAAAAAAGAAAAAGATTTCTGTCCTGAGAAGTGTGCCCACTTGTATTTCTGAAAAGAAATGTAAGTGGTCTTGAAGTATAGCATCCTTAAACATCAGAAGCGTAGGGGTCGAAAAACAAACACATTCACCGCAAGGTGAAGTGTGCCCACTTAGTCCCCGAGCTTGCTGGAAGGCAAAGTATGAGCCTTGTAGCAAGGTCTAAAAGAAAAGTCTCTTAACTGTATGTGAGTACAAATCACATGCAGCCAAGGAGAACCACCATTCAAGCAGTGGTCGGGACAGTCCCCGAGCATACTAATAATCCTAATAATCATTCAAAACACAGGGGTCGATTTAAACAAACACATTCACCGCAAGGTGAAGTGTGCCCACTTAGTCCCCGAGCCTGGTAGTAGGTGACGCAGGTATGTGGTGCCAGGGTCTATCAAAAAAAAATTCCGCTGAGATTAAGAATCCAATTACCGTACAGGCAAAACAAGATACACCGGCAGGTGCATCGTATCGACGTAGTCCCCGAGCTTGCTGGAAGGCGAAGTATGAGCCTTGTAGCGAGGTCTAAAGAAAAGTCTCTTAACTGTATGTGAGTACAGATCACATGTAGCCAAGGAGAACCATTATGCAAGCAGTGGTCGGGGCAGTCCCCGAGCACGGCCGTGGTCGGAGCGATCCCCGAGCACAAAAGTGGTCTGGGCAGTCCCCGAGCACATTAGTGGTCTGGGCAGTCCCCGAGCACATTAGTGGTCTGGGCAGTCCCCGAGCACAGTAGTGGTCAAGGCAAATCCACGATCACTTGCGCTGCCTGTACTATTATTTTGTGTACTTTTCTCTATTCTCTGCCAAGGCCAGTCTGACACGTCTGGTCAAAAAAGTAAAGAGATACAATACATCATTCCGTCTTCTTTTTTTTTTTTAACAGTTGGTTGACACCTGTATTGAGGTGTGTCAGTGTGGGCCCCCCTTACACCATCAACGAAGAGGCGCATACACTGTTAATGAAGGAGCGCGTTTATTGGCGCAGATTTCGAGGTTGTGTGAACAACCGTCTGCGGCGCGTGCGCACGACGCCCAATATTCTCGGGCGGACGAAGCGACGGTGCTCTTTGTTTTATATAATGCAGATCTGGTAAGTTACTCATACCATTCCCCATTGGTATCCGCCGCCGCCACCTTCTTCTTCCTCCTGCCGAACCCTATTCCCCCAAAAATAATCACCAATCCCTCCGGTCTCCCGCATCCATCCACTTAGTAAGGACGAACTAATGGCGAAGAGAGACGCCCAGAAGAAAGGCGGGGTCATGGTGAAAGAATGGTGGAAGTCGCGGAGCAACGAGCAGACCATCGAGGACCTCGTCGCCATGGGAGTGCTCCACAACAAGGCACTTGCGGGATGGCGTGCACCGGAAGGAGAAAGCTTCCCCGATCCACAACCAGGTGAGATTGTGGTCTTTGAAGATTTCTTCAAACGGGGTTTTGGGATTCCAGTGCACCCTTTCCTTCAGGGTCTCTGCTTGTACTACGAGATTGGGATTTGCAATCTGCATCCCAACTCGATTCTTCTTGTTTCCACCTTTATCCATCTCTACGAGGCTTATGGTGGCTTCCAGCCCCATTTCGACCTCTTTCGCCACCTATTCTGTCTTCGGAAGAAAGGGAGCGGTGGCTCGAAGATCGCCGGAGGCGTTTACCTGAACCTGCGTGACGGCATGAAGGCTCAATACCTGCACTGCCCCTGGAACACCTCATTGGACGAGTGGTACAAGAAGTGGTTCTACATCCGCGAAGAGCCGAACACCATCACTCTGTGCGATGTGGGACTGATTCCAGAGAAGAAGAGCAGCTGGTCGGAGAGGCCCGAGAACTTGGAGCAGATCACCGAACTGCTCGGGATGATCCCGTGGGGAAGGCTTGATGGCCCGAGCGTTGTCGGCAACTTCATCAGCCGAAGAATTCAGCCCTGCCAGAAAAGGGTTCACCCCGGCTTCGAGTACCAAGGAGGCGCTGATCCGACGAGGACCAGGAAGGAGCCGCTCGACAAGATGGAAATCAAGGCCAGGATTGGAGAGCTGTTCAACCTGGCCGATCCCAATTATGTTGCACTGAACGCCATCGAACACGCCTTCAAACTGGCTCGCCCTCCCCCAAAGGTAAATGACACCTCCATTTAACTGTATAGTCATGTCGCATCAAGAAAATAACTGTCTTTTCCTTCATTTTGTGTCTCAGTGTAATGGCCGTGACCGGGCAGGAGTATTTGTGTCGCCTCCCCCTGGTGTAGAATGGCCACAAGCTACTGGGCCAGCCGCCCAGACCAGCGCCAGGACCGACGACGTTCACTGGGCGGTACTCGAGACCGTAGAGGGCGCCTCGACCAGAGCCGCTGGCAAGCGTCCGGCTGCCAGCAAACGACGTCAAGCCATCTTCCCCCCGTCGGACGACGAAGCAGAGGATGCGGACATCTTCCGGCTCGTCCCCCGAAAAAGGAGAAGGCAGGTGGGACCGTCGGAGCAAGGTGGCTCCTCTGTGCCAGCAGTGGTCACAGCACCGACCACTGCAACATAGAGCACGAACGAAGAGAACATGCCGCATCAAGCTCCGACGCCCGTACCGGAGGTTGAACAAGTCCCGGTGGAAACTGCCGAGCAAGCGGAGCAGGGGCGGTCGAGGAGACGTTCCTTCCTCACATCCTTCCGCAAATCAAAACTGTAAGTATCTATATTTTTGATGTAAGCTTTGCATTTTGCATTGGATGCTATTATCTTCTGAATTTGTCTCTGAATGTATTAGATCGGCGTCCACCGAAAACCCCGACCAGCTAGCTGTGTGCGGAACGTCCTTACCAACAACGGCTGGACAAACTGCTCAGCAACCAACCGTGGAGGAGCCCATGGCGGGGACTCTGCCTGGGCCTCAGTAGGTGGACGACCAGATGCCAGTCCCCGAGTAGAATACAAGTGCTCCAAGCACGAAACCTGATGAGGCGGATACCATGGCGCCAAGGGAGCTAGATCTAGCCGAGGGGCAGCAGCCAGAAGTTGCCCGGAACATGGTTGCCGACGCGACGGCTCGTGGGAAAGCCCTGATGGTCGTGGAGTCTGCAAACTTCGGACCAGTGCCACCTCCCGAACAGGAGGCTGAAGAGGATGAAGTGGAAGAAGTCCTGGGCCGTCCCCAAGATAGGCGACAACATGTATATGTGTCGCGCTATCGGAACGACGAATGGGTCATGCACGAGGAAATCCCAGAGGTCGAAGAGACCTTAAGAGTCGAACGGGCGGCCAAGCGTCTGGTGACTGAAGTCCAGGTATATTTGGCTTTAGTCCTTGACCCTGTTGTGTAGTCGAGCTGTCTGACGTAGCTTGTCTGTGTGCAGGACTTGATGAAAACTGCAAGATACCGAAAAAGGTGCTTCGACCAGATAGAAGGAACCATGATGACCAATAAGGAGCTGACGGCTGAAGTGGAACGTCTACGGCGCCACCTTGAAGCCGCCGACCAGGAGAGGACAGACCAAGAAACACAGAACCAAAACCTGGTCGGCCAGCTCGAAAACAAAGAGCAGGAGAAAATAAGTAAGTGTTCACCGTATCATAGCAAGTGCAGGACTTGCGTTATTTTGTTCTTGACATCAATAGCTGTAATGCAGGTTTAGAAGCTGAAGTGACCTGCCTCCAGGGGGAGAACAGCCGCGCGCTTGCAGAATGTGGTCGCCTGAAGGAGGACAATGAGAAACTGGCACGCCGCCAGTCGGAACTCCAAGACCACACTAACAAAATGAAGGACGACCTGAAAAGTAAGCACTCTAGACCACCTTTCTCGTTCAATTGCCCGCATCGCCTTGTCGTGTCATCACGTTTGATGTCTTGTACTGTTTTCAGTTTTGAAAGTCAATGCCAAGAGGCACCTTGAGGCCGTGATCAAGGAGCGCGACGACTGGAAAGCACAATGCCTTAAGGCCTCCGAGGAGCGGGACACGTGGAGCAAGCGGTGCCAAGAAATGGCAACTGGCATTGTGCCCGTCCTCGACCTTATCGACCCGGCGCTCACAGAGGAAGAGCTAAGGACACCTCAGCTCGGACTGGTCGAGAGATGCAAGCAAGCATGGGGATGGTTCCAAGACTTCGTGAAGGAGGCGGGTGAGTACACGGGTGCCCATGTGCTAAGCATGGTGCGTGCTCACTACCCCCTGATCGATCTCAAACGCTTGGAGGCTGGGTACCCGAAGGAGATAGACCCAGACCAGGCCGAAGAGCTTCGGACGGCCTAGCTGGACTTGTCGTCAAAGATAATTGGCGATATTAACCTGTGCGGAGGTGGGACAGCACCTGTGCAGGGTATGCCATCGACAAGCCAGCTGGAAATGCCATCAGCTACAAGCCAACCAACGAAGCCTGCGGTCTCGACCAGCCAGGCACCGACGGGGCCATCCCCTTCAGCTTGACTAGCTCCAGAGTCCTCGAGACTCGAGTAGGGTATCAGAGGCGGCGAGCAGTAAATGCCATGCGCCCCGACCAGCCAATGTAATAGGCTTAAAGCTGTAGAAGGAGGACATAGTTGTGTTATTGTAAACTTGAGCCTTTTCAGGCAAGCTTGTAATAACGTAACTGTATATCATTATAAGCTTGTTTGTTTTATACAAAACGTACTTTAAGCTTGAAATTTTGTGTTGGTGTAACTAAGTGGGAACGTGTTAACGTTCTGTTTACTTGTACCGTTTTGCTCGACACGTCATCCTGAAAAGTTTGTGCAGCCCTAGTCTGGCATGTGGTCGGAGTATGAGGTACTATGACCTGTGCACACGTGAACGCAGACAAGCCAAACCAGGGGGGACCTGCCGATCACCCGCAACGTAGAGAGCGGATCCCGTGCACGTGTTGGGAGGAACCGGAGACAGGGCCTGCTCCGAAAACCGTAGAAGGAGTGGTGGTCGGCTTGTACTGGCTTAAGTTAGAATAACCATAAAATTTGGAGTGACACATTAGAGTGGTCGGAGAAATCATAGTTGCTTTAGTAAAGTAAATCGAAAATACAAGTAGAGTGCATATCTCAGTAGTTAAGCATAGAAACGTCTAAGCTTGTCGATGTGCCATGAGTTCGGTACGTCCGTGCCGTCTAGATGAGCTAACCTGTAAGACGTTGGACGTGTGACTTCCTTGATCATGAAGGGTCCCTCCCATGGGGTTGCGAGTTTGTGGACACCAGCCTGGTTCGTCTTCCACTTCAAGACTAAGTCCCCGACCACGAAGAAACGCTCTTTAACGTTCTTGTTGTAGTACCTGCGCAAAACAGCAAGGTACTTGGCCGTGCGTACGCAAGAATCAAGCCTTTTCTCTTCTGCGCTGTTGACTTCCAGCTCCCGTACTTCGTCGACCTTGCCTTCGTCGAAGTTCTCTACCCGTGCTGATCTGAAAGCTATATCTGGTGGGAGGACTGCTTCAGCGCCGTAAACCATAAAGTATGGTGAGACGCCAGTGTTACGACTGGGCTGAGTTCGGAGGCCCTAGACAACGGCTGGTAACTCCTTGAGCCATCTTCCAGGAGCTTTATCGTTTTCTCTGTACATCCTCTTTTTCAATGCGTCCAAGATCATGCCATTTGCTCGCTCGACTTGTCCATTAGCTCTAGGATGCGCCACCGAGACGTATTTTACAACTATGCTCCTTTCATCGCAGAAGTCCCAAAAAGCGTTCCTGGTGAACTGAGTACCCAGATCAGTAATGATGCTGTTGGGCACGCCGAAACGGTGGATGACCTGGTCGAGGAATGTGACGGCTTTCTCTGAGGATGCCTGTACCAGAGGCATGTATTCTATCCACTTAGAAAACTTATCAATTAGCACGAAGACGCATGTAAATTTCCCAGGAGCTGGTTTGAAAGGCCTGATCATGTCCAGTCCCCAGCATGCGAAGGGCCAAGAGGCTGGAATCGTCTGGATCTCATGTGCCGGTACATGGATTCTCTTGGAGAAGAACTGACAACCTTCACAGTGGCGGACTAGCTTCTCTGCGTCGGCCACTGCTGACGGCCAATAGAACCCTGCTCGGAAAGCCTTACCGACTAGTGTTCTTGAGGCCGCGTGGTTGCCGCAGGAGCCAGAGTGGATTTGGTCTAGGAGATGCTTGCCTTCCTCCTGGGTTATACACTTCATCAAGATTTCCTCCTTAGCGTTTTTGCGCCATAACTTGCCATCGACGAGCAGATACTGCTTACTACGACGCATCAGGCGTTCATTTTCTATTCGATCGATATAACCGCTACCGTCTGTTAAGTACTTGATGAAAGGTGTTCTCCAGTCTGGCTCATGAGTGGTCGGAAGCGGCTTGGTTGTGCTAGGCGCCGGAACCGTAGCCACTAATTGCTGGTCTGAGACTTTGTCGGTCGTTGAATCTTCGTCTTCAATGGAGGGCGTGAGCAGGTCTTGGACGAATACGCCATGTGGGATTTTGGCTCGGGATGATCCTAACTTTGACAACGCATCCGCTGCCTGGTTCTTGTCCCGGACCACGTGTATGTACTCGATGCCATAGAACCTGCCTTCCAGCTTTCTTATCGATTTGCAATATGCGTCCATCTTTTCACTGGTCGTGTCCCAGTCCTTGTTGAGTTGGTTGATGACCAAAGCCAAATCTCCGTAAACATAGAGACGTTTAACTCCAAGCTCAACCGCAATGCGTAGACCATGCAAGCATGCTTCATACTCGGCGGCATTATTAGATGCTGGGAAATAAATCCTGAGGACGTAACGGAGCTGCTCCTTGGATGGTGATATGAAAAGAATTCCTGCTCCCGCACCGTCAATGTTGAGAGAACCGTCAAAGTACATCGTCCAATATTCATCGGATCCCGGAGAAGCAGGCGTGCTTAAGTCTCTCCACTCGACGATGAAATCGACGAGTGCCTGAGACTTGATTGTAGTACGGCTTGCAAATTCCAAGGAAAAGGAGCATAGCTCCATTGCCCATTTGATGATGCGCCCGTTCGCATCCTTATTGCGAATGATGTCCCCCAAAGGATACTCGGTCATGACCACCACACGATATCCGTCGAAGTAATGTCTCAACTTTCGGGATGTTATCAGTATGGCGTAGAGCAGTTTCTGAATCTGTGGGTACCTGGTCTTGGATTCGTTGAGTACCTCACTAATGAAATAGATTGGCCGCTGTACCTTGTAGGCGTGGCCCGGCTCGTCGCGCTCGACCACCATTGTAGTGGAAACCACCCGATCGGTTGCCGCAATGTAAAGCAGGAGAGTTTCGTCTTCTCTGGGAGCAGTAAGTACCGGAGGTGACGTGAGGTATTGTTTCAGCTGCGTGAAGGCAGCGTCTGCTTCCTCCGACCACTCGAACTTCTCGGACGATTTGAGCAGTTTGAAGAATGGTAGTCCTTTTTCTCCTAATCTTGATATGAAACGGCTTAGAGCAGCCATGCAGCCGGTGAGCTTCTGGACATCCTTCACCTTTTTTGGGGGCTTCATGTCTAAGACAGCTTTGACTTTCTCTGGGTTAGGGCGTATGCTGTCGTAACTGACGACGTTGCCGAGCAGTATGCCAGAAGGGACACCAAAGATGCACTTCTTTGGGTTTAATTTCCATTGGAACGTATTAAGGGCTACGAAGGTGCGTTCCAGATTGTCAACAAGGGTATGTGCTTCCTTGGTTTTGACAACTACATCGTCAACGTAAGCCTCGACGAGGCCGTCTTTTATCTCGTCGTTGAGGCAGGCCTGTATAGCGCGTTGGTAGGTAGCACCGGCGTTTTTGAGCCCGAACGACATAGTCGTGTAGCAGTAGGCGCCGAAAGGCGTGATGAAAGATGTCTTGATCTGGTCGTCCTTTTTGAGAGCGATCTGGTGATAACCATAGTAGCAATCGAGAAAGGAAAGCAGCTCGCAACCGGCGGTTGAATCTACGACCTCGTCTATGCGAGGCAAGCCAAAGGGGTCCTTAGGGCAGTGTTTGTTAAGATCAGTGTAATCAACGCACATTCTCCATTCATTATTCTTTTTGCGTACAAGAACCGGGTTGGCTAACCATTCCGGATGATACACTTCTTTGATAAATCCGGCTGCCAAAAGCCGTGTAACTTCTACCCTAATCGCCTCCTTTTTGTCGTGAGCGAACCGTCGTAGCTTCTACTTGATTGGTTTGGCTTTGCTGTTGACATTCAAGGAGTGCTCAATCAAGTCCCGAGGCACACCGGGCATGTCGGAAGGTTTCCATGCAAACACATCCACGTTGCCCCTCAAGAACCTGACGAGCGCGTCTTCCTATTTGGGATCCAGGTCGGCCCCGATGAGGGCCGTTTTGCTGGGATCGCCCTCGACCAGCTGGATCGTCTTGTGCTCCTTGCACCTGATGTTCTTGCGCGGAGCCTCGAGCTCTGGGATCTCCAAGTGGTCGGCCGTGGTCTTCTTAGCGTTGAGCATGGTCTCGGCCATGCGAATAGAGAGGTCGTGGGCCTCTGCTATTTTGAAGCTGTCGTCCTCGCAGGTATAAGCTGCGTATACGTTGCCCCTGAGGGTTAAAACTCCTTTCTCAGTAGGCATCTTGAGCACCAGATACCTGTAATGAGGTATGGCCATGAACTTGGTGAGCGACGGTCGACCAAGAATAGCATGGTAGGTGCCGTCGAAATCAGCGACCACGAAGTTGACGTAGTCGGTGCGGAAGTGGTCCGGAGTCCCAAACTGCACAGGTAGCGTGATCTGCCCGAGAGGTGTGGAGCTCTATCCGGGGAGAACGCCCCAGAACTGTGCCTCGTACGGCTTCAGGTCCGCCTGGGCTATTTTCAGAGCGGGCAGGCTGTTCTTGAACAGTATATCAATGGAGCTGCCGCCATCGATCAGTACCCTGTCGAACTGAACCTTGTTGATACAAGGATCGAGGACCAGGGGAAAACGCCCTGGCTCGGGTATGGCGGCCCATTGGTCCTTCCTGCTGAAGTAGATTTCACGGTGAGACCACGGAGGAAGCCGCGGATCGGTAAGAAGGTTGTCGTTCTTTGCCACGTTCAAGCAGGCGCGGGCGAGCAGCTTGCGTTCTCGTTTGGTCTTAATGGACACCTTGCCGCCGATGATGGTGTGCACGCGATCCGTCGGCTTGACGTATTTATGACGAGGATCTGCATCGTCGTCGTCGTTGTCCTCATTGCGCTGTTCCCTCACGTCAGTAGGCTTGTCGGACATATCCGGAGCCTGTTGGCGCGTGTAGATAGTCTTGAGGACGCGACAATTCTCCATGGTATGGTTCGACTTGGGATGGAGCTAGCAGGGGCCCTTCAATGCCTTGGCGTAATCGTCCTCGTAGTTACGATGTCCTCCGCCTTTTTTCACAGTATTGACCTCGCCATCGTCTTCCCGAGCACGCTTGCTTCTGTAATCGTCACGGCGGTTGCGCCGCTGATTACGTTGATCACGGTGGTCGCGGGAGTCGTTGCGCTGGTTGCGGCGGTCAAAATTGTCGTTCCGACCACGGTTGCCGCGGTAATCATCGCGGTGTGGGGGGTGGTCGGAGCGTGGGACCCTTGCTTCTTCTTCGACGATTATCTTTTTAGCGTCGTCAGCGTCCGCGTATTTCTTAGCGGTGGCCAAGAGCGCTGTGACTGACTCAGGTCTTTTCCGGAGGAGCTTGTCTCTTAGGGCGTCGTGGAAGCGGAGGCCGGTGACGAAAGCCTCGATTGCTTCGTTGTCGGATATTGATGGGACCTTGATGCGCATCTCTGAGAAACGCCGAACGTACTCGCGCAGTGGTTCGTCTTTCCGATCTCGGATCCGTTGCAGGTCGTACTTGTTGCCGGGTTGTTCACAAGTAGCGATGAAATTGTCGATGAAGGCCTGCTTGAGTTCCTGCCAAGAGTCAAAAGAGTTTGCCGGCAAGCTAACTAGCCATTGGTGACCTGCATGACCAACGGCGACTGGGAAGTAGTTAGACATAACGTGCTCGTCAGCCATGGCTGATCGGCACGCGGTTTCATAGAGCATGACCCATAATTCGGGGTTTTCTTTGCCGTCGTACTTCTGAAGCTTCTCGAGCTTGAAATTCTTGGGCCATATGACTTGGCGCAAGTGTGGAGTGAACTGCTTCAGACCCGGCGGACCGTGGATGGTGTCGTACTCCATACGGCGATAGCTTTCATGGGATGCACGATCGTCGGCTCTCTGATTGATGCGAGCACGCAAATCACGTCCACCGAGGTAATGGCGGAGATCGTTATTGCCATCGCGGCGATCTCGATTGCCACCTGGATTAGCGCTGCGACCGTGGTTATCACGGCGATTGTCGCGGTTATCTCGGCGGTTGTCGCCTCGAATGTCGTGGCGGTTATCCTCCCGGCGGCGGTTGTCGTCCCGACCACCATCACGACCACCGTTCCCGCCTTGACGGTTGTCCGATGGGTCGTTATTGCGCGAGCCACGTAGGTTGAGTGGCTGTGAGCGACTTGAGTACTGGCGGCTGTGGCTTGATTCGACAGAAACGGATGGAGCCCGGGCTTAGTTCATCTCTGCGGTCTGAGCCATAGCAGCCGTCAGATAAGCTTGTATGTCATCACGGATTACTTGAGTCTCGGGAGTGTTGGGCAGCCGCTGCATCGTCGCCATGGCGACGGCTACGTTGGCGCTTGGGGTCTTGAAGACTTGTTTATCCCCCACCCTGTCGAAAGCATTGTTGAGGTCGCGCGGTTGGACCCTTATGCGTCGTGCCTCCTGGTCTGCTTCAGCTTCGATTTGCCGGCGATTAAACCGGTCAATATTGCGTGCTTCACGTGCAGTCTTTTCTTGTTCTGTTTCGCCAACTGCTGGCGGCTCGTCGTTGCTGACAACATGGATCAAATCCCCTCGTCTTGGCGGGAAAGACGGAAATTGGGGGAAACCCGGGGCGTGGTCTGGTAGATCCAGATCGTATTGGGCGCCTTCATCTTCGTGACGCTGAAGCTCGGTGTGGACAGATGCGTTGGACGCGATGCCGGATGAGGAGCTGGAGTCACCTTCTCGGACTGTGTGGACGGATCCTTCCTGATAATCTTCGATCCGGACCATGTTGACGATGTTGCATGGCTTCGGCCGAGATCGGTGTACAGGACACAGATCCGAGCGGTGTCGCAGGTTGTACGCGTAGCTGGAGGCAGCGTTTTGCAGGCCGTAGGGCTGGACCTGGTGGTTCTCTGTCGGGGCTTCGTACTCGCAGAGTCGGAGACCCGTCGCGATGTCTGGCCGGCGATGAGCGAAACGCCCCTCAGGAGTTGATACGACCACAAGATCTGTTCCAAATCGCACAGGACGACTGGTCCGAGCTGGTCGGATAGATCTATCGTGGAGAGCTGTTACCTGCTCGTTAGGTTGGGTTTGAATCGTACTTACCAAAGCCAGGGTTTTAGCGAGTTGGATGCCGACCCGATCAATGGAATCGAGCAGGTCGGTGCTGTCGATCTGCTTCCCTCTGTAGCGGGGGAGCGGATGACGGGTTGTTGGCGTGGCTGTAGGCGTGGTCGGAGCCAGATGTCCCGTGGTCGGAGCCAGGTCCATCATGGTCGGAGCCGTGTTCACCATGGTCGGAGCCGTGTTCACCGTGGTCGGAGCCGTGTTCACCGTGGTCGGAGCCGTGTTCACCGTGGTCGGAGCCGTAGCCGAAGCAGGTGAAGTAGTCGTCGGCGCAGGCTGAATCCATGCCTCCCCCGTGGCCATGGCGATGGAGTCGTCGGAGCTGGTGGTCCAGGTGATCTGGCCGATGGTGAACGTGAGGCCGCTGGGCGTAGCCATGGAGCCGGAGATGATGACCATCTTGTTTGTTTGGAGAGCAGTACGCACACCCCCTACCTGGCGCGCCACTGTCGACGAAATATGGTCGGCAGTCTACCTAGGGGTATGCCCAAGGTAGTAGATTATCGGCAGACAGATGCGCAAGCCCCAAACAAGACGGTGACGCAAGACAGACATGAGGTTTTATCCAGGTTCGGCCGCCAAGAAGGCGTAATACCTACGTCCTGCGTCTGATTTGTATTGCTGTATGTCAATGAGAGATATTTTTTAGAGGGGTCCCCTGCCCGCCTTATATAGTCCGGGGGGCAGGGTTACAAATCTGGAAACTAATCCTAGTCAGTTACAATTGCCATATCTGGCCGGATAAGGATTCCTATTCTAACCGACCAGGATCCTGCTTGGTCGCCAAATCCGTCTTGATTCCTTGTGCGGGACTCCGATCAGGTTAACCGGGCCGCACGTCATCTTTCGGGTGGACTGAAACCATCAATCCGGGCCAGCCCAAGCTTAGCCGTAAGGGTATAGGGGTTAATACCCCCACAGCGCTGCCTCAGATTCAGATCTAACTATGTGAATATATACTTTAAACTCTTATGGTCTGTATAAATCTCACACTTATGACCAATCAAGTAATGCCTCCAAATCTTGAGAGCATGTACCACGGCTGCTAATTCTAGATCATGAATCGGATAATTTAACTCATGTTTTCTTAGCTATCTGGATGCATAGGCAACGACTCTGCCTTCTTGCATAAGAACGCCACCTAGACCTTACTGTGAGGCATCACAATAGATAGAGAAACTTTTGGTGAGATCAGGTAAGATGAGCACTGGGGCAGAAGTCAATCTCTTCTTCAACTCCTCAAAACTATCCTGACATTGCTTAGTCCATACAAATTTAGCATTCTTCTCTAACAAAGCAGTCATGGGCTTGGCTAGCTTAGAGAATCCCTCGATGAATCTCCTATAGTACCAAGCCATACCCAGAAAACTCCAAATCTCACTAACATCCTTAGGTGGCTTCCAACTCAACACATCTCTAACCTTCTTGGGATCCACTGCTACTCCTCCATTAGAGATTATGTGACCAAGGAAAGATACTTCTTTTAGCCAGAACTCACATTTGCTAAACTTAGCGTAAAGCTGATGTTCTCTAAGCTTCTGCAACACCAACCTCAAATGTTCTTCATGTTCTTCTTCATTCTTAGAGTACACTAATATATCATCAATGAATACGATAACAAACTTGTCAAGGTACTCCATGAACACTTTGTTCATCAGATACATGAAGTAAGTAGGTGCATTTGTCAGACCAAAAGACATGACTGTGAACTCATACAGTCCATATCGGGTCACAAAAGTAGTTTTGGGGATGTCAGTACGTCTTATCCTCAACTGATGATATCCAGATCAAAGGTCGATCTTGGAAAACACACAAGCCCCTTTCAACGAGTCAAATAGGTCATCGATTCTAGGCAGTGGGTACTTGTTCTTAATTGTGACCTCATTAAGTGACCTGTAATCTATGCACATCCTCTGTGTACCATCCTTCTTCTCTACAAACAGTACTGGTGCACCCCAAGGTGAAGAACTAGGTTGAGCATACCCCTTACCTAACAATTCCCTTAATTGTTTCTTAAGTTCTGCTAATTCATTCACTCCCATTCTATAGGGTCTCTTAGCTATGGGTGCAGTTCTAGGTAAAAGTTCAATTATAAACTCAATGTCTCGATCAGGTGGCATACCTGGCAATTCCTTAGGGAAGACATCTAGGTACTCATTTACTATCCTTATATCTTCTAAGGTTGTGCCCTCCAACTGATTAACCCGGTAGATTTCTACAGCTGACTGAGTTGCCACATACTCAACTTCCTCTCTAGATGAAGTGGTAAGATTCATAGAACTATTGCCACAATTAATAACTGCTTTCTACAACCTTAAACAATCCATACCCAAAATGACGTCAATACCAGATGAGTTTATGACTACAAGATTTGCTTGAAATTCTACCCCCCTTATGCTGAGACTAGTAGCTAAGCATATCCACTCTGCTTTCATTACCCCTCTAGGTGAGCTTACTAACATGTGTTTCTTCATAACACTTACTAGAATACCATGCTTCTTTATGAATGTATATGCTATGAAGGAATGTGAAGCACTAGAATCAAAAAGTACTGTAGCTGAGTTTGAGTTGACCAGAAACATACCGATCACCACATCTGGTGCCTCCTGAGCTGTTTCAGCGGTCACATGGTTCACCTTCCCCTGAACATAATTCTGCTGCATGTTAGCCGTCTTCTTGGAGGCATCTGTTGGAGTAATGTCCTGGCTCTCCACAATTGAAGCATTTATTATCATTAACTGCATTTGGCGCTTTTGGTGCGCCATTCCTCTGTGGAGCATTGGGGGCATTGTTCCTCACAGGTACATTGTTGGGCTGCTGTTGGCGCTGAGTTGGTGCTTTGTACTGCTGCTGCTATAGCTGTGCACGCTGGGGTTGCTGGTTACGATTGAGACCTGTCTGACCTTGATAGCGCTGCTAAGGTTGAGCTTGTTGAGGGTTGGCACAGAAGCGAGAGTTGCTCCTAGATTGTTGTCCTTGAAACTTCCTCTTTTTGTCCTCCATCTGGCGGCGCTTGTTCTCAATCACTAAAGCCTTATCCACCAGCTGCTGGAAGTTAGCAAAGGTATGAGACAGCAACTGGTACTAGAGGCCATCATTTAGACCCTCCATAAACAGCTCCTGCCTCTTTCCGTCCTCATCTACCTCAGTCGGTGCATACCATGACAATTGTATGAACTTGTCATGATATTCAGCAACGGTCATGCTCCCTTGCTTGAGAGCCAAGAACTCCTTCTTCTTCAGCTTCATCAGTCCTGCAGGCACATGGTGAGAGCGGAAGGCACTGCGAAACTCGGCCCAAGTGATGGGATTAGCTTCGGTACGGTCGAAGCGGAATGAGTCCCACCAATCCAGTGCAGCTCCTTGCAACTGTCCAGAAGCATATAAAACCTTCTCCTTATCATCACACTGGGCAATCTCCAGTTGCCTCTCAATGGCACGTAGCCAGTCGTCAGCCTAGAGTGGGTCGGCAGAGTGCTTGAATACGGGTGGGTATCCTTTCAGGAACTCTCCCCTCTTATCTCTGACATGAGGGGGTGCATTCCCATTCCCTTGCCCTATGTTCTACATGTTCTGGGCCATCTGCTGAAGCAACTGTGTCTGCATCATCATCAGCTGCTCCATGGTGACTGGAGGAGGTGGTGGCAGTTCCTTGCCTCCCTGGTTGTTCCTCCTGGTGTTCACCATCTGTAGATGCATCATATAAGTCTCAAGCATATAACTTTTAAAAGATACTGGTGTAACAAGGGTAGGTGTCACAAGATCAAGACAAGAGATATATGTAGGGTATACAAGAAGATATTTGTTCTGATTTTTCCGGCGAGTTGGACAACAGTAGTGCAGTAAAACAAGCATATCTCACTCTCTTTTTATCATCTGATTGTATATTTTACCTTTCTGGAAAGCTTATGAAATTCTCTACAACTTTCATTTAGAATACTTTTTCAGAATCTGACGTTTACTTAGTCAAATACAGATGACAAGCAGTACTGTTCCAGAATTCTGACAGCACAGAAACCTCAATTTACAACAGCTGTATCTCACAATTTATAATAGGTATTGAGGTGATTCCAGAGCCAAAAGAAAGATGTTGAAGTCTACTTATCTCCATAAAAATTTCATGACCATTGGACATCTAGATTATGAGATATGAACTGATAAAGACAGACTGCTTAGAATGATACAAAATGGACAGCATGATAAAACGAAACCCAACTATTTATTCATAATATCCTTAAACATTAACCTTAACTAAATGACCGTGGACATGCCCACAAGTCATCACAATCATATCAAAGATCCAAATCAAACATTGTTCATAATGATAAACATCCAACCATGAAAGTAACACTTGTTCAACCATTAAAAGAAAGAAACTAAACACTCTCTCGCGTATCTACGCGTGTTTATTGCATATTTTTAAGACTCTCCTATGGGTACGGGTCAACGTTGGTGCTGGTGTTGGGGTCTCCAAACTCTCCTCTGTTCCTCGGGGGCGACTGAGCAGGTACACCTGGCGTTTCCACATTTGGACCTCCTTGCTGCTGCTTCAGTGTAGCGTTCTCACGGGCAAGCTGTAGACAGGCCTTCGCCATGACATCGAGCTCGTCCAGAACCTGATCCAAGTCAGTGTTGGTCTCAGCCAAGCACAACAAGGTAGGCCTCAGCCTCAGGTTTGCCTCTCCAAGTGGTGCAGCGATGTTGCATGTAGACTGGGCGCTCCAATGGCGGGGAACATATCGGTTGTCCTCCCAGGCGATGTCGTCGAAGTGGCGGTTGCGGTTGACCATCAACGCCTATCGAGCTGCGTCCCTGATGATGGCCGCACGTGTGAGCCGTGCAGTGATGGCACGGTGGATGTAGCGCACCCGAGTCCCTTCTCGAATGTACACTTCTGTCTCCCAGAAGCCGGTGTAGTCAGGGTGGGTCCAATGCTCCATCCTGTACTGAACAGTGCCTCCGAGGTGGTAGCGATGTACAAGTGCGAGAAGCTTGGGGTGGTAGTAGGCATCACCCTCCAAGCCATAGTGGATCTCCGCGGTCCACCCCTGAGCCAACAATGCATTGTGATCATCATCACTATCATTACCCCCATTTCCATTGTCTCCTCCATCATCACGACCATCACCACTATCTCCACCATCATCACCTCCATCAGCATCAGAATCATTGAAGTCATCTCCATCATCAGGGTCACCAGCTCCCTCCTGGCCACCTTGTTCATGCTCCTCCATAGGATCCTCATTAGACTCCTCTATCTCAATGGGCTCCTTGAACATGGGTCCCTCTTCTATTTCTTCATCCATTGGATCTTCCAGCACGTCCTCCACAGGTTCCCCCATGGGCACCTCCACAGGCGGTTCCTCTTCCTGGTTCCTCAGAGCTTCCACCAGATGTGCCGGGACACGCTTGCCCAATGTGAACCTGGTCCTCCTGGTGGGCATCACGATGGTCCTCTTGCGTGGGGTCTGCTTGGTGCGGGCCATCTATAAGAATGAAAAGGTTGAGTATTAGAACAAAATAATTTTTGGCAACAGATAAAGAACAGAATATAAGCAAATATTTTATAGCAAATTAAAGGTAGTAAAGGATAATGTGATCCTAGAAACGTCTATTTCTAACTAGGTTGTTTGTCCTACAGTCAGTTATAGCTCTGATACAAATTTGTCGCACCCAATTTTGTATAGCAAAACTAGGTACTCATATATGTGCGTCCAGGATGTCCAAACATACACATATATCACAAATTGCAATAGTATCAAAGTAAAGTACTTATTACATCGCATATCTCATCATAAAATTAATATAAAGTTTGCTCAAAGGCAATATTATTACAATCATAGCGGAATAACTAGCCCAACTGCCACAGGGACTCCAACTGGTGAATGTCTCCCTAGCAGTCCTGGACATCCTCCGGGAACTCTTCATATCCCTTATCTGTTACCCATCCGGTATTTTCATTGGATGTAAAGCAAGTGTAAGCTCACCATGCTTAGCAAGTATATCAAAGGGGTTTATGAGGCTCAAAAAGGCTTGACACTGTTTGACTGCGGTTCGCAATTTTAGTTGATCAAATTTTAGCATCCTGAATCTCTACTTTAATGATCAGTCCCAATTCCCAGGTGATATTAAAGTATAGTCATATTTATCTCAATTCCCCACCATCCATAGTAACCACTAATCTTGAAGGATCTAGACCGCTCGTATCCGTGAGCACGGCTGTTATAACAGGTTAATTATTTCTGCAGAAATTATGCATCTTTACCCACCGAGCCGTGATTCCCAAAGCCGGGGTTCGCGAGACCCAGTGCACCTCTTCCTAGGAAGTGTGGCAGAGTTTCACTATGAAACCTTTAGCTAGTTGCACTAACAAGTCGAAGCTACAAAGGAGTGGCACACATGGGCATCACAGCATGGTACACACCCTAGCAGAAAAAGGAAAGATACCCTCTTACCCCTTACTAGAGCTATAGACGAGCTAGTACAATCTAGTTAATAGGTTAAAGTCAGAGCCATATGACACTCGGGGTTGTACGGACCCTCCTGGGTTGCCACTTCAGGATTAAGTCCTTATGGAGAGGTACTAGAGTACTCAACCCCGTACTCTAGCCCCCTATCTATTGCTAAAAAGCTCTAATTTATCACATTGCATATAGCCTTTAATCATGTTTAACAATTATTTTATGTTAAGCGCTGCAGCATCTATCCAAAATGCCTACCCAAAAACCTCAGGTATCAAGGATATGTGGTACAAGTAATCATCTAGGTAAAGTCCTTAAAGGCATTTCAAATTAAACACATGCATGAATATGAATGGTAATAGTTCAGAGGTAACAAGTAATCATCTAGGTAAAGTCCTTAAAGGCATTTCAAATTAAACACATGCATGAATATGAATGGTAATAGTTCAGAGGTAACAAGGGGCCTTTGGTACACTTGCCTTCCTCAAAGTCGTCCTAAAAGTACTGTTGATCCTGCTATGGGTCTTCAGTCACCTCAAATGGCTCACCCTCTAATCATGTTCCAATCACCAATCAAGCATCATACCAATCATTACATGCATACAAAATAGACTTCCATTAGAACAGTACACCAAATAGTAAAAACATAAGTTGAAAAGCTTATAAATCTATTCTACGTATTGCTACGAACACGTGAGCGAAAGAATCACTCAAATCGGACTTAAAACGCGAAAGTTATGCATGAAATAAGATGTAATGGCATTTCTATAAATAAAACAAACTTAAATTTGAATAAAATCATACTGTAACGTGTTCTTGGACTGCGGGTACTAATTCTGGAAAATACAGGGTCTAAAGTGAATAAAAATATGACTGAAAAACAATTGCTTTGAATTAAAATGGACTGCGGGTTGAATCTACAAAAATAGAGGGTTTTTTCTACAAAAGAGGCGCGCTTGACTGCGGGTTTGACCCGCTACGGTCTAGGCGGACGCGTGGCGGCTAGGGACTGGTGCGGTGCACCACGCGTACGCAGTGGACCGGTGAAGTGGGTGCTGACGCGACAACGTGGGCCGAGTCCACAGCTCCCGGTGGGCCGGTTATGATCCAACCGGTGCGATCTAATCCCAACCGTCCAGAGCCGATCGGATGGCACGGTGAGCCTCGCGCCGCTGCACAGGGTCGCCGGCGAGCATGCCATGGCCGGCGGCGACGGTGATCAACGATACGGCGTTCTAGCGCATGAAACAGTGAATGGAAGGCACGGGAAGGGTCGGGAGCTCACCGCGAGTCCGGTGGAGGCATTCACGGCGTTCGGGATGGGCTCCAGAGGCGAGGTCGATGGCGGCGGTGCTCTAGAGAGAGAGGGCATGTGGGTGAGGTTGAATCCGAGAAATTCGTGACCAATTCATGAAACCGGGGGTACCTAAGGGCGCGGGAGGTCACGACAAATCTCTGGGTGGCGTCGGCGTCGAGCTCCGAGGCGCGGGCGAGGGAGAGCTACGGCGGCGGCTGCTAAAAACCGAGAGCAGAGGATGGGAGAGGGTGAAGGGTTGGCACGGGGCTTTATAGGCCGGTCGGTGAGCGCTAGAAGGAAAGAGAGCGGGAGGATTTGGGCGGGATTGGCCACCTGCCATATGTGGGCGACGGCGGTGAGATTCCATGTTGGGCAGCGCCATCGGCGGCTAGAGAAAGGAAAGTGCCAGGGGAAGAAAGGAAAGGGTCGGGCAGAGAAGAAAGGAAAGGAAGAGAAGGGCGCTGACATGCGGGGCCGGAGGCGCAGTGAGTGAAGGGAGAAAGAGAGCGGGCGAGCGAGCGCATGCGGGCCGCGGTGCCCAGCTAGGCCGCGCGCTAGCGTGCGGTGCGCTATAGAGGAAGGCGCGAGGCAGGCCAAGCAGTGGGCCGCGCGGGCGAGGCAGAAGGCCGGGTGCTGAAGAAAAGAAGAAAAGGGAGGAAGGGCGCGGCTGGGCTGCCAGCGTGCCAGTGCGGGAAGGGGGAGAAAAAATGACTGGGCCAGAACCTGGGGTTGGGCTAGAATGGAAGAAAGGTAATTTTTTTCAAAAACAAAACTTTTTTCAAATCTATTTTCAATTCTAAGCCAAATTCAAATAGAATTTGAATTCAACTTTAAATCATCTCGCCCTACACTCAACCAAAAACCATATGCTTCGGCATGAATGCAACAACCATTGTTTCTAATCCTTATAGTATATTTTATTTATCCAACATTTATTATTTAGCCTAAGTTAAAAATTCCTAGAAAATTTAATAAATGTTAAGAATTAATTGCTAATTTGTAGTAAGAATTTTGGGTGTTACAATGATGCTCATCTCTACAAATAGTTGCAACCAAAATAATTTATTAAAGTTTTATGAACTCGGATGAAGACAAATTTCATATCAAAATTAATGTCGTCGACTTGATCTACAACTTTGTAGTTGAAAAGTTTTTTATATAAAATTGTTTAGAGTCCTAAAACTATTGTTTTAAGTTCACAGATTTTGAAATTTAAAATTTAAAATTTTCAAACAACCTTGGATGTTGACATGGTCTATACCAAAGTTATAATTCTCAATACAATCTACAACTTTGTAGTTAAAAAGTTTTTATTTGAAGTCGTTAGAGTCCCAAAAATGTGTTCTAAATTCATAGATTTTAAAATTCAAAATTTAGAATTTCTAATGACCTTGAATGTTCACACGTTAATACCAATGTTGATCTACATTTTTTCTGTTGGTAAGTTTTTGAATTAAAGTTGTTTCGTGTCTCAAATATTTATTTAAACTCACGTATTTTGATATTCAAATTTTTTATTTTTCAAACAATCTCGGATAGAATTTCTCAAAATTTTTGAATTGAAGTTTTTGAATTTCTCAAAGTTGTTGTCCTTAACAATATTTAAAATTTTGTAGTTGAAACTTTTTTCATTTGAGTTTATTTAGTAGTCAAAATATTTAATACAAGATTACGAAATATCAATAAAAAATATAGAATCCTATGTATACTCACAAGTGATTATGTGGTATAGTGGTAAGGAGTTGTTAGTGTTAAGTTGTAGATCAGGGGTACAAGTAGCAATTAACATTAACCTTTGGTTAGAGGCGGACAATCTGTCCACCTCTAAAAATATTTTCCGTACTAGTGCCTCTTCACTAAGGGCATGTTTGATATGAGAATCTTCTTGATAGTGAATGTAGAGTTTGGATTCTGGATAAAAAATGAGAGGTGCTTAGATTTCATTCTCATAGAGCCCTAGTGATTATTGTCTTTGCATACTAATAATCTCT
Source organism: Miscanthus floridulus (assembly GCF_019320115.1). Classification (NCBI taxonomy): domain Eukaryota; kingdom Viridiplantae; phylum Streptophyta; class Magnoliopsida; order Poales; family Poaceae; genus Miscanthus; species Miscanthus floridulus. The sequence continues at coordinate 142,705,181 of NC_089581.1, read as the reverse complement.
AAATAGCAGGTTTGTGGTAGATAGCTGAGTGACTCTGGAATCCAATTGTTTGGATCCCATTTTTGTTTCTTATCTCATTTTCATTTTTTTTTGAGAGATCCAAACATGATCTAAATAAGGCTAACTATTGGTTAGGGCCTGTTTGAAACACCGAACTAAAGTTTAGTCCGTCGTTGAATAATAGGCTAGACGTGAACTAATTAATTTTTTCTAATGAGTTCTATTCATCAATGCGAAAGGGCATCTAGCCTAATGGTTAGAGCTCCTAAGTAGCATCCAGCAAGCCTGGGTTCGACTCCCATGGGAGCGAATTAAAAGGTCTAAAATAAAAAATATAAAAAAATAGGAAGCTGGTTGGATCAAACTCACCTTAACAACGAAGGATTCCAATAAACGATGAGCCACCTTTTTAAATAATGGTGGCATTCATTCGTCTCCCTTTTGTAACAGGATCGGAAGCAGTTGTATATGCATGCAATGCAAAGTTCTCACATAGAGCTACCGTTTATAATGTCTCTCTCCATCTTTGGGACACTCAACCCGTTAATTAGCTCGCTAGTGCATGGAGTCATGGACATCGTCGAAGCTCCCCTCTCCTTGCTAAAAGAAAAAAGCTCTCTCTTTAATTTGTCGCCATCGTCGTCGCATCAACATCCATCTACCGATGTATGTTCAACACGGTGAGCAAAACTGCAGTTTGCAGCTGCCAGCTGGCAGCGCCGCGGAGGCTTATCGAGGGATTGCTAGCTTGCATTGACAGGTCACTATTCGGCTTAGCACACTCTATAAATAGTCGCGCATTATTGAGTGAGAACAGAACATGCATACTACATACTTTGACTCTTTAATTTGAGTGGATACATATACAATGTGACCTTGCTCGATCTATCGGTTAGGTTACATGTTAGCTTACATTTGTTATGCCAAAAGGCAGGTGTCCGTACATTCCCAGTGGGGGAAGCGATAAAAAGCGTTAGGCATGCGCACATAATCACATCAACAATCTTCCCCTGGTGTGCATGCAATCCTTTCCGCTCATAGAATCATAGATCATCATCAAATCAGTGCACAGCTAGCTGGCACGGAGGTTTTTCCTGACAGCTAGAAACGGTCAGGAAATCTTGGAAAACCATCAGGAATCATGTTCCTGTTGGGCAACCGTCAGGAAACTGCCGACAAGAACAGGTCGATAGGAAAGGTGGGTTACTCCTGACGGCCAGCCAACAGGAATGTTTTCCTGACGGCTAACTTTTGCGTCTAGGCTCATTACTGACGGCTAACGTGCGTCTGCGTCCAGGCTCATTCCTGCATGCACAAGAGTCTACGTGCTAGTCAACAACATGGATGTCTAGTCCCTCGTACACACATTATATTTGGACTTGCATGTCTACGTGTAGAAGCACATCGATCTGTCGCCTGTGCACACATACATGTATATATACGGCTAAAATTTCTCTAGAGGGACCGACTTTGGAGCATATTGGACCTTTATAGGATTTATTTAGGAGATTCATGTAAAATTCACAAGGTTAGGCAAATGGCTCTATCCTGAGACACACACACACACACACACACTATTGTAACCTACAAATCAGGTGCCAAAACTGTCCACCACTGCAAAAAGCTGTAAAGCTTATATACTCGCTTCACATAAAAGCTCTAATTTTTGGCCCAGTATGTCACAGTAGAAGACTTCAGAAGAAGAGAGTTTTTACGGCACTAGCTAGAAATGTACCGTACCCATATATGCTTAATTAGTATCAAAGGTAGCATATTTGGTACCAAAACCTCTACTTGAAATCGTGTGCCTATTGCTTGCTACCTACCTTTCCAAGGATATATACCAACAACTTTTTTTTTGTAAATTTATTCATATATTTACAACCCCCACAGCTCACACATGATCATGCACATATACATGATCATGCACATATATCAGCTAGCTGCCTCTAAACTTATTTGGGGGTCTCATAAAAATTGAAGCTTTTTATTATTCAACGATCTAGGTGGCCTAGGTGTATAGCTAATCCATATATAGAAACAAAAAGTACAAAACAATTCAACTACATCTCCTTCATTTTGTACTTTTTTACTCGTACGGAAGTTAGGTCATCAGAATCTCGTACATTAACGATGATCAGCACACATAGAGTAGAGAGTACTAATAATAATATATAGCTATATTTGCTAAGTCAGTGCCACTTCCACACATTCATCATTTTTTTAGCTGAGAGATCGATCGCACCCATGTTATATCATGCCACTCGTCGGATTATAAAATCCCAGCTGTTCAGTTAGGAGGAAAGGCCGGCATTGTCTAATCTCGCAATAAAGCATCAAGAGACTGCTAGTCTATTCATTAATTTCTTATATAAAAAGCAATAGTACACCAGAATGAATTACTACGCTTAATGCCTTGTGAATTTCACCATGGCAGTAAATATGTTTGTTTTTCACAATAACAGTTAACTGTCACTCAATTTGTAACTTAAATTGGAGTCATTTTGACCCCTGAAACAATTGTATTTTAGAAGCTTTACAACTTTAGTTCTCAAATGCTTGAGTTGTTATCGCTGATGGAAATGAATTGGAGGTCATGCATTAGTATGCTTGCATCGATTGTGAGAGCACCTAGTGATAATAATACATGGTCTAAGAGCAAATATGAAAGGATGTAAATCTCAGCAACACAAGTGTAGAAAAGAAAGTCTGGAGAAAAATATGTTTATTATCAAGAGAACCAAAGAGGTAGAAGGTAGAGAGGAGAGAAATGCAAGGAGCAAACAAAGATGCAAGTTTTGGGTTTATGATATTTAGAAAATGAACTGTGTATTTGTGTGATGTACAAAAGAAAAGTTTTTTCGTTCTGGTTAAATCAACTTGTGCTAATGTGATCTTTGTTAAACTTTTATGGATTTTTATTACTTATATTTGGCATCATAACCAGGTTATATCGCTTTCGATTCACCATAATAATTGTATTGCTTCTAGCATCTGTTTTTTGAAAAGAATTGCTTCTAGCATCTTGTACATGTCGTGTAAGGATTTATGCAACATCAAAGTTTATTATCCATTGTAACACCCTAAAATTTGCATGATTTTAAAATAGGAGAAAATGATTTAATTATACATTTTGTGAGCAATTAAATTTAGGAAAATAATAATTTTGTTAAAAATAAAATCACATATAGGTCTACATACATGTGTGTGCATCCATGCTGCTGCATATTTATTTTGTGATGCTTTCGTTTGATTGGAATTTGCAAAAGAATTTGAATTTGAGTTTAAATTGGATTTAAAATTGTATTAAGAAAATAGAAAAGGAGTTTTATTTTTCTTCTCTCCCTCCCTTGATTTTGGCCCGAGCAGCCCAGCTCCAGCCCGGCCCCCGCTCCCGCCACAGCCTAGCTTGGCTGGCTTCCCCGCATGGCCCAGTTTTCCCGCCACGCCTCGCTCTTCTCCCGTTTCGGCCCATTCAGTAGGCCGGCCTAGCAGCAGCCGCGGGCGCCGCTCTCTCTCTCTCTCCCCTGTGACGCTGACGGCCCGGCCCTAGCTGTCATACGCCTTCCCTCACCTCCAGCTCGAGTCTAGGCCAGACTCTTCGCCGCCGCCTAGTCGGAGTCCGCGCCACCCACGCCTCCTTCCTTGCCTTGCGCCCCACATTGCTTTCCGGCCATAAATACCGGATGCCCGCATCATGCCGCTCCCATCTCGAGCTTCGGAGCCGTAGCCGCCTCGTCAAGACATCGAGCCCTAGCGCCGCCGCCATCACCATCGCTGCCGTCGCCGAGCGTTGCTTTCTGTGTTGTCACCGACCATGTGAACTACTTGGGTGAGTTCGCCTTGCTCTCCTCTACCTCCCGGTGTTTTCGGTTCGTCCAGCCGTGGTCCATAGGTCATATCCCATGTGCGCCGCCCGCTTCGGCCATGGCGCCGCCATCGGGGCTCGCCGCCGACCTCGCCGGCATTTCTTTTCCCCTCCCATCTAATCTGAGCCATCCAGATTCAATCGTACCCCTTTGCCTGTCGTTTTGCAAAAAGACCCTTATAATTATTTGGATCTCAACCCGCAGTCCAATGTGCAAATCCAGAATACGCATTCTTCTTTTAAAAGTATAGTTTCTTTTGGTTTAGATCCAAAATATGTTTTCATCTATTTACAGTTTTGCCACTAATCTTGTTTTAGTCATAAAATTTTTATTTTAACTCTGATTTGATCCGTTCAAGTTGCATTAGGTTCGTAATTGAGTAATCTACATGTTCATACTACAGTTAAGTATGTTTTCAACTTTTAAAATTCTAGTTTAGATTTAATATATTATTTTAATAAAAGAAGTCTTGTTTAATACATAACTTCTTCGTTTTAGCTCCGATTTTCGTGATCTTTGTGTCTGTGTGTTCGTAGTGAGACGTAGATTCGTTTTACAAACTTTTCATCTTGACTTTATGTTGATTGGTGTATTGTTCTAATCTATAGCTTTTGTTTGCTATGCATGATTGCTTATGGATGCTTGTATGTTGCTGTGATTATCGAGTATAGATGGTAAGCAATTCGTGGGTGATCAAGAGTACTACTTTGACGAGTAGGATCAACAGAAGCACTTTGTTCAAGGCAAGTATAGCATAGGATCATCCTTGTTTCCTATCAACTTTAATACATTTAATTCATATTGCATGTGTCACCTTGATAGGGATTCCCTAGAATTGAACTTATACCTTGTCTCCTATGGGATATGCATTGGGTAGCTTCGCTAGTGCTTAACTAAACCATGATCTTGTAACTTGTCTAATGGTATATGCAATAAACCTTAAAACATGACTTTTAGCAACTTGGAAACAGAGGCTGGAGTGTTTAGCTACTTTCTAAATGCTTTAGATTCCTCTCCCTAAGCACTTATCTGTAAGTGATCATCCGGGACTTACAGTACAGCTATGAGGGCTTCATGGCTCTGGCTTTAGCTCAGTATGAGGACCTTTTCTAGCTTGTTAGTGGTTACCTTTATTAGCGTAAGAATGGCTTGACGAATCAGGTATAGGAAAGCCTCTACTCTTATGTGTATAGCCGTGATGGAATTGTGCCATTCGCCAGGGGGTTTCTATATCTGTTTACTGAGTGAATTTAATGGCCCTAATTTGTTAGATGAACCTTTGAAAGTCTTCATAGTGACTCCTATCTGCTCACCTTGGATGTGTTTTGGGAGTAATTAACCCGGGCATATGGGAATCACGACTCACAGTGAAAGTGTACAACCTCTGTAGAGTGTAAAACTGGTATATCAGTCGTGCTCACGGTCATGAGCGGCCTTGGAATATTTACGGAATAGATGATCACTAAGAATTATCCGTTTATGCTATTCATTATTCATGTTTACATTGATCATGTGTTTTACTTTGGGAATTGAAACAACTTGTTGCTACTCTTATGCTAAAATTATGACAACTAAAAGCTGAATGCTGTTAAACATGTGTCAAGCCTTTTGAGCCTCATGAACCCCATGTTACACTTATTGAGTACGACACGTACTTACACTTGTTTATTTTTATTATTTGGATTACTAGATGGGTAACAGATGGCTATGGTAATGATGACTTTCCCAAGGATTACTAGACTTATGGTCAACCAGTTGACATCCCTATGATATAGAGCTGCCGCGAGAGATTTTTCTTTATACTTCCGCTATATTTATGTGAAGACTATGTCTTATTATTCGTGATATAATAAACACATGTGATGATACTATTTATAATTTATCGGCTTACGTGTGTGACTGATCTCTGGGCTCACATAAGATTATGCATCCTATTTTATCTTTCAAATCGGGTGTGAAGATTGGTATCAGAGCCGTGTTGACTGTAGGACGCAAGCCTAGTTAGCAATTGTCATTTTAGCTTCTTTTGCTTCACTCATTTCATGCTTCCCATCTTACCCTTGTTATTTGCTAAATTTTATGCTTCTTTTGCCTCACTCTGTTATGAAAATTATTGCTTCTAATCTGACTAGATCTAATTCTGTAGATGCCTCATGCCAATAAGACCGCTCGCATCAGCACCGGAGGCTACTACCCGCCTCATGGCTTGTATGAGTCCATGGAGCCACGTGAGGAGTAGGAACCCTAGGAGCAAGAAGTTGACTCATCAGCACCTGCACCTACGCCTAAGCCATTCCAGGAAGAGCCTAAAGAAGAAGAATCAGAAGAAGTGGAGGTCATTGTATTGTCTGATGAGGAGGAGGACGACGTCGTTCAAGAAGATTAGCCTACCCTTGCCATGGGATGGACTACAAAGATCTGGTACAAGCTGGGGTGTGAATCCTCCGTCTCGCACCACCGACTTATGGGGATTCTTCAGACCTACTACGCTGATTGGGACGCAGCTGTTGAGTACGTCTACAACATGCATACGCACCCTCTGGAGGACACTTATTGGAAGACCAGGGTGTGCATCTCCATCCGGGATGGAGAGAAGAAAGCATACCAGCTGGACTCAAACTATGCGCACATAAGATTATGCATCCTATTTTATCCTTAAAACCAGGTGTGACATCCATGTTGCATAGATGGTATACATGGGCAATGCATGTGCTTATTTATGTATTTGTGCTATCAAAGTTTCTCTCACAAATTTTTGCACGATGTTTTGATGTATCGTTTCTCTCACAAGTTTTTCTCTCAGAGAATCACTTCTCATAGAGAAGTCAGAGGGAGGAGCTATACCAAACTGGCCATGCATTAATAGTATATATTTCCATTGTGCCACTCTGTTTCCTTAATGTATCATCGACATTAATACTTATCCCATAAGATTCTAGCTTGTGTAAAAGGAGAGACGGAAGGGGGGGGGCAAGCACCCCTAAATGTTAGGATTCGAATAGAGTATCTCTTCTAATCATTACGCTAATCAAAGGTGGTCTAAATCAGTTTAGATACCCTCTTGTGTATATTATAGTAATTCACACTACTACAAAATCGATTTTTAGGGGTGGCTCGTAACCATTTGTAGGGGCGGTTTGGCCAGCCGCCCCTACCTAACCGTCTCTACAAATCATGCATTTATAGGGGTGGTTCCCAGTTGTAGGGCAGCTCGTATTACCAGCCGCCCCTACAAATTGATTTATAGGGGTGGCTCGTATTACTAGCCACCCCTACAAATCAATTTGTAGGGGCGACTGTAGTACCAGCCGCCCCTACAAACAAGTATTTGTAGAGGCGGTTCAATCTAGAACCGCCCCTACAGTACGTTTTCTCGCCAAAAAAATTCAAATTTATAATTCAAAATCATGTTGCCGAACGTCCCACGACCAACGTTCCGAACCGCGTTTGCGTTGCCGAACGCCCCACGACCAACGTTCCGAACCGCCTTTGCGTTGCCGAACGCCCCATGACCAACGTTCCGAACCGCGTTCACGTTGCTGAACGCCCCACGATCAACGTTCTGAACCGTGTTTGCGTTGCCGAACGCCCCGCGACCGCGACTACAAGCACAAGAGTATTCTATAAACTACAATTATAAGTCCAATTCACAAGAATATATACAATCCATCATTAAATATACAAATTCCATACACATTCTTATCATCATCCTAGAGCTAGCCTTTCAGTCTCACGAAGGTGTTGGTACTGAGGATTTGTACCTAACTCAGACTCCCGGTCATGGTAGGCGCCTCTGACATGTACAATCTGGTCTAATATGAAGTTGCAAAGGTCGCTGACGAGCTCTAAGAGTTGGTCATCCTTGTATGGGTCTCTTTTCATTCCTTTCTCTTCTCTCCACTACAAGAGAATAAGTTTCGGTTTAGTATTTCATACCATGTACGAAGTTTTTATACTATAGGTGAAGAGGTTCAAACTTACCCTTAAGAGGTGTCTCCTGTAGGAACTGGTGTTACTCATCATAGAACATATATAGTATCCACAATGTACACTCCCAGGCCTCTGTTTGGGGCACTATGTGTTTTGCATATGAAAATGTTAAGTAATGCTTTTGACAGCCATGTAACGGAGTACTGAAGAAGTGAGTTACACTTACCGCACATAGTGTTTTATAGCCAGCTTTTCCTTCCTTGCTGGATCATGCCTTCCATGATGATTAGTGACAGAGAACCTAAATGCCTTGTTTGAATTATTTTAGCAAATACAACTTGTTAGTATCCAAAAGTGAATGTTACAAGTATGTATACAAACATATAAGCTAACGAGGATTGTCGATATGTATACATCTTGAGAATCGATATGAAGTCTTTGTATGTCACCGTGTCCCTATCTAATGAATCAAAGACCCATGCCATGCTCCTCCCAACATCGACGGCTATACAAATCCAGTGGTTGCTGCATGGATTTAATCATAGAACTAGATAAGCTCTTTTGCATTGAATAAAATATATCGAACAAAGCTTTAAGTATAGAGTTGAACTTACTCAAAGTTGTATGGTAGCCATATAGTAGAGTGTTGTTGGAGATTTTTGAAAGCCAGGGCAATGTATGCCGCAACCTTAAGGGACTCTTCCCTTAGTTTCACCGAATGGATGCGCTCTTTCTCCCGAAGAGTCTTTGCAGCAGCTAGCTCTTTGGCATCCAGTGTCCACCGTTTAGGGTAATTAAAATTTGTTTGGCCTATAGGTTGAGGGTCTACATACCCGGCTTTCACACTTGGCATTTGTTTGACAATGTGCACTTGCATTCTACAAATCACGACATGGGTTAGTTACAACAAAATTCAAAGATTACATTCATATCATATCGGGAGAACAAGGACTTACAGGCACCACGTGCGAATTAGATTCATCTCCATTTCTCCTAGGTGAAAGCATGTGTGCATGTCATTGAAGTCAAAGACAATTTTCTCAGCTGGGCTTCCAAATGTGCCAGTGGGGAAGCATGCTTGTATGATATCTATGCTCGTTGGGAGAACACGCAAGTACCAATCATGGAACCTTCTCATTCCAAGTGGTAGGCGCTGGATGTCCTGGTTTGGTAGGAAGGGCTTACCTATTTCATATGTTTTTGGGTAATCCTTTGACCATTTGATGGCATCAACATTTGGATACCGCTTTGCAATTTGGTGGAGTTTGCTAGTGATGGCCTCCTCAAAACCCCGTGATGGGATTTTTTAACTTGGTTCTCAGGCTTGAACTGGTCATGGGAATACCACTTGGACACCGACGAGATGTCTTTGATTGGAACATAAACTGGCCTTATGTTGATTGGAATCTTCCTTTGAAGTTCCCATTCAGGCACGTCCTCATCTTCTTGTGCATCACCTTCTTCAGGAGGCACTCATTGTTCATGTATCGGTTGTGCTTGTTGAGAAGACTGTGGCATCTCATCATGCACTTGCTCGATATGAGCTGAAGAAGGTTGTGGCATCTCATCAGGCACATGCTCGCTAAAAGGCGGGGAAGATTGTGGCATCTTAGGAATGTGGGGGTCATGAGACAGTGAAAATATCTCCCTAACCTCAACAACTCGCTCCAAATTTGGGAGAGGGGGAGGCAACGAAGAAGCAGTCAATATAATGTCCCATTTGTGCCAAATGATGAACTGCCCCATAACGTCTTCGAGTAACACCAGCCCCTCGGGAGTTGTGTAGTCTATCCTCCACTGCATGAACTCGGGCTTCACTATATGCACCTTGACCCTAGTGTAGTCTGATGGTATCTTATTATTGTGGTGTAAGCCACCAGGAGGATGTGCCACACCCGTTACCACCTCCATCACAGTGTTCTGTCGGCCGCTGAGAAACACCAAGGTGCAACTAGTTGGTTCCCATATGCGATCGACTAGGGTTGTGGCTGTAGTGGAACCTTGGCTGCTAGAAACTTTCAGAGGGCTGCCAACTAATGCCAGTTCTCCCGACGACATCACTAATATCCATGGCTCCGTAGACAGTCCTTGCTCCTCCAGCGCCTTCGTAACTAGAGCCTTCACTTGGAGCTCAAGACTAGTCTCCTAGTCTCGGCCATGTTTCTTGTACATGTGCATGTCCTCTTCGAATCTATGCTTCTAGGTCATCCTTTTCCTTAGCCTCTTGGTGCGGCCTATGTGCTCCTTGTTTCCCAAGCCAAGGCTAAGCTTGTCCCTCTCTCTGGAAGGATTGAATGAGCCCTTCTCCTTGTCTTCACCATATTTTAGTATCCTTGATACCACCTCTTGGGTCTCCGACTTATCAAACTTAAGATTACTGCCGAATGATTCTATACTCCTTGCATATATCTAGTTCCTTGAGCGTACCTTCAAATTCATCACATCGATATTCTCAGCAGCTGCGGCCTCTTCGTCCATCTTCCTAAACTATTCTTCCTTGGCATAGTAGCCACCGGGGTCTAGATGATGGTGGTGTTTGTTCCTCTTCGCTAGCTCGGTGTTACGGGCACTGAGCTCCAATGCCTCCGGTGAAGCCTTCTGAGCCACGAGCTCCTCCCATTGACTAGGAGTTATTTTGCCGAACTCGTTGAAGGGAGTTAACCCCTTTTGGATATACTTCGTGTTGAGCTCCGACCTCCAATGTCGAAATGACTCCCATTATCCTGATAGCATTTTTTTACCAATTCGTGCTTACCCTTTGGAAATCTAAAATTGACCTTCAGCTGCCTATCCCATAGTGCATTTTTTGTGTTCTCCGGTACCACTTTCCAGTTAGGGATTTCTAGGTTCAATTTATCTCTTACTAGGGCCCCGATCGCATTACGGAATCGTCCTCTTAATCCCTTTGGCTCAAGGATCTCCCCTGCTGGCCCGACCTCCGTTATCACATAGCAAGCCCTATCTGGATATAGATTTCCTTTTCTATCCCCTCGTTTCCTCTTAGGCTTGGTAGTCATGGTTGTGTCTTGAGGTTGTGGAGCAGAGGCATCGTGATCCGTCTCTGTGGCTATTGCCTCTGTTCTCCTTTCCTCTACTCCGTCTTATCCAGCGAGATGTCGCGGACGTCGATGTCGTCTTTTCTGAGTTTCAGGAGGGACCTGTATATACGATAGGTTAAAGTGTTTGCAGAGGTAACACAGCCAAAGCTTTAGCAAAATTTATAAGCTAAGGCTTTTTCCCTACCTCCTCATTCGGGTCAAAATCCTTGTCCAAATCTTCTTTCGTTGGCCTCCTTCTGGCTTCACGTGGGAAAGGATCCTCGAGACTTTCATATCCCTCTTCTGAGTCATCATCATCATCATCCTCTTCTTCTTCGCCTTCAGCAGCCTCTCCTACTCCCCCTTCCTCCTCGTCACACTGCTCCTGAGTAAGCATCACTTCTAGATCCTTTTCTACCTTGTTATCGAACTGTTCCTGAGTAAGCTGGTCCTCTAGTGCTTGCTCCTCATAGGTTGGCTGCTCATTATGCTCGGGGCATCAGGCTGCACTATCTGGTGTCCGCGACATTATTTTGCGCTTTGTTCTAATAGATGGAAGAAAGTGTGCTTTAGGTACGCGAGAAGGTATAAGAAATAAAAAAGATCTATAAACCAAAGTAGTCCTATAAAACAACAATATATCAAAAAAATGAGTAGTAGCAGTAGTAGAGGCCTCAGAAACATATCAATCATCATTTGATCATGAACTTGGAGCATCAAGGCATTATAACAGAGAAGAGAGGAGAAGGTAATGTAGGGGTGGCTGCTAATGATGCCAAGTTCCTCACAAGTTCTTGATCATCAGCTCATATTTCATATAATGTATGGACTTGGATAATTTCATCATCGGCAAAACAAAGGAGAGGAGAGGAGAGGGGAGATTTGGCAAAAAAAAGTAGGTGCTGCTTCTAAAACATAGAGGATAGGAAATGTGACAACAAATAGAGGAGAGGGGAGATTTGGCAAAAAAAACAGGTGTTGCTTCCTAGAAAAAGCAACAGCTGCCATACTGACTTTGCTCGATCACACATGAACATCATATGCTTAATATCTTCCGAACCTGATAAGCAGATCGGACAATCAAAGTAGTAGACAGTAGTAGTAGAGAAGTAGTAGAAGTAGCAAAAAAAGCAACGGCTGCTTAGGAGAGGAGAGGAGTAGAGTGGAGTAGAGGAGAGTAGTAGTAGAAGAGGAGTACAGAGAAGACAGCAAGTACAGAGAAGATTAGTAGCCACCAGCCACAATAGTGTATTTTTAATTTTTACTAAAACTTGAGGATCATCATAATACTGACAAATGACAATGTAAGAAGAATATATATCATCAACTGTATGATATTATTTGCCAAAATAATAATATAAATGCAAGGATTATTTTTACTCAGCAGATATTTATTTCCAAAAAATAAAACTGGATGAATCGAAGTCCCACTAATTAAACAAACAAGTGCAAGGCTGCAAGCATACAATGAAAGAAGAGCATAAGAGTGTAAACTGACCGATAAAAATGAACTATAATGGATTAACATATCTATAATCATTATTGCCACTTATTTTTCAAACATTTCAGTATGTAAGAGCATTGCCCAACACCAAAAAAAAGTCACTGAACATGGTCATAGTGTAATCATCAACTGTACAAGCCACACTAAAACCCAAAAGGACAAATCATGACAAAAGGCGATATTGTTAGAACAGGCACTCACATTCAAAACCACATTCTGCTGAATACCAGTGACATAAGTTTTTTTTAGGAAAGAATGCATAGTACCAACATAATAGGAACCCCAAACATTGCATTGACTCTCACAGAAATTTCAGAGGAAGCTTGGCTATTGGGCATGGCTGCGGCTAAGGCACTAGAGGAGTCTAGGGCATCTATTTAGGCAGCTTTGGGTCTTTTTTCTCTTCTAAATGTAACAGAGAACCAACCAGGGTCGGCTTATATTGGGAGCTAAATTCTTTTTCTTAATAAGAAGATGTGTGGCTCCTGCATATTTGTGGAAAAAAAGCATAACAGGGAACAAATAGATTGTAGTGATTTAGCCATTTAAAGGACGCCTAATATGCAGTTCATGATTTCTAAATGCATCGTAGCTCTTCGCAAACTGGTGATCACTACATTCGAGATAATAATCAGCTATTAAGGCAAACCGAACCTAGAAGAGACCATTGAAATTTGGGAGCCTAAAAAATATTAAAAAATCATTTTTTACGTAGTATCATACGTTGCACTGCTCTTGGAGGTTGATCATTTTTACATGTATTTTATCTTTATATCACAAAACTTATGTTTGTGTAATGGTTGTATTTTATCTTTATATCACAAATGACAATGGCAGCCTCCCCAGTATCAAATCCTTGCTCCCCCGTATGTGTAGAAGAACGAGTTAATGGGCTGGACTTTTCAAATATGATTGATCACCCTTGTGGTCTTGTCTTGTCTTATCACTTACCTTTATTGAATCTTATTTATCAGTTTGCACTTCCTTTAATTTTCTCCAAAAACGGACTAAGAACAGCCGTATTAGGGGGTGTTTGGTTCGAGCTACTAAACTTTAGTAGCTACTAAACAGTTTAGTCACTTTTAGTAACTCCAGAGTCACTAGAGAGAACTAAAGCCCTTTTAGTAGCTTTTAGTCATAGCGTTTGGCTAAAAAGTTACTAAAATAACTAAAAGCTACTAAATTTAGTAGCTATTAGGCGAACCAAACAGACCCTTGGTCCATGCGGGAATGGCGCCCTATGCTGTCGGCAACCGAGTGGTATGCAAAAAGAAGATTCCTCGTCACATCAAATTTGTGGTATATGCATGGAGTACTAAATGTTGACGAAATCAAAACATAATTGCACAGTTTGGTTGTACTTTACGAGACAAACGTTTTGAGTCTAATTAGTCAATGTTTGGACAATTATTACCAAATAAAAACGAAAAGCTACTGTAACTACAGTACCTCCATGAAATCCGGCGGCGCCGAATTGGGGACCAACTAAACGTGGCCAAGGTTGGCAACCAATATTCTATCATCCTCCAATCCTCCATCATGTTTAATTACACAGTGTGCTACAGTGCGAGACACTAGCCCTGCGCGTGCGAAGATCTTGCGCGGTATCTTTGCCATTACATACAAGAAACACGAGTTGCGCGCGACGCCCTTTTGGTGCCATCTGTCCCACCCAGAACTGATGATCCACACTTTCTATATATACTACTAGTAACAGTGGTGTGGTGTTCGCACGCACCGAGTGAGCCCTAGTGCACATCGATGATGCAAAAGTGCAGACATAGCCAGATACATATCTATTTATTATTTTCCCGTTAATAATGGAACTCGTGAATGGTTATTACTGTTAGAAACCAGCTTCGCGTATATATACTTTCACCTGCAGAAAGCTACCGTAGTAGTACTATAAGCTGATGTAGCTAGTGCTCTCTAGCCTGACAATTAGCTTTGCAGTAGTTTTTGAAACATCTTAGGCCGCGTTTAGAAGCCAAAAATTTTTGGTTTTGGGTACTGTAGCCCGTTTGTTTGTATTTTGCAATTAGTGTCTAATTATGGACTAATTAGGTTTAAAAGTTTCGTCTCGCGATTTCTCACCCAACTGTGTAATTAGTTTTTTTTCGTCTATATTTAGTACTCTATGCATGTACCGCAAGATTCGATGTGACGGGTACTATTCAAAAAATTTTGGGAACTAAACAGGGCCTTAGCTTTGCAGTAGTAGAAGTAGAGATGGATGCATATGCTTTGAGCAGCCTGCACGGCTGACCGAGCCACCGGATAGGCTATCCATCTCTTGTACCCTAGTGATCGATCTACTGACATCTGGATATGGGCAAAGATAGGAGATTGATGCCAAGCTAGGAGTAAATTAATGAAGCTACGGCCTTACTTCATTCCATTCCTCCACATGGTGATGACGCTACTTTAGTTGCTTACGACGAGATAACACGTGTTATTAATTTGACCAGCCAATGCCCGGAGCTTCTCATGCATGCTAAAGTGTCCGAGGTCACTATACGGCCCGGCAACCTTAGCTATTGATCATGCTCACAAATATCTGATATACTACTATACATATATAAGCTACTTTTAGTTTAGTATTCAAAGACGAGGTTTTGATTGTCTCAATAAATGTCACAAATAAATTTCTTTCTTTCACACAACCGCGGAGAGCCACTATCGAGCCATGCATATGGTATATATATTGTAACATACTTCATCAGATCGACAATATTCAATCCTCTATATCTAGTTAAAGCGAATTAAGAAAGCCCAACTCTGACGTCTAGCTAGAGAATTGTACTGCAGAAGATTGAGAAAGCCTCGTCTCCTTAAAAAAAACGAACTCTAAGATATACTACATCCGTCTTGAAATATAGTGCATTGCGACTAACAAAATTTGTACTGAAACAAAGTGCATTCTATATATACGTAATAACTATACCTAAATTTGACAAAGTTTGTTAAGATGGAAACCATATTTTAAGGAATAAACTCCTTAATTGGATATAATCTATAGGTACATGCATCATTTGAGTGTTCCCTTGAGTTGTCTTAAAAATTTTAGAATGCACGCACTATGGGCCTGTTTGGTTGGAGGTCTAGATGATTTGCGGCAAAAAGTGTTGCCTGAGAGCTGCCTGGAAATTTGATAGAATCTGCCTGGTGAGGCAAATAGATGATAGTTTGTTTGGTTGGAAGCGTGTGCTTGAACACTGATGTAGATAAAAATAAAACATTATTCTGTTTACTATTGTCGTGTATGATTAGCTAAACACTAACTATTTATATATTTCT
Organism: Miscanthus floridulus; assembly: GCF_019320115.1. Classification (NCBI taxonomy): domain Eukaryota; kingdom Viridiplantae; phylum Streptophyta; class Magnoliopsida; order Poales; family Poaceae; genus Miscanthus; species Miscanthus floridulus. The sequence continues at coordinate 142,689,543 of NC_089581.1, read as the reverse complement.
TTCTCATCTTATAAGATTTTTCAAAAAAATATTTATATATTGAAAAATAAATATTTATAATGATTATTATTATTATTATACAAGTGTACTTAAATTATACTAATGAGAGAAATAAAATAGAAACATGTTTAACCTTCTAATTATGAGTAGTCATTTCCTTATTTGACGTGAATAGAGAAACTTTAGGCCCGGTTTAGTTCCATCAAATTCCCAACTTTAACACTATGTGAAAAGAAGATTCCCCGTCACATCAAACTTGCGGTACATGCATGGAATACTAAATGTTGACGAAATCAAAAACTAATTGCACAGTTTGGTTGTACTTTGCGAGACGAACGTTTTGAGCCTAATTAGTCAACGATTGGACAATTATTATCAAATAAAAACAAAAACGATACTGTAGCTGCTACAGTGATTCGGGCGGCGCTGATTCGGCCGAACAAAACGTGGCCTTAGAAAGACTTGCAACGGCTATACATATATTACTTAGCGTTTCATGATGGCCTAGCCTAGGCAAGCAGCGCACTGGAGCCAGGCATCGCCTGGGTGGGTCGCTCTTGCAGGTTGAGACACTTTCCAGGGCAGTAAGGCCTTGTTTAGATTGAAGATTTTTTCAACCCGATGAATAGTAGCACTTTCGTCTTATTTGGTAAATATTGTCCAATCGTGGACCAACTAAGCTCAAAAGATTCATCTCGTGATTTCCAACTAAACTGTGTAATTAGTTATTTTTTTTATCTATATTTAATACTCCATGCAAGCGTCCAAAAATTGATGTGATGGAGAGAGAGTGAAAAAACTTGGAATTTTGATGTAAACTAAACAAGGCCTAAGCAAACATCATGCAGGCAAAGCTCCAGGCAACTGTGTAGCCAGGCAAGTTCAGCCCAGGGCTATAACCCCAAAATAGACCCTATATTACAGGACGGAGGGAGTACGACCTAAGTACACTGTAGCGTATATGGTGTAGCGATTGCAATTACTGCGATGGCGGGTGTACAAGAAGGAAAGGGGATTGAGAAGGCCCCCTTTCTTTATGGAAATTGAGGGAAAGAACACATTTTTGGCTATTCAATCCCCTATGTATCACTCTTTTTGGGCCGCAAAAGGAATTGATATAGTTAATCTAATAGAGTTGCACTTATCAAAGAAAACGCATGACACACATGGGAGATAACCAAACACTATGGAGATTCTCAAATTTTGCCTACCTCCCATGGTGTGATGTGCAGCTCCGATCCTAATTTCGCCATTTGGAAACTAAATAGCTTATTTCTTATGCCAAACAGTACCTATACATGTTGTATTCTGAAATTAGGGCTGCTTGTGATAATCTCGAGCTCCAGGGGGTATTCTGAAAATTGTCATTATAAAGCTTCTTCCCCAACTCGTGAATACAGAGAATGTCCTGTTCTTCTCTTTAGGAGAGAGCTTGGGTTAGGGAGTAGCGAGGAGAGGCCTTGATCTGCCAGATCCACCACTAAAAGAGATATTTGAGAGGGATTTGGAGCCTCCCCACATTTGTTGGCTCCCACCTCTTATATTTGCTTCATCTCATAGTGGAATTGTCTCACCGGCACCCTTGGTTTTTTCCCGCAAAGGATTTTCGCGTAAATCTTGGTGTCCTCTCTTGATTCGGTATTTTCCTTATCATATGTGTTAATTAACTCACCATCTTGCTTGCTATTGGTTCATATATACACTACAACACAACACCAAATTGTTGTCTGACGTTGGCCACTAAAGTCAATAATAATTACCATTAACGGCCGGTCGCTAAAGATTTGCTTCAAACCTTCGGTCGCTAATTCTATGTATTTCGATAGCTTGTCCGTCGCTATATCTATTTCAATTCACCGTTGGATAGTCCGTCGCTATATGCTAGTAGTTGGGTCGAATCGTCCGTCGGTGAACAAGGGTCTGCGCTTATAGCTGTTGGTCGGTATAAGTAGCACCGCAAACCATCGGTCACTAAAGATCATGTCCGTCGCTATTTACTTATAGCGACACCTTTTGTAGCAACAACAAGGGTCTGTCGCTATAACGATTTAGCAACTGACTGTCCGTCGCTGAACAAACCTTTTGGCAACTCCAAAGCAAACGATGTTTTAAGGTTGTGGTGTAGTGATATGTGAAGTAATTGTTTGTATGGATGAGTTGACATGAAAGGGATTTGTGTGTTCTTTGATATAAGTACGAGATGTTGGGGGCTGATGCATTAGTAAGCTAATTGATGCTAGTATATTGTAGCTAGAAGATGGAATAACTTGCGGTTTGTTGGATTCAAGTTTAGGTGTTGTTTTGAATCATAGTGACTGGATATCTTAACGGAACCGTTCATAGAAATGTTAGATGTTCGACGCTATAATCGGTTTATCTTTACAATCAATGGTGTCACTTTTTTGAACCGGCCAGTGAAAATCATTTTTAGCCATTAGTAAAAATCATTCATGTACTAGTGCATGGCAACAAATTGTCGTTAGGCCCTGGACAGCCAGCTCGCCGGGCACGCACGCACGTCTACGGCGGGGATCTCGCCTCAATCATACTATAGGCTGCGCAAGTGGACGGTCCTGATCGCGTCGCGGCCTAACGACGTGTGTGTGTAGCTTTTAACCTACTCATCCGTCGGTGCTGTGCTAGCTGCTCTCCCTTGCTTATCGCGCTAGACGTACTTTTTGACGCGCCCGGCCGAGACCGCGTAGCAAGTGCATGCAGCGTGGTCGTACGTCGCGGTGGTCCAAAGTAATAACCGTGCCACTAAGGGTACACGGTAGTTGCTGGTAAGGATTTTTCACAGCACCTACCTTTATTTTTCTCTATAGATTTTTCACAGCAGTTACTTTAATTTGGTAAAAAAAAAAGTTGATGTATTAGTATTTTACTTGCATGATTGCAACTTTGCCCGGTTATGCTGCATGCCCCCAAAGGCCCAAACAACTATTATTTGCCTAGGACTTATGCCCCGGCCGCTTTCTAAACGGATTACACTACTGGAGGCCGCGGCTTTGTCGAGTGTTTTTACACTCGGCAAAGAGCCCTTTGCACTTGGCAAAGGCTTTGCCAAGTGTAGCACTCGGCAAAGTCCGCTCGCCAAAATTTTTCTCGGCAAAGAGTTTTTGCCGAGTGCTTTTTATTCGGGCACTCGGCAAAATAAAAAAAATTTGCCGAGTGCTTGGGCGGCACTCGGCAAAATATTTTTGGCCGTTGTGGCGTCGGCCGTTAACGGTTACTTTGCCGAGTGCCCCAGCCCAGGCACTCGGCAAAGTTTTTTTTATTTTTTAAAAAAAGTACTTTACCGAGTGCCCCTGCCCAGGCACTCGGCAAAGTATTTTTTTATTTTTAAAAAAAATACTTTGCCGAGTGCCCCTGCCTAGGCACTCGGCAAAGTTTTTTTTTTTTTAAATAATTTCTTTGTCGAGTGCCCCTGTTTAGGCACTCGGCAAAGAATTTCTGAATTTTTTTTAATAAAATACTTTGCCGAGTGCCGCGGCAAGGCACCGAGTGCCCCAGCCCAGGCACTCGGCAAAGTTTTTTTTATTTTTTAAAAAAAGTACTTTGCCGAGTGCCCCTGTCCAGGCACTCGGCAAAGTTTTTTTTATTTTTTAAAAAAAATACTTTGCCGAGTGCCCCTGCCTAGGCACTCGGCGGCAAAGTTTTTTTTTATTTTTTAAAAAAAATACTTTGCCGAGTGCCCCTGCCTAGGCACTCGGCAAAGTTTTTTTTTATTTTTTTTAAATAATTTCTTTGTCGAGTGCCCCTGTTTAGGCACTCGACAAAGAATTTCTGAATTTTTTTTAATAAAATACTTTGCCGAGTGCCGCGGCAAGGCACTCGGCAAAAAAATTATATATATATATATATATATATATATATATATATATATATATATATATATATATATTGAAAAATCTTTGCCGAGTGCCTTGCCCATGGCACTCGGCAAAGACCCCGAGAATTGCAAAAAAAATCTACATTCCATTGTAACAGACAATATATATATATATATATATATATATATATATATATATACACACACACACATCAATCATCACATCTATATCACCAACATGCATTATATATCACAAGCACACGCATATTTAATAAATCCATCGAAAATCCATCACAAATGCACCAAAGTTCAACATCACAAGTTTATTATTACAAGTTCAACATCACAAAGTTCAACATCCCTACTGCGGCGACGGAGACTGCAGGTGTGGCCCCCCGGACTGCGGTGAAGGACCGAACTGCGGCGAAGGGTTAACGCGATCAGCCGCCGATGACACGGTAGCGGGATTGTTTGAACCCGCCGACGGAGGCTGCACAAAAGAGAAGAGATTGCATGTTTTAGACTCAAAATTGAAAATTTCGGCAGCACCTCCCCTGCACGGGGAGGTTTCCAACCTGCAAGAAACAACGGCACGAAGGCCGACAATCACAACGGCACGAAGGCCGAAAATCACAACGGCACGAAGGCCGACAATCCCAACGGCACGAACGCATTAAACTTTCATACTCACAGGAGTGAAGTGTCAAACCAGAGCTGGAGCTAGCAACTACACTTGGACACCCGATGCTTGCCCGATGGTTTGCATGATCTAATACATGTCCGCCATCTGCTTCTTCGTGGCCTCCAGCTCTACGGTCAGGTGCGCTTGCGTCTCCCTTGTCTCTGCTAGCTCAGCCTACAGTGTTTCAATCACATGTTTCAGTATTGCAAATCTGATCAATGTGTGTAACGTTCAATGTACGACGAGTGAAACCAGAATTACCTGAAGTTCGTCGACCCGCGACAGTGTTGGAGTAGGCCGTGCACGTATGGGAAGGCTTCTGGCCGTGCTCCATGCCCTCACGTCGGAGAGAGAGGGTGCAGAGCTCGAGGAGTCGGCACCGTCTGCAATCCACAACCGCCCGTGCTTCCTGCCTTACCCTAGCCTCACGATCACCTCTGTCTCAAGGGGCTCAGTGCTCAGATTGTGATCTAAGCCACGGAGCGCCCTAACCGCCTCCGCATAGTCTCTGACCTTAGCGTGGACGCTCGGGTCAGAGTAAGCCTGGGCAGTGGCATCCGGGTTGAAGACGACACCGGATTTCATCGGGCCCATGTGGGACACAGCCCATGCCCCAAACTCCGACATCGGCACGACCGGGTGTGCCACCTCCTGTGAGAAAGACGGCAAGATGATTACAAATCAGGCAAAATTGAGCGTTAGAATAGATAAATGACATCTCGTACAAGTGCCCGCTTGAATGCGGGGAGGTTGCGGCTGCCTTGGTGGTGAGTTGGACCGGTCCTCAGTGCCCGCTTCCGCTTGCCTTGCTCGTGCTTTGCGATGTACGCCGGGTCAAGGTACCTGTCCACGATCCTCGACCATGCTGATCTATGCGACATGCACCATGAGGCCGGCACCTACACATCATCAAGTGTTTGACATATAAGAAGATCAATTCTGGACCTACTAAATCTCAAAATGAATCAATATTATTTACCTACCTAAAGGTACTACTCCTTGGTCAGCGCCACCTTTCTTGCGCCAGTTTTGTTGAGGGGCTCTTTCTTGATGGACCTGTAGTAGTCGACGTGGGCCTGGAGTCACGCCTCATGAATCATGTCGTCGACGTACTTCTTACAGGCTCTGTGTGCCGTCTGATCCGCCAGGGTCTCTCGACCTTCTTCGGCCTTGAAGCACCTCTGCATACAAACACGATGTATTCATTCATTATTTCAATAAAAGACTTAACCAATGGAGGAGATGTATTGAGCTATGTTGTGAGACACTTACCCAAAAGTCCACCAAAACCTGCTCCTGCTTGTTGTCCTGCTCGTCATCTGAGCTGAGCTTGTACCTGTCCCACGACTAGGCCGGCTCCCACCTCCCCTCTTTTAAGTCCACAAGGCTGGGGAAGTGTTTCCTGCATAGACATCCTAGGACGGTAGTGGGGTGCGTGGGGGGTCAAGAGCACCCGCCAGAACTAGCCAGCCCCTGCATAAGTGATTAAGAACGGAAGGTGTCGTAGGACTCTCATGGGGATCTTAAGCTGCCTCTTCTGGCCATCGCCTGAGTCTACCTCCACGTACTTGGAGGATTTACACTTCGGGCAGTACTTTGCATCCGCATGTTCTTTCCTAAATAGGACGCACCCCTTCGGACACACATGTATCTTGTCATGCGGCATCTTAAGTGCAAGAAGGAGCTTCTCTGACTCATACAAGTTCTTCGGCATAATGTGTGTCTTCGGTAGCATATCGCTCCACATGACCACCATCTTATCGAAGCCTTCTCGACTTAGGTTTAACTCGGCCTTCAACTCCATTACGCGACCAATGGCATCCAGCTGAGAAACATTAGTATGATTGTGAAGGGGTCTCTATGCTGAGTCCAACATCAGGTAGAAGGCATCTGCGACAGCCTCCATCTCCTCCTTGTCACGTCCTTCAATGAACTAAGCTTGGTGCGTGTCATCCAGCATGTCTGCTACCCCGGCATCATCATTGAAAGCCTCGAGCCGTGGTCTCACCACCTCCTCCCTGATACAATCGACTTCACCATGGTGGATCCACCGGTGGTAGCCCGGAGTAAATCCAAACTTCACAATATGTTTACCCATGGTTAACCTATCTTTCCTTCTACTGTTGTCACAACCGCTGCACGGACAAACCACTAGAGAATGGCCTCCAGCACTCTCGCCAAATGCATGCTGTAAGAATTCTTCGACCTTGACTATAAACAGCAAGTCGTAATCGTGCTCGTCTCTCCGGAGCGTGTACATCCACTCATAGTCCTCCATCCTTTAATAGCCGTATCAACACATATGAGTCACCATCAATTGCATCTACACGGTGTTCCTACTCTCTAATAGGTGAGGATAGGTCCTAATCCCACCCGTGGATCCGTAGATGAGGTTAGTTTCCATGCTCTGCTCCTATCCGAGATGGAATTTCGGCAGCACCTCCCTGTTGTTCTCCCAATACACGTCCTGCAAGGGAGAGTGTGTATCCAGAGAACAACAGGAGGGTGATGCCGAAACATCGTCTTGGACCAGAGCGGACCATGGAAACTAACCCATCTACGCATCCACAGGCTGTCCAAAAAACGTGGGCAATCCGAAACAGAAACGCTCGCAGATATGCAAAGACTTGTATAACTCCGACCGTATCTCTTTTCGGATGGGAGACGCCTAACTAGGATCAGCGACCTAAGACCATGATACGGATAGAGGGGTTATACCTAGGGTGCCGGTGAGGTCAGGCTAGCGGGGCTATGGTGAGTCGGTGTAATGGCGCCGCGACGCGGTGCAGGCAGACCCGCAACGCTGATGAAGACAATCAGGGTCACCGAGGTCCCTCCGCCGGGGCCTCCTCCTGCATAAAAAGGCAATACATTAGTGACAATTGAAAATTTTGGCAGAACCTCCCCTACACGGGGAGGTTTCAAAAACCTGCAAAAAAGATCGGCACGAAGGCCAACATCCACAAACAACAGCGCGATGGCCGAAAACCACATACAACAGCTATTACTACTAACAAGGGCTCGATGGCCGACATCCATTGCACGATTTGAATAGAAAGGGAAGGGCGAACCTAGTGTGCTCGTCGACGGTGGGCGGAGTTGGGAGCGGGGCGCCGAGGGCACGGCACCGCCGCTAACGAGGCGTGGACAGCGGCTGGGGCTCCTCCTCCCTTCTTCCTCCTCCCTTCTCCTCTCCACCTCCCTTCTCCTTCGTCCTCCTCCCTTCTCCTCTCCTCCCTCACTTCTTCCTTCTTCCTTCTTCCTCCTCCCTTCTCCATTCTTCCTCCTCTTCTCCTCTTCCCTTCTCTCCCTCCTCCCCTGCTCCTCCTACCTCCCCTGCTCCTACGGGCGGCGCGACCAGGGAAGGGACGCCCGGGACACGGCCGCCGCTGCCGAAAATGGCCTGCCGGCACCAACCAGCCACCTCTGGGCGGCCGAGGCGAGGGGGGCCGGGCCGTGGGGAGCTGCCGGGGCGGGGCGCGGCCGGTGGCTGGGGGCGGGGCACAGCCGGCGACGGGGGTGGGCGCGGCGGGCGCTGCCGGTGTCGGGCGCGGTCGCGGGCGAGGCCAGTGGAGGGCGCGGGCGCACGCGGGCGCGAGGGCAGGGCCCGGCGGCGGCGGCGATTCGCCGGCGAGGGGCGCGGCAGCGGCGGGGGTGGGCGCGGCGGCGGCTGGGGTGGGCGCGGGGGAGCGGGCGGGTGGCTGGGGGGTTGGGCCACACGGGGGTTGGGCCGGTGGGCTTTTTGGGCAATTTTTTTTTTGAAAATCAACTTTGCCGAGTGCCCCCCATGGCACTCGGCAAAATATTTTTTTTATTTTGGGCCCAAATTTTTTTCTGGGGCCTTGTGACAGTATTTCAAACTCTATTTTAAAATTTGGGGTAATTTTGAATTTTTTTATATATTTCATTAGTTTATTTCGTTTCGTCGAATTTTTTGGGATATTTCAAATTTGAACTGCAGGTACATGGAATAATGGACTTTGGTCATCCAAAAATTGATACTCATGATATTTAGGGTATGTTTAGGCCGTATCCAGGAACTCACATGAAATCTCGAGCATCTTGTTGACGTAACATGTTGAGGTACTTGCCGGAAATGTGATTTTAAATTATATAAAATGCAAATGAAGTCCAAAAGTCATGAAACTTGTCGAGGCATCATGTTATCGCATGTGGAGGCTGTGGTAAAAAATTGAGAAGGTTTCGAGCAAGTTGTGACATCGGATGCCAAAAACCCAGACATCTCCATCACATGTGGAGATGTCTGGGTTTTTGGCATCCGACGTCACAACTTGCTCGAAACCTTCTCAATTTTTTATCACAGCCTTCACATGCGATAACACAATGCCTCAACAAGTTTCATGATTTTTGGACTTCGTTTGTATTTTATATAATTTAAAATCACATTTCCAGCAAGTACCTCGACATGTTACGTCAACGAGATGCTCGAGATTTCATGTGAGTTCCTGGATACGACCTAAATATACCCTAAATATCATGAGTATCAATTTTTGGATGACCAAAGTCCATTATTCCATGTACCTGCGGTTTAAATTTGAAATATCCCAAAAAATTCGACGAAACAAAATAAACTAATGAAATATATCAAAAAAAGTCAAAATTGCCCCAAATTTTAAAATAGAGTTTGAAATACTATCACAAGGCCCCAGGAAAAAATTTAGGCCCAAAATAAAAAAAATATTTTGCCGAGTGCCATGGGGGGCACTCGGCAAAGTTGATTTTCAAAAAAAAATTGCCGAGTGCCTGGCGCTGGCACTCGGCAAAATAAGTTTTAAAAAATTAAAAAAAAATGCCGAGTGCCCAAGGCTTACACTCGGTAAAATATATTTTTAAAAAATAAAAAAAATTGCCGAGTGCCTGGGGCTAGCACTCGGCAAAATAAGTTTTTAAAAATAAAAAAAATTGCCGAGTGCCAGGCGTTAGGCACTCACCAAAATCTGACGGCAGGTGGCCGCCATCACGGGCCGGCCACCTTTTGCCGAGTGGGATCTTTGCCGAGTGCCGCGCAAAGCCCAGTTTTGCCGAGAGCCAGGCTTTACCAAGTGCCTGGCACTCGGCAAAGCCACCTTTGCCGAGTGCTTTATTTTGTCGAGTGCGACACTCGGCAAAATATTGCTTTGCCGAGTGCCCCGATAAAAAGCACTCGGTAAAGTCTTAGGCACTCGGCAAAGTCCAGTTTTCCAGTAGTGTTAATCGCCAGGAATGAGAACTCAAAGTCCAGATATGCATGTGGGAATCATCTCTGCCTGCCTGCCAAGCATGCACTACATAGCGTTGATGGTTAAAATCCAATAATAAAAGGCTACGTTGGCGACCAAGATATACATGTAGTGTTTGCATCATCTGCGACAAATAGAACGATGGAGAAATGGAATTCCAGCTCGCTCATAAAAGTACGTGCTCAGTGTGCCCCTTTTTATCCTTTTCTATATATAAAAGAAGTTTATTAAACACTTTTGGTGAGCTGGTAGAGTAGCTCTCAATTCGTCAATTAAGTTCTTTGTGTGGTCGAAACTGCCAACTAGCCCAAGTTGAAGTGCTACAGCCTACATGTATTCAGAAAAAAAATGCACTACTCATTCAATTCATGAAGCTATATTAATTAGTAGCTAGATCACATGTAATTAGAAAAAACTGATCATATCGTTGATCAACAACAAGAAGCTATATTAATTAGTAGCTAGATCGATGAACACAACACATGTGCGCTCGTGTTATCCTGAAGAACAAACGAGGGAGATCGATACATGTACACGGCATGAAGCCAAGTAAATATACATGTGTCAATTGAGACGCCTCCTTAGTGCGACATGTCGCGGCAGATTACTGACACATAAGCCAGGCGAGGATGTGATTAGGATCGGGGTGTCAAGTGCGCCCGCCCACACGTATGCACACCACCGGAGGACCGGAACGAAGAAGGGCAATAAAGCTCTCTCTCAACTCATCATCCATAATTCAGCAAACCAGCAGAGACCCTCTCCTCATCAGATTACTTAGTTATCGAGTTCTTTTTTTAAGTGACAGCGCGAGCGGCTCCTCTCCATTGGGCCCTCTATAAATACCATGGGGTGGCCAGGAAGGGAGCTCGCATTGTGTCAGGCATGCAGTAGAGACCAACAGAAGCAAGACAAGCTATCACCCAGGAGGCAAGACAGCAGGGTTCTCCCTGTTGCTAGCTCTCGATCTTATTAGCTAGGCAGCTATAGAGAGAGCTGAGAGACTACTGCCGAAGTGCTGAGCATATATACATACCCTTCAAGATGATTACTGTTGGGCACCCGGTGGTCTTTGCTGTGGGGATCCTAGGTATACATATGCATGCATGCTCACAGGTTTCTTTTGTGGAAGATGTGCATTATTAATTCTCACAAAGTAACACAGTAGTTGTCTCTAGCTACTTTTGCTAACCTCCCCCCTTGACAAACAGTTAAACAGTAGTAAACAGTTATTTTGTCGCTGAATTGAAATATATAAAAACTGTCCTAGCTTTTTCTATGGCTAAGCTCTGGCGAGTGGTCGACAAGCCAATATATCAGTTCAGAGTTGCTATACATATAAATGAGCTAATTTTCCCTTGGTCTGTTTTTGCAGGCAACATCCTATCATTCCTGGTCATCCTTGCACCAGTGTGAGTATCTATCTATCTATCTATCAGAGTAATATAACATACTGTTCAGAATCAGAACTTAGCTTGTCTCTCATGGACGCTACAGCTCTAGCTAGCTAGCTCCTAATAATCATCATCGATCACCTCTATGATATTGATATATATGATGTAAACATAAACAATATATATACAGGCCGACGTTCTACCGTGTTTACAAGAAGAAGTCGACGGAGTCGTTCCAGTCGGTGCCGTACGTGGTGGCGCTGCTGAGCGCAATGCTGTGGCTCTACTACGCGCTGCTCAGCATCGACGTCCTCCTCCTCTCCATCAACACCATCGCCTGCGTCGTCGAGTCCGTCTACCTCGCCATCTACCTCACCTACGCGCCCAAGCCCGCCATGGCTTTCACCGTCAAGCTGCTGTGCACCATGAACATGGGACTCTTCGGGGCCATGGTCGCCTTCCTGCAGTTCTACGTCGACGGGCAGCGCCGCGTCTCCATCGCCGGCGGCGTTGGCGCCGCCTTCGCCCTCGCCGTCTTCGTCGCTCCTCTCACCATCATCGTAAGCTAATTAAGCTAGCTGCTGTGTCCACCAGAGTGTCCAGTAATATAGGAGTATTACTAATTACTTTGGCAATAATAATAATTAGTGATTAATAAACGGCCGGGCTGTTAATTAAATATTTTTTCTCGATATATAACGGCGCAGCGGCAAGTGATCAGGACCAAGAGCGTGGAGTTCATGCCCTTCTGGCTCTCCTTCTTCCTCACCATCAGCGCCGTCGTCTGGTTCTTCTACGGCCTCCTCATGAAAGATTTCTTCGTCGCGGTAAGCACACACACCAGCGCATTTATTTTTTCTTGAATACGCAAAAGATTTGCTTATCATTCCATTACGATCGAGAACAGAGCGAAGTTACAACGAACGTGCCAATTCAGTGGCCCACCAGGGATGGTGAAAGGTTTTACACATTGAGCGCTGCCCTCCCTAGCCGAACGTTGAGCGTACGCAAGCGCATTCTTGTTGCATGCCGGCCATCTACTGTATTCCTTTTCGCGCGCTTTTTTATCATCTCGTGCTAGCTTTTCCCACTTTTTTGAAGCAGGCTTGCAATTTGCAAAGGTAGATATATACATACAGCCTTAGCTAGCTAGTTAAGGTGCTGTTAATTGGTTTAATACACGTACTTTTATTATGTAATCACGCATAGTGAAAGTACAGGTGTTTGCGTTTGTGTCACCACCCACGACCCAGCTGTTTTTCTGTCTACAGAACCTAACAAAAAGATCTGATCATAGCTAGTATCATACTCTGTAGTGCATATATATGTATATGTTTACTGGTGGTGACATGCACTACAAGCAGGGATGAAAACGGTACGGATATTTTCCGATCGTATTCGAAACCGAATCCGTTTAGAGGGGTTGAGATATGTCCGTATTCAAGTCCGGATATCCAACATTCGATACCGTATCCGTATCTAAATACTCAAATCGCATATTTATGATGTCGATATCCAATCGTATCCTATCCGACATAGTTGACACTATCCGTATTCGAATCCGAATCCAGACAGAACTATGAAAACAAATGTAATATCGGTGATATCCGTCCGTATCCGATCCGTTTTCATCCCTAACTACAAGTATGTCTTTGCAAAAGCATGCAGAGTAATTAATGCATACTTGCAAGCGTAAAAGGCCAGATGATAAAGTGGTGTTGTATAATCAGATGCTTATATAGGTCAAACTCCCGTGTTCTTGAAAAGCCTGCAAACACACCTACGACTAATTAGCCGCCAGTTGATCTCAGGAAAAAATATATTTAGCTATTCATCTTTTTAGGGCAAAAATATTATATGTAGTTAATTCTTAATCATTGGTTCACTCATGCATGAGTGCCCTGCTGCTCCGTGTGTATGTGCAGATGCCGAACGTGCTGGGCCTGCTGTTCGGCCTGGCCCAGATGGCCCTCTACTTCGTGTACCGGAACGGGAACCCCAAGAAGAACGGCGCCGTGTCGGAGATGCAGCAGCAGGCGGCTGTGCAGGCCGACGCCGACGCCGAGAAGGAGCAGCAGCTGCGGCAGGCCCACGCCGACGCCGACGGGGAGGCAGTGGCCGTGAGAACCGACGACGACGAGGGGCCCAAGAACGTCGTCGTGTACATCATGCCGCCGCCGCCGCCACTGCTGCCAGCGGAGAGGGCGCCGCCGCTGCCGCCTCCGGCGATGGCGATGATGACCGCCCATCAGACGGCCGTGGAGGTGGTCTGATCCATGCATAGACACATGTTCCGGAGCTAGCTACATGCACGACTGACCTAACTATTGCTGCTCGCCTTCGATTATTCATTTTACTTTGTGTATATAGTAATATATGCATGCGTGTACGACGACCTATATATGTATCGCGCGCGGCACCACGGTACAAGTAGACGCCTAGCAATATATATACAAGCACACTGTAGGTACGAATGAATGTCTCCTGTGGTGCCCATATATGTGCGTATGCGTATAATAAGGTCGCGTTATCTTCGATCTACTCCGTACCAATATATATATGTTGTCTGTATCGTATGCCTGTTGCATACGCCTCTATCATCAATCAGCTAGCTAGCTTATGATTATGATCAATAGCCGGATCAGATGGATGTCCGTACGGTGTCATTAGTTTATTACGTAATCTCTCCGATGGTCCGATCAATAAAGCTAGCTAGCCCATGTATTACTTTAATTATTTCGTCTCCATCTTGCTTCATCTGTCGATCAGAGAGAAATGCTTGTTGCATTCTGCTTTTGTTGGAGATGAGATTGCGCACTGATTCCACTACGATTAGTAAATAAATTATTATATTAATACGAGTGATTGGTTGGATATATATCGTTGTCGATATCGTCCATCATCCTCTCTTCATGCTCTTTCCTTTTGGTACGTACGGTAGGGGCGTTGCCGCAATGCCCTGTGCGTGCGTGATCACCGCACCCACTACAAAGAGATAGACGCATCCGGAAGCGTTCATGGCTCGCTCTCAGTCCCAGAGAAATTAAAGGCAAGGTATACATTATATATATATACTAGTAAGATCCACTACTGGTACTACATAATATCATCCCATGATAAAGGCCACTTAGCACTCCTAACTAAACTAAAGCCTCAAAAGATTGAGTACTATCAACACGGTGTCATGAGAAGCACGCAGATTCCATCATTCACGTATTACTTTGTGTGTGTGTGTGCGCGCGCGCCTACTTTCTGAGCTCTAGCTAGCAAACCATATACGTACGTACGAAACGGCCTTTTTTGCTGGCAAAAACTCCAGGATTTGAACTTTGTAAAACAAAATAAGGTGGCTTAAATGTATGTATTTAGTCTCAAATAATAAAAAGAAAATTCTCAGACAGATAGCTTCAGTATGACCACAGCTAGGAATGACCGGTCAAAATTGGAGCTGTCACTGGTAGAGAAACGACCTTTGATCCAGCTCGAAATTTGGCTTTAGTCCCGGTTTGTAGGTCCAACCGGGACTAAAGGTCCCTGCCCAACGGCTACTGCGGCAGACTTTTGCTGCAGTACCTTTAGTTCCGGTTGGAGCTACCAACCGGGACTAAAGGTTAACTTTTACTCCCGGTTGGTCCCTCCAACTGGAAGTAAAAGTCTACTCCCGGCTGGAGGCTCCGTCCGGGACTAGAAAGAGACATTTAGTCCCGGTTGCTGTCTCCAACCGGGACTAAAGCTTGAAACTGTAACAGACAGTCTTTTGAGCCGACACTGACAGGGTGCTGTCCCCTGCTTGCATTTGTTGGCGTGCTTTACTTGTACTAGGAAGTAGCAATAAGACACGAAGAGTGACTACGCATGCATGATGGCGATGGAGACGTACTTGTGTGCTTGGCCGTCGAGGGAGGAAACTTCAGAGATATGCCGGAATCAATTAGTCCCGGTTCAATCTGCAGACACATGCAAATCAATTAGTCCCGGTTCCATCTGCAGACACATGCAAGATGCTTGGCTCTATCCGCAGACACATGCAACATGCATGGATCCGATGCAACTGAACACGACCAAATCAATTAGTCCTAGCTGGTATTATGAGCCCGGACTAAAGGTATATCTTTAGTCCCGGCTGGTATTATCAGTCGGGACTAAAGGTCTTTTAGTCCCGGGCGTTTACAGGAGCCTCGATGGGCCGGCTCGACATACCAGAATAGAGCGACCCAGTACGCAATATGCTGGAATTGCTGGTCAGTCCCACCTATTAGCACCACCTCGCTTGCTCAAAAGAGTGAAAGCTAACTTAAAAGCTCAGCTCTGGAGCCATGCACCACGATCTTACTTGAACAGGATCTGTTCTATAAGATCGTACCGCTGCATCCTTGACTAAAAGCCCTTCGTACATTATAAACGTGTAGAATACGTATATTCTAGCAGTGTAGAATGCGTATTCGAAAGCCAAAACGAATCATCAATTGAAAATAGAAACAAAAAAAAGAAAAAAAATTGTGCGAACGAAAATTGGAAGTCCCGCTAGCAGCGTAGAATGCGAACGAATCATCAATTGAAAATAGAAAAAAAAAGAAAAAGAAAATAGAAACCAAAGAAAAAGAAAAATAAAAGAAAACCTTTAGTCTCGGTTGGTTATGCCAACCGGGACTAAAGGGCCGGCCCACGTGGCCAGGCCGGGAGGCCTCTTTAAGCCCCGGTTGGTATTATCAACCGGGACTAAAGGTGGATCTTTAGTCCCGGACGAGAAACCGGGACTAAAGGAGAGGCCCTTTAGTCCCGGATTCGTGCTCCCGGTTGAGAAACCGGGACTGAAGGGGGTTGAGAACCGAGGCCCTTTAGTCCCGGATTCGTGCTCCCGGTTGAGAAACCGGGACTGAAGGGGGTTGAGAACCGAGAGTACAACTCATTTCTCTACTAGTGTGTGCTATAGACAGGCCCAATAATAGCATGAACAGTGGGAACAAACTCTGATGTACATCTCTGCGAGTTGCAACCAGCTCCTGGTGATCAGGCTAAACTACTACTCCCTCCGTCCCACATAAATCTTCATCTCACATTTCGATGAGTCAACTAATCTTAACTTTCACTATAGGTTTAAAGAAAATAGTATCAACATGTGCATCTTCAAATAGGTTTATTTACTATGAAAATATATGACATGATTAATCTAATGATGCTTATTTGATATCACAAATATTAGTATTTTTTGGGTACATATTTAGTCAAAGTTAAGATTGTTTAACTCTTTGAAATACGAGATGGAGACTTATTTTGGGACCGGAGTATATAACAATGCAAACAGAAGGAGGACAGCGTGACTATAAAGCTAGAGGCGCAATGCTAATTTCAAATAACCCAATTTGCTTAGCTCACTACCAACTGAAGTAGCAAGATCGCCACGTAGTAATGCTTCTTGTGTACTTACGGTGAGGCGATCGTTAGGGCTTATTTGGCTACATTTCAATCCACTCAAATCTCTATACGGATTATGATGGATTAGACCGCAGCAAAACGTATAAGATTTATTTTTCTTCAACGCCCTACGTATGGGGATTATATTGTTCATTCGAATATCATAGTTCCCGCTCCCAAGCAAATATTTATAGTGGAATTCTGAAGTAAAGTAAAATGAAAGAACTGTATCTTGCTTCTAGTGAAACATGATATTCTCATGAATAATGGCTTGTGCATGTAACCCAATATACAAATTTCTTTATTATAATAATAGAATCGAAACAAATTACTGTTGGTATGATATCTACAATAGCAAATGATCAGGATTTTTCCATCAAAGCAAGCTATAAACAACTTCAGGAGCTATCCGAGGTACCAAATAGGCCCTTGCCTCATGCTCATGGGCCGGTGCGGCCGCGCATTGGGCTATTCACGGGCCGCGCATTGGTCCTCGCGACGGCGCCACGCGATCGGCATGACTCGTACAAAGAGCACCCAAATATTCGGCCGGTTCCATCCGCCGCAGCCCGCAGGCCGCATCACCCAAAGCAAAACAGCAGCGGGATCAGTGGAGCCGTGGAAGAGCGCGAGAAGCCGGAGAGGAAGAAAACAGCGGCTGCGGCGAGAAGACGCAACCCGAAACAAACAGGCCGCCGTGCCCACCTTCACCATCCCGACACGGCCGGCCAACCTACCAACGTGACACGGCCACTGCACTGCGCGCAAGCAAAGTTGGTTGTCGAAACCTAGGGCGAGGACCTCGATCGAGACGTCGACGGGACGAAGCCTCTCCGTGCGGTGAGAGGACCTTCGCCGGGTCAGCTCGGCCCCGCGCTGGGCCTGAAGGAGCCTGCTGATGCAGCTTGTGGGCCGCGGGATGCAGTCGCTGCGAGGAGCGTGGCGGGAGAGCGCGGGGTCCCGGAGCGGCAGGGTGGCGGGCGAGACCGAGGAGCTGGAGGAGGGGGAGGCCTGCTCCGACACCGACGGCGAGGCCTTCGTCGACCCCGACGTCGCGCTCTCCTACATTGTGAGTACCCCCGCCTCCCAGGCCTGGCTGCCCTCCTCCCTCACGTTCTCGGGCTACAGTTGATTCAGCGGTGGTTTGTTTGTGCTGCTGAATTCGGTGCGGGAGGGGCCCAATTCACTTCGGTAAGCAGAGCTGCTCCAACAGCCAAATTCTTCGCCAGAGTGGTTTTGGGAGCTTTGTATGGTTTGGCTTGGCGCTTCAACACTTCATCAGTTGGCCTGCTTTGGTTCAGTGAGCGCTCTGAGATCTACACATTCAGCGTCCTAGTACAGTAGGCCTTGTTTGGATGCTCATTAATCCACTTCAATCCATGTGTGTTGGGGTGGATGGGTGTGGAATTCAAACTACCACACCAACCCACCTCAACACACATGGATCAAGGTGGAAACATGGGCATCCAAACAAGCCCTTAAGTGGTGCGAGGGAGTGCATTCCTCTGTTTCACTGTTTGATTCCGGGAAATGAATAGTGGTACATGTCTATGTGGTGGTACCTCAATTGTCAAATTTGGCCGAGCGTTTTCATGGCTTCATCTCTACAAGGAAATTGAATGGCAGATGTTTCATGATCTCGTGATATGCACTAATTGATTTTTGTTCTGTGTTAAAAGACCAGCTAACCAGGGTGATTAAAAAGTAGTGTTGGCTATTTTTAACTGTGTTAGCTCACCATACTCGTGAGCCGGTGCCCTAGCAGGCCCAGATCCACCGAAGCCCATAACCAACCAAAGGATTGGATCTAAATCAACCCAAAAAAGACTAGCCTAATGGGTGAGAGTTGTGGCTGCTTGCTTGCCCCACCTTATGAGTTGTGATCTCTGATCTCTCACCATCAATTTCCATATGGGACTAGACATAACAAATTGAAGATGTACAATTTTTTAGCAAGGGTTAAAGGGTTTACTTATACTTCTATATTTAGGACTGTTAACTGTATGAACTTTTTCCTATTTCTGCATTCTGAGTATCATTTAGTATTTGGGGTTGCAACATGTCTCTTCTCAGTATTGTGCAATAGATTAGTAGTGTAACATTTGTTGTTATTTGTGCGCTCAGTAGGTGTTAGTTTGCATGGACAATAAGATATTCTTTAATTTGCTTAGGATTACACTGTCTTGTTTAGTACGTGATTATGTTCCTCGCCAATCAATGCTTCAGGACCACATACCAGAAACAAATTTGAATAGTGCTTCTTATCTACACCTTTGACTAAATTCTTTTGTTTTCAACTATTTCGCTGCATTCTTGTCTAAGAAGTGCTGCATTTGGTTCCAGGATGAAAAACTTCAGCATGTTCTAGGACATTTTCAGAAGGAATTCGAAGGAGAAGTTTCTGTAGAGAACCTTGGTAAAGAGCTAATTGTTGTTGTTGGTTAATTTCGTTTGATGCATTTGGCAGGGATGTTAAGCAGCGCATAATCTTTGACAGGATCGAAATTTGGTGGATATGGTTCATTTTTACCCACATATCAGCGTTCTCCCCTGGTTCCTCAATCCGAAAGCCCACACATTGCAGCAAACATTAGCACGTCAGGATCACCTTACCAAACATCTGCTGAGGTTTTTATTGATATTCATTGCGCTGTTAAGAAGTATATGCTCTGATGAATGTGCACTCATGTGTATTGGTAATGCCATGATTTACTGATGCAGAGAATGGATCAAAACCCCTCTACTGTAGCAGTGGAGCCCATTTCCCGAAATAACGGTTCTGGAGCACCTTCAGCTAGTGATTTACTCAAGAATAAAAAATACCCGAGTACAAACGATGAGGAATCTGTTGCAGGTTCTGATTCTTTGGACAGTTCATTTAGTGGTAGTGACTCAAAGTCGCTCAAATTTCAGACTAAAGTTTGTCTCAACAATGATCTGCCGAGAGAAAATGCAGTTATCTATAGTGGCCTGGGCCTTGATATTTCTTCACCTTCGTCCATGGAGGAGAGTCCTGATGGGCTTGTTCCATATGAATCACCTCGGACTATCCTACAGGTGAATTATTGTTTATTGGCCAAGTTATATTTGTTTAGCTCATCAAGCAAAGCCATAACTAGAATTGCTTGTTTTTCTTCTGCATCATATTTCAGGTCATGACATGCTTTCCAGTTCCTGGAGGCTTCTTGTTGTCACCTCTACAAGGCAATTTGCTGCAATTAAGAAATAATGTTGCTCCAGTGCTAAAGGATTGGGAAACACATTTAGACATGGAAAATGTATCTAGAGCATTTGAAGGACGTTCACAGTCTTTTCATCCACCTGGACCTATCAGAGGCAATGTGGCTAAGCAGATGAAGCCTTGCAGTAAGAAAAAGGTGTCAATGGATACAAAGGCTAGAACATATAAAGGTGATGCTAGTGCAATCATGAACAAGGAAGTTAACATCCAAGTGCCTGCCAGCCAAAACGAGAAGATGATGAACACAAATAACGAGAATGGGTTTGAAGTTGGTTCTGCAAGGAAGGAGATCCCAGCCAGTGTAAAGCACGGACAGTTGTATATGCAGCCGACCAGCAGTGTAGCAACTATGAATGCAGATCCTGTTCCTGCACCAGTTGTGATCAAGGACCACTGGGTACGCTGTGACACATGCCAGAAATTGCGTCTTCTACCCTATGGAACGAACCTTTCTATGCTTCCAAAAAAGTGGAAATGTACCATGCTTCACTGGCTGTAAGTTCAAATCTGTGCTTAGGCTTGAAATACTTGATTTTTTGTGGTCCACGTATATCCATTTTTCTATCCTTCTTTATAGTGCAGCAATGTTTGCATATGATAAATGAACATCTTACATTCTGTGAGTTGTCAGTTACCTGGTTAGCGTATACTCAAAGCAATTATCATTTTGAAGAAAAAGAGAAAATCAACTAAACGTATACCTCAATGCCATTTCTTATAACATAGCTAAATTTTTTTATACTTATTAGTTTTGGAATTATCTTGCATTCTAATTCTCCACCTATTTTGCTAAGTGCCCCGTGAGCTGTGTAAGTACAATGAGGTGTGCAAATGCAACAGCTATGTAGTATCTTTTCAGAATGGGGTTCATATGATCCTTGGATCAAAGTATAATAAGAGCACAAATTTTCCAAAATAATTCAAATTATTTGCAGGCCTGGGATGAATAGATGTGACATCAGTGAGGATGAAACAACAGAGGCTCTGAATGCATTGTTTGCCATTCCAGCGACTGCCACAACTTTTTCCTCAGGTAGTCCTCATACTGCAGGTACAGGTACAGGAACATCCAGCGCCTATAATATAAGTGGACAGTTTGAACGGAGTAGGAAAAGGAAAAATGCTCCAAGCAATGGAAAAGATCTGGCTGAGAGTTCTTACCACACACCATCGTTGACTCCTTCCATGAGCAACCAACAGGACCCTATCAGAGATGAAAGAACTACTGATGACACGTGCTACAGTTCCGAGAGAGATTCTGTGAGCAAACATGGTCCCAGGCCAGTGAGTAAATCAGCTGATCTCATTTCTGAAAAGCTGAAGCCTAAGCACAAGAATCACAGTAGCTACTCAGATGAAGGTTCTTTCCTTTTTCTTTTTTCTTTATGTATGATCTGTCTGATACGCATTACCTTCTAATAAGTTTTCATTCTGTGTTGTCTTTCGTTATCCAAATTTCTTGCTGACACATAATTTCATTGTTTATGCCCAGGAGGTATTATGGAAAGGACCAAGGCTCATCCAAAGGTAAAGACTAAAATAGGGATTGATCAAGATGAACAGAAAACATATAAGAAAAGTAAAATTGAGGATTGGCATCAAATTGACAGAGGCCAGGACCACAAGTGTGATTCAGATGGTGTGGAAGTTCCTGATGAACCCAAAGTTTTGCTTGCAAAGGCAAAAACAATGAAGGGTTCACATGAAACTAGTGACATGTCTTTACGCAAGGAAAATATTGCTTCAGGGTATGATTCATTGGAAAATGTCAATAATATTAATGCTTTGGATGTACCCTTTGACAGTGAGAAGAAAGAACATCCTTCTGGTGATAAAAAGGACTTTAATATGGAGGGCCGTTCACTGCTACCTGATCAGCATTCTTTTGACAGAATGGCTACAGCTTTGAACACTGAGTCTGGTCCCATTCAACATGAAAGTACGAACATTGAAGTTCGCCAAGGTAGTGGAACTGCTCAGCGGCTGGGCATGTCATTTAAAAAAGAAAAACTTCACCTTAGAATCGATAATCAAGATATTCAGAACCCTGTTAATCAAGTTGTCAATTTTCCTTTGAAAGAAGGTAAACAAAAGGTCTGCCCTACTTCAGTAAAATCTGATTCATTGAAAATGAAAGCAAAGTTAGTGAGGTTCAATGTGGAAACTGGAGTGCAACATGGCACTGTTAAGCAAGCGACTTCAAGTACTTTGGACACAAGTCCAACGAGGAAGGATGGTAGTGTGATTACATTTGCTCTCAAGGAAGCTAGAGATCTAAAGCATAAGGCCAATGATTTGAAGGTTGTTCACCCTCATTGCATCAAATTTTATATCATTATGATCTACCAATGTCCCATGATATGAATTTTTCCTTACAATTTCTCTGGGAAAAAATCTCCCTGCAGAATAAAGGACAAGAACTCGAAAGTACAGGTCTGTACTTTGAGGCGGCTTTGAAATTTCTGCATGTTGCGTTTCTTCTAGAAACTCCTAGTTTTGACATTTCAAGGCCAGGTGATGGAGCTCGGTCAATGAAGATGTACTCTGAAACTGCAAAATTATGCAAGTAAGCTATACACACACTTTGTCTTTATGATATTCAGTTGCTATTACCTGGTCGACTCATTTCATTGCGGTTGTGAAATGAAGAACATAGAGTAGAACTATATAAAGGTAAAACTCAATATCTAAAAAGTATTAAGGTAAAACTACGAATTTAGATTAGCTTTCTACTTGACACCATCCAACAGTTAATTTGGATATGCTAAACTAATTTAATTGTGGCTTTTATATGAATTTAGGCACATAGTGATTACTCGTCGCTCCAATCTATATTGAATTGAATTAAGTTTTTAATGCATAAGGAGTTGTTGAGATGCTGCTGCTGCTTTAGTCACGTTGCTGCTATGGATACTATGGATACTTTCATGATTCCACAGAAATTGTTTCTAAGTTTGCTGCTATGGATACTTTCATAGTCATGTTGTTCTAAGTGTGTTACATGCTAAATGAGGTTCTGTCACTTGCCAGTTTTTGTGCTTATGAATATGAACGGTGCAAAAAAATGGCTGCTGCTGCTTTAGCGTATAAGTGTGTAGAAGTTGCTTACCTCAAGGCTGCATACTACAAACACCGTAGTGCAAGCAAAGATCGACAGGAACTGCAGGCAGCTGTACAGATAGCCCGAGGTACTTGATGCACAAACAACTTTTGACCCTTATTTGTACAATAGAATTTCAAATTTTAAATAATTCAATCTTCTGGAAACCTAATTTATTTCTTTGAACGCTTTGTATTCAATGTCCTTTGTACTGGTTATCATGGTGTAACTGAAGAAAATCCTCATATCATTAATCTTCTTATAAGTCCCCTAAACTTGGGTAGAATCATGAAAGTTCAACACAAAATCCAGCTATTGTGGCCAGGCACATTCCAGAAATAGTCACCCTCTGTCCCAAAAAGAATGCAACTCTAGCTTAGGACTAGTATGTGGGGCCCTCAACTATAGGTATGATATCCTAAAAGTACTGTTATATAGGAGCATGATGGCAATATAGTATAGAGTTTGCGGATACAATTATTTACCTTGGTCTAACCAACACATGGGGGGAATACAAAGCATAGGGCTACATGTGTCATTTTAATTGTTCACTAATTTGTGAGACATTCTTTGTGAGACAGAAGTAGTAGTTTATACAAGACCCTGGTGTTACACTTCAGGTATTTTGGTTATACCTGATGCTGACACAGGCCTTCCACTCAAACTAACGATATTTTGAAATCTGGAAGGTTTTTATTTGCACTGCATGTATTTATTATAACACATCTTTTTTTAATTGCTTCATTGCTCTTCTCTTGCAAGTTCTATGGTACATGTTATCAAACTTTGTTTTAATAATTTCATGACAATTTTGTGCCTCTGTGAACTTTTCTATATTTGCATTTAATGTGTTGCTGTTATGTAGGTGAATCACCATCATCTTCTGCCCCAGATATTGATAATTTAAATAGCCATGGATTATCAAAGGCCTCATTGAAGGGTGGCAATTCACCCCATGTGCCAGGCCATCATTTGCCTCTAGATGTTCACAACCAAGCTCACTTGTTGAGATTACTTGCCTATGTAAGTACCTTTTTAAATGTCCCAACAGGCTGTTAACAAGAACAAATTGATTTCACTTTCAGCTTGGTAGAATTTTCTGTCTCTGGATGAGAAGCATTTTATAAATTGAATTTCAATTCGTTGTTGCCATCTTGTTTGTAACTTCCTAAGTGTGAAATGTCAGGGCCTATTTCTAGCAGGCAGAATTGATCGC
Organism: Miscanthus floridulus; assembly: GCF_019320115.1. Classification (NCBI taxonomy): domain Eukaryota; kingdom Viridiplantae; phylum Streptophyta; class Magnoliopsida; order Poales; family Poaceae; genus Miscanthus; species Miscanthus floridulus. The sequence continues at coordinate 142,665,423 of NC_089581.1, read as the reverse complement.
AATGTAATAATAAATAAGGAATTTGGTACTGCAGCATCTATCAGTATTACTAATAACGATATAAGTTAGTTAAGGTTGGGCCAGTCAGTTCTCCAGTCAGTATTACTAATAACGCATCATTTCAGTAATGGAAGAAGAAAAGTTTTGTTAGGTTACAAGAACAGGCCCTCGTTAGGTAGCTGCCCTGGCTGTTGTTAGCATTTTGGTGGGTAATAAAACCATGCGGATCACAAAGGATATGATCACTGGCAATACACTTAATGGCACCCATTTTCATTATAATGGCTGTGTGCATGTGTTTGAGCATAGCAATAGCAATGACGGATGACGATATGAGTTAGAACTTACTGTAGAAGCCTCTAAATTAAATGAAGTTGAGAATTTTGGAGTAGCTGCACATAATTCAAGTTTGACTGAAGAAGAATAAGCTTCCCCCGCCCCCTGTTCTCATGCTGTCATATTGCCATACCATTTGAGGTACGTGAGTAACCTGAAATTAAGTAGATTACGATTGTGTTTTTTAACCATCAGCACTAACTGTATATTACTGTAAGGCTGATTTGCATATATCAAACCAAGCTAGCATAATGCCAATTCAGTGCATCACCATTCGGTAATAGTGTCTGTATATATTGATTTTTTCTCTCTCTTGATTGTTTTAGACAAATGATGTGAACTTGGCATTCGATGCAACTCGAAAAGCAGAGTTTGTGATTGCATCTGCTGCTGGGAGTCAGGAAAGAGGTGGTGCTGATGATGGCCTTGCTTCGGTAAAAACAATCTTGGATCTTAACTTCAACAATGTGAATGAACTACTAAGACTTGTTCGGGTTTCAATGGAATCAATAAGCAGCTGATGATGTGTTCAAAAATCGGAATTGCACAGAATGTCACACAGTGAACAGCTGATATTGGATTAACATTGCAATCTGTGCTCCATGATGCTGGTTGCAGCTATCTCAGTATATTTTTCCAGTGGAAAACAAATGAATTTACTCAGACTGATGTAAGATGAGATCTGTGCTCCACATTTACCTTTTGCCATTCGCTGTTTGCATACAGTTTGCAGCATCCACTTTTGGTTACTGGCATTCAGTTCCTTATTGGAGGCAGCACAGGTAACATGAGTTATGCTTTCTGCTTGTGTGTGTGTTGGGGTGGGGGGTGAGGTATGGTGGTGATTCTTTTATAGATTGCAGCTGTAGAGAGGGGGCATGATGTTGTGTTCGGAACATATGAACTTGATATCAAGCATTCTCTTAATCCCTTTCCTAAATTGGAAATTATGTGAACCAAGGCTCTGGAATTTGGGAGCACTATTGCTGCCTCTTGCGGTAGTGTAAGCATGCATTGATGTGTCTGTTTCAATGGGCATGTTTCATCTTAACAGAAGAAACTCTAAATATTAATTTTTTATCCATTTCGTTTTCTTTGCATGACGCTTTGTGTAATCGTGAACAGGTCAGAGGAGATTGCTTGCGATTAGCTGGTGCTACCGAATATCAGTTTCACCTCATGTAGTATCAGTATGTAGACTGGAGTTGAAGCAGGTATTTTTCACCAACATTTTTTGGATCGTTATTCATTTGAGAAAATTGTGCATATAATGTTATCTCAGGTCCCAGTCCCTGCTTGAACTGTTTTGTTGTCCCTGTGGCTTAACATGAACCAAAAGTAACACCATCTTAGCTATCAAGTCATTGAAGAAATTAGACAACTCGGTTTAAATTTGAAACCAGGAAGCAAAATTCTTATAGGAAGAATTAAAGTGATGAGGTACAAGAACTAGGTAGAAGAATCCACACAAGCCGTGGATACTGTGAAAAGAGTGCAACCAAGAAGTGTAAATGTTGGATTAGGTAGTGTGTTGAACTTTGTTATCTGTGCCCAAATTAAGCCGAATGCCTTTATGCTTTTTATGTGTTGCATGTACTCACTTCATTGCGTAAAATACACTTGGATTTTATGAGCTACAGATTTCTGTAGAATAGCGATGTATATGCATTCTCGTGTGAGAGGATGAAAATGGTTTCTTAAATCCATTCTGCACCCAGTTCTGGAGAGCCTCCAGTGCCGGTTATTGCCTGATTTTGTTAAATGTGTAGCCTGATTTTGTTAAATGTGTGTAACGCCCCAGCCCGAGAAGACGGCTAAGATCCATTCTACATGTTGAATGGACCGCGCCTGCTAATTAACTCTCTTGTACTTTCGTCCTTCTTAAGCTTTTAAGTTGGTTCAACCCTTCCTCTGGTTCCGAGGTGGTACTAAGCTGTCTGCTACAGTAGCTTCTTTGTCTACAGTACCAGCAACCCGAGCTGCAGTAGTTCGACGGCCCAGCCCACACCATCAGACCGGCTCAGCTTTGGCCTTATTTAGCGGGGTCTCACATACACTCACTCTTAAGGACTCGACGTCCTCGTCGAGGGCCGAACCAACCTATTCAAACGGGACAAATGTCCAGAATCGACTCACTTGGTCCACGTCTATATTCTCAGCTCTCTGGCCCAAGTGTCATGCTCTTATAGAGCCATGAGCAACCTGTCCAAGCTCTCGAGTCATATGCTTGTGAAACCGCGAGAGTTGGCTCTGATGCCATTTGTAACGTCCCAGCCTGAGAAGACGGCTAAGATCTACTCTACACGTTGAATGGACAACACCTGCTAATTAACTCTCTTGTGTTTTTGTTCTTGTTTCACGTAAAAGGTTTGAACCGGAGTTAACCGTCTCTGAGAACTTAAGCTTTTATGTTGGTTCAACCCTTCTCTGGTTCCGAGGTGTTACTAAGCTAACCGCGCAGATTTAGTTTAACACGGAGATCATGATGAAGGCCGACGCGACGGGGTGGCTGCAAGTACGACGTGAGGACAAAACAAGCCACCGTGCTCAAGCCCGACCTGCCGTACCCGAATGACGTCGCAATGAACTCTGCAGACTGAGTTGCAACCGTATTTAACAAAAGAAAGTGTTTGGTAAGGTTTTATAAGCAAGTACCCAAAAAAAAACTACAAAGTTTTACGGGCTGTTCGGCAGGACTAATTGTGGCTGCGGCTAATTTATTGTGAGAGAAAAACATTGTTCTATGACTGAAAAGTGAAACTGATTCTGGTTGATAATCAAGCGAACAGAGCCTTAGTTATTTGCATGAGCAAATACAACCTTTATGCCTGTGAGATTGATGCGTGGATGCCGCACTCCGTATATTGCATGAGCGGAGTCGAGCTTTGGTAGCATTACATGCTACCAAACATCCACAAGAGAAGCGTCTCCTTTCTAAAGGGTATGGAGAAATGTTATTTTTTCCACTCAACTAAGAGAAAAAATAAGAGAAAAAAAAATAGTATGATGGGAGCATGTTTGTACCCTTTCCGTCCTTTTTACCTAGCTTATAGTGAACGTTTTTTTTTCAAACTGAGGGCAGGATAACGCCAATAGTTTTCTAAACGATAATGTTTACAAGCGGGTGTTCATCCATTCGGACGCCGCCTGCCCCACTCTACCTCGCTGCTGCCGCCATCCCCTGACGCACGCCCATCCCGTGCCGCATAGCTCCCCCATCCCGCGCCGCGTTGCACTCCATCCCCGTAGTGCCCACTCCGCCTCGCTGCGCGTCGTGCCCCGTCCCTTGCCTTATCGAGGTGCTTCTGCTACCGCAGTTCCCCACCACAAAAGTTGTGCCCACCGCAACGCGCGACCTCAGCAAGGAGATGTTGCGATAAAAGCGTATGTTGCTAATGTATGTTTCAGATGTATATGTTGCAAGTGTTTTGTAGGGATGTTATAAAAATAGATCGGGATGTTACATATGTTACAAGTGTTTCAGAAGTATGTTGCAAACGTCTGTTCAAAATGTTTCATTTGTTCCAGACATATGTTGCAACTGTTTTATCTAGGTGTTGTATATGTTGCACTGACTATACACATGTTGCAAGCATATGTTACAAATGTTTCATCTATTTTAAGCAAAGTATTTCATGTTGCAAGTGTAGATCACCGGCGTTGGTATCGACAAGGGCGGCGGGGCCATGCCACGACCACCAACGCAAGAGGAGGCGCAGGGCGCCAGCGACCGGTGTGAGGCGGTACAGGCCGCGCGACGCCTGTGTGGAAGAGGCCCGCGCGATTTCTCAGCAGTGTCCGACGCGATGGAGGTGATCAGCGCCCGATGCGTCCGCACGGGGATTGAGCCGGGGGCGGGAGCAAGTCATCCGGGTAGTGTGTGGCAGTCCCATGTGCAAGCGCAAAATGGTGCCAGCACTGACGGCGCGTGTCCGAGCAGACGAGGCAGAGCAGGCGCAGTCCGTCCGAACGTCCTGGCCTAGCCTCTCCATTTTCCAAACGCAACTCTTTTTTTTATTAGTGTGGTACTTTGATCTTAGAAAATGACTCTCAGCGTGTTCGCTGGTTGGTGCTGGTTTAGACTGGCTGGTGCTGATTTTTTATGAGATAAAAATATTGTTGGCTTGTTGAATAAACCTGGCTAAAACCAACAAGCGAACAAAATATCCGGCTCCGGCTGTCTACATGGGCCTCTTAAAGGTACGAAACATAAAACATGCTTGTCAAAGGCTCCGCTTAAGCTTTCGGCCGATCCATTGGGCAGGGTTCCATCGCACCATATATATCCATATGACTCATGCTGAAACTCTTGGAAACTGAGATATGATGTCTCCCATTGGACAAAAAAGTGACTCGTAACTTGGAGAGGAAAGTATACGTGACTTTTAACAGTTTTATCAGATCGTTGACAATTCCCTTGATAATAGGATCAGTCATCAATATATCAACCCCAGTCCTCAGGTAAAATTAACATCAAACCAAGCATACTCGGATATTACTTCCAGAGCCAAAGTTACAAGACAAATTTTCCTTAAGAGACAGAAACAAGGGGAAGGGGAAAAACCCATAAGAAATCAAGGAGAAATCTTCATGCCTATCTGATTAGTTAAACAAGGTTAAAAGTTGTCTTCTGTATCATACAGGTCAAATACACTCCGTTCTAGAAAGGAAGTGGGTAGGGTGTCAAAAATTCAAGGATGAGACCCTTCATTGGTAAATCTGCACAAACCAGAGAAAGCAGCTTTTCGGATAAGTGGGTGAACATCCCCAACGAAGACCTCCTCATCCAACATTGCAATGTTTGACCAAATCTGTACCCGACATCATAAATGATAAATGATCAGTGTGAGGTCAGAAGCCAATGAAATGATGTGCTCAAGTAAAGCTTTTGTAAAGGCAAGAGCAATTTTTCAGTATACAATCTTAATATTTGGCTCTGATACACCTTATCATGTCCATTACCATTGCTGGACATGCAAGAGATCATTTGATATGAGATAAGGAATTGGCCCTTGCCAATTACACTAGGCAGCTTCCAACAAGATTTTCATATAAAAGTATTGAGATCCTCCAATAAGAGATAGCAATCTAACCTCACTTGCATATTGGCGGGAAAATGACTTGAGATAACCCAGTGTACAGAGACACCATTGCTCAAGCTCTCCAACATTGTATCCATTTTTTGTGTTTCGCCCATTCGGTTCACTGTAAAGATGGTGCACGAGTTAGCAATTCAGAACAAGAGAATGGCAAATATAGCTACTAAAATATCCAATCTGTATATAACTGGATGTTAACACCAACTCCTGGAATACCATTGCTTGTGATCAGTGACAGTCATATGACACTGTTTTGACACTCCGTACCTTACGAATTACTTTATCTAGGAAAATGCACATTTGGACTAGTTTCGAGAAGTTAAGATACTCTACTGAATATACGAAATTTGCCCTATCATCTGAAAGAACATAACTGCAAAATTGTTGTTTATGTGGAAGACAGCAAAACCTAACTCGTAATGAAACCCCATTAGTGTAACATTCCAATCCAAGATAGAAAATGCAGTTTATACTTCTATGAGTGGTGCAATCCTGAATATCAGACTGACCTATTGTTATCTGCCCCATTTTCATTGTCAATATCCATTGTTGCTGCTTCAGGATCTTGAGGTGCAAAATTTACACTTTGATCTCCAGTGCGCAGATTAGGAATTTCTCCATCAACAGAGACAGGCGGCAAACGTTCAGTGAGCACATCAACAAAGCTCTTAAATAGTAACTTAAGCAAGTCCTGTCAAACCAAATAGTCAGACCAATAAGTGGGTAAAAGGATAGAACTCCATGATAGTAAAGTATTCCACAAAATACTGAGATTAAGCAATATTAATATCAATATATCAATGCACATACAAATCAATAAAAAATCTAACAAAAACAAATAATGCACCTTGCTTTCTTCAAGAGCCCGAGCAAGGAAAGCTCCCTTCACTTCTAAAGATTCTTCAATAGTTATTTCCTCGTCCTCTGCATTTTTTACACGTAATTCGAGTCGCCTTATCCTACCTGGTCTTTCAACTGGTGCAGGTTGCCCCTCTACAATCTCAAGCACTGATTTGGCCTCCTCCAGCTCCTTTATGGATTTTGCACTAGCCTCTTTAGCAACTTGAAGACCTTTCTTGAGTGATTGAATTTCCTTTCGGAGGTCACTGATCCGATTGTATGTTTTACTGACAGCATTTCTAAGAATCTGATGGAGAAATTTCAATCAGATATATTCAAACCAAAGATGAGGAATTTAGTTATAATGGGCTACAGTGGCAAAAGAAGCATCAAGGGGATGCAAATCACCATAAATATGCATCCAAACAAAACGGAACTCCCATTTTATAAAAATCACTTTCACAATTATAATGAAAATTTGTTGACCTCTTTAAATATTGTTTTTATTCGGTTTATATATGTACTACTTTTTTACCATAAATGAATGCAAAATTGTAGGGACAACGGATGCACCTCCCATGGTCGATCAGAAATATGAAATTGCTCAACACTGGCAGGAGAAAAAACCCATTTGACTATAGCCAAATTGGATACCAGGCGATAACCCATCATTCTGTCAATAGCTATAGCAGTCATCTGGGTACTGTTCTTCCAATAAGCACTGACTCCATTCATTAAGAGTAGCTGCATTTCCTCATTTGGACATAGCTTAGAGATTATCTTATTATATCTCTCCAAAATAGTGATAAGATGGGTGAAACTTTTTGAACCCATGTCAAGAAGTGTCTGGCTAACAACATCGAGTGCAAATTCAGTACCATTTATTGGAATTATTTGTTCCTCCACCCATAAAATAATATCATGTGTAGTCTTCTTTCCTCTAATCAAGCCAACAAGTTCCTTGGATAACTTCTGGCCATTGGTGTTTTCATTGCTTTCATCGCTATGGAATTTGAAGCTAGGCCCAGCTTTTGGGGGTAGCAGTTCTTCTAACTCAGCAGCATCCTCAATACTCTGCAAAAAAAAAAAGGTGATGCAAGATACCTATTAATTCTGTTTTTTTTTTAAAAAGCATGCATATCAACATAGTGCAAAAGGAAACCCTCCTTGGTAAGTAATGGCTAATAGCACAAGATTAACCTGCTTGATTTTTTCAAAGTACGACAAGCGTACTTCCCTTTCCAACACTTCCTGGACAAAAACACGCTGTGGAGCCCATTTTGGGAGGTCCTTGACATAAGACCACTCCTGCCAAGGCCAAATGAATTGAAAATTTGACCTGTAGAAGCAGAGGAATATCATTACAATTCAGTAACAACCACCAACTATTTGAACGAAACAATATGTTCTGGATCCATTTGCGCGAGCTGTATTAACGATGCATATGATGTTTTATTAATTATTACAAGCTCCTGTGCTGATTATTGGGAGTCATATTTTGAACATGTAAGACGAATGTACCAATCAACAGACAACATGAAGCAAATGCAAATAGTCAAATAATGATTACACAAAGAAGAAATCCTAAATAACGATCAACTTACAAGTGGTGTGAAAACCATAGTATAAGTCTGGTGCGGCACTCCATGTCCATGTTACTAATTCTGTCAAAAAGAGCATGCACTGCTCCTACCACAACTGAAGGGAACGCACCTGGTAATGCCTGAAATAAACCTTAATGTGGTGAGGCTCAAATTGAATATATCCTTGGAAGCTAAAAAATCTATCACTAGGGATAAGAAAACATTGGTGGATAAAATTTTCTAACATGCCAGGTTCATTTTCATGTTTAGGTACTGGAGCAAAAAATTGCTACAAACATAAGGCATCTAATGAAAAATGTATGTAGATAAATTTAACTCTTCAGACGACCACCTCATCCCATGTTCACATTGATACTAGAACCATCCAATTGAGACATCTAGAGCACAATGGTTTTCACTTTTCACAAAAAAAAAGTGAAGTTTATTTACATAAAAATATAAACATGTCTCTTGAGATGTAAGCAATGCAATGGGAATCTGATATGTAGATAACATTAACAGAGGGGCATTGAGCGTTGATAGTGAAATTTATTGTGGTATTTTCATAACTATGCTTAGTTGTGACAATCGAAGAACATCTGTAGCATAATGTAGTGATGCAGCAAAAAAGTAAATAAATAATTGCATGGTCAAACTTAAACTCAAATACTCAACCCAAATTTCAAAAAGCTCGCGAAATGAGCATTGCAGGTTCAGCCGTACATTCTACTGTAACAGACAGACAGACAAACAGCATCTGTCAAGGAGATATATGAAAGGTCTACCTTGCAAAGATCAATGATAACCAATGTATAGTAAATTGGCTTGAATGGTGGATTCGGCAACAATAGTAGCTGCAAGAGAATATACGTTAGAAAACTATTTACCATAAGAACACCAAAACTATCCCAAGTACAGGGTAAAGAGAACCTCAAAATGCAACACAGCATGCACAAATTCTGTAGCATATCCTAGGCAAATAACTCCTAAGACAGAATGTACCAAATGCTTCTAAATCCATTAACTCCGTGGCAATTAAAGTATCCAGGTTGGAAAGTAGCCTAGGACCACCTATTTTCCACAGTAATGACTACGCTGCACAGAGCCACAAATTATTTCAAGACCAGCTGAAAATCAGTAGACTTATAATTCATTCAGGGTTTCCCCTCTTTTTTGGCCAGGGACTTGGGAAGCATTGTTTAAGTTTGGCAACAAATACCCTGCGGTTTAACTACTTTCTTACACTGATTGTCTGATAGCAAGAGGATAAAATATTCTTTCTGTACCAACTAGTCGCTCCAGTCTAAAGCAGATTTTTAGAGAATTGTGCTTGCAAGTGTAACTATACGTCAACCCAAGGCAGCGTTTTCTACGAAACACCCTATTAAATGCTTATTGGAAGCAGCATTATAAAGATAGGCATACAATCATTAAACCAGAACTTATTGGTTAACTCCATTATTGTTCTGGATGCATGCAGATAAAAACAACAAGTGGTTTAGACAAACGAGTAGAATGAAACAATACAGTTCACGTCGTATGAACGCAGGTATAAAAAAACAGGTATTAACTTTGAACCCAAATAAGTCAATATTAAAAATGACAAAATAATACCTGTGAAAATATGGTCTCTGCCATCAGGTATTCATAGCGAAATGACACAGGAAGGCTGACCAGATAAAATGCACATTCTTTCCGACTAACTTTCAAAGAAAAACATAGACAAGATGGAATCAGTAAGCAAGCTGCACTTAATTAATGGATCATAAACATAAAATTCAATGGATGTTCCTGAGATGTCATGCTAAATTAAGGATCAGATTCCTTTCACATTAAAGACTACAGAAAATTTAACAGCTTTAGCTATAGCCATAAAGAAAATTCAAGCATGAAAAAGTCACTCAGAAAATGAATAAATTAGCATTACCACACTAAAATATTAAAAAAAATCCACCATTCATGAAACATAGAATGCCATGGGATCTACCAGGTCAAACATCTAAACAATGAGTATTAGTATGCAAGTACATTTGTCTCGGTTTCAGAACATAATTCTTTTACTTATACATGATTAGAAAAGAAAACCAGTTATGGCCATCACTGAGCACAAAAGGAAACCACAGCCATGAATATTAGTATGCCAGTACATTTGTCTCAGTCTCAAAACATAATTCTTTTACTTATACATGATTAGAAAAAGAAAACCAGTTATAGCCATCACTGAGCACAAAAAGTAACCACAGCCAGCAATGGATCATGCAGGATCTCCTATACACCGTAAACATAAAACATGGATTATGATCCAAACACTAAGCACAAAAATAAACCACATAGCTGCTTAGCTAGCATTGCAGGCCCTCTCAATGTTTTTTTTGAGCGAGAATACAGCAGGGGAAGCCCCCACTGTAAGATTTTTTATAAAATAAAAATGAGGAAAAAGTACAAGCATGTACAACTATACAACAGACACCAAAACAGAAAGAGCAACAGGTCTAAGGATGACGGAAGAAGAAGAAACTAAGCTAGGGAGTCTATACAAAGAGAGAAAGCCAGTCGTTTAGCATCACTGAATCTCAAAGCTTGCAGTTTAGCTTCCTCCATAGGCCCTCTCAGTGTTAATCACCCAAATTGAAACCACTAATGCATATTTACACAGACAAGCAAAATCTAACAACTAATTGATATCAGACATATCTTCCATGGATACACTTGAGTACCAGATATGCAATATCCTCTGAAGCACGTATATTGGTATCAACATTCAACAAGAGTGTGATAATAAAATACATTCAACGTTTTTTTTTTAAAAAAATCAAAGGGTACAAACTGACCATCCATTGAAGAAAAGTAGCACATCCAAAATGCATTCTTCAACAACAAAACGATCTACAGGCTGCATGTTCTGTGAATCAACAGCAGCTGATTAGATGTGCAAAACACGAAGAACAATTGCCATATGATAAGGTATAGTTATAGTATCCAAAGTTCAAAAAGGCGACGCCTTAGGCGCGCCTAGGCGCGACTAGCCGCTAGTCAATGGGTTCCCGCCTGGCCTATGGGGGTAGGCGGACATCCAGGCGCAAGGAGGTAGGTCGCCGGTGGGGGAGGTCGCAGCGGGAGGTCGCCGGTGGGGGAGGAGGAGCTGAGAGCGGCGGCGGGCGCGGGCGCGTGCATGGGCGTGTGCGGGCGGCAGCAGGCGGGGGGGGGGGGTCCTACCTGGCCTAGGGGGTAGGCGGACCCTTAGGCGGCGCCAGCTCGTCGGCGGTGCCGGTGGGGGAGGAGGAGCTTCTGGCGGAGATCGCCGGTAGAGGAGGAGGAGCTGCGGGGCAGGGGCGGGCGCGTGTGCGGGCGGGGGCGGGCACGCACTAGAGGAGAGAGAGATGCCGGAGAGGGAGAGGAAGCGGAGGCAGCGGCTGATGCGGGCTACCGAACAGAGGAAGCGGCGTCGAGCAGAGGATGTGGGAGACCGAACAGAAGGATAAGGTTGGAGACCTGGAGTGGGAGATGGGCTGGACTGTTGCCATTTGGGCCTTTCTATCTCTCTAAGCCAGCCTTTCAATCTATCTAAACCCACTATTTCAGCTGTTTATTTTTTCTTTTAGAAGATAATATATGTATATTAGTATATATACAAAACGCCTAGAAAAACGCCTTAAAACGCCTAGGCTCGCTTAAGCTCGCCTAGGCTCTAGGCTATGGGTCATCGCCTAGAAGTCGCCTAGCGCCTAGCTGAACTTTGATAGTATCTTATATTCTTATTTGTAGTAGAATATAGCTACAACAAATGAGTAATACAGAAACTAGAATAAGATTGGATTTCACTGAAGTATAATTGAAGCCAATATGCATAGATTCATTTTTTGTTAAACACCCATCACATAGTCCCCTCTGAAGTCCAGGTGATAAAACCAGTATACACAAATGAAGGAACATTTATATATAATTGCAAAACATATATTTTCCACATTATTTGACTGAATTCCCCAGGATGAAGAAGCAGAGTTACTTTCACACAATATTATGTTTCAAGAGAGAACAACTTATCAGGCCAATAGGCCAATTGCTAAAGTCCATGTAATATTAAAGAATTCACAAGATAGTAGTTTCAGGTGCCAAAGGAGCAGATTAGGAAACATCCTATCAAATTATTTCATGTGTATCACTTAAATTTCTAGTTGAATATTGAATGTAGAGCAGCTAGTACCAGTATACCAGACTAGCTTGAACCCATAGCAAGAATTTGGCAAGAAATGGAAGAAGGATCTCAGCACAAAATATCAAGAAACATATCCTCTTTAGATCATACTCCCTTCGTTCCAAATTATGTCACTTTGACTATGTCCTAAGGCAAACTTCTTTAACTTTAGCCAAGCCTACAGAAAAATATGCCAACAGTTACAGCACTAAATTAGTTTTATTCCATCCACCATGCACTATGTCTTGAGAGTGCACTTATTTGGTGTTGTAGGTGCCAATATATATATCTATAAACTTGGTCAAAGTTAGAGAAGTTTGACTTAGGAGAAAGCCAAAGTGACTTATAATTTGGAACGGAGGTAGTACACAGAACTGAGCATTAAAATAAATAAATAAAACAGAAGCAGTTCAATATCAGGTCAGATTGCATTAAAAAATAAATGATCAATGATCGAAGTGTTTCTATCTAAATCATAAATTTACAAAGTACCTCAGCTTTATTCGTTGGAAAGATATGGAGTCTACGAAGTCTCTGAGGATACTTCATATCGGCTTCATGTTTCTCCTGACCTTTTAACATTTCAGAAGATGACTGCGAGGGAATGGGTGGAGGGCAACTTATAGGGGAAAGACGATGTGATTTTCCGGCCACCAGCTGAGCTTCAAATGACAGGTGGGGTTTTGGAACTGCCAGGAAAGTAATTGGATTCCAGTCCATAGCCATAATAAGAATGCAAACATAAAGTGAAGCGTGTAACTTGAGACTTGACAAAAAGATAAATACTTTAAAATTCAAAAAAAAAGTTTAAGAGTTCTATCCACAATGGAAATATTATGAAATAATGACCAAATATCAGTTTGCAGCTTGCATACAAACTGCCATTGAAACAGACGGTTAGAGTAAAAGGTTGTCTTTGCATACCACTTTTAACTTTCCATCCATTGCGGGAAAGAACTTGAATGCGCTCCCATAGATCTTCCATGAAATCCTGCAAAGGACTAGCCTTTAATACTGAACTAAGGGCGTGTTTAGTTTGAGACCTCGCCTAGGGAGCTCTGCCAGGAAGCCACATCCAACCCCAGGCCCAGGTGTGTTTCCCAACGTGGGAACCAAACACGCCCTCGATATCACATAAGATTTTAAGTGAATCAAGAAATAAACAAGCTTCTGGTCCGTTCATTCAGGAAGATTAGCATTACCTTTTTGTTAGGAGAGTGGCCTTCATCTGTCTCAAAGACTGAGAAAGCAATATCATCAAAATGCCTCCTGATACTTATGTAAGACTGTATACCAACTAAAACTCTCTCGAACTCATCCGGAACTTGCTGCATGGTACATAAGTACATGTCATCAACGAGCTACCATCTAATAAATCTTCTAGTAAATAATTTCACAGAAGTTCCATGATTCTCTTCTACGTGTCTCCCCTGTGTATATTGCTCTGCTGGGACATAGAACGGTTGCTCTACTGGGCCACATGCCAAAGAGAAGCAACTTAAGCAGCTAGCCACAGCAAGTCTTGAATAAACAAGATTAGTCAACAAGCTGCTCGATTTGCCAACAAGTAGAGTTGGCAAGCTCAAGCACAAACATGTCACAAACTCACAACTGGATATTGGATAACACTAATAGGCTACTTCATCTATTAGAAGTTTAGAACCATTCAAAAATTCCAAGTGCATGTCAAACTTCAAGACAGATCTCGCCGTGCCATCAAAATCTAGCACGTGTGCATACCATCTTGGGGGTGGGGTGGGGTGGGGGGGTATGGAACAGTGACACAAACACGATATTCTCCTTTTTGCGTGTGAGACGCAACACAGGACAACGGAGATTCATCTAAACAGCTAATGACAGGAGTAAATCGAAGTTACCTCAAACAATTCTGGACCACCCCATGGAAGTGAAGCCAAAATACAATAAACGTAGAAGTCAGCACGTGGTTGCCACGAAGGATTGCCAGTCTCCTCGTCTAATATTGTTGCAGCAGATGATAATAGGGTCTCAAATGTCTCGATGATTGAACTTGGAACTACAACTTTGCTGCACATCTACATATAAGTATTAACAAAAATAAGATTTACATTTCCGTTAATAGAGTAAAATAGTAAACAAGCAGCAAAAATATAATATGTTTATAACCACAATATATGCATAATAAGGGTCTCAATATAAGAAAAAATATCTGACATGCAATAAAAAGATCAGAATGAAATCCCTACATTCTTTGTGTGAGAGAGGTTTTGAAAGCATGTTTCCCATATTTGATTTGATTTAAACTCAAACAAGAGTATCAATAGGAGATGGCAAATTCAAAACCTAATATGATGGCAGCATTATCCTAAACAACCTGCTCACCCAATGCATAGTTTAGGGCCATAAATCAAACAATGACAAACTATACATAAGGTTATAAAGGCAAACAACGTTAATTAAAAGATACTAATATATCTAATATGTAATGAAAATAAGCACATCCTAGGAGCTGGAGCAGAAGGGCTTCCACTTCTATCTAAGATGTAGAAGCCAAAAATGAGTGAAATAATGGCTAGGGTATACAAGATGGCCAAGATATATAAAGCCATTTTATCTTTTGGCCAAAGAACACAATCTGATAGAAACAGGAGTGAACCTGGTCCTCAAAAAACAAAAACAAAAACTTAGGTTCAGGGAGCTATATGTAATACATAAAAATGAATGGCCAGCAAGCTAGTACACATTGAGTGCATTCTATACATGTAATATAAATTTTACAGGGGGAAGCCAGCTAATTGAGTCACTGAAACGACCACAGGAGTCACACCCTAAGCCCAGCTTCTCGGAGCTGCTATTGTGAAATATGGCTTCCTTAATATCAAAATGTCCACAAGGGCGCCTTCATAGAAAGGCAACCGGGCCTAGATGTTCGCCTTTTTATAGAATAGAAAGAGAAGGTAAAGGGGGGCTTTATTGGTAATGGCTGAGGTCCATGAAAGAATCGCTGGAGCACATCAAGCAGGCAGAAGAATGAGATGGCTGATACATAGATATGGTTTTTATTGGCCAAACAAAAATATTACAACAAGCATTTGGTATTCCTGATTTCTATTACAATTGATATTCCCTCCGGTTCAAAAAAATTGTTTTACCCTCCTTCGCAATCTTCAAAATACATATTGTTCTAGAATACCTAGGCAACTTCAGCTTGCTGTTCGCAGCCTTACCCCTCCTTAATTAGAACAATGAATAACCTCTTTTTGCATGCATTCACACTTTAGAGAATATTAATTGAGGGTAAGATGTCATTTACCTAACTCCTTAATTCTTATGCCCAACTATAAAGAAGTGTTGTGAACCATAGGTACTTATAACTTTGGTGAAAAAAAAAACTGCAGTAGTATGTCATTACTAAAAAAAATATAATGATATAAAAGTATGTTTCGATGCAATTCTGCTCTTGCTATCATTTATCAGTCAAAGTCCAAATATATTGATTGTGCATATTCTAAAACAAAGTTATCATCTGACTATCCATCATGGTTATTAAGGCGTCGCCTAGGCGTCCGAGCGGTTTTTCAACCGGAGCACCAGGCTCGCCACAGCTTTCCTGCATATGGTGTCGCCTCCAGCACCAAGTCATCGACAAGGCATCGGGCGACTCCAAGCAGACGCCGCATGCGCGAAGAGATGCGGAAGCGCAGGAGGAAAAGCGCCACATGCAGGAGGAAAAAGCGGCAGGCAGGAAACGCAAGGGAGTTGCACTCGCGGCAAACACGAGGGAATTGCACGCGTGCGGGAAGTCACGCGCCCTGTGCCTACACCTCCCAGGAGGAGGTGCCCCCATCCATTCACGCCAATTGAGAGAGGGTCAGAGGGAGAAGGAAAGAGAGGAGAGAAGGGAAGAGAAGAGGGAACCTAGAACTAGTAGAGCCGGATCCCCGTCGACCCACGTGCGGCCGAGTGGACAGCGCGACCCTGTGCCTCTCCGCCAATCTCCACGTGCCCGTGACTCTACTTCTCCCCTTCTCTCCGAAGTCAGCGCCCAGTGCCCAGGTCTTCCCTTCCCTCTGTTATGTTACCTGTGTTTCCTCTGCTCTGGTGCTTGTTTGTGTTTGGCTTGGCTTGGCTTGCTTAATCTTACAGCTTGATGGGTTGTGCATGCTGGTTTTTCTTGTGCACTACTTATTGTCTTATATTTTGTAATGTGGAGTGTGAAATTGTGAACTACTATTAATCACGTCAACTAGACTAAGCAGCACTAGTAATAAAGGTGTTATGTCATTAGAGACTAATTTGTTGCTATTGAGATATTTCAGATTTGCCATTTTGCTACTTTATGTTTTGCACTAGCACTCTAGTAGCATTACTTATTATTATGGTATTACATGCTAAGAATTGGCAATATTAATGTAAAATTTGCTTCTAAATTCTAGTGCATTATTTATATATCAAGGCGTTGTATGGCCTCGCCGTACGCCTTAAACGCCTAGGCATATGGAAGGGGGTGGCTCGCCACGCCCTCACCTTACCGCCTTAAGAAGCATGCTATTCATGAAGTTACACTGCGACTGAACAGAATTTCAGCTCATTCAATCCCCCAAGTTAGTTGAGCATCAAGAGGATTAGCAACAACTAACAGCCTTCCATGGCACAGTAGGAGTTTCCCCTCATAAACAGTACTCCCCCAATTCAGTTAGGCATAAAAGGTCAAACTTCATAAGACCAACAGTCAAATTATATGCATGCTTAGTGTCTAAAAGTTACACAAATAGATTCGTATTTCAAACAGACTGGTTTTGTAGCAACTGATGATATATTGTAAAGAGAAACTGGTAGTCACAGTATACCTCTAAAGACCTTTTCAAATTATAATATACCTATTACAAACGGACAATTATGCATGCAGATCATTGTCAGTTCAAAACAAAACAGCATGCCACACAGTGAAATTACAAGCGATGCAACTAAGGATATATAGGAAATGAGCAATTAAGGATATAAATAAAAAATCAAAGCAAACAAGCCATTTTACTTACCAGACCACTGAGAAATCGCAGCAATATCCTAATTCTATCACGATTTTCATTGTGCAAGGCATCCTGCAATCAAGGCATCAGTCACTATTAAAGCTATGGTAATCACAAATTTAACAGTGTGTTTATGTAATGTACAAATAATGGTACCTGTAGGTTAGCCTGTGTGGTATCTACAATAGCCTTGGTGAAGTCTTCGTTTTCTAAGTTTATCAAACCAATCTGAGATTTTTTAAAAAAAGTACAACCAAAAGAGTTAGCTTTATTAAACATGATCCATGAGGTTATAATCCTGTTCTTACAATAAATACCATATACCATGGATCCAGAAATAGACTCTGAAGTTAATTGTATATATAATACATCAATAACATTAGGACCAAAAGTGTTGTTAAATCACATCATCATGAACTATGGACTAGCTTGGTTAGGAAACAGAAAAACTTAGAAGCATTTGCTAATTTTCTTGCCCATAACTGTCTCATGATGTCCTCTGGTTGATAATATTGGTCTGTCTCATTACATGAGCATGACCGTGTTTACAGTGTGTTTTAATCTGTGTTGCATCTTGCATTTTTTTCTCTTTTGCATGTAAATATACACACCATTCAGAATATTTGCTAATTCCAGCATACATATGGAAAGGATGAGAAGAGAACATGTTTAGCCATTAGTTTCTCCAAAAAAAAATGTATACATTTGGCAGTGGCATTGCAACCTCCATAGAGGCTATGTGACAGTTAACGAACTCGGCCTGAAGGGGTTAAGACTGCCCCCATAGCATTCCAAATAAGAAGAAGACCTTCTCACCAGGCCGAGAAAACCCCCGCCCCACCCTTACACGGTGGCTTTCCGTCGTCCAAGTGAGAAATTGGGCCGGTGCCCCCCCCCCCCCCCCCCCCCCCAGTGCTTTGGATATGGGACGGACGAGGGGATTTTTTTAACCTCAGCCTGAAATTCGCTCCCACGGGGAGTCGAACCCAGGACCTGAGGAGTGCCGCCGGGGTACTCTGACCAACTGGACTAGAGGCCCTTTGGCTGTAACAGTTAACGAACAATCATACAGAAGCAGCAAACAACAATGAAAGCATATTCATAAATGAAAAAGACAGGTTATGACATTTTGTTTACGTGCAAGGTCAGTAAGGCCAATCTCAGAACTCAGAAGTCAGAAGTGTAGGAAATTATGAACTGAAACGTCAGTGAACATTGATGTCCTCTCTCAAGATCCATGAAAAAACCATGTAAACCACCATCCTAGAATCTCAACTTGATCATGCTGTATCACTATGCTAGTGACCTAAACAAAAAGTACAATAGAATAACTCCCTAACACTTACGAAGTATAAAGGGATGAAATGTGGCATCTGGAGTTTGCTTTGATAACGCTAGTATTTGTTGTCCTATCTTATGGACACATAAAGGGAATTATGAGTAGAGTTACAAGTGAACATTATATTCATAATTGCTCCATACATAATTTTAGCAAATAAAGAGAACATAAAAGCAATATGCTATAAGCTTTAGAGTAAAAATGTTTGCATACCAGAACTCCAAAGAAAGGAATCTTGTGAGGCAATTGTTCTGCGCACTGAAGGAGAAACTGCTCGGGCAAAGAAAAAGTTTCAGTTAGCACCTCAAGGTACTTCAGCTTTATACGAAGACATGCCTCCCAGGCACAGAAAAAGTAAAGCATGCAGCAACTGGAAAATATTTTTTTGCATACATTTTTCGTATCTATATTCACTGGCAGAAAAGAATAGTCTGCACTCGCTCACAATGTTGTCATGATCAAGATACAGATTGGTGTTACAATCCCACAAAGCTGACATGACATGGGGTCGGTTCTAAGACCGGACTGGATCTCATACTGTTATATTAATTTATAAGCGCTGTTTGTCTAATATGCTTTTTTTAGCTCATTTATGAACTATGAAATATTTTATAACCAAATATCATTTATTATGTTGAACAGTTAAATTGTTTCTTTCGTAAATTTAATTGAGTTTTATTGGAGACAAGTTGAAATAAAATAAGCTGGTGTGGTTAGTTAATTGAATTTATTTAAAGAATTACTTTCAAATTCCAGCAGTTAAGAATAAGTTGCACAATATACCATGGAAAATGGTATCATTTGCACAAAACACTAAGTGTAAGCAATGCATTGATTGCGTTCACATGTTTAGTTTTATTTCGCACGAATGTTAGGAACCAGTGTCACCATGCCGGTACAACAGACCAACCTACAGGTGGCATGCTGAGTTGCTAGCCTTAAGAACGACGGTGTGGCTTGCAAATGTGGCAAAAAGGCTTGGTATATAGTTATGGATGTGAAAACAAATTGAAGCTCACTGATATCATCGATGTGGCAAAAGGTGTCTGTTGCACATTCTTGATCCTATGATATGATCTGATCGTTTGGGAAAAGTTCCAGCTTTGTCGCGATCTGGACAACCCCAATCTTAGTTACTCTATGAAATTCAAAAATTGGCTTAGCTAATGGAGTACATCTGGAAGCAGCCCAGTAAGAATTACTCGTTATAAACTACTAGCAAAAAGGTCCAGATTAGAAAATAGGAACAATAATATATGAACAGGCTCGACTGCTGCATACTGACCTCAAATATTGCGTCGCTGGAGTGTTCAAATTCTCGGGATAGTACACCATAACAAGTTTCCTATGAAGCAAATGTTTGATAAGAACATGTTAGATAAATTACACAAATCATATCATTCATATCCATACATTGAAACAACTATATGATGGTGTAATTGTGTAAATACGCAACAAAATGGAACACTGTTCTAACTATGTGCTGTGCAGAAATTTGCTATGCACCTTTATTTTGTACCCTAGTTATATCATGTCAGTTCTTTGCTGGTGAAATCATTTAATCAAACTGCACTCTGTAAAAAAAAATGACATCACAAACTCTACTTGTTGCCCTTAAAAGTTAAGACCTCATGGGACATTCATTTTACCATAAAGTCATCGACTACAATCACTGATTCACTTACAAAAAATTCAACAGAAGCACAGCAATCCACGAAACCATAGTTCAGATACAACCTGTGAGAAATACAAAGTGCACATTTGTATATCTAGAATTTACAGACTATTCCATTTCCAATTTTTTGGTATGCACTGGCTGCACTAACAGATGTGCAAACTTTCAGCTGCGTAAGCAAAAAAACATAATACTTTGCATACAAATTTTACTTCCTGCCCAGAACCATTTCTCATTAAAATGTGATGCTTCGTCTACATGATAAAATCTACTAGTTAGATCAAACAGCAATATTACATATACCACGTCCAACAAAGGAGCCACAAGACTGAGGCTCTGATACTTAGAAGAAGAAATAAGCATAGCCCAAGGTAAGGTCCGGAAGTACCACTAACAATCAGGAAAATGGCTGTATTGCAATTCCAAAGCCCAGTTTCTGTCAGAATCTAAAGGTAAAGTGTTCTACCAGTATTTTTGTTCTGGCAGCATTTAGTACAAGCATACAAACATTTTTTTAACCAGCTCAAACTGCAGCAGTCCAATATAATACTAAAACCTAGGTCTCAGACTCTTGTGCGAGTAACTAGGGTTTTTAGCCCCCTACCCACTCTGACCAACAGCAATGGCAACCAAACACCAAGCGCTCCAAGCTAAACTAGCAAAATCCCAACTATAAATCGGCGCTTGGATAACCTAGGGTTCCGAGAGCAAGGAGAGCAGAAGGGGGAAACAGTGGGTGGGAAGAGGTAGGGGCTCTCACGATGTGCTCCTTGTGGTCGGCGGAGCCCCCATACTCGGGGCACCTGTCGCCGATGCGCAGCAGCAGCGTCCTCCAGCCCGTGCTCATTGCGTCCGCGGCGGCGAAGTGGGCGTAGCGAGAGGAGAGGGTGCGTGGGGCGGAGGCGGATCGAGGCTCGAGAGGGAGGGTAAATAGCATCGAAAGATCACCAAATTCGAACTGCCATCAAAATTTCGTTATTCTGTGAATCCCTCCGTTTTTTTCACGTGTCGAATTAGCTTGGTTCTAAAACAGATATTTCAATTTTGACCATCAATTTTTGAAAATTATTATAATTTCACAATATATATATATACCACATAGGTCCTGATTGGATCCATGGGTTAGAGCTAGTTTGAGCTAGTTGGAGCTCAACTAGCCCTAAAGTAGCCAAACAGGAGGGCTAAAGTGGGTTATTTACAACTAGCCCACACTAAAAAATTATCCCCCAAAGAGGTGATTATTTAGGTTAGTTGGGGCTATTTGAGGTGGGGTCCACTGTTTTCTCTCTACTTTCACCCGCACCAATGATTTGGAAAGCACATTTATTATCATTTTAACCCTTCTATCCAAACATCTCTTAGACTAGAGTTAGTTCAGGGCTAATCCTGAGCTAAAAACTAACTCTAACCTCTAGCTGTGCTAGAGTATCAAACAGGCCATAATACTGAAGAGGTAAAATTTCTTGCAATAAATTTTTTCATCCATCACCTAATCTCCACCGGATTCACGCTTAGATCGTACACATATAATTTCCGTGTCTAGGTCGTACCTCTGTCTATCTCTTTCTTAATAAAAAGGCAAAATTTATGCTACTATTTTATTTCGTCCGATCTATTCACTGTGACCCGCACCTGTTTTTTCCATGAAAGCCAGTCCGTGCCCTAAGCCAGACTGCCAGATTGTTTTTCCTTTTTCTTTTTTTGTTTCCGCCTGTCCACTAACACCCACGTCCGTTTTTTCGCGTGGGAAGTGTTGCCGTCCGCCCATTGTGTCCGGTTGTTTTTTCTTTTTTTCGTTTCCGCTCTCCCCACGTTTAGTTCGGTCATTTTTCTTCTTCTTTTAATCTCTTTTTCTATAGATAGAAAAAATAAATAACAAAAATAGTAGTACGTGTCTTTGATCTCTTTCTCGTTCCAAATTTAAATAGATATTTTCATCACCAATCGATCTAGATCAGCCGATGCTCCAACTAATCAACCTTAATAAATATAATAATTTGTTATCATGTCTAATATCTATATACATATACTTCTATACCTAATATTGTTAAAAAGGTCTATACCTAACACTAAAGACGTAAAAATTTTGTCAATAATAATTTTTTATCTAACCTTCTACGAGATCCGTCACCTGTGATATTTTTTCTTCCGTCTAGTTTTTTCCGTATCCGTTCGGGACTTTTTCTCTTTTTTAATTCACAACCGCGACAACCTCCTCTCCACCGTTGCCTCCCCCTCCAACAACCTTTCCCTTTTCTGTTCGGCATCTGTTTCTGTGTTCGTTTCATTCTCTCTTTTTTCATTTTTTACTTTTCTTATTTTTCTCTTCCTCTTTTCCATTGTTGCATTCTGTTTCTTCCGTGTCCCTTTCGTGATTTTTGAGCAGGCCTTTGCGGTAGCACCTTGTGGTTCCATTTTTTACTTTTCTTATTTTTCTTTTTGTCTTTCCCGTTGCTGAAGTTTGTTTCTTCCGTGTCCCTTCATGATTTTTTATCAGACCTAGGCGGCAGCGCCTTGTGGCGGCACAAACTTGCGCATGCATATGAGAGCAGGCACGAGCAGCGGCTCCATGCTATGCATGCTTGCACGCATGGGCAAGAGGAGGCACGGGCTCGCACGGGAGCAAGCACGGATAATGCATGGGAGCGGGCACAAAGCTCGCAGCAGTGGGGCCTTAGAAGCCCTACGCGAAGGAGAAAGAGATGATTTTGTCGTCGGTTCAAGCCACTTGGTCATAGTTGTTGTGGCAGTGCGCAGCTTTATCATCCACACTCACGTTGTCGATAGTATAAAAGATTATAGTCCCGTTGCAACGCACGAACATATTTGCTATGCTAGTAATAATAAAGAGGTAAAATTTTTGCCACTGTCAATTTTCGTCCAACTTAGAGCCTCTTTGGCAGGGCTCCTATAAGGGCTTCAGCTCTGGCTCCTATAGGAGCTGTGCCAAACGCCTGTTTTGGAAAGGGCTCCACATGGAGAGCCGGTCAAGAGCCGGAGCCATTTTTTGCCTGCGCAGGAGAAGCCTAAAAAACGAGCTTCGCGCGGCTCCTTGGTGTGGGTTCACATCGTCTAATGCGAAGGAGCCATTTTACCAAACGTTTTCTAAAATAGCATCAGCTCCTTCAAAAATCTAGAGCCAAAACTATTTTCAGAGGAGCCTGAGCCCTGCCAAACAAAACTGAAAGCGGTCGGCTTCGGCCATCGGCTTCGGAAAATTTCCCGCATCCGATTTTCTCCGTCAAATGAAACCGGCAGTTTTTCTGTAGAAGACGTTTCGTCTATGTTTCAGCCATCAGTTTGGAAGACATTTCGTTTTTTCCCTTCCCCGCGTTGACTTCTATACGTGACTTTGTTTTTTTTCTTTTTTATCACCCTTTTCCTTGTAAAAAAATAAATAACATATATAGTATAATGGGTCTTTTTTCTCTTTTTCTAATCTCCCTTTTTATCTGTGTGTCCTTCTTTAATCTAATAATTCGTCCAAACTAATCTATATCTATATTATGCCTATAGTTTCGTGATTTTTTTGTTTCTCCTTTTTTATCTCACGTTTTTACTTATATAATAAATAGAAAAAATAAATAGTGACTGAAATCTTAAATGACTTATCATTCAGTCTAATCTATATCTATATACCTACGGATCCATGGCGCCTTTTTTGTTTTTTTTGTCTCCCACTTTTCTTATAAATAGAAAATAAATAATAAATATAGTATTATAGATCGTTGAACTCTTTATTTTCTCTAATAAATAAACCAAAACCTTAAACAATCTATCATCCAATAAAATATATATTTTTATACCTATACCTACCTAATATTAAAGAGAGAGAATTTCTTTTTCTGTCGCTTCTACAAAACTCGCCTCGGAGCTCGAGTCTATCCTCCACATGTTAGTAAACTTAATCCAAATCCGACTTGACAACCCTACCTTGACCCTACATCTTGCACAAAGTGGTTTGAACACTTGGAGGATTTAAAGGCTTTGAAAATGAAGTTGCAGGTTGATTTTGTGTCCACTAGATTGGTCCGATGACCCCTAGGGTTGGACACTGGATTATAAGTTATGTGCAAAAGCCTGTGAGAAGAGGAGGCAAACCAAGTCTCTGGTGACCTGGCGGTTTGGCTGCTAGTCCCATCGGTCAGACTACCAAGGGAGTGGCACGCACGAGAGGCTTGCTGGATTTCAAACTTGTGTGGCGTATAGTCCGGTGCCATGTGGCGATAGGGCACCGGATCATGCGCTAGACCATTTTTCTCCAAGGCCACTTGCCAGTCACCTAGTACTTGAACCGCCACCAGGGGCGGTTGGACTGCCCGGTTGAGCTAAGCTCAAGAGCTTAATTGTGTGTTCAAAATGTATTAAAGTATAATCCAATACTTAGCACCAAACTAATCCGATGATGATTTTGTAGGTGTGGAACCTTACTGGATGATACCAGATTGATCCTGTGTTTAGGTCATCGGACTATTAGTGAAAACACCAGACTAATGACGAGGGTTTTCAAGTGACCGTTGGGGGGGTCCGATAGCTAGCCATTTGGGAGCTGGTGGTCGGACCGCCCCCGGGCAGTTTGTTGGTGGAAGGCCACAACAACCATAACTTGCCCCTCCTCTACAAATAGTTGTTTGCTCAGTTTTGAGGGCTCTCTTGGCCATTTGTTGGACCTTGTACATCCCTCGAGAGCAAAGAAAACCTCCCCACTCTCTCTATTGACTTGCAAACACATTTGTGAGAGATTGTATAGCCTACAGTGCATCGTTGAGGGGAGTTGGTGATTGTCTCCGCCTCTGATTGATTGTTTTGTGAGAGGTTTTTTATCCCACCTCATGGAGTGCAAAGGGATACTCTAGTGGATTGTTCATGGCTAGTTGGAGTGCTCTTAGGATTGATTCTTGCAGCACCTAAGTTGTGGGTCTAGCTTGCAACGCTAGTCGGCGTGCGAATCACTCACCTAGAGACTCGCCACGATGGGGATTAAGTTGTCAGCGAGCAACCAAACCTCGGGAGAAAAATCATTGTGTTAATCTCTCTTTCCCGGTTCGGTATAAGCTCAACACTTGTATTTACATTCATACTTTGCTTGTGTTGTGCTTATTGCTTGTGTAGCTTTCTAGTTGTAGCTCTCTAGAGTAGTCTTGTTCTTGTTAGTAGTAACTAGGTTAGTTGCTCTCTAGTTTAGTTCTCTATGTGGCTAGTTTAGCTTTCTAGTTGTTCTTGTTAGTAGCAACTAGGATAGAAATCAATAATGGTTACTAGAATTATGTAGGGGCTTGTTTGATTGAACTAGACCTAGCGCTAGTAGCGGATATTAGGATCATATTGTGTTCTAACCACTTACTCTAGTGTTTGTGATTTGTAGAGAAATTTTTATAGGCTATTCACTATCTCTCTAGCCATCTAGGTCCTTTCAAGTGGTATCAGAGCCAAGTCGCTGTCAACTTCGAGGTCTAACAACCTATGGTGTTGAAAGATGGCTACTAATCATGTCAGCAACCACCACATTTTGATGGAACAGTCATGACTATTGGAAGAAAAAATGTGTATGCATTTGAAGACTAGGAACCAGAAGATTTGGGGAGTTGTGGAAGAGCCATTCATTGTGTTGGAAGGATCCCACCCCAAGAGAGGAGGAGAACATGCAATTGAATGATTAAGCTCTCAATGTGATCTATGGGGCTCTTGATACTAAGGTCTTTGAGTCAATAAAAGACTTGGAGATGGCACATGGGGTTTGGAAGAGACTTGAAGATTCTCATGATGTTTATGATAAACAAGTTGGCATGACTAGGCTGTGATACCTTTTATGTGAAGCTAGGACAAAAGTGTAAGTGGGTTGGTGGTAGTGTATGGTTCACTCAACGTGTAGAGTGGATCTAAGTTGTTTATACTTTGGGGCATTACAAGTGTTATTAGAGTTGATCTTTGTGGACACGGTTGCGTGTGGGTTAGTGGTACTGGACACACAGTCGCATGAGCTAGGAGGGAACATTTCTTACCATCGTTGGCCCATTGTTGGTGTGTTTTGTCAACAAGGAATTCAGGTCCTTTAGGGGTGTGTATGTGATATCCGACCTAATTTAGATTTGTCCCATAATGGCCCATGTGTATATTTATGTGAGATCGCGGGAGTTTAGTCCCTCCTTGGTTGTTGAGGGTGGGTAAGAACAACAACATATAAGGCTTCTAGAGTCTATACCACTATCCTCGGGTTAACTCATTATGCAAAACAAGGACAAAAACATAAGTGGGTTGGTGGTAGTGTGTGGTTCACTTGGTGTTGAAAGCTCTAGTTTGGTTTTGGTGAATTGATGAAACCCTCAGTGCTAACCTAGTTTATCAAGTGGTCATGAGATAGGTAGCACACTCCAAGTGATGAAGCAAATGAAGATCATAGCATGATGATGATGATACCATGATGATGATCAAGTGCTTGGACTTGGAAAGAAGAAAGAGAAAAACAAAAAGCTCAAGGCAAAGGTATAAATCATAGGAGCTATTTTGTTTTGGTGATCAAGACACTTAGAGAGTGTGATCATATTTAGGATTGATAGCCATACTATTAAGAGGGGTGAAACTCGTATCGGAATGCGGTTATCAAAGTGCCACTAGATGCTCTAACTCATTGCATATGCATTTAGGATCTAGTGGAGTGCTAACACCTTTGAAAATGTTTGTGAAAAATATGCTAACACGTGTGCACAAGGTGATACACTTGGTGGTTGGCACATTTGATCAAGGGTGGTGAAGTTTGGGAGCAAGGGTAAGAAACTCCACCGGTGGAGTGTCTGCCCGTAGAGTGCGGATAGTCCGACGGTGCCACCGGCGCCCTAGACAGAAAAGATGGAGGTCACTGGGAGTGACCGGACGCTGGCCACGGTTGGAACGGCATGTCCGGTCAGATGTATCAGTGAAGACGCTGGCGTCAGTCAAATGACTGGACGCTGGGTCGCTCTACGACCGGACGCTGGCAAGGTGCGTCCGGTCAGTGCTAACGTACGCTGATGTGAGGCGCATAGAGGAGACGTCGTCTGACCGGACGCTGGCAGGGTCCGGTCAAGCATGACCGAACGAGTCCGGTCAGTGAAATTCGTGTTTGGAACCTTACTGGAAATGACCGGACGCTGAGGTCCAGCGTCCGGTCACTTTCTAACTGATGCGTCCGGTCAACTGATGACCGTTGAAATCTGACGAATAGTATTTGAAGTAGGGGACACGTGGCATGAATCACATGACCGGACGCTGAGGGCCAGCGTCCGGTCACCCCACGCTGTGCCCATTGAAAGGGTACAACAGCTCTATTTCGTGGGGGCTTCTATTTAAGCCCCATGGCTGGTTGAAGCTCATACCTTTGGCCATTTTTATTGACATAGCAACCTTGTGAGCTTAGCCAAAGCCCTCCCACTCATCTCCATCATTGATTCATCATCTTTGTGAGATTGGGAGAGAATCCAAGTGCATTGCTTGAGTGATTGCATCTAGAGGCACTTGGTGTTCGTGTTTCGCTGCGAGATTCGCTTGTTACTCTTGGTGGTTGCCACCACCTAGACGCCTTGGAGTAGCGAGGATCGTTGAGCGGAGGGTGGTGATTGTCTCCGGCTCCGATCGTGGTGATTGTGAGGGGTTCTTGACCTTTCCCCGGCGGAGAGCCAAAAGGTACTCTAGTGGATTGCTCATGGCTTGTGTGATCCTCATCTTGTGTTGGTTGTGTGGCACCCTATTGAGGGTTTGGCGTGTAAAGCCAATTAGCGCGTGAACCTCCAAGTGAGTGAATCGCCACAACGAGGACTAGCTTGCTAGCAAGCAAGTGAACCTCGGTAAAAATCATTGTGTTCATCATTGATTCCGAGGTGATTGGTCTTCATTGTTATTCATCCTTTTGATTAATTGATTTCTTCATCTACACGGCGGTATAACCTTCTTGATCACTCTCTTTATTTTACCACAAACTAGTTGACAAGCTCTTTAGTGTAGCTAGTTGTGAGAGCTTGCTTGCTTGATTGGTGTGGCTCTTTGGTTAGCCTTTGAGAGCACACTAACATAGGGTAGTGTCATAGCTATAGTGTGAATAGACACTATCTAAACTAGAATTGTGGTAGGTGGCTTGCATTTTGAGTAGGCTAGCGCAACACTTGCTTCGCCTCATAATTGTCTAACCATTTTGTTAAGTGTTGTTGTAGAAATTTTTATTAGGCTATTCACCCCCATCTAGCCATTAGGACCTTTCAAGTGGTATTAGAGCCGAGGTCACCATGATTTGAGGCTTAACAACCTTCGGTGTAAAAATGGCTCAAATCAACAACACCAAGAAGCCACCCTAATTTGATGGATCAAATTATCCATATTGGAAGTCAAAGATGACCACACATATCAAGTCAATCAATAGAAGAGTGTGGAAGGTGGTAGAAACCAAAATTGAGATTGAAGATCTGGAGAATCCCACCGCGGCCGAAGAAGTGCTTCTCCAAAGCAATGACATTGCTCTAAGTGCTATTCATGATGCAATTGATGAAAGAACATTTGAGCAAATCAAGAATATTGAGATGGCTCATGAAGCATGGAAGAAGTTGGAAGAATCATTTGAGGGCACTCAAGCCGTGAAGGGTGCAAAGGCATACATCCTCAAAGAGAAGTTTGCAAGCTTCAAGATAAAGGAGGATGAGAGTATGCCGGATATGTTCCATAGGCTTCAAGTGCTTGTCAATGATCTTAAAGCACTTGGTGAAGAGGTGAAGGACAAGGACTTGTCACATAAGTTCTTGAGATGTTTGCCTTTAAGATTTGGTACATTGGTCACCATTCTAGTGAGAAACGGTTTGGACACCATGACACCAAACCAAGTATTAGGGGATATAATGACCGATGATATATATAGAGATGATGATGAGAAGGAAGAAAAGAAGGAGAAGAAAGATGACAAGAAGAAGAGCATGGCATTCAAAGCCACATCATCCAAGGGCAAAGCTAAGCAAGAAACATCAAGTGAAGATGATGATTCATGGGATGATGATGATGATGAGAAGATGGCTCTCTTTGTCAAGAGATTTGGTAAGTTCATGGTGAAGAAGGGCTATCGTGCTAGGAGAAAAAAGTCTTCATCCAAGAACAAAGAAGAGTCAAGAAGGTGCTTCAAGTGTAGAAGCAAAGATCATCTTGTTGCTTAGTGTCCATACAATAGCGACAATGATGATGACAACAAGAAGAACAAGAAGAAGGACAAGAAGGAAAAGAAAGAGAAGAAGGACAAGATGGCCTTCAAGAAAAAGAAGGGTGGTTCATATGTAGTCACTTGGGATAGTGATGCGTCCTCAAGTGATGATGATGATGATAGTGATGTTGTCAAGACCACTAAGAAGAAAGTTCTTGCAAGCATTGCTATCAATGAGAAGCCTTCTCTCTTCGAATCTTCATCATGCTTCATGGCTAAGGCCACTAAGGTACAATCTTGTGATGATGAAAGTGATGAAGAGCATGATGATGAAAATGAACATGAAAATGAAAATGATAGTGATAGTGATGATGATGAGCCTACCAAAGATGAATTGTTTGACATGCTAGAAGATGCTAAAGAACATTTTGACATTAAGAGAAGAGAATGCAAGAGCTTGAATAAGGAGGTAAAAGCCCTTAAGCAAGCCCTTGATGAGCTCAAAGCAACTCATGAGAGGCTAGAGGAAGCCCATGAGAAACTAGGCAAGGCTCACAAGAAGCTTGAAAAAGCTCATTCTTCTTTACTTAATGAGCAAAATAAAAAGAAGCATGTTGAAACTTGCAATATAGGCTTAACTTGTGATATAATTGATGAATCATTATCTATACCTATCATTGTTGCTAACACTAACCCTTCTTGTAGTACTTCCACCTCCACCTCATCTAGTAGTGATGGTCTCACTTGTGATGCCTCACTAGTGGTTGAGAATGAGAACCTCAAGAAGGAGGTCACTAAGCTCACTCATACTTTGGCTAAGGCCTATGGTGGTAAGGACCGCTTGCTTATGTGCTTGGGTAGCCAAAGAGCTTCTCTCTACAAAGAGGGATTGGACTATACCCCCAAGAAAGGCAAGGCGGCCTTTGCTCCTCACAAGACTAGTTTTGTGAAGAACAATAGTCGGTTTTGCACTAGTTATAAGCAAGTTGGTCATAAAGAGCAAGAGTGCAAAAACAAGAGCAAAAATGCTAATGTATCCTCCCTTAAGCTTGATTCATGCTATATGCTTACTAAGGGTACAAATGGTGTGAAGGCTAAGTTCATTGGTAAACCATGGATGGGCTCAAAGAAGAAAGCCATTTGGGTACCAAAGAGCTTAGTGACTAACCTTCAAGGACCCAAGCAAGTTTGGGTACCTAAAAAGAATTGATCTTCTTTTATAGATCAATTACAAAGCTGGAGGAAGGCATTGGGTTCTTGATAGTGGGTGCACTCAACACATGACCGATAATGCAAGAATGTTCAACTCAATCAACACCAATGGCAATGATGGTTATGATAGTATCACATTTGGTGACAATGGCAAAGGCAAGGTTAAGGGGCTTGGTAAGATTGCAATATCCAATGACATGAGCATATCTAATGTGTTGATAGTAGAGAGCTTGAATTTTAATTTGCTATTTGTGGCTCAATTGTGTGATCTTGGATTCAAATGCATATTTAGGGTAGATGATGTAGAAATCATAAGTGTAGATGGCTCTAATTTGATCTTCAAAGGTTTTAGATATGAGAATCTATACTTGGTTGATTTCAATGCTAGTGAAGCTAGATTGTCCACATGCTTGTTCACTAAGTCTAGCATGGGTTGGTTATGGCATAGAAGGCTTGGTCATGTTGGAATGAAACAATTGAATATATTGGTTAAGCATGACTTAGTTAAAGACTTGAAAGATGTTGTGTTTGAAAAGGATAAACTTTGTAGCTCTTGTCAAGCCGGCAAACAAGTTGGAAACACCCATCCTAAGAAAAGCATGATGAGCACTAGTAAGGCATTTGAGTTATTGCACATGGACTTGTTTGGGCCAACACAATACACTAGCATTGGTGGAAATAAATATGGCTTTGTGATAGTGGATGATTACACTAGATACATATGGGTATTCTTTCTAATGGATAAAAGTGATGTGTTTACAATATTCAAATCATTTGTCAAGGGCATTCACAATGAGTTTGAAACAACCATCAAGAGAGTTAGAAGTGACAATGGTAGTGAGTTCAAGAACACTAGAATTGATGAGTTATGTGATGAATTTGAAATTAGACATCAATTCTCAGCCAAGTACACTCCACAATCAAATGGCCTTGTTGAGAGAAAGAACAAAACACTCATTGATATGGCAAGGTCTATACTTAGTGAGTATAATGTGAGTCAATCCTTTTAGGCCGAAGCTATCAATATGGCTTGCTATTGTAGCAACCGCCTCTATTGTCACTGATTGAAAGAAAATACACCATATGAGCTCTTGAATGGTAGAAAGCCCAACATTGCATATTTTTGGGTCTTTGGTTGCAAATGATATATCTTGAAGAAAGGCACAAGATTAGGCAAGTTTGACAAGAAATGTGATGAAGGATTCCTACTTGGCTATTCCACCATAAGCAAAGCATATAGAGTTTGGAATTTGGATAGTGGTACTCTTGAGGAAGTTCATGATGTTGAATTTGATGAAACCAAGGGTTCACAAGTAGAGAATAAGAACTTAGAAGATGTTAGAGGCATTCAACTTTCAAATGCCATGAAAACATGGATGTTGGTGAATTGAGGCCTAGACAAGTGAATGATGATGAAGATGATCAATTGCAAGCGCTCTCTAACTCAAATATGCAAGATGATACAAATCAAGTTAGTGCAAGTGGATCTCATGACAATGAACAAGATCAAGTGGCTAGTACATCATCTCAACCCAATGATCAAGCAAGTGCAATCAATCAAGTTCCAATCCTCCAACCAACCAATGTTGCAAGAGATCATCCATTGGACACTATCATTGGTGATATTTCTAGAGGTGTACAAACAAGATCAAGATTAGCATCATTTTGTGAACACTTCTCATTTGTGTCATCCATTGAACCAAAGAAGATAGATGAGGTATTGAAGGATGTTGATTGGGTAAATGCTATGCATGAAGAGTTGAATAACTTCACAAGAAATCAAGTATGAGAGATGGTAGAAAGACCAAAGGGACACAATGTGATTGGAACCAAATGGGTCTTTAGAAACAAGCAAGATCAAGATGGGATAGTAGTAAGGAACAAAGCAAGATTGGTAGCACAAGGCTATACTCAAGTTGAAGGTCTTGACTTTGGAGAAACATATGTCCCGGTTGCTAGATTGGAAGAAATTAGAATCTTGCTAGCCTATGCTTGTGTCCACAACATCAAGCTCTATCAAATGGATGTTAAGAGTGCATTTCTAAATGGCTACATCAATGAAGAAGTATATGTAGAGCAACCTCTCGGTTTTGAAGATGATAAGAAGCCCAACCATGTATACAAGTTGAAGAAGGCATTGTATGGCTTGAAGCAAGCACCTAGAGCATGGTATGAGAGATTGATGGACTTCCTCCTCTCTAAAGGGTTCATGATGGGCAAGGTTGACACCACTCTCTTCATCAAGAAGATTAGAAAAGATCTATTTGTATTGCAAATCTATGTTGATGACATCATATTTGGATCAACCAATCAAGATTTTTGTGATGAGTTTGGAAAAATGATGGCTAATGAGTTTGAGATGTCCATGATTGGAGAATTGAGTTACTTCCTTGGTCTTCAAATCAATCAATTGAAGAATGGTACTTTTGTAAGTCAAGGCAAGTATATCAAGGACATGATCAAGAAATTTGGCATGTGTGATAGCAAAGTCATTAGTACACCAATGGGAACCAATGGCAACTTGGATAGTGATGCAAGTGGCAATATGATGGATCAAAAATTGTATCGGTCTATGATTGGAAGCCTACTCTATGTGACCGCATCAAGGCCGGATGTCATGTTTAGTGTATGCATGTGTGCAAGATTTCAAGCCTCACCAAGAGAAAGTCATTTGAAGGCCACAAAGAGGATATTGAGGTACTTAAAGCATACACCAAATGTTGGTTTGTGGTATCCCAAAGGAGCAAAGTTTGAGCTAGTTGGTTACTCCAACTCGGATTATGCGGGATGCAAGGTTGAAAGGAAGAGCACCTCGGGCACATGTCAATTATTGGGAAGATCACTCGTTTGATGGTCATCAAAGAAGCAAAATAGTGTTGCATTATCAATCGCCGAAGCCGAATACATATCCGCCGGTAGTTGTTGTGCACAAATACTTTGGATGAAGGCCACTTTGAGTGACTTTGGAATCAAGTTCAAGAAAGTGCCATTGCTATGTGACAATGAGAGTGCAATCAAGTTAACCAACAATCTGGTTCAACATGCAAGAACAAAGCACATTGATGCCCGCCACCATTTCATAAGAGATCACCAATAAAAAGGGGACATTTGCATTGAGAGAGTAGGCACCGAAGATCAACTTGCCGATATATTCACCAAGCCATTGGATGAGAAAAGGTTTTGCAAGCTAAGGAATGAGTTGAACATATTGGATTTCTCAAATATGTGTTGATGCACCTCCCACTTACATGACATGCCTCTCCTTCGAGCAATCTAAGGTAAAAGTTGATTGGCATGACATACATCTTTGCTAAGGACATGATTAGTGCATCTAGTCACATTTTTAATTTTATTAGGACCTTTCAAATGGTCTCTATTTTATAAGGCTCATTCATGAAAATCAAATGATTTTGATGTCTATATGGTATCACTATTGCTTCTATGCTTGATATGATCTAGTGATAGCATATGACATGTTTATGGGCTTGTAAACCTAGTGTTTGATCTAAAAAATGAGCTCTAAGTATTTAACTCAACATGGTGCAAGATAACCCTTACTTGGAGGTGTGAAGAAGCTTGTCCTTGGATCAAACCGAGTTAAATATCTTTGGCATATATTCTAGTTTGAACCAAATTTAGGAAAATGATCCTCACCCCATTGATTGACATTGATAATCTCGACCCTACAAGTAATACTATCTATATTTAGAACCTTTGTGGTCATTGATGACAAAGGGGGAGAGAAACAAAGATATTAGTACATGGGGAGAAAAACAAAGATATTAGTGTACTAAGATAGTGAAAAGACAACAAAGGGGGAGAACTTGACATAGGGGGAGAGATATGACAAAGGAAAGGAATACATGGGGAGAAAAACGAAGATATTAGTGTACTAAGATAGTGAAAAGACAACAAAGGGGGAGAACTTGACATAGGGGGAGAGATATGACAAAGGAAAGGAATCAGTTAAAATTTTGAGCACACAGGTAGGGGGAGCAAGCTCATGAACTTGTATGGTGCATTTGAATGTGCATTTCATATGTTTGTTTGCATAACATAAGTTTTAAATTTTAATATCCATGCTTGTGTGGTGTATGCTAGTTGTAGGTTTGAATGATGAAATGAAAAACTAGCATGCATAGGATATCTAATGATTTCATTTCCAAGTTGTTTTCCAAGTGGTATCGAGCTAATCATGGTGCTAAGGATGGTATATTGGTGCACTCCGATTGGTATCACGCTTCAAAGGTCCATCTTTTATACCTTAGCATCATTTGGTAGGCATTGTCTCCTATATTTCCTATCTAAGCATATGTGCAAGCTTCAATCCAAACTCTTAGCACATATGTAGGGGGAGCAATTGCTACCATTTGGAGTTCATGAAACTTGTCCATATCCTTTTACACATGGTAAATATGCTTGGGCAAGCAACATGGATTCAATTGAATTTCAATTCATATCTTTGTATAAGGGTTGTCATCAATTACCAAAAAGGGGGAGATTGAAAGCTCTAGTTTGGTTTTGGTGAATTGATGAAACCCTAAGTGCTAACCTAGTTTATCAAGTGATCATGAGATAGGTAGCACACGTCAAGTGGAGAAACTAATGAAGATCATAACATGACAATGGTGATAGCATGGCGATGATCATAACATGACTTTGGAATCAAGTTCAAGAAAGTGCCATTGCTATGTGACAATGAGAGTGCAATCAAGCTAACCAACAATCCAGTTCAACATGCAAGAACTAAGCACATAGATGTCCACCATCATTTCATAAGAGATCACCAACAAAAAGGGGACATTTGCATTGAGAGTGTAGGCACCGAAGATCAACTTGCTGATATATTCACCAAGCCATTGGATGAGAAAAGGTTTTGCAAGCTAAGGAATGAGTTAAACATATTGGATTTCTCAAATATGTGTTGATGCACCCCCCACTTATATGACATGCCTCTCCTTCGAGCAATCCAAGGTAAAAGTTGATTGGCATGGCATACATCCTTGCTAAGGACATATTTAGTGCATCTAGTCATTTCTCCATTTTATTAGGTTCATTCATGAAAATCAAATGAATTTAATGATTGTATGGTACCACTATTGCTTCTATGCTTATTTTGATCTAGTGGTAGGATATGACATGTTTGTGGGCTTGTAAACCTAGTGTTTAATCTAGAAAATGAACTCTAAGTGTTTAACTCAACATGGTACAAGATAACCCTTATTTAGAGGTGTGAAGAATCTTATCCTTAGATCAAACCGAGTTAAATATCTTTGGCAAATGATCTAGATTGGACCAAATTTGAGAAAATGATCCTCACCCCATTGATTGACATTGATAATCCTAACCTATCTACTTTTTAAACCTTTGTGGTCATTGATGACAAAGGGGGAGAAATAGTGCACAAAGATAATAAATAGACACCAAAGGGGAGAAAAATAAAGATATAAGTGATAGGGGGAGAGATATGACAAAGGAAAGAAATCAATTAAAATTTTGAGCACACAAGTAGGGGGGGCAAGCTCATGAACTTGTATGGTGCATTTGAATATGCATTTCATATGTTTGCTTGCATGGCACAAGTTTTAAATTTCGATATCCATGCTTGTATGGTGTATGCTAGTTGTAGGTTTGAATGATGAAATGAAATCACTATATAACTTTCTTTTCAAGTAAGTTTTTACAAGTGGTATCATTTTCAAAGTGTTGTTTCCATGTGGTATCAAGCTAACCATGATGCTAAGGATGGTATAATAGTGCACTCCGATTGGTATCACGCTTTAAAGGTCCATCTTTTATACCTTAGCATCATTTGGTAGACATTGACTCCTATATTTTCTATCTAAGCATATGTGCAAGCTACAATCCAAACTCTTAGCACATATGTAGGGGGAGCAATTGCTACCATTTGGGGTTCATGAAACTTATCCATATCCTTTTACACATGGTATATATGCTTGGGCAAGCAACATGGATTCAATTGAATTTCAATTCATATCTTTATGAAAGGGTTGTCATCAATTACCAAAAAGGGGGAGATTGAAAGCTCTAGTTTGGTTTTGGTGAATTGATGAAACCCTCAGTGCTAACCTAGTTTATCAAGTGATCATGAGATAGGTAGCACACTCCAAGTGATGAAGCAAATGAAGATCATAGCATGATGATGATGATACCATGATGATGATCAAGTGCTTGGACTTGGAAAGAAGAAAGAGAAAAACAAAAAGCTCAAGGCAAAGGTATAAATCATAGGAGCTATTTTGTTTTGGTGATCAAGACACTTAGAGAGTGTGATCACATTTAGGATTGATAGCCGTACTATTAAGAGGGGTGAAACTCGATCGGAATGCGGTTATCAAAGTGCCACTAGATGCTCTAACTCATTGCATATGCATTTAGGATCTAGTGGAGTGCTAACACCTTTGAAAATATTTGTGAAAATATGCTAACACATGTGCACAAGGTGATACACTTGGTGGTTAGCACTTTTGATCAAGGGTGGTGAAGTTTGGGACCAAGGGTAAGAAACTCCACCGGCGGAGTGTCCGCCCGTAGAGTGCGGATAGTCTGACGGTGCCACCGGTGCCCTAGACAGAAAAGATGGAGGTCACTAGGAGTGACCGGACGCTGGCCACGGTTGGACCGGCGCGTCCGGTTAGATGTATCAGTGAAGACGCCGGCGTCGGTCAAATGACCGGACGCTGGGTCGCTCTGCGACCGGACACTGGTAGGGTGCGTCCGATCAGTGCTGACGTATGCTGACGTGAGGCGCACAGAGGAGACGTCGTCTGACCAGACGCTGGTAGGGTCCGGTCAAGCATGACCGGACCAGTCCGGTCGGTGAAATTCGTGTTTGGAACCTTACTGGAAATGACCGGACGCTGAGGTCCAGCGTCCGGTCACTTTCTAACTGACGCGTCTGGTCAACTGATGATCGTTGAAATCTGACGAATAGTATTTGAAGCAGGGGACACGTGGCGTGAATCATGTGACCGGACGCTGAGGGCCAGCGTCCGGTCACCCCGCGCTGTACCCATTGAAAGGGTACAACAACTCTATTTCGTGGGGGCTTCTATTTAAGCCCCATGGCTGGTTGAAGCTCATACCTTTGGCCATTTTCATTGACATAGCAACCTTGTGAGCTTAGCCAAAGCCCTCCCACTCATCTCCATCATTGATTCATCATCTTTGTGAGATTGGGAGAGAATCCAAGTGCATTGCTTGAGTGATTGCATCTAGAGGCACTTGGTGTTCGTGTTTCGCTGCGAGATTTGCTTGTTACTCTTGGTGGTTGCCGCCACCTAGACGCCTTGGAGTAGCGAGGATCGTTGAGCGGAGGGTGGTGATTGTCTCCGGCTCCAATCGTGGTGATTGTGAGGGGTTCTTGACCTTTCCCCAGTGGAGAGCCAAAAGGTACTCTAGTGGATTGCTCGTGGCTTGTGTGATCCTCATCTTGTGTTGGTTGTGTGGCACCCTATTGAGGGTTTGGCGTGTAAAGCCAATTAGCGCGTGAACCTCCAAGAGAGTGAATCGCCACAACGAGGACTAGCTTGCCGGCAAGCAAGTGAACCTCGGTAAAAATCATTGTGTTCATCATTGATTCCGAGGTGATTGGTCTTCATTGTTATTCATCCTTGTGATTGATTGATTTCTTCATCTACACGGCGGTATAACCTTCTTGATCACTCTCTTTATTTTACCGCAAACTAGTTGACAAGCTCTTTAGTGTAGCTAGTTGTGAGAGCTTGCTTGCTTGGTTGGTGTGGCTCTTTAGTTAGCCTTTGAGAGCACACTAACATAGGGTAGTGTCATAGCTATAGTGTGAATAGACACTATCTAAACTAGAATTGTGGTAGGTGGATTGTATTTTGAGTAGGCTAGCGCAACACTTGCTTCGCCTCATAATTGTCTGACCATTTTGTTAAGTGTTGTTGTAGAAATTTTTATTAGACTATTCACCTCCCCTCTAGCCATTAGGACCTTTTAGGTGTCTAGAGTGGATCTAAGCCATTTGGACTCTAGGCCATTACACACACCAACAGAAGAAGAATAAGGAATCACTCTAGTTAAATCTCTTTAGTTTAGGCTACTTTAGTTGGGAGTTGAGTTGAGTTGAGCTAAGCTAAGGGTTCAGTTTCAAAAGTAATCTCCAGGAGTCTGGTATAGCTCATATGTCCTAAAAGAAAACTTAACATAGAAGAACATAAACCCCCAAATGCATTAAACAAAATGAGTCCAAGATTTAAATTACACTAATAACTCCAACTCTACATAGTTGGCTCCAAACCACAAGTTCATACATGAATCATACTTAATGCACTACTACTACATAATTGTTCACCGGAATACTAGCTAGGTGATACAAGTTGGGCAATATCTCAATATCCCTATGCATATGTGCAAAAATCACATATGATATTATGACGATGTTGTCTCTAGGATGTTCCATAAGGCTTTCTATATTTGCTCATTTCTACTTGCTTTGCACCTCTATCTTTCAAGCTTGATGCCTTTCAAGATAGTTGTAATGTGCACCAACAAGGCATCCAGGAGTATGGCATATGTTTTTCATATGACCTACTAGGATTCTAGACCATATTTGACACATCGGTAATCACTCAATCCACTCCTAATCTTGTCCTAATATTCACCCCCGTGTCTTATTAATATTGAGCAAGATCAATTAATAAATCTAAACACTTCATGTGTTAGCCCCCCTTGATCTTCTAGTTCAAGGTATACTATTTTAGAATAATTGTAAACAACGACCTGTTTATTGTCTCGTCTTCCTTAAGAACACATAACTTCAGGCATGCCATGATATTATATAGGATGCCATCATATATTCGCTAAAAAGGCCTTATAGTCTTTGAAATTCAAATTCTCCCAAGTGCATTGACAATGGGGAATCAATCTCTGTTATATCTAGGAATAGCTAATGCAATGAGTCCCATAAAGACCCTAGGGTGTTTTTGAAACAGATATTCACGTGTAAGAGCTTTCGACACAGGACATATGAGCATGTGTGATAGATGGGATGTATGATTGGCAT
The DNA here is from genome assembly GCF_019320115.1 of Miscanthus floridulus. Classification (NCBI taxonomy): domain Eukaryota; kingdom Viridiplantae; phylum Streptophyta; class Magnoliopsida; order Poales; family Poaceae; genus Miscanthus; species Miscanthus floridulus. The sequence continues at coordinate 142,625,932 of NC_089581.1, read as the reverse complement.
GTGTGACAGATGGGATATATGATTGCCATATTCTCAAAGCATCCTTTTGGGATGTATTGTGTTCCGTAGATCATGTACTTCGAGGAACAATTGTTTATCATATCACTAGTACAAATAGTTGTTGCCATTCAAGAGTAAGATCTCTTCGAAGAGTCGGGCTTATCTACATGATATGACATATGTGCATCTCCTTTAGTTATCAAAAGTTCTCATAATGACATCTTAAAAAAATTTAGAATTAAATGCAAAGTGTAGAAAAAATTAAAGAATTAATATATTATTTAATTTAGAAAAGTAACCAAATCACGGGATCATGGGTGAGAGGGGTCACACGTAGCCCAAACGTGTGACCCGCTACATGGTAACTTTTCTTATTTCCATTTCAGTTAGCAAGCATTAAAAAGACTTCTCAACTTCCACCATCCACAGCGTCACGTGGGTCACCAAACTCTGTGGTCTCCATTTCTGTTTCAACATGCAGGCACATCGCATACTAGACAGGAAAAATCATGCCATCCACATCGACGCGATGTTTTTCCAGCGCTGTGTCCGAGTTTCCTTGTTAGCATGCGAACACAAACTAATGACCATATAATGCATGTTTGGTACGCTTCCCTGAGGCTGGACTACTCGGTTGATACAGTTTTCACATGTGTACATCATTTGCAGGGGCCCTTTAGATAGGTTAGAAAGGTGCAAGAGATGGCCATTAGCCAGATCCGAACCTTTAGCCAAAAGTATTTCACCTAGGACTTTAATTCAAAACAACAGAAAAAAATATTCCTTTTCCCAATATTTTCAAACCAAGTAAGTCATGGGTTGTGGATAAGAGGGTCACGCGTAGCCAAAAAGTGTAACCTGCTGCATGTTAACTTTTCATTTCCATTTTAGTTAGCAAGCGTAGACAAGACTTCTCAAATTCTACCATCCACAACGTCACAAGGGTCACCAACTCTATGGTCCCCATTTACGTTTCAACATGTAGGCGCGTCGCATACTAGATAGCCCAAATTCTACCATCTACACCGACACGAGGTTTTTCCAACGTTGCGTCCAAATTTCTTTATCATCGTGTAGACACATACTAATGACAATATAAGGTGTGTTTGGTACACTTTTTTGAGGCAGGACCACTGCTCGGTGGATATAATTTTTTGCACATGTTACGTCATTGAACATGCCCTTTAGATAGGTCAAAAAGGTGCAAGAGATGGCCTTTAGGCAGATCTGAGCCTTTTAGCCAAACATATTTCACCTGGGACTTTAACAACAGGAAAATACTCCTTTTCTTCAATATTTTCAAACAAAGTCACTGGTCTTGGATGAGAGGGGTCACGCATAGCCTAAAAGTGTGAACTACTGCTTGGTAACTTTTTATTTCCATTTCAGTTAGCAAGCATAGACAAGGCTTCTCAAATTCTACCATCCATGACGTCATGTGGGCCACCAAACTCTATGGTCCCCATTTCCATTTCAACATGTAGGTGCATCGCATACTAGACATCCCAAATCGTGCCATCCACACCGACATGATGTTTTTCCCACGTTGCTTTTGAATTTCCTTATCACCGTGCACACACATACTATAAGGTGTGTTTGGTACACTTCCTTGAGGCTAGACTACTCATTGGATACAGTTTTTGCATGTGTTAAGTCAATGTAGAGGCCTTTTAGATAGGTTAGAAAGGTGTAAGAGATGGCCTTTAGCCAGATCTGAGCCTTTAGCCCAACATATTACACCCAAGACTTTAATTTAAAACCATAGAAAAATATTCCTTTTTTAATATTTTCAAACCAACTAAGTCACTAGTCTTGGGTGAGAGGGGACACGCATAGCCCAATAGTGAGACCTGTTGCACGGTAACTTTTCATTTTCATTTCAGTAAGCAATCATAGACAAGGTTTTAAAGTTCTCCCAACCACAATGTCACGCGTGTCACCCAACTTTATGGTCCCCATTTCTATTTCAACATGCGCCCATCGTATACTAGAGAGCTCAAATCCTTCTATCCACAATGACATGAGGTTTTCCAACGTTGCATCCGAATTTTCTTGTCAACGTGTAGGCACATGGTAATGACCATATAAGGCGTGTTTGGTATGCTTCCCTACGGCTGGACTGCTCGGTGGATACAATTTTCGCATGTGTTCCACTACAGAGGCCCTTTAGATAGACTAGGAAGGTGTCGGAGAAGGCCTTTAGCTAGATGTGAGCCTTTAGCAAAACATATTCCACCCGAAACTTTAAATCAATCGGAGAATGTTCCTTTTCTTCGATATTTTTAGTTATGGATTGTCGGTGTTTCGAAACAGCAACTAGTAAATTTGTGATTTGCGCATCTGGCCTGGATGGTGTGCTTAGAGGACACAAGAATTTATACTGGTTTGGGCGGAATGTCCCTACATCCAGTCTGCTGCTGCTTGTGTTACCGGCACTAGTTTGTAGTAGGGATACAAACAGGCGAGAGAGGGAGCAGGTCCCAAGTCTCTGGTGAAAAGGTCGAACGGAGTTGAGTCTCGTTGAGCCTTTGCCCTTCATGGGGCGTCCTGCATCCTCTTTTATAGATGGAGGGGAAGGCGCAGGTTACACAAGAGATAGAGAGAGAGAAGCCAGGAGGAAGAAGGCCTCTGGGGTCGCGGCGCCCTTCATCTCCTATACGCGGGTCTCGCCGATCTTGTAGATGATGATGGGGAAGGCTCCACATCACAACCCTGTTTATCACTAGCGCTGTATGCGGGCGTCATCAGCCGATCATGGCACTCCATTCCATCCCGACAGGTGGCATGGTTAGTAGATACCCCCGTCGAAAGTCATATAGGGATTAGGTAGCATAGCACCGGCACGCCCGACATTGTTGGCGACGTGAGTCCTCAGGTATGGCCCATTGTGGCCACGGGTCATGTCAAGACACGCCTAGTCCCTTTTTGGTGTCAGAAGTTTGACCCTAGGTTTGTACTCTTAGACCCATAGTGGTTGGGGCGCGGTATGGACCCCCGTTGGGCGAGGCGGAATCCCCCTTCGAGGGGTCTGGCGAGGCAAAATCTATGCCCGAGGGGTTGGGCGAGATGGAGCCCACACCCTTGGGGTCCGACATGATAGAGCCCGCGCCCTCGAGGTCAGACGTCATGGAGCTTGCGCCCGAGGGGTCTGGCGAGACAAAGTGCGCGCCCTCGGGATTGGGCGAGATGGGGCCCATGTCCTTGGGGTCAGGCGAGATGGAGGCTGTGCCCTCGGGGTCGGGCGACATGTACCTTCGGGGTTGGGCGAGACCAAAATATGCTCTTGACCATTCGGGCGAGTTAGCGTTCATGGCCATCAGCTTCCTTCTTTTAGGTATCCCTAATGCTGATACCCAATAGTAGCCCCTGAGCCTACAGAGGAGTAGGATACTCCTTCAAAGGCTTTTTATGACGGAAGGATTATGAGGGTCTTGATCTCCCTTTGTGGGCCACAGGACGTCTTGGTAGGGTTACAATTCCTTTCCGTCATGTTCGGATTCTTTGGGAGCATGCAGCTGTGGGATTCAAGGTGTCGAAAGAGATCTCTCTTGATCCTGATCCCTCCCTAGGATCCGATCGATCTACCATTGTCATGGGACCGCGTATTCGGTCTCCTTGCGAGTCCAACTTCCCCTGAGCCACTGCGTGTAGCAAGGGTCTGATCAAGGGGTCAGCTCGTCTTGTGGTCGTCCTCCCTCAAGCGTTTTTTTGATAAAACGGAGGGGCTGAGCCATGCCATGTTTTCCTCGATAGATGAATCATGGTGCTCGCTGAGCTGTTAACGGGCTAGTTTGAGTGGGGCCCCATCTTCCCATTCGTGGAGGTATGGCATGGGTCAGCTGGTGACCGACTCTAGATTCTTGGTGACCAATCCATATAGTTCTTGGGTCCGTTCGACCGGTCCCAAGGGCTCTTGCCTTTCTTCAAAGAAAAACCATAGACCATGCTCCGGCCAAGATCTGAACATGGGTCGGGATGCCCGTGGCACTCATGCACCCATGTATCGATCGCTAGCAGGTCCATCCCTTACCACCTCCTCACTCTAAAGGTGCCATGGAGCATTGCGAACTCATCGGTGGGCCAACCTTCAAACTCCTAGGCCTTAATGGGCCGTGGGAGCATTTTCAGCTCTGTATCCCTTCTTACCTGCGGCGGTTTTAGCCCATCGAGGGGGCGAACCATGCTTTGGCATGCCCTTTGAGGAGCGGCTGGGGGTGGCATGTGCACGATTCCCGGAGAGGTGATGTGAGTTGGATAGGTCTCAACGACAAGCTTGGGGCGAAGGTGACAAAGAGCCATAGCCTAGAGAAGGAGCTTGGCGAGGTGCAGGCCTCCCTCCTAAAGGAGAGCGATGAGCATGATACCCTACGCGTCACCGTCCAACTGGTCTGAGATGACCTCAAGCTGGCCCTAGAGTAGGAGATGAGCTCACTCATGGTCTGCGCTATCTGGATTATGGACTGGGCATGCGAGATCGTGAGGGACGTGCTTCGCTTTGGTGTTCATCGGTCGTTTGTGATCGCTCGTTCTCACTACGAGAACATCGATCTGGCAATGATGAGTTAGGGCTTTGCTCCTGGTTACTTGAGGTCGAGCTAGAGGAGATTGAGGAGTTAGTGCCCCCCTAGTGCAGGACCTATTTGTCAAGATTGAGGATGAGGTCATCCCCCAAGGGGTTAGTTAGTTAGATAGGCCAGGCGGCGAACTTGTAATAAGTAGACAAGTTTTTAAGTTTTGTTATGGCCGAATTGACTTTTGGTTCTTCTCCCTTTTTATGTATAAAAAGGTTAATGCATTTTGCCCTTTCCGTAGTTAAGGCTGTAAAGCTTGGGGTGCTAGTGAAAAAACTCTGATCACGCTGGTGAGCAAAAATGTCGTAGGCGTTGGGGCATAGGTTTCTTGCGGTCCGACCAATTTTACTCAGCGTTTTTTCTGCAGCCCTTGCTTCTAGATATTAATGTAAGGGAGGATCGGGTGCAGAGAATGTTTTTGGGTAGATATACTCCTATCAGCCCTCGAGTGAGGCCCGACCCCTTGGCATTGCTGGGTCGGGTGTCACTAAAGATCGAGGAGACAAATAGCAAAACTGATAAGAAAAAATGTTTTCGCATTTCAGAAACATCATTCTTAATTTCTGCAAGTACATGCATATGCTAGGGGTAAAAGTGACGTAGATGTTCAATGTTCTAGGCATTGATGAAGACTTTGCCATCGATGGTATTGAGCTTGTAGGTGCCCGGTCGGAGCACCTCCGCGATGACATACGGTCGTTCCCACAGCGGAGAGAGCTTGCGGCGGTTCTTGTTGCTCTGGACAAGGAGGAGCACCAAGTCCCCGATGTTGAAGGCCTGACCCTGCTCCCGATGGCCATGGTTCTGACGCAACATTTGTTGGTACTTGGTCGAGCAGAGGAGGGCAACATTTGTTGGTACTTGGTCGAGATGATCCATGGCATCCTTGAGGGATGGCTTGGCTCCTTGCTTGTCGTACGCCCTAACCCTCAGCGCTCCATAGTCGAGGTTGGTTGGGAGGACCGCCTTGGAACCATAGCCCATGAAGAAAGGTGTGTAGTCGGTCACCCGACTGGGGGTCGTCCTCAAGCTCCAGAGTACCGCAGGAACCTCCGCATCCCATCATCCACCGAATTTGTTCAGCCGATCAAAGATCCTAGGCTTAAGGCCTTGTAAGACCATGCCATTCGTGCACTAAACCTGCCCATTCATGTGGGAGTGCGCCACAGCGGCCCAATCGACGTGGATATGGTAGTCATCCCAGAATCGAAGAAATTGTTTCCCGGTGAACTGTGTGCCATTGTCTGTGATGATGGAGTTCGGGACTCCAAAGCGGTGGGCTATGTCGAGGAAAAATTGCACGGCTTGCTTGGATTTGATCATGGAGATCTGTCGAGCCTCTATCCATTTTGTGAACTTGTCCATGGCGATAAGAAAGTGTGTGTAGCCCCTAGGCGCTCTTTTGAGGGGTCCGACTAGATCAAGCCCCTAGACCGGGAATGGCCACGTGATAGGGATCGTCTAGAGCTTTGGGCCAGTAGGTGGGTTTGACGAGCGTAGTACTGACACCCTTCGTAGGTGCGCATAATTTGCTCAGCATCAGCCACTGTGGTTGGCCAGTAGAAGTCCTATCGGAACCTATTTCCGACCAAGGTTCTAGGTGCGGCATGATGTCCACAGCCCCCACTATGGATGTCCTTCAGCAGTAGCCTCCCTTGTTTGATGGGGATGAAACGCTGTAGGATCTTAGTGTGGCTTCACTTGTAGAGCTCCCCTTAATAATGATGAAGGACTTGGCGAGGTGTGTGAGCTGTCGGGCCTCCGTTTTGTCCATCGGGAGCACCTCGCAGAGGAGGTAATCGAGGTAAGGTGTCCTCCAGTCAGCTAGAGTGTCAGGCTCTGCCACTAGATCTTCATCAAGCTCCATGACTTTGGGGTCAGAAGGAGCCAACGGTCAGTCATCCCTGGAGCCTAGGGTAGGCGGCCCTTCACCGGTCTATTCCCAGTCCTCATAGCGGACTGATGGCTTGTATTGATTGCTGGCAAAGACACCCATCGGCATTGGCTCTCTATCGGACTCCATTTTTGCTAGCGTTGAGCCACCTTGGGATGCGGTTGAGTTCGAGGCCATCAAACTTGTCCTCTAGCTGGTGGACTTCTTGATAGTACGCAGCCATCTTGATGTTGTGGCAGCTTGACTCCTTCATGACTTGATTGATGACTAGCTGTGAGTCTCATTGGACATCAAGCTGTCGAATGCTCAACTCGACGGCGATGCATAGGCCATTGATGAGCGTCTCATATTTGGCCACATTGTTGGAGGCGGGGAAGTGGATGCAAACCATGTACCTTATGTGCACCCCGTGGGGCAAAACAAAGACTAGTCCCATGCCAGCGCCTTTCTTCATCAGCGATCTGTCGAAGTACATCATCCAGTACTCTTGGTTGATGGCTGTTGGCGACATCTGGATCTTGGTCCATTTTGCAATGAAATCGGCCAACACTTGGGACTTGATGGCCGTTCGAGGGGCATACGAAATGCCCTGACCCATCAGCTCAGGTGCCCACTTCACAATTCTTCCTATGGCATCCTGGTTTTGGATGACTTCACCGAGAGGGAAGGATGTCACGACCATCACCAAGTGCGACTCGAAGTAGTGATGCAACTTCCTCCTGGCGATCAGGATGGCGTACAAGAGCTTCTAGATTTGGGGGTAGCGAGTCTTGGAATCGGATAAGACTTCGCTAACGAAGTATATGGGATGCTGCACCTTGAGGGTGTGTCTCTCTTCTTCCCATTCTACCACCAGGGCGACGCTGACCACTTGCGTGGTTGTCGTAGTGTAAAGCAGGAGTGGTTCCCCATCGATCGGTGGTACCAGAATCGGGGCTTTCATCAGGATTTCCTTGACCTTGTCAAGTGCCTCCTCAGCCTCGGGCATCCACGCAAATCGGTCAATTTTCTTCAGAAGCCGGTATAGTTGGAGGCCTCATTCACCGAGGTGTGAGATAAAATGGCTAAGCACAATGAGGCACCCCGTAACTCGCTGTACTCCATTTAGATTCTGAATCATGCCCATCCTTGTGATGGCTGAGATCTTCTCTAGGTTGGCTTCGATGCCGTGCTCAGAGACGATGAACCCAAGTAGCATACCCGTCAGAACCCTGAAAACGCATTTCTCAGGGTTGAGTTTGATGCCATTTGCCTAGAGTTTCATGAAGGTTTGCTTTAGGTCTGCTATGAGCTGGTCAGCTTATTTGGACTTGACCACGATGTCATCTACGTAAGCCTCAACGGTTCACCCGATGAGATCCCCAAAACACTTGAGCATACAATGCTAGTATGTAGCCCCTGTGTTTTTTAGACTAAACAACATTGTGATATAGCAGAATGATTTGAATGGAGTGATGAAAGAAGTCACGAGCAGGTTAGATTCTTTCATCTCAATCTGATGGTACCCAGAGTATGCATCAAGGAAGCAGAGGGTTTCATACCCTGAGGTTGAGTCGATTACTTGATCTATACGTGGCAAAGGAAATGGATCCTTTGGACACACCTTGTTGAGACTCATTTAGTCAACACACATTCTCTATTTCCCATTCTTTCTTCATACAAGGACGGGATTGGCTAACCACTCGGGATGATACACTTCCTTGATGAATCCGGCCACCAAAAGCTTTGTGATCTCCTTGCTGATGGCCTTGCGCTTCTCCTTGTCGAAGCGATGCAGGCACTGCTTTACTGGCTTGGAGCCTGGCCTGATCTTTAAGGCATGCTCGTCGACTTCTCTCGGAATGCCTGACATGTCCGAGGGTTTCCACGCAAAGATATCTCTGTTGGCGTGGAGGAAGTCGTCGAGCGCACTTTCCTATTTGGAGGAAAGCGTGGTGCCGATGCGCACCACTTTGTCCTTGGGGCTGCTAGGGTCTATGAGGACCTCCTTGACTCCCTTCATAGGCTCAAAAGGTCTAGTTGACCGCTTGGAGTTGGGTGCTTCCTTGGTGGTCCCCTCCTTGATGACCACGAGCTCCTTGGAGGCGATAATCACCGATGCTTGCTCACAGCACTCAACTTCACACTCATAAGCGCGCTAGAAGGAGGTGCCGACGGTGATGGCTATCGTAGAACCGACCAATTTATAAAAATACAAGTACAACGGCAATCCGCAAGCGGTCGCACTGTCATACTTGAACCCATATAAACCTGGTAGTCCGTCGAGTACCACGACGGGTCTCGATAAACGATTTACAACAACCAAGATCGTACAGGATTCAACATACATGCCACATATTACATAAAGTTCACAGATACTTTTCATCATCAGAATACGAATAAAAGTTATTACAAACCGAGTTTGATAATAAAGCGGAAGCAAATAAGTTCGAAGATAAAGTTTCCAACATAGTTTGATACAGTACCAAGTAAGATCACGGTCCACAAAAGCAAAGATAGGAATTACTAAAGAAGCCTGCCCAAGGCTTACTCCTCATCCACAGTAGGATAGAAGCAACTCTTGCAATAACCATGATACACAGTGCCATCTGCAACAATGGGAAAATAAACCCTGAGTACGAGAAGGTACTCAGCTAGACTTACCCGTCATGAACCAGAAATAAAATGACTCCAAGGATTATGCAAGGCTGTATAAGTGGACGTAACTTGACAACATTTTTGCGTAAAAGCAATTGAGTCATGGTACAGTTACAATTTCTTTATCAGGTTAATTATAACTATCCATTTCTAGATTAGCAACTATCCTGTGCCAAACATGTGGTATATTATTTAGAAGCATACAATAGTAACCATAGCAAGTATTGTAATTCTATATTCCTCCGAACCCTCATGTTACATAACACAGTTGCTACGATGTTGGGACTAGCCAAGTTTCTCACTATCCGGGAGAGACGGCGATTCGAATCGATTTCAACCAGCTGGGAATTTATTCCTAACACAAACCCAGGTCTACCAGCCACGATAGCCTTAGGTCACCTTTGGTATAACTCAGGTACACATTTCGCGGGTCCGTACCGTGCCACACAATCTGGAACACTAGATGCTAGGATGCTCAGGCCAAGCCTACCCTTGGGCTCACTCTGATCGTTCCCCGGAAGGAGCGCACAACAGAACGGTTCCCGGCCTGAGTTGAATTACTCGGCTTCGCAGTCGGAACGAGTTATCCGGCCAGCTAAGTGAGAGGCATGCGTTCAATCTTGTCAGAAGCGCCAACAACGGTACGGTCCTTAATCGACACAGACGGGGATAAATCCACACCCAAGACCTCCATGTCTTGTTGCTTCTGTATCGACTTCCCGTCCGGTCTCAATTTACTTTTACCTCATGGCTCTGTTCCACGATAGCAGATATAGCCAACCGTGCTCCGGTATCCACCTAGATCTCGCAGGTGACAGGACATCACCCGACTTCTACCGGTCTAAGCATGGCTAAGCATATATTCGATCCTGGACCTATACCGGTTAAAGGTGTAATATCTAGACAAGGAATGTACATGCATCAAGTGGTTTCATTCAACTCTTATAACCTAATGCATCAATCATAAGTACGTAAGTAAGCATTTGTAAATTACTGGGAGACTTATAATGCTCCAGGGCTTGCCTCACAGAAAGGAAGTAGGGCGGTGGTCAGGACACTCTGGAAGCTCTTCAGGGTTCTGCTCCACGCCTTCGGGAGCTGCGGCTTGCGGATCCTCCTGTTGATTCCCTTCCTCTGCTTCTTTGAATTCCAGCAACATGATCTCTTCTTCCGATCCTAGATGCATGAGTATGGCATAAGTATTACGAATGCATATATGTTAATAAGTGCATCATGTTTATTGAGTAGGTGCATATCTCTTCTCGATTATTTAATTAACTATTTCCACAATGCATCGATTATGCCACAAACAGTAGCTACTTGTTTCACTCGTAACTAGAGTTCTACTAATCTAAATTCAGTGATCCTGGACTTTCTGGAAAGCTTATCAAATTCCCTACAACTTTGTTATTAACCATTTTTACAGTACACATCATTTTCAACATGCAACTCCTCAAACTACAGAATCTATCCGGAAACTATTCAACATGCAATATAAAGTAACACTACTTCTACTTCATGTAATCATTCCAAATTTGACAACTTAAAATCTACCAACAGTGTAAGCATACCAAATACATTTTATATAATATAATGGTGAAGCCCAAACTATTTATTTAAATGCCTTTATTATTTTATTTCGATATCTAGGTTAAATAATAAACACATATCAGATGTGCTTCATAAATTCTCAAAAATTTACAGTGCCTTACTAATGCTATCAAAGGACTACTATAAAAATTTCATGTCATTTTACCAAGTAGAACATCCTATGCAAAAATGACAAGGCAGCAAGGCTTGAAATAGCATAAATGGAAAACCCTATTGAAAAGTGTCAAGCAACAGATTTCCTATTTTTCTTAGCATCCATATGGTACTAGGATTACCTCCAACAAATTTCATGAATTTTGGATTCCTAAATAATTTGTAAAAATTTACACAAGGATTAACTATTCATAAAAGAAAAATCTATAACTATAAATCTACACATGCACTGATCCTCAAATTTTTACCAGAGTTCATACATGACAAGAATAGCTTACCACAAAAATTTCATAATTTTTGGAGCAAAGGAACTCAAGATATAAAATAAACAAATTTGAATGCATTCAAAAGCACATTTCAAATCCCTATTTAAATCTCCAAAAATTTCTACTGTACAAGTCAAGAACATATTTTTCCTAAATACTACACTTCCTACAGAACACTCACAAATTTATTTCACAATTTTTGGAGCCAGCAAACTGAAGATACAAAAATAACAAAACACATGAAATTAGGATTTAAATCTGAAAAGAATGAACTAGCCTTCTCTTCATCAGTCGCTGACCGGTGGGACCCGCCTGACAGGGGACCCCACATGCCAGTGAGCCACGAACAGAGCAGCAGCGCTGCTCGGCACTGTACGGCTACGGCTCGTCGACGGCGAGCTTCGCCGGCGATGACATCTACGCTACATGACCCCCACTACTTCCCGGAGCTAGTGACCTACTTGACCGAGCCTATTGACGGAGCTAAGTACAGTGGCGGCGTTCATGGCGGCACGGCGGAGCTGGACAACGGCGGTACGCCGGTGGGGGCTACGGTGGCTCGATCGAACGCTACGCCGAGCATCACCGAGCTGCGGCGGAGCTATCTAGCGCGCTAGCATGGCCTGCAGTGGACGGTGGCGACGTGGCCACGGCGACGGAGGTGGCGACGGAGCTCCGGTGAGCTCGCGCACGGCGCTGGCACTTACCGAGGGCTATCAGCGGGCATGGGAGGAGGCAGTGGGTTGCTGGGGAGCTAGTGGTGCTGCTGCGGTGAAGAATGGACGGCTCGTCGCGAGCTTGCGCACGGCTATGGCGACGGCGGAGCGAGGAGGCGCTCGGCTGCTGCTGCGGCGAGGAAGAGAGGCCGGGAAATGCGAAATGAGGGCACGGGATGGCTCAGGCAGACGCTGGCGGGGTTAAGGCCGCGTCCAGGCGCGTCGTGGCCTACGCGATCAGGGCGTTGGCGATGCACGGCCGTCGCCGTGGACACGCGGCGTTCACGTTCTGGCGCCGGTCGGCCACCGAACGACGTCGTCAGGTGATTCAGTCGCGCACGTATTAGCGTGACAGCGAGTATTGCAACGATGACAACTTCATTACCAAAGGCTTTCAGCAAAAACTTAGTACATCAAGGTTGAAGTCTAATGTACCAGCTACAACTTTCGTTCAAGGATCATGCTCCAATTCTCAACCGAAACTGAGAAACATCACCCCCAACATAGGCCTGTCAGACTGTCAGTCAATCAAAGACTTAGAAAATTCGTTAAGTGTTGAAAGCCTGATTTTGCTGGTTTTTGTGGGACCCATTCAAGCATGTTAGAAGCTAAATCAGTCCATGACCTAAAAATAAAAGTTGTTCCTTATGTCAAACACTACAACTTTGCTTTAGTAATCTCCTCCATGCAAGGTCTCTAACACCTAGTTCAACTTTGGTCAAACATGTCACTTTTAAATGATGATACACATCAAAGCATGGCTTAAAGACCAAACTAGCCCTAGCCCTAAATACCAAAGTTGTTCATGATGATATCCTAAGCATGTTTAAGCCATTTGCAAGGTCATTCAATCATTTCATGTAGTAGTCACTCATAGGGCCATTTAAAGTAATCACATGAAACATGACTTAAAGGCTTGATTATGAAAAGTGACTTTCATGAACAATGCTCTAATTGCTAACCCAAGCATTGCCAAAAGATTTTTGGTGACTCATTTTAACCAAGTACATGTGTCCACTCATAATCATATGCATATACACATGGAGACATGAAATAACGAGAAAGGTTGCATATGATAATGAAACATGCGATAACAAGCAAATGTTGCAGATGTTTCAATCAAATGTTTCAATTGTAAATGCTTGTTTATGAATGCGTGATGATCATGCTCATGTTATGCAAGTCAAGTTATGCAAGGCTAACACCCGAGGTGTTACAGCCCCTCCCCCTTATAAAAATCTTGTCCTGAGATTTGCAAGACCTACCATTCTTGGAAAAAGGCGGGGTAAACTTCTCGTAGATAATCTTCTCTTTCCCATGTAGCATCTTGTTCACTATGATTGTTCCACACCACCTTATAGAACTTAATAATCTTACTCCTTGTTACTCTCTCCATCTCTTCTAATACTCGAATTGGCTTTTCTTCATAGGTCAAATCCGATTGGAGCTGCACGTTGGTGGGTGCAATCGCTTCTTCAGGTACTCGAAGACATTTCTTTAACTGAGAAACATGGAACACATCAAAGATTGCACTCATCTCTGGTGGTAGTTGTAACTTGTACGCAACATTTCCTTTTCGTTCCAAAATTTTGTATGGCCCTACATATCTTGGTGAAAGCTTCTTTTTCATCCCAAATCTTTTCACACCTTTCATGGGTGATACTCTCAAGTATACATAGTCACCCACTTCAAAAGTCAGTGGTCTTCTTCTTTTGTTGGCATAACTCTTTTGTCTTGATTGAGCTGCCTTCATATGTTGTTGGATGATACGTACTTGCTCTTCGGCTTCATTGACAAAATCAATACCAAAGTATCTCCTTTCACCGGGCTCAATCCAATTTAATGGAGTTCTGCACTTTCTGCCATATAAGGCTTCAAATGGAGCCATTTTGATACTCGCTTGATAACTGTTGTTATAGGAGAATTCAGCTAAAGGTAACCATTTCTCCCATGAACCTTTTGAAGATATAACACAAGCTCTAAGCAAATCTTCTAGGATTTGGTTCACTCGCTCTGTCTGTCCTGAAGTTTGCGGATGGTATGCCGAGCTTCTTATTAGCTTGGTTCCCAAAGCCTGGTGTAAGTGCTCCCAGAAACGAGCTATGAACTATGGTCCTCGATCTGAGATTATAGTCCTGGGTACTCCATGCAGTCTCACGATCTGGGAAACATATATCTCAGCGTATTTTCCAACTATATACCGTGTGTTCACGGGTATAAAGTGTGCTGACTTGGTGAGACGATCAATAATAACCTAGATTGAATCGTGACCTTTCGGCGTTATTGGAAGGCCTATGATAAAGTCCATGCTGATTTCCTCCCATTTCCATCCTGGAATAGGCAATGGCTGAAGTAATCCAGCAGTTTTCATATGGACGGCTTTCACTCTATTGCAGTATCACACCTAGCAACATAGGCTGCGATCTCTTTCTTCATCTTCGTCCACCAAAAATGGGTTTTTAAATCTTGATACATCTTACTACTACCCGGATGGATAGATAATTTGGATGAGTGAGCTTCCTCTAAAATTTGATTCCTTAGCTCACGGTCTTTTGGTACCACTAGCCGGTCCTCAAACCATAATACACCTCTTTCGTCCAATCTAAAATGTTTGGTTTCTTGCTCTTGCATTTTTCTCTTGATGTGACTTATTCCTACATCGGTCTGCTGTAGCTCTATGATTTTGCCCTCAAGTGAACAACTGAATGTGATATTGTGTAGTACAGCAGGATGTAACAAGTTGAATCCATCTTCCAACAATGCTTCCACAGTGTTGCAATGAGACTTCCGACTAAGTGCATCGGCTACTACATTTGCTTTACCCAGATGGTAATGCACTTCCAAATTGTAGTCCTTAATCAATTCTAGCCATCTTCGTTGTCTCATGTTCAGCTCTGGCTGGGTAAAGATATACTTGAGGCTTTTGTGGTCAGTATAGATATGACATACATTGCCCAACAAGTAATGTCTCCATATCTTTAATGCATGGACAACGGCTGCAAGTTCCAAATCATGTGTAGGGTAGTTGACTTCATGTTTTCTCAATTGCTGAGAAGCATATGCAATTACTCTTCCTTCTTGCATAAGCACACATCCTAAACCTATTCCCGATGCATCACAAAATGCATCAAAAGGCTTTTCAATGTCTGGTTGTGCTAGCACAAGTGCTGTAGTCAACAAAGTTCTAAGGGTGTGAAAAACTGTTTCACATTCTGGTGTCCATTTGTACTTCTCATCTTTTTGAAGTAGTCTGGTCATAGGCTTAGCTATCTTTGAGAAATCTGGAATAAACCGACGATAGTACCCTGCTAACCCTAGAAAACTCCGAACTTCATGAACCGAAGTTGAGGCTTTCCAATCCATGACCTCTTGTACTTTTGATGGGTCTACTGAGATTCCATCTCTTGATAAAATGTGACCTAAGAAAGGTACTTTGCTCATCCAAAATTCACATTTGCTAAACTTGGCATATAGCTTATGCTCCCTCAGTCTGGATAGGACAATCCTCAGATGCTCCTTATGATCTGACTCATTTTCTGAATAAATCAATATGTCATCGATAAACACGACCACGAACTTATCAAGTTCGGGCATGAATACCGAGTTCATCAGGTACATAAAGTAGGCTAGAGCATTTGTTAGTCCGAAAGACATAACCAAATACTCGTATAAGCCGTACCTAGTAGAGAAAGCAGTTTTAGGTATATCCTCCGGTCTGATCTTTATCTGATGGTAACCTGATCTCAAGTCAATTTTGGAGAATACCTTTGCCTTCGCTAGCTGATCGAACAAGATGTCGATGCGGGGCAACAGATATTTGTTCTTGATGGTCACCGCATTGAGTGGTCTGTAATCTACACACATTCTCAGTGACTGATCCTTCTTTTTCACAAATAAGGCTAGACATCCCCACGGAGATGAGCTAGGTTGGATAAGACCCTTGTCCAATAGATCTTGCAATTGAACCTTAAGTTCCGCTAACTCATTGGGTGGCATTCTATAGGGCCTTCTGGATATGGGTGCGGTACCTGGCACTAACTCGATCTTAAATTCCACGTCCCTATCCGGTGGTAGACCTGGTAATTCCTCTGGAAATACATCCGAAAACTCACAAACCAAGGGGATATCACATATGGGGTGGTTTGGATAGCACAGGCTAAATGTTGGGGTTCGAATTCGTGGGAGAGTGGGACTAGAAAAGCATTCCCTCCCGTGGGTTCTCTCAACATAATGGTACGGGTGCTAGTGTCAATAAGAACACCATGATCCTTCATCCAATTCATGCCTAAGATTACACTTATTGACAACCCGGGCAATATTATCAAATCCGTGGTGTACTCCCTCCCTTGTATCAAGATGAGTACATTTTTGACTATCTTTTTGGTAGTAACCGTACCCCCTGCTGAACTTATGTTATAACCCCCTTTACTTACTTCAATTATTTCTTGATCATGTCTAGATGCAAATGCTTGACTCATAAATGAATGAGAAGCTCCCGAATCAAATAAAACAACAGCGGGATGCTTGTTGACGAGAAACATACCAGCCGTGACAACTTCTCCGGTGGGCACTTCCTCCACAGCGGTATAATGCACTTGTCCCTGACGTGCCCTGGCATTCACCTACCTTTGATTGTTCTGATTTGGGTTGCCATTCCTCTTGGGGTGGGGGCACTCCTTGGACCAATGACCCAGTTGGTTGCAGTTGAAACATGGTTGATTACTCCTGAATCCGGTGGAGCTGTCCTGATTGCCATTTCCTTTTGGTAAGGCAATAGTGAACGCCTTAGGGAATGGTTTCTGTGGCCTATTATTCTGAGCTTTCGGTGGTGGAGGCCTGAACTTGGGTGCAGGTGGACGGAATTGTGGCCTAGCTGTGATAGGCGCTTTTGACTGGAAAGATCCGGATGCACCGGCCTCATATGTCCTTTTGCGACCCTTAGCAACTGCATGCATGTTGTTGTGGTTTTCTTGGGTCAAGGCATCACTAATAAACTCATTGTACGTGGCACATCGAGAATTTGCCATAGTCTTCATCAGTTTGGTACCCAAACCTCGCTTGAAACTCTCTATCTTTTTTTCTTCAGTATCCACGAAACTGGGAGCATATCTTGACAAGTTGTTGAATGCGTGCATATATTATGTGAGTGACTTCATTCCTTGAGTGAGCCTCATAAATTTGGCTGCTTTCATGCGCATCAGGCCTGGGGGAATATGGTGTCCCCTAAAAGCCAGCTTGAACTGTTCCTAGGTAACTCGCGCATTAGCAGGCAAAGACGATAGGAAATGTGTCCACCAGATCCCTGCTGGTCCTTGCAATTGATGAGAAGCATACTCTGCTTTCAGATGCTCCGTGACCCTCAGCAGACGAAATTTCTGCTCAATGGTATTCAGCCACTCATCGGCCTGCAGTGGTTCTTCAGCCACCTTGAAGATTGGAGGCTTCGCGTCCAGAAACTCCTTGAATGTACTGTGCTGATTTGGCTCGGCCCCTGGTTGATGTGGGTGGCCACGAGCAGTGTTTTGCGCGATAAGGCGCAAAGCTTCCTCCATTGTCCTCTGGCTCCCCAGGAACTGGGTAAAGAACTCCTGAGCAGACGGCGGCGATGGGGGTGTCAAGTCATCCTGGTTGCCATCCTGGCTGCCACCAGCTCCAGCACGGGTGCGCGTCATCGACAAAGGACTAGAATTGCATTGATGTTCAACCAAACGTGCAATTAATCAACATTACATGATAGTCGGGTTACTAAGGCCAAATTCGAACTACAGGTCCATTACATGAATAAAGGTGATACATTAGACCTTCCACTAAGTACTAAGCGATCTAATCCTCATCATGATCACTATCGAGGTCAGACGCGGGATCATCTCCTTCCTCAGGTTCTACTTCTTCTTCAGTCTCCACTTCTTCTTCTTCCTCGTACCCTTCTAGATCCATTTCTGCGGCTCCAGGTGGGACATAAGGGTGGAGCTGATTGTTCAGTAGATGAACCTCTTCATGCAGATTATCGTTGTATTCTTCCGCATTGGCCAGCTGCTGCCCCAGCTCAAACTGTCGAGCTCTCAGGACATCTTCCCTAGACCAAGCTGCATTCCGCTGGTGAGTTAACCGAGTCATCTCTTTAGTGAGCCTCTCAATCTCGGTGTCGTGCTCCCTCTGAAGCTAACGTTGATCCTCGCGGGCATGACCAAGAGCACCAGACACACGTCTGAGGCTACCTTCTATTCCATCTAACACTCTCATCATTGCGAACATGGCGCTCATGGCAGGGTTATCACTGTTCTGCCCTTCTGCTGCACCAATCTCCAAGGGTCTTCCTCTTGCCTACTGCCATGAGTCAGTGGAGGGGTTGCCCCTTGGAAAGACTCCAACCAAAGCGGCTGCCAGCTCCTGAGGAAAACGATCCATGATATCCCTCAGGATCCCAAAGGCTGCCCTGCCAGCTGCTTCTTCAGCAGTCCTGCCAGTTGACTCATAACACCAGCCTGTCCACTCAGAATCGTCACCTCAGGGGCGAACAACGGCCTCCACAGTAACCAAGAGACCTTCTCCCAACTGCTCATTTGCCTAGAAGTAGCGGGGTTCCATTCCATCAGGATAGCCTACATAGCTGAGCACTCTCCACAAGAGTGTAGGCATCCCAAACTCTCCAAGGAACGTGTGACGTTGATGGGTACGTGGAGCAAGCTGACGACTGGGAGCTCTGCCTCCGGTGGACTTGCGAGCAGTCTGCTTGGTGCGTGCCATCTGCACCATTAACATGTACCCCTTGGTGAGACAATGCCATAATGGATAAGAGTTACATAACCGAGTAAGAATTTTATAAGGGGAGGATCAATGTAGTTATGTGAATGGTAATTATCATGATGCATGCTCGTTCCGTACGTCCTCACAAACTTAGGAAAAATTTGTTTCTAACGGTAGACACGGTGGCATACATACGTTCTCTCATAAATAGCGTAACTAGTCGAGCTACACGTTTCGTTGTTAGTGTACCTGCATAAAATTTCATTTCAGCCCTAAACCCATAATGAAATATGCAGAATGTAATTGTAAATACTTCCATATATGTATACCCATACATATACTTCCGTATCAATCTACCCGACAATAATTTAAACCCACAATTAAATACGTACCATATACACATGCAAGCATGCATACATAGCCGTACCAAAACTAACTCTTCCTGACCTCACTCTCACATCTTGCGGTCATACACTCATCATCTTACCTTGGCGTAGAGGCATTTGATCCATATATTACCACTCAAATGAATGGTATCCATACAATAGCACGCCGTATGGACGACGAAGTAAAAACCCCCATGTTAGTACTTAAATAGCCGCCTAATAGTCCTTAATTTGGGCATAAGGAAAGTGATCATTGGCACACTTTAGATTTCAAATACCTATTATATAACTATTAGTTGCTAGAGAAGGGTTTTTGGAAAACAAAAACTTTTGTTTTAAATACACTTGTGACAATTAACGTTGAATCTTGCTCTGATGCCAGCTGTCGCAGAACCGACCAATTTATAAGAATACAAGTACAACGGCAATCCGCAAGCGGTCGCACTGTCATACTTGAACCCATATAAACCCGGTAGTCCGTCGAGTACCACGACGGGTCTCGATAAACGATTTACAACAACCAAGATCGTACAGGATTCAACATACATGCCACATATTACATAAAGTTCATAGATACTTTTCATCATCAGAATACGAATAAAAGTTATTACAAACCGAGTTTGATAATAAAGCGGAAGCAAATAAGTTCGAAGATAAAGTTTCCAACATAGTTTGATACAGTGCCAAGTAAGATCACGGTCCACAAAAGCAAAGATAGGAATTACTAAAGAAGCCTGCCCAAGGCTTACTCCTCATCTACAGCGGGATAGAAGCAACTCTTGTAATAACCATGATACATAGTGCCATCTGCAACAATGGGAAAATAAACCCTGAGTACGAGAAGGTACTCAGCTAGACTTACCCGTCATGAACCAGAAATAAAATGACTCCAAGGATTATGCAAGGCTATATAAGTGGACGTAACTCGACAACATTTTTGCGTAAAAGCAATTGAGTCATGGTACAGTTACAATTTCTTTATCAGGTTAATTATAACTATCTATTTCTAGATTAGCAACTATCCTGTGCCAAACATGTGGTATATTATTTAGAAGGATACAATAGTAACCATAGCGGGTATTGTAATTCCATATTCCTCCGAACCCTCATGTTACATAACACAGTTGCTACGATGTTGGGACTAGCCAAGTTTCTCACTATCC
Organism: Miscanthus floridulus; assembly: GCF_019320115.1. Taxonomy (NCBI): domain Eukaryota; kingdom Viridiplantae; phylum Streptophyta; class Magnoliopsida; order Poales; family Poaceae; genus Miscanthus; species Miscanthus floridulus. The sequence continues at coordinate 142,605,788 of NC_089581.1, read as the reverse complement.
GGGAGAGACGACGATTCGAATCGATTTCAACCAGCTGGGAATTTATTCCTAACACAAACCCAGGTCTACCAGCCATGATAGCCTTAGGTCACCTTTGGTACAACTCAGGTACATATTTCGCGGGTCCGTACCGCGCCGCACAATCTGGAACACCAGATGCCAGGATGCTCAGGCCAAGCCTGCCCTTGGGCTTAGTCTGATCGTTCCCCGGAAGGAGCGCACAACAGAACGGTTCCCGGCCTGAGTTGAATTACTCGGCATCGCGGTCGAAACGAGTTATCCGGCCAGCTAAGTGAGAGGCATGCGTTCAATCTTGTCAGAAGCGCCAACAACAGTACGGTCCTTAATTGACACAGACGAGGATAAATCCACACCCAAGACCTCCATGTCTTGTTGCTTCTCTATCGACTTCTCGTCCGGTCTCGATTTACTTTTACCTCATGGTTCTGTTCCACGATAGCAGATATAGCCAACCGTGCTCCGTTATCCACCTACATCTCGCAGGTGACAGGACATCACCCGACTTCTACCGGTCTAAGCATGGCTAAGCATATATTCGATCCTGGACCTATACCGGTTAAAGGTGTAATATCTGGACAAGGAATGTACATGCATCAAGTGGTTTCATTCAACTCTTATAACCTAATGCATCAATCATAAGTACGTAAGTAAGCATTTGTAAATTACTGGGAGACTTATAATGCTCCGGGGCTTGCCTCGCAGAAAGGAAGTAGGGCGGTGGTCTACTAATCCAAATTCACTCATAACTAGAGTTCTACTAATCCAAATTCAGTGATCCTGGACTTTCTGGAAAGCTTATCAAATTCCCTACAACTTTGTTATTAACCATTTTTACAGTACACATCATTTTCAACATGCAACTCCTCAAACTACAGAATCTATTCGGAAACTATTCAACATGCAATATAAAGTAACACTACTTCTACTTCATGTAATCATTCCAAATTTGACAACTTAAAATCTACCAACAGTGTAAGCATACCAAATACATTTTAGATAATATAATGGTGAAGCCCAAACTATTTATTTAAATGCCTTTATTATTTTATTTCGATATCTAGGTTAAATAATAAACACATATCAGATGTGCTTCATAAATTCTCAAAAATTTACAGTGCCTTACTAATGCTATCAAAGGACTACTATAAAAATTTCATGTCATTTTACCAAGTAGAACATCCTATGCAAAAATGACAAGGCAACAAGGCTTGAAATAGCATAAATGGAAAACCCTATTGAAAAGTGTCAAGCAATAGATTTCCTATTTTTCTTAGCATCCATATGGTACTAGGATTACCTCCAACAAATTTCATGAATTTTGGATTCCTAAATAATTTGTAAAAATTTACACAAGGATTAACTATTCATAAAAGAAAAATCTATAACTATAAATCTACACATGCACTGATCCTCAAATTTTTACCAGAGTTCATACATGACAAGAGTAGCTTACCACAAAAATTTCATAATTTTTGGAGCAAAGGAACTCAAGATATAAAATAAACAAATTTGAATGCATTCAAAAGCACATTTCAAATCCCTATTTAAATCTCCAAAAATTTCTATTGTACAAGTCAAGAACATATTTTTCCTAAATACTACACTTCCTAAGCAACACTCACAAATTTATTTCACAATTTTTGGAGCCAGCAAACTGAAGATACAAAAATAACAAAACACATGAAATTAGGATTTAAATCTGAAAAGAATGAACTAGCTTTCTCTTCATCAGTCGCTGACCGGTGGGACCCGCCTGACAGGGGACCCCACATGCCAGTGAGCCATGAATAGAGCAGCGGCGCTGCTCGGCACTGCGCGGCTACGGCTCGTCGACGGCGAGCTTCGCCGGCGATGACATCTACGCTACATGACCCCCACTACTTCCCGGAGCTAGTGACCTACTTGACCGAGCCTATTGACGGAGCTAAGTACGGTGGCGGCGTTCATGGCGGCACGGCGGAGTTGGATAATGGCGGTACGCCGGTGGGGGCTACGGTGGCTCGATCGAACGCTACGCCGAGCATCACCGAGCTGTGGCGGAGCTATCTAGCGCGCTAGCGTGGCCTGCAGTGGACGGTGGCGATGTGGCCACGGCGACGGAGGTGGCGGCGGAGCTCCGGTGAGCTCGCGCACGGTGCTGGCACTTACCGAGGGCTATCAGCGGGCATGGGAGGAGGCAGTGGGTTGCTGGGGAGCTAGTGGTGCTACTGCGGTGAAGAATGGACGGCTCGTCGCGAGCTTGCGCACGGCTATGGCGATGGTGGAGCGAGGAGGTGCTCGGCTGCTGCTGCGGCGAGGAAGAGAGGCCGGGAAATGCGAAATGAGGGCGCGGGATGGCTCGAGCAGACGCTGGCAGGGTTAAGGCCACGTCTAGGCGCGTCGTGGCCTACGCGATCAGGGCGTTGGCGACGCGCAGCCGTCGCCGCGGACACGCGGCGTTCATGTTCTGGCGCCGGTCGGCCACCGAACGGCGTCGTCAGTTGATTCAGTCGCGCGCGTATTAGCCTGACAGCGAGTATTGCAACGATGACAACTTCGTTACCAAAGGCTTTCAGCGAAAACTTAGTACATCAAGGTTGAAGTCTAATGTACCAGCTACAACTTTTGTTCAAGGATCATGCTCCAATTCTCAACCGAAACTGAGAAACATCACCCCCAACATAGGCCTGTCAGACTGTCAGTCAATCAAAGACTTAGAAAATTCGTTAAGTGTTGAAAGCCTGATTTTGCTGGTTTTTGTGGGACCCATTCAAGCATGTTAGAAGCTAAATCAGTCCATGACCTAAAAATAAAAGTTGTCCTTATGTCAAACACTACAACTTTGCTTTAGTAATCTCCTCCATGCAAGGTCTCTAACACCTAGTTCAACTTTGGTCAAACATGTCACTTTTAAATGATGATACACATCAAAGCATGGCTTAAAGACCAAACTAGCCCTAGCCCTAAATACCAAAGTTGTTCATGATGATATCCTAAGCATGTTTAAGCCATTTGCAAGGTCATTCAATCATTTCATGTAGTAGTCACTCATAGGGCCATTTAAAGTAATCACATGAAACATGACTTAAAGGCTTGATTATGAAAAGTGACTTTCATGAACAATGCTCTAATTGCTAACCCAAGCATTGCCAAAAGATTTTTGGTGACTCATTTTAACCAAGTACATGTGTCCACTCATAATCATATGCATATACACATGGAGACATGAAATAACGAGAAAGGTTGCATATGATAATGAAACATGCGATAACAAGCAAATGTTGCAGATGTTTCAATCAAATGTTTCAATTGTAAATGCTTGTTTATGAATGCGTGATGATCATGCTCATGTTATGCAAGTCAAGTTATGCAAGGCTAACACCCGAGGTGTTACAATGACCCCATGTAGGCCTGGCATCTTGAGCTTCAGGTAAGTGTAGTTGGGGATGACCATGAACTTCGCATAGCATGGTCATCCTAGGATGGCGTGGTAGGTTCCATGGAACCCGACCACCTCAAAGGTGAGGGCCTCCATCCTATAGTTCGCTGGATCCCTGAAGGTGATGGACAGGTCGATCTGCCTGAGTACCACAGCTTGTTTCCCTGGCACGACACCGTGGAAAGGCGCCCCGGTCGGTTAGACGCGCTATCAGTCAATGCCCATGGCATCAAGCATCTAGGCATACACGATGTTGAGGCCGCTACCTCCATCCATCAGCACCTTGGTGAGCCGCTTCATGCCAATGATCAGGTTGACCATGAGCAGGTACCTTCCTGGCTACGGGATGCTATCTAGGTGGTCAGATTAGTCAAAGGTGTTGGTGGACTCTGACCACCGGAGGAAAGATGATGTGGCAGGCTCAGCCGTGTAGACCTCGTGACGCATGAGCTTTCAATGAGGCTTGGAGTCGTAAGCCGCCACCCCACTGAAGATCATGAGGCAGCCATCTAGTGTTGAAAAGCCGCCATCCTTCACCTCAGCATCATCTGCCACCGGCTCAGGCTTCTTCCTTAGGTCCCAATTTTTGGAGCCGCCGGACAGGAAACGCTTCATAAGGGCACACTCCTTGTACAAGTGCTTGATGGGGAAGGTGTGGTTCGGGCACAGCCCCTCGAGTAGCTTCTCGAAGTGGTCAGGAGCACCCTTGGTGGGTGCTCGGCCACCTTTCCACTTGGTAGCGGCCATGAGCGAGCCTACGTGTCGCTGCTTGTTCTTCTTCTTGTTTGGGCGGTTGGAGGCGCCCTCGCCGGTGTCCTCGTCCCGTTTTGCTTTGCCCTTGGGGCGGTCAAAAATCACTCTGACCGCCTCCTCGCCTGAGGCATGGCTAGTCGCGATGTTGAGGAGCTCCTTGGTGATTCGAGGGCCCTTGTGTCCCAGCTTGTGAACCAGGGACTCGCAGGTGGTCTCGGACATCGGGCAACTCATTGGATTGCCTAGAGAAGCGTCAGATGTACTCGCAGAGAGTTTCCCTAAACTTCTATTGGCAATTCTTCAGATCCTAGAGGTTCCTAGGGCATGTGTAGGTGCCCTAGAAATTTCCCACAAAGATCTCCTTTAGGTTCACCCAGCTTAAATCTGGTTGGGCGGAAGGTGCTCCAGCCATGTTCGTATCGAATCAGCCAGGAACAAGGGGAGCTTGCGGATAATGAAGTAATCACTATCCGCACCACCGGCTTCATAAGCAAGCCGGTAATCCTTGAGCCATAGGCCGGGGTTCATTTTCCTGAAATATTTTGGGATGTTGGTCAATGGTCGATACCACAGCGAGAAAGCCGTGTTGAGGATGTGCCGACCGAAAGCATAGGGCCCTGGTAGATTGGGGCTTGGGCTCTAATCCTCACCGCTGTCGTAGCCTCCGCCGCGATGAGGGTGGTAGCCATGGCTGGCCTCCTCTCTCTTGTACCCCTGTCTATGCCTACGGGCGTTCAGGGTGTTACATGCATCATGGTTGGGGCCAAAACACTTATGCACCAAGACCATGGTAAGCCCCCTGCCGTCGCACGGCGCCTGGTGGACGGATACGTCCTGGCCATGTCATCTATAACACCTCTGGTGTTATGAGCTCACTAAGTACTGAGATTATGGCCTGAGAAATAGATCTATAAGGATAGTGAGTTAGTTTAATCAAATGCGATAATGAAAATTCTAACAAGAAAATAAGAAAAGTAGTTTTAATTGTTTGGCACGAAAAGCGATTTCTATAAACAAGAATAAAACATAACTTGTATTTAGTACTTAAATAAAAATTGAAGTACATGTTTTGTAGATGGAAATGCAACATTAACTTTTGGGAAACAAAGGTTGTTAATTAGTGTTCTTGGAAGCTCAAAAATCAAATTGGAAATTAAAATTAGCCCTTTTCGTTGAATCGACAAAAATTTGAAATTGTGTTAAAAGTATTATTTTTGGCGAATTATATTGAACTAGTTAAGTAGTTCCTAGATGTTTTGTTTCTACGAGTTAGTATGACATATGGACTAGTGTGTGAAATGTGTAGTGGTTGGAATTAACTAGGTTTAGGCATATTAAAAATTACGGCAAAAGCGCTAAAGGTCGTTAGTTCTAGCTAAGTTCTTATTCTCTCTAAGTCTGAAACGATGATAGACAATGCTGTTTTGGCACTTAGATATCAACAAAAATGGATTAAGCAATATATCTATGTTTTTACATGATTGGTTGCATCAAGGTGTGTACTTGAACATGGTGCAGGTCGTAGTTGTGATAGAGGTTACGATGTTCACTCGGTAGCTACCGAACTTCACTAGAACGCGCTGTAACCATGTCGTTAGCACTCCGTTCATGAACTAGGGTTTAGGGCGACGAACTCATCTTGGCATACTTGTATCTTTCCCCCTAGTCATTAGTTGGTCACATCGATTGCTTCGCTTGATAGCTGGTGGCGTGGACCTTAGGTTAGTGAGGTTGGTTGACCCTTAGCCGCATTGTTTGGCAGCCTTGGCGTCGCTTCAAAATTTGTGCAAACACATCATTCGACCATTTGGCTCTGTGGGCGTGGTCACCGTGCGCTGTTGTTGCCTGGCCGTTCATGGCCATGGCCGCGTCATGGATCGGTCTTGTTGGCTACCTACCGCGCACTGAGCTAGGCCAGCAGCGGTCATGTTTCATAGGGCCAGGCTAGCCACTGAGCTGCTATTGCATGGTTGTCGTGAGCGCGTGGCCGACCACGACAAGCGCGAGCTAGGTCGGTGCCACGGCTGCTGCTGTGTGGTCGATGTGGCACCCGCCTTTCTGCTCAATCTAGCTACCATGTCATGACCCGGCTTGCCTTCTGTTCATCGTATCTAAGTCAATGGCCTCGATCACTGTGGTGAGGGTGATGCCCTCTGCCTTGCCTGTCCCCGCTAGCCAGCACCGACGTGACCAATCGAGCTTGGCTGCTCTAACACTAATGTGTCGTGCCAAGCACCCATGTCACATTACTGAGGTGTAAGTACTCGCGCTGCCCCCACTGGTTGGAGCTGCCCCCCTTAAGTTGCTCGGCTCGCTCGTGCGCACGCTCCACGGCCGCTAGTGTGCTTGACCGCCGCCTCTTCGTCCCTTGATTCTCTTAGCTCAAAGCTTTCTAGTACAATTCCATGCGTCTGTGAGTAGAATAGGAAGTTAGCTGGACGTCCCATTCTCGTCAAGCTTAGCCATGGTCTTTTGGTGGTCAATTTCGAGTTTTCCTCGCCACTGGTCATCCCGTCGTCGTAGGATGGCACGTGTGGGGGGGTAAGGCGTTACGCTTGGTTTTAGTTCGATTCAATCCGGATATAGGCTCATCTTGATACTCTTGTGTTGGTGCTCGCCTTAGCTCTACCTAGGATGCTACCGATGGTGAGCGGATGCATCGGTGTTCGCCTTGAGCATCGCCGCCCCGTCAGCTCGCACGTGGCCAGTGCTGCGGGGGCCGTCTCCAACTTCACCACCACTGCGACCATGTTCGTTGTAAGTTGCTGATGCTCAATCACCCCCTTTTAGTCCATTGATTGTGTTAGCTTGCCAGACCACTCGCACCGCCGTGGTGGTTGGGCCACCACCGTGGGCAGCGCTGTAGAAGTCACCGTTTAACTCCTAATCACCGCCTAGGGTTTCGTCTTGGCTCCACGGCGCTCATCGGCTCGATTGAGGGGCTAGTGTTTCATTTCGGTGGTCGGTGTATCCCATGGTGCGCAGGCCATTGGGGACCATCCCATGGTGAAGACGAGATAGTTCGGGGGCTTAGCTACAAACCACGTCTCTTACTGAATAGTGCGCAAGTGCTCCGTGTAATAACTCGCTAGGTCAGGGGCTCTTTCGCAAGATGCGCTGGAGCGCTCGCACTGCGGGCTTGTCGAGCCGACCTGCTACACACGTGGGCTCCCCATCATGGGCCGTTTTAGTTGCTGGGCCGAATAGTTGGCCATCGGCCTTTTCTTTTTCAAAAGCATTTTCCAAACTAGTTTCTAAGGTAAACTTGTAAATTCACGATAAATTTGTGTAGATGTCCAAAAATAGTGAGACTAATTTTGTTGGACTCCTAAAATCATGATCTATCTGCTAGTATATTTTGTTCACATAGTTTTATAACATTCTTAGGAGTTATATAATTAAATTGAGATACTTAATATTGTCAAAATATAAATTTGTAGGAATTGTTGTGATAAATTGATGATAGTGTTGGCTCTAAAATTTTTAAAGTAGATTCCTAGCAATATTAGGTGCTCACTGCAATTTTTGTGGCTCCATAGGAATTAGTTGTTAAGGTTATTAAATGAGCCCTAGTTCAAATATATAAGTATTAATTAATAGAGAAACAACTTGGGTTTGTATAACTAAAACATTGTGGGAAATTAGCGCCTAGTTCGACAACCTAGATACGTAGCCTAGCATGTTAGAGCTATCTCGTTAGCTTACGAGGCATAATCGAATTTCTAAGAGTTTTAGTTGTCGTTGATTATTTACATCTGTGTTACATCCACGTATATCATAATAGGAACAACGATGCATCATGGAGATGATCAGAGTAGCAGAAAAGATGGTGCCTTGGTGATCGTGTCGCCATGATGGAATGCTAACTTTTGGTTATATCTTACCTAGGCAAGCCCCGTTGCATAACATCTATTATTCTGTACTTTATTTTATGCTCATGCATTAAGTTTTAAGGAATTGAATGAAAACGCACTGTTTACACTAAAATTTGGAGAGAAAAGCACGGGAACTCGAAACTTCCAAAATTGGGCCAATCAAAGAATCGATTTCATAAGGATCGATATCAGCTAATTCGGATATGACTCTAGAGTCGGATCTCTTTGGATGACGTCAGCAGATAGCGATGATGAGCTGCGGTTGGCGCTAGGAAACTACATATCGAACTCTACAAAAAGGGAAAGATTAGGGTCCAAGTTATCTTAAATTAGGAATGTTTTCTTCTATGTTGAAGATTGTAATGAGTCGTGCTCAAGTAGGATTCATGTTTAGGCTCTGGGTATAAATATCAAACCCTAGCTTTTGTAAAGGACGCACAATCAATCAAATACAAGTTACTTACTTTTTTGGCTCCGGCCACCTCTTAGGAGTAGGAGTAGAGTAGATCTCAGTGAGTTCTTTAGCAAGTACGGCTGCATCGATCCAGTCGACCTCCACTGCTTGTCTGTAAGTACCATCATGGCTTATACTTCTATTTGTATGGCTGCATCGATCCGGTCGACCTCCACTACGACTCTGGTATAAGCTAGTTATCGACTCTTGTCTAGTTCAAGTACGGCTGCATCGATCTAGTCGACCTCCACTGCTCGAACTAGATTAAGGCCAAGTTATCGGCTCTATCTAAGGGTGGCGTTCCTTCGGATAGATTCATTAAGTTACCGATATTACTTATTGCTTCCATTATTCATTTAATTACAACAATATCACTTCGCCCGATTGGGATTGATCTAGATTGGCCTTATATTCTGTTTAACCCATCATTTGTTAATCTAAATTTGATCTAATCTGCACTTTAAATGATGAGTTATATTTTATCGATTGTTTTATGTCAATCTTGATCCTGCATAGTGTGTGGTTAAGGCATGTCTGATCTTGAGTAGATCTATTGGCTAGCAAAAACCGTTCCATGGCCTGTTATCATGGTTTGTGTGATTCTGCCTCACACCCCACTATTAGCACCGTGGAGTGGGGATCGTTATTTGGTAGATATGTTTTTGATAGGGCATGACCTTAACTGTGTGCTATGCCTGAATCGGTTGTTTTAGCCGATGTCGAGTGCTTTCATGAACAATTCATGTCACGAGACCATTGAAGTAAAGATAGGTTGAAAGATGTGTTAGCCCCATGATCTTATTATTGTATTACGACCTGCATGATTCTACCTCATGCCTCACTGATTTTAGTAATAAGTTAGGGTCGTCAAGTCTATTATTGTTTCTATGATCTGCATGATTCTGCCTCATGCCCCACTGGTCATAGTGGTAGATGAGATCTAATATGTTCATTACATTTATCTTTATTAAATGGTTAAATGATGATGAGCTATTTCATTTATACAAAGGGGATTCGGTTACTTGCAGTCATTGGCTTAGCATAAATTAATTATTGTTGACATCCTCGTGCCATTGACTAATGTTTGTCTGAATAACGAGATCTATCTGAGTGATAACCGATTTATCTTTCATAATTCCATGAGCTTTAATTGATTTATCTTTATGAGCCTTCCATATCGGCTCTCAGAGCCGCACATTCGGTACTGTCTAGCAACACCGGCATGTTCCGCCTTAAATTACTAATTAGCTTTCTCTCCTTGTCAATTGTAGGGTCAAATTGACTGGCACGTCTTGGGATGAGTGCGCAGGATTGACCATCCCTGCGTTGAAGCTAGGCGGATCTCCAGCTCCATCGAGCGGACCCTTCCAGCTTGCTCGTGTGCCCTCGGCACGGGACGAAATTTCGTGCCGACACACATTCTTGGCACACTCGGTGGGACCCCACAATCGTCATGGCGGTTCACAACAACAACGACATCCTTATGGTACATTATGAAGATCTACCTGATGGAGATAAAGATGTCATCGACAAAGCTATAGAAGAATTTCAGAACAAGTGTTTGTTGTCCTACACCAAAACACGTGACAACACAATTATTCTGAAATATCCACTACCAAGAGTTCTATTACACGAACAGACAGATACAATCAAAGCTGAAGACAGGCGTTTCTTTACGGAAATTGTAAACAAATCTATTCATGATGCCATATCAAGCCATAATAAAGCTTTCTTGGACACATTCCACAACACCATGAAAGAGGCGGTTTATGGGTTTCTAGTTGGTTAAGTTGGGCCAGCTTATTACAACAGTCCACATCCGTTGACCTAGAGGACTAATCAAGTCGGTACCAGCCATCAAGAAACAGCACCAGCTGGTAATGATGATGTCTAGGCAGTTCAGAGTTCATCTGAACAAGCTCAAGGTACTACTATAAATCAGACACAGTATAATTCTGGATTATCAGTGCAACATGTGCAACAGTCGGTGGAGCAAGGTTAGAACTAGATGATTAATTTTGGCACATCGGGCCACATACCATCGTCGGCTCAAAAAATAGCACCATCAGTTCAAAGGATCCATAGAGATATAGATCCTCATGTCTATAATCAGAGACTTCAAGCAGCAAACTAACAAAGGACCCAATAGATAGAGATTCCATAAGGGTATCATTATGGCATAGATTATAACACTATTTACATGATTTTGAATCCAGGGTATCAAGGCACACGGAATTTCAATCCACAGATGGGTCAGCAGGTGCAGAGAAATCCAAAATTACATGCTGACGAGTTGTTGCTAAAGGTGACCGAGATGATGAAGAATCAGTTCAGTCTGAAGCCAAAAGGGGTGACCTTTTTGTACAAATGCCCATATCCAGAATAGTATGATTTGGTCGCTCTTCCTACAAATTATAGGCATCCAGAGTTTGCTAAGTTCACTGGCCAAGACAGTACACGCACAATAGAATATGTCAGTCGGTATCTTACACAATTGGGCGTGGCATCAGTTGAGGAGGCCCATCAAGTTTGTTTCTTCTCCTTGTGCCTATCAGGGCCAGCCTTCACTTGGTTTTCATCACTGCCAGTCAACTTCATTGCCAACTGGTTCGTGCTGATGAGTCTATAAGTATCGCAACAACCAATTCAGTCTTTTGAGAACTAGGAGATTTTGAATGCTTTTCTGGCAAGTTATAGGAAGAAGGCTTCATTAAAATCAGCAATGAAAGCCAACAACCGATGCAAGCGATCGGCTCTGAGAGTTTGTTTTAGTAAATAGTCATGGCTCCACATCGGCCATTAGATTAAAGAAGAATAAGCACTGGTCCTGAAGATGTGCTTAGGCTGATGTATGTGAACACTAAATGGAATCCTAGTGCGAGTAAGAATTGATAGATTTCTTAAATGAAATTTTGTTGCACTTGATGAGGTGCTTGCTCTGAATCGATCGATCGTTTAACATTTGGTTTGAAGAGTTCTGGTGCAACCTATCAATGGTGATCGACGAAACATATTTGAAGGAATATTATACTAGCATTTGATAGACACTTGATAGCCGATTCATTTAGTCATCGGCTCTAATAGCCAGTATCAGAAAGGTATCGTCTTCAAAAATGAAGAAACTTCAAAGACATAAAAGCCGATACGATATGTATCACCTCCAGAGCAAAGAATAAAAACAAAAATATTTATGACATATACAAGGGCATTGCACTAAGACACATTCACGAAAGAACATGAGTCTTTGTTCATCGGTTCACCCTAAGTACAAACTAATCAAAGACCTTGTTCACTACATCCTGAGCGGATGTAATATCCACAATGGCCTCCGCGGCAACGACGAATTCTTCGAACAGGTCCTCATGTTCCTCAGGACCGTCGCCCATTGGGAAGCCATTATCCATGGCATGGAGCTCATACCCTATCTGGACTTGCGCCGTGGTAAGCGCCACCAACGCACCGTGACGAACGCCGTGGAGGGCGATCTCCTGAATGTGGGCCAGGATGTCTTGAAGACGAGCGTCAATGAGGGAACCCCAAGCATTAATGGCATCTACGGCCGCGTTTGCCGCCAGTTGGAGAGACTCCAACTGCGCCGTCAGAGCTGATAATTATAGGAACAGAAAGACTATCAAGATAAAGGCAGTAGAAATTAGAGTGGAGGTGTTTATGGAATTCATCTTACCTACCATCGTGGCATCAGATTCGGCCAGCCGCGCCCGAATGGCACTGGCCTCTTCTTCAGCAGCGTGAAGGGTAGCCTAAGGAACCCCAAAGCGGATCTTGAGTTGGTCGTATTCCTGAGTCACCTTGAAATAGTAGTCCTAGGCCACCCTCCACTCCCGGAGGAAGCGTCGGTCATCATCGCCGTTGTACGAATCGAAAGAGTCCAATGATGAGGTCGGTGCGGAGGATACAGCATCCGAGGGCTCGCTGGCCCTAGGAAGAGGACAAAGACTATCATTTAAGACGAACCTATAGGTGAGTTAGAACAGATCATCATCGTGAAAAGAGAATGTCAATCTTACCTCATGCGTCGGAGGCACTGGTTCATCGGCATGTTCTCCTCTAGGATCTCCTTCACCGCACGCTTGTCGCGGTTATCTTTGTTGGCCATGAAGTTGATCAGATCTACAGGAAGAAAGGAAGCCGCTATAGAGTTCTGCGAGGGCGAAGAAAAGCAAAGGAACAGGAATGGTTGCAAGTGCAGATGTGTTCAAGGCCGGAGCCCTTGGCTAATATTTGAAGCCACAGAACTAAGGGGTGGATGCCTCGGGACATGCAAAAGGCAACCGCAATTAATAGGAGGCGAAGCGTCACCTCGCTAATACTAAAAAGAATACAGCACCGGGTGACTAAGGATAGAAGATCGAAGGGCTCTCTTAATAAAGGCCACATTTTCAGACCTAAATGGGATTAAGATCGGGAGTCTAGAATCGGCTATTTTCAAAATTGGCTCTTTAGCCAGAACAAAAGAAAACACAGTGAGACAATAGAAAGTGTGATTGTCATTGATTTTACACAAGACATATGTTGATATACGAATTACAAGTCTAAAACATCCTAGATCGCTTTCAACACTTCTAGCCGAATAGCATCAGCTTCTGCAATATGTTGTTTGTCTTCTTCGGCTAATCCAGGAATGCTCTCGAGGCTACTTCGGATGGCTCTACCTTCTCTAACTTTGTCCAGCAGTTCCCATTTCTTTTGTTGAATGGCATCAGGTATTTGAGCCAGGATGGACTTATGACAATCAATGGTAGCTTTCACATCTCCCAGCTCCTTCTCAAGTTCGACACGCCTAGCTTCTAGTCGAGACAATTCTGGGTCAACAATGAGGGAGGAGTTCTTCAAGTGATCAATCGACTGTGACAGTTCTTTAGCCTCTTGCCTATTCGAGTTCCCCTTGGCCAAAAGAGTTTCATGATCAAACAAATTCCTCTGAGCCTATTTCACCTTTAGGACTTGATCTTCAAAAATGGAAAAAGGAGACAAGACTCTAGAGAGGGCTGGGGATGGATTACCCTTGATGGCCAAGAAAACTCTATGCATTGGATCAACGTTGAAGGGCACCGTGATACCTAAGAGGGGGGGGGTGAATTAGGCAACTTAAAATTCTAACTCTAAACTATGGCCTCTTTTTCTAACCTTAGCAAAACCTATGCAAAAGATAAACTATCTAAATGTACAACTACGGTTTTGCTAGTGTGTTGCTATCTCTACCGCAAAAAGGAGTAATACAATCAATGTAAATGCGGAAGCTAAAGAGCAATGTAGAGATATGCAAACTCCTGTCGACGACTGGTATTTTTACCGAGGTATCGAGAAGCGCGCAAGCTTCCCCCCTAGTCCTTATTAGAGCCCCTCGCAAGGAATCCCTCACAAGGGCCAAGCTCTCGGTTGGGTAACTCCATGGATAGCCTTGGGCCTTCCCCATGCGTAAGTGGGTCTCCGAAAGCTCTAGTTTGGTTTTGGTGAATTGATGAAACCCTAAGTGCTAACCTAGTTTATCAAGTGTTGCTTGTGTGATCCTCATCTTGTGTTGGTTGTGCGGCACCCTATTGAGGGTTTAGCGTGTGAAGCCAATTAGCGCGTGAACCTCCAAGTGAGTGAATCACCACAACGAGGACTAGCTTGCCGGCAAGCAAGTGAACCTTGGTAAAAATCATTGTGTTCATCATTGATTCCAAGGTGATTGGTCTTCATTGTTATTCATCCTTGTGATTGTTTGGTTCTTTCATCTACACGGCGGTATAACCTTCTTGATCACTCTCTTTACTTTACTGCAAACTAGTTGACAAGCTCTTTAGTGTAGCTAGTTGTGAGAGCTTGCTTGCTTGGTTGGTGTGGCTCTTTAGTTAGCCTTTGAGAGCACACTAACATAGAATAGTGTCGTAACTTTTGTGTGAATAGACACTATCTAAACTAGAATTGTGGTAGGTGGCTTGCATTTTGAGTAGGCTAGCGCAACACTTGCTTCGCCTTATAATTGTCTAACCTTTTGTTAAGTGTTGTTGTAGAAATTTTTATTAGGCTATTCACCCCCTCTAGCCATTAGGATCTTTCAGTCTCCGATGTGCGTTCCGGCAAGCCTCTCCCGGATGCTCCCCGCCGTCTTCATTATCAAGCTTTCGGCTGAAACGCCGTGGGCCTTGTTCCCTCCGGTACACGGTGGCGGCCACACCACAAACACGGTTGGTGTGATCTCGCAAGACTACAAGCCCCTCCGATGTACAACAATGGTGCACGCAAGCACTGAGTGGTAAGAGGTATGCAAACCTCACTAAACACTAGGCCTAAACCTAGAGCAAGCGCATAAGCGGTGGTCTAATCAACCTAAGCACTTCGCAAAAGCACCTACGCTAATCACCTAATGAATCACTAAGCACTATGCAAGTGGAGATCACTAAAATGGTGTATCAACACCCTTGGTATGTTTCCTCAGCTCCACACACCTCATTTGGCCGGTTAGGGGTTGTATTTATAAGCCCCACTGAGAAAGTAGCCATTGGGGATGAAATCCTACTTTTCTGCTATAGACCAGACGCTGAGGTCGTCCCGACCATTGGAGCCGCGATCCACTGATCGGACGCTGCTAGCGTCCGGTCACATGCCACCGGACGCATCCGGTCGCATTTTCATCGCTCTGGAACCTCTCTGTACATGACCGAACTCTGTTGTCCTGCATTTGGTCGATCTACCACTAGCGTCCGGTCCAGCGTCCGGTCGCTGCTGCTGACGCCTATTGTCGAGCCTCTTGATTAGAGTGTCCGGTTGCTTTCCCAGCGTCCGGTCTAGCGTTCGGTCACCTCTGTGAGCTCATTTCTTTGCGATCTTGCATACGACTTGGTTCCTATCTTCGTGCTTAGACTTTGCTTGATATCTTGGGTCTTCTCTTGTGCTTCTAAGGTCTTGCTTATGGTGTTGATCATCGGATCATCACGTCACCTTCATCCAAGTCACGTCTTGCACCCTATTAAACTACAAAACAATCACTTGTAAATTCATTAGTCCAATTTAGTTGTGTTGGTCATCAAACACCAAAATCAAAAGTAAATGGGCCTAGGGTCCATTTTTCTTACAATCTCTCCCTTTTTGGTGATTGATGACAACACGACCAAAGCAAGCAAATAAATAAAATTTTGCAATTTAAAAGCTATCTACTTGCTAGGATGCAACGCAAGGGGCAAGGTTATATGATGTTAAAAAGATACTTCTTGTAAGACTAAAAGATACTACATAAAACTTATCTTGTCCTTGCAAAAAGTCCCTATGTGGCATTATGGATTTAAGCCTTGCTTCCTACAAATTCTCCCCATTACATAGGCAATCCATAATCCACTATCTTCTCTTTCTTGGACCATTACCACTTGTAGACACCACTTATAGACTATTACCACTTGTAAATTATTATGATCTAGATTTTGGTCCTACAAATTAATGCTTGCTTTTGGTCCTCTAAATTCTCTCCCTTTGGAATCAAACACCAAAAAGGAAGACATTAGTAGCACAAGGGAGGGTCAAACTTTGTGATCCTTTGTGTGTAGAGTGGAATAGGTCACAAAATTTGACTCTCGCATTATATAGATTAAGCTCCCCCTAAATATATGCATACATATGGTATAAAGCAAGGCATATGCATATTTGGCAAATTATTGCTCAAGGGAATTTAATCTATATAATGCATGAAGAAAGCATATAAATATAAAAAATGAAATCAACATGATGATATCGGTTTAGAAATACCACATGTGGAAACCAATTTGATTTCTACCACTTGCAATAGATGGTGGATATTTAAAGTATGATGCTTAACTCCGGGGACTCCATTTTCCTTGCAATGAGACTACTACACACATGATAAGCTTGAAAAGGTGTTAGTCTCAAAGCATCCAACTTGTAGAGTAACCTCCCCCTAAATTTGTGCACACAAGTGTGGGATACTTGTAGAAGTCATGCACATTGATTTTAGAATCAATAATACCACTTGAAAGATGACATCTCATGAATGTGAGAATCATTTTCGAAGATGATATTCAGGAGAAATTATCTACAATTTGGACTTTGGCACATATTAGATGACAAATCAAAAGACAAGCTATGTGCCATGCTCCTAAACAATTTTAAACCATGTAGGTTTGCTCCAAGGGTTAAGAATGAAACCGAGCAAGCCTACCATAAGATATACCTAGTGTATGCATGACAAAAGATATAAGCATGCAAATGCAAACATAGGCATGAAAAAGTAACTAGATGCTTAAAGATACCAATTTGTAAGAAATATCACTTATAGGAAATGCAAATTGATACTACTTGAGAGAAATTGAATCTAGTTACCTAACGTGGGAAGGGGAATTTGGGTCCATAGTATTCACTAACCAACTTGACAATGATTTTGTCCATCATGATGCACCTCATGAAATACACCCATACTTTGCCAAGTCTCCAAATTTCCCAATGTCCATTGGACTTCTCACTTCCCTTTCGGGATCCAAACCTTCTTGGTGCTCTTCATGTTGGAAATGATTTCCTTTGGCACCCAAAAGCGTTTGACCCCATTGATGGCTTGCTTGTTCACCATGATGGCCACCACCTTGTTATTTTTCTTCTTCTTTAACAAGTATGGTGTGGAGGCCTTCTTGTTGGTGTAGGTGTTGGAGAGCTTGCTTGTTTGCTTCTTCTCTTTCTTCTTTGCTCCTCCCCCATTCTTCACCTTGCACTCATAGGACTTGTGACCTTCCTTGTGGCATACATAGCAGACCATGGTTTGTCCTTCATCAAGCTTCTTCACTCCCTTGACGGTGTTATCTTGATGAAGTTGGGCTTGCTTCGCCTTTCCTTTCACTTGAGTCAAGTCCTTGGTGAGGCGAGCTACTTCTTGCTTGAGTTGCTCATTCTTCTTTGCAACCTCTTGTGTGCGTGTATCTACAACAACTTTCTCAACACAAATTTGGTTGCACAAGGGTGAGTCTAAACATAAATCATTACAAGAAATAGAAGCATCTTTTTTAGGCATGTTAAAGATATAATTTTTCTTTTTAGATGCCTTGGTGGGGGTTGCACCAATGGCTTCAAGATTAGCAACTTTATTAGTTAGCTCATCACAATATTTGCACATGGTTTCCATTTTAGCAAGCAAACTTTTATAAGCATCTTGTGAGCTAGCTAATTTTTCTTTTAATCTTTCATTTTTCTTTACAAGTTGCTCATCATTAATTGTGCATGCATTTGTTGTTGCACTAGCCTTAAGTTGCTCAATTTTAGTAGATAGTTCAACATTGAGATTAGCAAAGTTCTCATATTGTTCAAGCAAAGTTTTGTATGCTTCTTGTGAACTACCTAGCTTTTCTTTTAATTTTTCGAGCTTCTTTTGTTGACTAGTGCAAACTTGAGCATAATTAAGATTTTGTTGCACAATTTCATCATAAGAAGATATTTCATCATCACTATCACTCTCACTAGAGAATGAGCTTTCATTACCTCGTGCCATAAGGCACACACGAGAAGAGCTTGATGATGAGTGCTTGCGGCCTCGCCTCTTGTGATGGTGTTCTTCTTCACTTGAAGAATCATCCCATGACCTTATTGATGTGAGGGCTTGGTTCTTGCATGCCTTCTTCTTTGTCTTGGGTGTGGGCTTGTTTGGACAAACTTCCACAAAGTGCCCAACTCGTCGCATCCATAGCATCCTCTCTTTCTTTGCTCATTTCTTTGATTGGTAAAAATGAGATCTTGGATTTGGATGGGCACACCCTTGACATTGAGCCTTTGGATCATCTTCTCCACCTTGTTGATTAGTTTGATTGAATCTTCATCAAGGTCGGAGGTGGAGGAGGAAGATTGATCATCTTCACTTGAATCTTCATCATCATCATCATCGTCCTCATCTTCTTCTTCTTCACTTGAGGAGCTTGAGCTTGAGCTTGTCTCAACTTGCTTGCCCTTCATCTTCTTTTTCTCGCTACATGCAAGAGCTTTGCCTTTGCTCGATGAAGAGGCTTCGTTTTGACCCATCTTACATGACATTTCAAATGCCACTATCTTGCCAATGACTATGCCCGGGGTCATGGTGCTCAAGTTCTCCATGTTGTGAAGGATGGTGATGATGCTTGCATATTTCTTTTGTGGTAGCATAGAGATGATCTTCCTCACGATGTCCGCATCATCTAGCTTTGTTAATCCTATTGAATGGAGCTCATTGATAATTAGATTCAAACGAGAATATATATCACGAACGAACTCATCATCATTCATTGTAAAGGAATCATAATTTTGTTTAGCAAGACAATGTTTTTGCTCATGGACATTAGATGATCCGTCATGGAGCTCTTGGAGTTTTAACCAAATTTCATGTGCCATATTTAAAGTGAACACTTGGTTAAACACATCCATGCTAAAAGATTCAAACAAGCAATTCTTAGCTCTAGCATTGAAATGTATTTTCTTTTTCTTCACTCTTTGTGGGTTTATCGGGATTCTTAATGGGTTTCATCTCATCACGAGTGACTCTCCAAACTCCTAAATCAACCATCTCAAGGTAGCAAGCCATTCTAGCTTTATAATAGGGGAAGTTAGTGCCATCAAAGTGTGGAGGCCTAGAGGTATCCATCCCAACCACTCTAAATAGCGTCGGCTCAACAGCGGTTAAGCCAAAGGTCCAAATTGAGCCAACCGGCTTTGATACCAATTGAAGGGCACCATGACGCCTAAGAGGGGGGGGGGGTAAATTAGGTAACTTAAAATTCTAACTCTAAACTATAGCCTCTTTTTCTAACCTTAGCAAAACCTATGCAAAAGATAAACTATCTAAATGTGCAACTACGGTTTTGCTAGTGTGTTGCTATCTCTATAGCAAAAAGGAGTAATACAATCAATGTAAATGCGGAAGCTAAAGAGCAAGGTAGAGATATACAAACTCCCGTCGATGACTCTGATATTTTTATCGAGAAGCGCGCAAGCTTTCCCCAGTCCTCGTTGGAGCGCCTCACAAGGAATCCCTCGCAAGGGCCAAGGTCCTGGTCGGGTAACTCTGTGGATAGCCTCAGGCCTTCCCCACGCACAAGTGGGTCTCCGATGTGCCTTCCGGTAAGCCTCTCTCAAATGCTCCCCGCCGTCTTCACTATCAAGCTTCCAGCCAAAATGCTGCGGGCCTTATTCCCTCCGGTACACGGTGGCGGCCACACCATAAATGCGGTTGGTGTGATCTCGCAAGACTACAAGCCCCTCCGATGTACAACAATGGTGCACGCAAGCACCGAGTGGTAAGAGCTATGCAAACCTCACTAAACACTAGGCCTAAACCTAGAGCAAGCACATAAGCGGTGGGCTAATCAACCTAAGCACTTTGCAAAGCACCTACGCTAATCACCTAATGAATCACAAAGCACTATGCAAGTGGAGATCACTAAAATGGTGTATCAACACCCTTGGTATGTTTTCTCAACTCCACACACCTCATTTGGCCAGTTGGTGGTTGTATTTATATGCCCCACTGAGAAAGTAGCTGTTGGGGATGAAATCCCGCTTTTCTGCTACTGACCAGACATTGAGGTTGTCCTAATCAGACATGTCCGGTCGTCCCAACCATTGGAGCCACGATCTACTGATCGGACGCTGTCAGCGTCCGGTCACATGCCACCGGACGCGTCCGGTCGCATTTTCGCCTCTCTGGAACCTCTTTGTACATGATCGGACTCTGTTGTCCTACGTCCGGTTGATCTGCCACCAGCGTCAGGTCTAGCGTCCAGTCGCTGCTGCTGACGCCTATTGCTGAGCCTCTTGATTAGAGCGTCCGGTTGCTTTCTCAGCGTTTGGTCACCTCTATGAGCTCGTTTCTTCATGATCTTGCATACGACTTGGTTCCTATCTTCGTGCTTGAACTTTGCTTGATATCTTGGGTCTTCTCTTGTGCTTCTAAGGTCTTGCTTATGGTGTTGATCATTGGATCATCACGTCACCTTCGTCCAAGTCACGTCTTACACCCTATTGAACTACAAAACAATCACTTGCAAATTCATTAGTCCAATTTGGTTGTGTTGGTCATCAAACACCAAAATCCAAAGTAAATGGGCCTAGGGTCCATTTTCCTTACAAGCATCTTGGACTAGATTGGCTATATTCTTTTCAAACATTGGCAAGACATCTCTCAGTTGGTTTCTAGTCACTTTTGGCAAGGTTTCCTTGGAGAAAGTGGTTGACGAACTGATTTCATCTTCATCAAAATACTCCTCAAGATTGAAAGAGTAACTCAGGGCTGGAAGATTAAGTGCATGTGTATAAAGCAATCTTGATTAAGAGGCTTAAATCAGTTTATAACGAATGGATGGCAAAAAGGATATAGTACCTTGTCTATAGTAGCCTCTATCTAAAAAGAAGGAACAACTGATGATGCACCAATAGCATCTGGTTGAATCGGCTCTGAGCTTTCAACATTGGTATCTGCAATGTCAAATTTTAGTTCATAACTATTGTAGAAGAGTAAAGGGGGGGGGGTTAACTGCCTTACCATCAGTTGCATGCTGAGCTGGGGAACCAACAGGATCACATTCGACGCTGGCAGGATCCTTAAGTGGACTGTCAGGCTCCTGCTCTTGCATGGGTGTTTGCTCAGGAAGTATCTGACATGGTAAAAGTCTGATGAGGAATGGAAGCCGAATAGATCAAAAGTTAAAGAAAATGCTCTTACAAGCATCAAGGATAAAACTCACATTTTCTGCTGATATGGAAGCATCAGGTATTTCAACCGAAATTGGCTTCTCTTGAGGATCAGCCGATGGGGGTTCAGTTGGCACTGAGTCAAATGCCTGGGATAGTAGTCTCGCACCTAGAGTAGGTTGGGATGCAATGCTTGATAGCTGTGAAAGAATGGGATCAACAATTGAATAACATTTTTAAGAAGAAGATAAATTATTTACCTGAGCAGCTGATGGTCTCGTTCTGTGGAGTCACTTCCTAGTAGTAATTTTCTAGGTTGTCCCTTGAGCTGCCTTGCGCTTTGAAGATTGACATGTCACAATAGTGGAGGCAGCATGAGTTTCCATCAACTTCTTCAGTGAAGGTGCAGCCGATCCCATTCTTGAGACTGGGCATGGTGGCTGATAATCTGTAGGATGCCCTTTCCAATTCAAACTTGGAGGATCAAACTCAGTATCCTAAAAGAGTTGGTTAGAACAGTTGGCAGGAAAATTTACCAAGTAATTTCTTTGAAAAGGAAATAAAAGTTACCTCACTATTATAAACAAATTCCCCGTCCAGAGCTATACACAAAGGGTGAACCAACCCACAGAAGAGGTGGGAGCGCCATTCTTGCCACCAAGAATAAAAAAGAGTGAAAGATAAGATAGCCCTGATCTAGTCATGCAAGCGAAGGGAAGGAAGATCTGATCCCAATTGAAAGACTCTAGAGACTTCCATCACCTCACTGATATTTTCCCATGGCTTCAGTGTGTTCTTGAAGAACAGTTGAGGAGGCAATTGACCAAGGCCAAACTAACGAGCCACAAATGAAGGGTTGTAAAACTCATAAGTTGGAAGGTTGCCTGGGATGAAGGAACCTGTAGCCATTTTGCCACGGTCATGATGAAATTCGGCTAGAAGGACACAGGGCTTGATAAAAGAATTGAAGATCGCAACCGGCATCTCATCCGAACGACCTAATTCAAATCAGAATTTGAATGGAAAGATCAACTCATTGTTTTCATCCTCATCGTATGGCAGTCAAGTGAAGACTTCTGTATCAAACCCTCTGTAGAACTTTTTGAAGAGATGACCAACATCGAAATCAATTACTATGGCCGATGCAGCCTCGCCGTAGCTCATGCACTGGCGGGTTCTTCCTTCTTCACCCTCATATTCCTCATCAAAATTAGAGGAAGGAAAGCTCAGGTTTCTGAGATCAGGCTTTGCAATCTTGTGCATATATAGATTAAGCCACAGTTGTATCAACCACCAAGGGCCACTGATAGTATGCACTGGTTCATTCTTCAGTAATTGGGCAGTCACCTGGTACATCAGATGATAAGCAGCTCCTAGTAGATACTTTCTAAGAGGGATATCCTTGCCTAATGCTAGGTGCTCTGCCATGAGTTTGTGATTGTAGGTTGGACCACAAGATGACCCGCAGAAAATGAACCTTTCTAGCCACATGTTCAAGAAGGCCACATATTCCCTTTCGCTGACAACTGATCCATCTCCAACATGGTTCAGAATATAATTGGGCCATCCTGTACAGTATGCTATTTTGGCTAATTTCTTGGAGCCAGCACTCAAGTACTCATAAGGCTACATTGATCTAGTGATTCTAAGGCCAGTCAACATGTAGACATCGGCCAGGGTGATGGTCATTGGGCCGTGACCAAATACAAAGGTGTTCAGGGCAGTAGACCAGAAATAAGATGCAGCAATCAGAAGGGAATCGTTCCTCACCATCCTAGACAACGAAAGGGTCAAGCATTGATTCAGATCATAAAGTTTCCAATCTCCACCCTTCATCTCGGACACCCTATGAAACTAGTCTCTCCATCCATTGGGCATTTTGGGCCAATTTCTAAAGGGAGTCTTAGTGTTTAAGGAAGATAAATCTACTACAAACTATTTGAAGGGGATCTGGTTGGTTTCTTGATGGATGAAATCGGATGGATCAGGATCACCCATAGGCCCAAGAAAATAGATATTAAAAGCAACAGCTGATGGAATCAAGATTTCGTTCCTCATTTTCTGGGAATCAGACAAAATAAGTTTGAGAAGAAAAGAAATACAAGGTGGCGACCGATGCTTGGAGAGTAAAAACTTGGAGGCATACCTCAGGGACGTGGTCGATGGTCGCCATTGCAGCCGAAATAGGTTTGAATCTAACGAAGATCGCTTGGATGACGGCTTGATAGAACAGAGGATTTGCTAGGGTTTGAGGCCTTAGCGATGATGGTGTCGGCTGTTAAAGTTTGCTCAAGGAAAAGGAAAAAGGGGAAAAGGCCGAGTGAATTGGAAGAGGTACTATTGGGACATTATATAAGACTCAGCCCAGAAAGTCATGACTTGCGCGTATATCTTGAAGCAAAATGGTTGCGGCATGGTAAACAGATAAATAGGAATTTTGGAATAAAATCACTTTTATCCCAAAATTGGGGGCATATGTTTACACCAAAATTTGGAGAGAAAAGCGCGAGAACTCAAAACTTCCAAAATCGGGCCAATCAAAGAATCGATTGCATAAGGATCGATATCAGCTAATTCAGATACGACTCTGGAGTCAAATCTCTTTGGATGACGTCAGCAGATAGCGATGATGAGCTATGGTTGGTGCCAGGAAACTACATATCAGACTCTACAAAAAGGAAAAGATTAGGGTCCAAGTTATCTTAAATTAGGAATGTTTTCTTCTATGCCGAAGATTGTAACGAGTCATGCTCAAGTAGGATTCATGTTTAGGCTCCGGGTATAAAGATCAAACCCTGGCTTTTATAAAGGACACACAATCAATCAAATACAGGTTACTTACTTTTTCGGCTCCGGCCACCCCTTAGGAGTAGGAGTAGAGTAGATCTCGGTGAGTTCTTCAGCAAGTACGGTTGTATCGATTTGATCGACCTCCACTGCTTGTCTGTAAGTACCGTCATGGCTTATACTTCTGTTCGTACGGCTGCATCGATCCGGTCGACCTCCACTGCGACTCTGGTGTAAGCTAGTTATTGACTCTTGTCTAGTTCAATTACGGCTGCATCGATCCGGTCACCTCCACTGCTCGAACTAGATTAAGGTCAAGTTATCGGCTCTATCTAAGGGTGGCGTTCTTTTGGATAGATTTATTAAGTTACCGATATTGCTTATTGCTTCCATTATTTATTTAATTACAACAATATCACTTCGCCCGATTGGGATTGATCTAGATCGGCCTTATATTCTGTTTAACCCATCGTTTGTTAATCTAAATTTGATCTAATCTGCACTTTAAATGATGAGTTATGTTTTATCGGCTGTTTTATGTCAATCTTGATCGTGCATCATGTGCGGTTAAGGCATGTTTGATCTTGAGTAGATCTATTGGCTAGCGAAAACCGTTCCATGGTCCGTTATCACGGCTTGTGTGATTCTGCCTCACACCCCACTATTAGCACCGTGGAGTGGGGATCGTTATTTGGTAGATCTGTTCCTTATAGGGCATGACCTTAATTGTGCGCTATGCCTGAATTGGTTGTTTTAGCCGATGTCGAGTGCTTTTACAAATAGTTCACATCACGAGACCGTTGAAGTAAAGATAGGTTGAAAGATGTGTTAGCCCCATGATCTTATTATTGTATTACGACCTGCATGATTCTGCCTCATGCCCCACTGATATTAGTAATAAGTTATGGTCATCGAGTCTATTGTTGTTTCTATGGCCTGCATGATTCTACCTCATGCCCCACTAGTCATAGCGGTAGATGAGATCTAATATATTCATTAGATTTATTTTTATTAAATGGTTAAATGATGATGAGCTGTTTCATTTATACAAAGAGGATTCGGTTACTTACAGTCATTGGCTTAGCATAAATTAATTATTGTTGACATCATCGTGCCATTGACTAATGTTTGTCTGAATAACAAGATATATCCTGAGTGATAATCGATTTACCTTCCTTAATTCCATGAGCTTTAATTGATTTATCTTTATGAGTATGCTGGAATCGACTATTTAGTTGATTTCCTTCCATGTCGGCTCTCAGAGCCACACATTCGGGACTGTCTGGCAACATCGGCATGTTCCACCTTAAATTACCGATTAGCTTTCTCTCCTTGTCAATTGCAGGGTCAAATTGACGGGCGCGTCTTAGGAGGAGTGCGCAGGATCGACCATCCCTGTGCTGAAGCTAGGCGGATCTCCAGCTCCATCGAGCGGGCCCTTCCGGCTTGGTCATGTGCCCTCGGCACAGGACAAAATTTCGTGCCGACACCCACTTGCATATATATATATCCTTATCCTATGAGTCCTACTAGTATGACAGGATCATCTAGATTGCTCTGCTATAGGACTTCAGTAGAAGTCGAGTGATTGTCTGTCACTCGCGAGAGATAGGAAAGATATTATTATTGCTATTATATTATTATCACCTGGAAAATATATATGAATGATAATCGAAGACTGGGCGGAATGGTACTTTGGATCTAGACTTGGTTTGGCATTCGAGCGAGGCTCAGATTGCGCTTGTTCCGCCTGTGTCGGTTAAGGACCGTCCGTTGCATTGGATTCTAGTTAGGTCACAAATTTATTATCCTGAGCACATACTTGTTTATGGGAGCAGGGAAGGGTCGTTGCTCTCTTGTCGTGGGTTCTGGCTCTTTCTGGACCGACTGATTGGAGGCGGGGATGGTGGAGGTCTAAGCACCATACTGAGTCCGGGACTCAGGTGTGGGGGCTTGGAGTCCAAGTTTGGACGGGGACCTGAACCCCTTGATAGGAGAGTGATGGGTTGGTCTTGCTTGTGCCTAGGGTATAAGCAGGGCATGTGTTTCGGTGTACCCAACTGGGCACATTGATTCGTGAATCGCTGGGTAATCCGGTACGACTTGTCTACAATCTAGCACTGTAGTAAGAACTAGAATATGAAAGATGGTAAAATGGTTCTGATTGCTTACCACCTGCTTGAAAGTAGCACATGTGCTTACATAGAATGGTTAGTTAGTGAACTAATGATGACTGCTAATGAAATTGAATATAAGGATGCACGCTTAGTAATGCTTCCTGCAGATGCAATAAACCTACAAGCCGGATGGCTTTGCATATCCTTGGAGTCTTTTCTTTCCTCCTGACGGGTAAGTCTTGCGGAGTACAATTGAGTACTCAGGGTTTGTTCTACCCTGTTGCAAGTGACAGGAACATGTGGAGCTGACACTTGTGTGTGGAAACCTACTGGTGGGCTCAGCGAGGATTTCTTTAACATTGCGGACATAGAGTTTATTTGAAACTTTCACCCAAAATGTTTTACAATGGAAAAACTTATAACCTGCTATGATGTATATAACGGATCATCATGTTAATGTTTGGCTTGTCATTAAATGATTTTATTTCCGCTGAAACTCTGATAACATGATCAAATTCTGCTATTATAAATAATAAATACTATACTCTGATGTTGCATAGAACTGATGTAAGAAATGGCTAAAATGTTGTAAGCTTTATTGTCTCATTTGTGATCCTGATGGAAAAAGGTGGATTTTTGGGTTCTCTCATGTGGTGTGTTCGATGGAACTGTCTGATGTAGCTCACCTTCGGGGTGCTTAGTGTCTAGTGGAAGACAAGTGCCTCCGTAAGTGTGTTATCTCGGGCGGTTCTGCCACATCATCCCGAAGACATGTGCAGACTGGCATCGAGCTTGCGTCGTCGAGATAGTGAGCTTTCCACCTTCTGCACCGCCGCGCGCTCGAGCAGCATGTGGATCTCACGATGGGCCCGGCGGTCTTCGGGTGTCATGGGCTCTAGGAGCCCTCAGAGCAAGGCCGCCGTGGCAGCTATGTTCTAGCTTGCCCGGGCGAAGTGCAGGAGGCCTCTGTCGTCCTCGATGATCCTCCGATTTATATCGCGGGCGATGGCGTGTGCATGGCCACTGTCTCCATGGTGTTTGATCTCGCACTCGAGCTCCACATGCTCCTGCTCCAGCTAGAGTCAGGCATCCTCGATCTCCTTGTGCCATGCCCTCTGCTGCTCCACCCGTAGGTGAAGCGCCCCCCCCGTATCTCCTTCGACCTCATCGCCGGGGTCATCCATAGGAGTAGCCCCTCCCTCTTGGACGCTTTTGACATGTCCCTCAGGGGTGCCTGCCATGAAGCATTCTCGCAAGGGGTGATGGCTTCCCCTGCTGGAGTGAGAGTCGGAGATCGTCTTGAATCTCCCACGAGAAGGTCATAGAAAGGTTCCACGACGTAGTCCGTCATACCCATGAATTCATCATTCGTGGGGGACGGGTGCATGCGCTGTGCCACAAGGTGAGAATGGTCCTTGCGGCGTTGCACAAACTGAACGGGGACGCTGTCGGGGCGCTCCGGATGAGGTATTATGGGTAGAGTGGTTCTCTTCTGGCAAGCTATGTCATGACGTTGGCAAACGAGAAGGTGAGGCAATGTAGGTCCTCTCGGGACTGTCGGGGTCCTAGGAAGGCATCGAGCTGGCGCTCCAGCCTCCCGTAATCGAAGCTGAGAAGCTGGTCGCTCCCGGGGGCACGAGCCTCTAGGGCATACAACTGCTGCTCTTCGAGGGCCTCGACGATTGTGTTGAGGCCGATGGAGCAAAGAAGTTGGACGGGGGTGGGTGCCCGCGCCAGCTCTCCCTCTGTGGTGACGAAGAAATCCAGGCTCTCGAAGCGCATGTGCACGCCCAGGACCCAGCTGACACCGTGGCTAGCCATCCGTGGCCTGTTGTGGACAATGAGACACATAAAAGACCCCTACCTAGCGCGTCAATTGTCGGTGTTTTGAATCATCGACTAGTAAATTTATGATTTGTGCATCTGACCCGGATGGTGTGCTCGGAGGATATAAGAATTTATACTGGTTCGGGTAGAATGTCCCTACGTCTAGTCTGCTACTGCTCGTGTTACCGGCACTAGTTTGTAGTAGGGGTTACAAACAGGCGAGAGAGGGAGGAGGTGAAAAGGTCAAACGGAGTTGAGTCTCTGATAAAAAGGTTGAATGGAGTTGAGTCTCGTTGAGCCCTTGCCCTTCGTGGGGTGTCCTGCTTCCCATTTATAGATGAAGGGAAAGGCGCAGGTAACACGAGAGAAAGAGAGAGAGAGAGAAAAGGCAAGAGGAAGAAGGCCTCCAAGGTCGTGGCGCCCTTCATCTCCTATACGCGGGTCCCGTCGGTCCTGTAGATGATGACGGGGATGGCTCCACGTCGCGACCCCATTCATCACTAGCGTTGTATGCGGGCGTCGTCAACCGGCTGTGGCACTCTATTCCATCCCAGCGGGCGGCATGGTTAGCAGATACCCCCCGTCAGAAGTCATACGGGGATTAGGTAGCATAGCGCTGGCACGACCGACACTGTTGGTGACATTAGTGCTCAGGTATGGCCCATCGTGGCCGCGAGTCATGTTAAGACACGCCTACTCCCTTTCTGGTGTCAAAAGTTTGACACTGGGTTCGTACTCTTAGACCCGTAGTGGTTGGGGGAGGGGTGAGGCGGAATCCCCCTTCGAGGGGTCTGACGAGGCGAAGTCCGCACCTAAGGGGTTGGGAGAGACAGAGCCCGCACCCTCGGGGCCAGGCGTGATGGAGCCTGTGCCCTCAGGGTCGGGTGAGACGAAGCCTGCGCCCTCAGGGGTCAGACGTGACGGAGCCCGCGCCCGAGGGGTCTGGCGAGATGGAGTGCGCGCCCTCAGGATCGGGCGAGACGGGCCCCGTGCCCTCGGAGTCAGGCGTAACGGAACCCACGCCCTCGGGGTCGGGCGACACAAAGCCCGTACCTTTTGGGTCGGGCGAGACCAAAATACGCTATTGACCATCCGGGCGAGTTAGCGTTCATGACCATCACCTTCCTTCTTCCAAATATCCCTAATATTGATACCCAACATGGATTGTTTGAAATTTTCTAAGATTGGGCACAAATAATTTGAGATGAGAACAATATTAAGTCCCCTTTTGTATCTTTAGGAAAAAGGAGAATACGTACCAAATGAAAACTATTCTATAGATAATTAAGAAAAATCCTTGCCAAACGATCTTGGATTTATAGTTAGAACGAGAACATTTCTCAAATTCTTACAGATTATGGAAACCACACAAATCCATTTCCTAAGAGAATTAGAATCAGTCAATCACATACTTCAGTCAAATCTGTTTAAAAAACCAAATCCCAGCCAAACAGGCTGTACGAACACTTATGGAGTATTTGTTACCACTCTATCGGTCACCACTCTAAAGAGGTAAAGAAAGGGTAACCATACTGTAACCAAGCTAAACAATCAAATACAGTCCTTACCATGTCACGCAGGGCACCCAACTCTATGGTCGCCATTTCCATTTCAACATGTGCCATTGTATACTAGACAACTCAAATCCTACCATCTAGACCGGCACGAGGTTTGTCCAGCGTTGCGTCTGGATATTCCTTTTCTTCAATACTTTTAGTTGTGGATTATTTTAAATTTGCTAAGACTGGGTACAAACGAAGATGAGATGAGAACATACTAAGTCCCCTCTTGTAACAATTCTTGAAACCATCTCTCTAAAAAACAAAATTCATACCAAATGAAAACTGTTCTATAGATAATTAAAAAAAAATCCTTGCCAACTGATTCTTGTATTTATAGTTAGAACAAGAACATTTCTCAAATTCATACAGATTAATTATGGAAACCACGGATTTCCGTTTCTCGAGAGAACCGGAATCAATCAATCACGTACTTTAGTCAAATTTGTTTAAGAAACCAAATCCCAGCCAAACGGGCTGTACGAACACTTATGGACTATTTGTTATCGTTCTGTCAGTCAGCACTCTAAAGAGGTAAAGCAAGGGTAACCATGCTCTAACGAAATCCTTACCATGTCACGCGGGGCACCCAACTCTATGGTCCCCATTTCCGTTTCAACATGCGCCCATCGTATACTAGACAGCTCAAATCCCGCCATCTAGACCGGCACGAGGTTTTTCCAGCGTTGCGTCCAGATTTTCTTGTCAGCGTGCAGGCACATAGTAATGACCATATTAGGCGTGTTTGGTACGCTTCCCTGCGGCTGGACTGCTTGGTGGATACAATTTTCGCATGTGTTACGTCACTGCAGATGCCCTTTAGATAGACCAGGAAGGTGCCGGAGAAGGCCTTTAGCCAAACATATTCCACCCGGAACTTTAAAAGAATTGGAGAGTATTTCTTTTCTTTAATATTTAGTTGTGGACTGTTTGAAATTTTCTAAGATTGCCCACAAACGCAAGATGAGATGAGAACAATATTAGGTCCACTTTTGTAATAATTCTTGAAACCATCTCCCTAGAAAAAGGAGAATTCGTACCAAATGAAAACCATTCTATAGATAATTAAGAAAATCCTTGCTAAATGATTCTTGGATTTATAGTTAGAACAAGAATATTTCTCAAGTTCTTACAGATTATAGAAGCCAAACAAATCCGTTTCTTGAGAGAACCAGAATCAGTGAATCACATACTTTAGTCAAGTTTGTTGAAACCAAATCCCAGCCAAACAGGCTCTACGAACACTTGTAGACTATTTCTTACCATTATATAAATCACCGCTCTAAAGAGGTAAACAAAGGGTAACAATGCTCTGCAGATGCGTTTAGATAGACCAGGAAGGTGCCAGAGAAGGCCTTTAGCCAAACATATTCCATCCGGAGCTTTAAAAGAATTGGAAAGTATTCCTTTTCTTTAATATTTAGTTGTGGAGTGTTTGAAATTTTCTAAGATTGCCCACAAACGCAAGATGAGATGAGAACAATATTAGGTCCACTTTTGTAACAATTCTTGAAACCATCTCCCTAGAAAAAGGAGAATTCGTACCAAATGAAAACCATTCTATAGATAATTAACAAAATCCTTGCTAAACGATTCTTGGATTTATAGTTAGAACAAGAATATTTCTCAAATTCTTACAGATTATAGAAGCCAAACAAATCCGTTTCTTGAGAGAACCAGAATCAGTGAATCACATACTTTAGTCAAGTTTGTTGAAACCAAATCCCAGCCAAACCGGCTCTACGATCAGTTGTAGACTATTTCTTACCATTATATCAATCACCACTCTAAAGAGGTAAAGAAAGGGTAACAATGCTCCAACCAAGCTAAACAATCAAATACAATCCTTACCTTGTCACGCGGGGCACCCAACTATATGGTCCCCATTTCCATTTCAGCATGTGCCCACCGTATACTAGACAACTCAAATCTTGCCATCCAAACCGTCACGAGTTTTTTCTAGCATTGCATTTTCTTGTCTGTGTGCAAGCACATAGTAATGACCATATCAAGCGTGGTTGGTATGCTTCCCTGAGGCTGGACTGCTCGGTGGATACAAATTTTCGCATGTGTTATGTCACTGTAGATGCCCTTTAGATAAACCAGGAAGGTGCCGGAGAAGGCCTTTAACCAGATCTAAGGCTTTAGCCAAACATATTTCACCCAGAACTTTAAAATAATCAGAAAATATTCCTTTTCTTCAATATTTTTTAGTTGTGAATTGTTTGAAATTTGCTAAGATTAGGCACAAATGAAGGCTATATTCGGCTGCCATTATAAGTATCAGTCATGGTACAATATTTTTCTCTCCCAATAAATCAACCGTACAAATCAGCACAAGCGGCTTATAGACTAGCCGAACAGAGCCGAAGATGAGATGAGAACAATATTAAGTCCCCTTTTTGTAACAACTCTAGAAACCATCTCCTTAGAAAAAGGGAGAATTCGTACTAAATGAAAACCGTTCTAGAGATAACTAAGAAAATCCTTGCCAAACGATTCTTGGATTTATAGTTAGAACAAGAACTTTTTTCTTACAAATTATGGAAACTAGACAAATTAGTTTCTTGAGAGAACCAGAATCAGTCAATCACATACTTGAGTCAAGTTTGTTTAAGAAACCAAATCCGAGCCAAACGGGCTCTAGGAACACTTATGGACTATTTGTTACCATTTTGCCGTTCACCGTTCGAAACAAAGAGGTAAAGAAAGGATCACCATGCTCTAATAACCAAGCTAAACAACCAAATACAATCCTTGCCAAAGCAGCGAAGCCAAACGATTTGTTAGCGTAATCTGGTTTTGGCCGGCATGGCTTATTTTCCTGCTTAGCTAACAAACCAAATACACCTATTGGTTTCGAAAAGTTAAATACGAGACCGTCGCGCGGAGCGCGGACGACGTGACGTGGCTGGCCCACCCTCTCCCTCTTGGGCACGTCTCCTTCTCCCTCTCGCATCTTCCTCCTGTTCGTGCCCACGCTCGTGGCTAGGGTTCTGGCGAGGACGAGCTCGCCGGTGTTAGGTAAGTTCAGCGCCCTCTCTCTGGCCTCTCCCCCTCTTTTTCTCCATCTCCGACGGGGCATAGAAGAGGGTTCCAGGGGAGGAAGGCCGGCCAGGCGGTTAGGGGCCCTGGTGGTGGTGGAGACGGTCGTGCTAGATCGGGGCGAGGGCGCCATGGCCGGAGCTTGCCCTGCGGGAGGGGAAGGGGAAAAAGGCGGTCACCGTAGGCGCGCTAGGGTTCACGGGGGCGGTGGGCGGCGACGATAGTGCTCGCGACGCCTTCCTAATGCGCATGGTCGAGGGAGGAAGATGAATAGGACAGGGGTCGCGTGCTCTCCTACCACGGGACGGGTCACGCGCGTGGTCGAGGGAGGAAGATGAATACGACAGGGCTCGCGTGCTCTCCTACCGCGCGACGGGTCACGCATTATCTGCCTCTTATTGCTTTGCCTGGTACTGTGATCCTAGTTTTCGTTTGAATACAGGCGGCCCAAACCGGGCCCGGTCCATCCTACCACGCGACGGGTCACGTGCTCCCTTCCACGGGACGGGTCACGGGTCACGTATTATCTGCCTTCTATTGGTTTGCCTGGTACTGTCATCCTAGTTTCCGTTTCAATACAGGCGGCCCAAAACCGGGCCCAGTCCATTTTTCCGCCGGTCTACCGCGTCGCGAGACCGTGCTCTCCTACTGCGTGACGGGTCACACACATGGTCGAGGGAGGAAGATGAATAGGATAGGGGTCGCGTGGTCACGTGCTCTCTTATGGCGCGATGGGTCACACATTATATGCCTCCTATTGGTTTGCCTAGTACCGTTATCCTAGTTTACGTTTCAATACAGGCGGCCCAAACCGGGGCCGGTCCATTTTTCCGCCGGTCTACCGCGCCGCGAGACCACACCACACCACCAATTTCTGTGTCCCTCCCTGTCACCGTTCTCTCTTCTCTTCCTCCCTTCTTCTCCTTGTCTTTGAAGCCCGAAGCACCCCCTCTCCAGCCCCGTCTCCGCTCCGCCTCCTCTCTCCCTCTACACTCCAACCCACCACCGCCCCGCGGCTGGTCCTCGTCCTCGCCGTACTCTCCACTCGCCCTACCCTGCGGCGCGCTGCTCCGTGCTCTTCCCTCCCGCAAACCGTCGGTGAATCTCGCCGCTCCTACCGTCCGGTTCAGATTCTCTCTCGCTACCGGCCGGGGGCGTCTGTTTCTCGTCCGAGAGGCCGGAGGGCTCCTCGTGGCCGGAGCCTGGGGGAGGAGCCGCCAGCGCGGCGTGCATGGAGGCTAAGGTTTGCCCGTCTGTCCTGTTCCCTCTAATCTCGCATTCGCTCGTGCTCTCGCTCGGGGGGGTGTGGGCGCTGCTCTCGTTTGGTGGCGCGTCGCGCGGTTTCTCGTTTTGCGATGGGGTTGTTGCCTTGGGGCGCGCTCCTGGGCTCGGCCATGGGGATTTCGTCCGTGATCACGCGCTCCCGGCGTGTTTCTCTAGGCTCGTATCCGTGCTTGTCGTGCCCCGTGGGCGCGCGTTCTTGGGTGCTGGCTCGGGCGTCGATTTGGTCGGCCGTGTTTCTTGGCCACGAGCGGCGAGCCTGTGCTCGGTTTCTCCTTTCGGTTGCTGGTGGTCGGTTGCTTGGTTTCCACGGTGTCTGCAGGATTCGCAGTCGTGGGTAGGATTGTGGTGGTGCCTGGCCTGAGATAGATTCGCAGGATGCAAGTCGTGGCTTGATCGGTGCCTGTGGAATTACTTGGTTTGCTTGATCTAGTGGCTCTGGTTGTTGTCGTGTAGGCTCACGGTGACGGTGAGGAGCTGGACAACATGTTGGTCGATAGGTTCTGTTCATGATGGTGCAGTGCTTGATAGCTTGCTGCTGTTAAATAATTTTGCACTGATTGTGGTCTGTGGAGTGATTGAATCCTCCAAGTCGTTTTTTCTGTTTCTTTGGCAACACACTTTATACTTGAGACCTATGTTTATTGATGGCCCCTCGTTGATGAATCTTATACATGATAGGCATTGACTTCATTTGCTGCCTGCAAGAGCTAGCGTGCCTGTATTTCCAGTTATGCAAATTTTCTGTTGGAACCGATAGTATATCATTTTCATGACCCTAGAGTTGCTGATGTATTGTTTCCTCTACTACAATTTCTTGCATGGCAGGAAACCTTATTGCATTCTGCTGTTTATTCCACAGAAAGATAGCAACTAATAGCCAGAAAAGTCAACTCCTTTTCTGAAAACATTTCCACCCCTAATCTTATGTTCGAGATATTATGCTAGGTTTTAATTATTACAGACTTGAAGTACAGATATAGATGTTGCTATGCATAGCTGTATCCTGTTCAAGGGTAGTAAATTACTACTGTTAGTTTCCTTCTTGTTGCAGATAACTTATTTCAAATGCTACAGCCATTATGCATCATAGGGATGCATGCTAACTCACAAGAATTACGGAAAAGGAAGAGAATTTCCATATGCATGCTCCTAGTTTATCTGAAATACATAGCAAACTTCATTATTTGTAATGATGATGCACATGTTCTTGTATTGTTGACTATTGCAATGGCTCTTTACAACTGCACTTTTTTTGTTCTAATTGTGATAGATGGAGCCAGAATCACTCGATTTTGAAGACAATGGAGATCACCAACCTTCATCAGAAGCTTCTCCTGCTTCAGATGCGATATATGATGACTCGCATGTATGTCCATGCATTGGAAGTGAGCACCAGGCAGAAATCCCCAATCTGGCTACAGAGGATGAGCGCCGTGAGCTCATGGCCAGTTCACATAATGATTCCATATTGCATGGCTATGGTTACCCTGTTGTGGTTGGGTTAGCTTTACCAATTACGTGGGCATCACCAAGCGAAGTCAATAAGACGGAAGAGGTACTACAAATGCAAAAATGTTCAGAATCTGGAACAAAAGGCAGCACTGGAGATGTGCAAAGTCAGGTGGCCTCAACTTGTGCAACCAGCAATGACACTGCCAGATGTGATCCAACATTCCAGGATCCACATACAGTAGTGCCTTTAGTTCAAATTAAATCTGACAGTAATCAAGCATATGATGACAAAATGGTCCCTTGCCCCACTCAAGAAGGACAGAATGTCACCAATAATTCAATAGTGCAGCAGAGAGAAACCAAACAATTAATTCCTCTGCCTTATTCACCCATTGCTCTTTGGAGTGATCTTGAGGCAGAGGTATTACTTCTTGGGCTCTACATTTTTGGCAAGAATCTCAACCTGCTGAGCAGGTTTCTGGGTACAAAGACTGTTGGTGATGTGCTTGCATACTACTATGGGAAGTTCTACGGAAGAGATGCATACAAAAGATGGTCGGACTGTAGAAAGGCAAAAACTAGGAAATGCATTCTTGGCGAACGCATTTTTCAAGGATGGCGACAGCAGGATCTAATATCACGTCTGAAATCTAAAATCCCTAAAGAAGCTCATGATTCGTTGATTGAGGTATGTTGCATTGGCACTGGTAGAAAAAAATAATTCTTTTGCCATTCCATTGTTGTTCACTGATTAATTTGACTTGGTTGAATACTCTCTCCGTTCCAAATTATAAGACATTTTGGTTTTTTTTAGATACATAGCTTTTGCTATGCGCTTAGATATACACTATATCTAGATACGTAGCAAAAGCAACGTATCTAGAGAAGCAAAAACGTCTTATAATTTGGAACGGAGGGAGTATGAAATTATTCTCATGATATTTCAAATTTAATTTTCTTTGTAGTTTCTCTTGTTACACATGACATCTTAAATATCCCTATTGTTCTATAAAGAAAACACATATTTCTCATAGTAACATTTTTTACATTTGATTTGCACCATTTATATTTCTTCAATTTTCAGTCACTTCCTTGTTTTTGCCTGTCCTTGACTGGTGTGGTGAGGCGAGCAGAGCAGATAATCCAAACTGACCCTTAGTCTCATTGACCTATCAGCATATGAAGGGTTATCCAAGCATATTTGATTGGTCTGGTCCTCAATGGCAAACTTTTTTTCTCTCAAATACATCCATAAAAACTTTAATGCCTTCAGATCTTCAATATGCTTTCAAGGACTTCTGTGTTTATGAATTATGATTATAAACATCAGACTGGAAAGATGAAGCTGTTGTAGGCATGCATTTGGCCATTGTGATTCTCTGTTTTGATACAATTTTTGTGAAGAAGTGTTCATTACTTGTCATTTCTTGAACTGTTGTACCCATGATGACTGTACGACTAAGTTGTGATTATCCAAGCACAATTAATGTGTCTAGTTTAGTTGCACAGAAGAATCACTAACTTGCACACATCAGACATTTGTCAACATTATTGAAGGATGCTGGTCTTTTGTTATGCATTGCCATATGATTTGTTTTGCTTTCACATATTGCAGGTTTTCAAATCTTTCAGTGATAGCCAAACATCTTTGAAGGAATTTGTCTTCAGTCTGAAATCCACTGTTGGAGCAGAAACTTTTGTGGAGGCGGTTGGGGTTGGTAAAGGGAAGCACGATTTGACTGGATTCATTGCGGACCAATCTAAACCCAATCATGCTCTCTCTGTTCACAGTGACTTGCCTACAGGCAAAGACTGTTCTTCACTTGCTTCAGAAGATATAATCAAGTTATTAAATGGTGATTTCAGAAGAAGTAAGACTAGATCAAATGATATTTTCTGGGAAGCTGTATGGCCCCGTTTGCTTGCAAAAGGGTGGCACTCAGAGCAGCCAAAGGATGTTAGCACAACTAAGAATTGCCTTGTATTTCTTGTGCCGGGTATAAAGAAGTTCTCGAGAAGTAAACTCACTAAAGGTACTCATTATTTTGATTCTGTCAGTGATGTCCTTAAAAGAGTGGCAGCAGATCCTGTTCTTCTTGAGTTGGAGGTTGATGCGATAAACAATGGTTTAACTGCTGAGGAAAATGGCAGTATCACAGATGTGAAACTGAACCAGGATAGTCCGTTAGATGGATATCAGGAGCTTCCTAAGTTCACAATAATTGATACTAGCTTAGTCGAAGGGGAAGAGCCATTCAATGTACGGGAACTGAGGAACTTACCTGCAGATGCAAATATTACTCTTCTCCTTTCACAACATTCATCTAATATGGTGAGTTACAGCTCCTCTGAAGAGGAAGGTGCCAATGATAGATTATCAGATGACCAGGAAGATTGTGGACGAGTTAAAGCCGAGGTCAAGGAAATTGAAATGGTTTCAGCTGGTTCACTGCAAAACATGGTGACTGCTAATGGCCACTCTTCTAATGGCAATGATGACAAAATTGATCTGACAGGCATCTGTGGCATCAAAACAAAACCTGAAAGGCGCAAGTATTTGTCCCCAGTGTCAAAGCGCAGAAGATTAAATAGCTGTAGTAATGAACAGGCCAGCCGGCGCAGTTTTTCTTTCTCAAAAAGTGGTGGTTTGGAGAAAGAGAAAAGCAAGCCACCATTGACTTCATCCAAACCAGCTGCTGTTGAAGTTGGCGACACTTTTCAGAGTAAAACAATTGCAAGCTGTTCTACAAAGGAGAAGCCATCTGAGCAGAAAGCAGATGCATTGAACTCTCTTACCGATGATGGGCAAAATGAGAGAATGGTTATGGAGAACTTAATTAACAAGTCATTAGAGTGTAAGGTTGATGCTGTGGCTGAAGTTCACTCAAAGATCACTGCCAATAAGCCAAAATTTGTCAAAGAAAGAGCTGAGGTTATTGGTCCAATTGACTTGAATAAACTGGAAACGCTACATGATGATAAGGCAAGCCGAAGCATTGACACCACATCATTGGAAAATCTTGGTAGCATGAAGGTTGATGAAGCTCCCTCTAGTTCAGACAAGAACATGGCCTGTGATCCTTCAGGGGCAGCAGGAAGATCTGTTAGCGAGGTGCCTGATCCTGCTTTGCAGATGAATGCTCGGAGGCACGGAACCAGAAACAGGCCTCCCACCGCAAAAGCTTTAGAAGCTGTTGCTTTTGGACTTCTTGGGAGCGCGAAGCGGAAGGGTGACAGGGCGACAAGCCGGCCTTCTCAGCGAGCTCGCAAAGTTGCCAAAGACTCGCTTCCCATGTCTTCTAGTGGTGACGCAAAGACGTCATGCATAGATGCAGAAGCGCAGCAATGAGCAATATCAAGCAACTACATGAGGCCTGGAGCTAAGCTGTCCAAAGCTGGTGGTTACCTTACTACCATTCAGGAGGTCCTGAAGGTGACGATGGTTTTTCAGGGTGCGTGGTCACTGTTCGCACGAGGAACCCATCCTTAGTTTTTTTTAGTCAATAGAGTCTTGTGCCTGTCAAAGGCTTGCAAAACCAACTTGTACTGGAGAGAGAGGGAGGGAAATCGCCATATTGGCGAATTAAATTATGCGATTATCGGGATTAATGTTTTGGTACATCGGTCTATCGACTTTCCATGGGTGCATTCATCTATGAGCTTCTTTTGCAGGGAAGAGGGCATTCGTCGGCTTCATAAGCCACAACTAACATTGATGGCATGTCGCACGTCGTGTGAAGAGGTCTTGCATTGTCCTGCATGGCTCGCTTCTTGATCCCATGCATTCCTTTTTCCTGGTAAAGGAAAAGAGCCTCTAACAAGTCTCCCGTGCATAAGCATAGCTACTACAGACTAGAGATTGCTTACTTCCATGATTCCTCCATGGTTTTTCGCTTTGCTTGCATATAATGGCTGAGCATGGGCGGCAGATGATTTACGGCCTGAGCTACCAGATGATTTGTTTCTTAATACAGGGAAAACCTCGTCTACCAATAACTCACCCTTATTCAAATTTGAGTTGGGCTAGGTATTAAGAGAGGGGTTCTTTGATATGGTGGTCAAAGACAGCAAACTGTGGAGAAGGGTCATACCGCTTTGGAAAGGTGGCAGGCCAAAATAGCGGTGGACCAAAAATATAAGTGGGGTGTACAAGAAAAAAAAAAGAGGTTGCTAAATAAGTTGGATGAATTAGAAAAAAGGACAGAAATTCTTTTGTTGGATGAAAATGAACTGAATCTTAAACTTGTTGAAGGACCGATTGATGGCTACAGAGGAAAGGTGAATAGCCTATTAAATTTTTTTTACAAGGCATAACACTAACAAAACTTGTAAGATAATAAGATGGACCTAATAAGCACTACTCAAGCTTAGTCTAACAAGAGCACCTCTACGCAATTTTAGTAGCAAGGCTAACAAGAAGCAAGGCAACAAGAGCAACTAGCATGACTAAATAAGAGAGCTCCTATACATTTTTTTTTTTTTGCGAGCAAAGAGAGCTTTTCATTTAGCTAGGCAAAATGTTTATACAATCGGCATTGAGGAATTCTTCTACACACGCAGGTGCACGTCCCCAATTTTGTCGCTCCGACTTGCTACAAAGCTAGCTAAAGCGTTTGCCACCTGGTTACTTTCTCTCTTTGCTTGGGAAAACCTCCATTCGAGGAGAAGGCGCGGAAGCCCTTTTATCTCCTCTATAATGAAGCCTATCTCCGACCTGTCTTGTGAATCACTTTTCACAGCCGAGTAGACACGAGCACAATCCGTTTCGATGATGACCTTTGTCAGCCCACCCCCCTACACTGCTCCTCGAAGGCCTTCGACGCAAGGAAGGGTTTCCACTTCCGGTGCGCTCCCGCGTCTGCTAAAAGATCACCAGGCCGAGAAGATAACGTTGTCATCACTGTCCCGGCCGATGGCTCCCACCCCCGCTTCACCTGTCTGCACAACAAAGGAACCATCAACATTAATTTTGATCCAACCTGTCTCAACCTTTTTCAAATGGCTAACTTCAAATGGATTCTCACACGAATACCAACACCTTTAGCTTCAAAACATTTCACAAAGGTCTCTTGCTTCTTTGCCATGCCACTTGACCTAACACATATTCATTTTTAGTTATCACCTAGTGGCACTAGTCAATCGCATTAACCAAGGAAAAATTGGTCTTATAGCACTAGAAGATTGCAACATTCAGAAAATACCTCTGAAAGTTTGTGGTTATGCAAAATACCATTGAAAAGAGTATCTGTTTTAAATAGAAAACACTAAAGAAAAAGAATAGTTTTAGTATTTGTATAAAACTTTCTAAGATTAGTTTAAGTTTCCGCAAATTTAGATATAGAAAAGTGTGTCTTTTCAAACTTTTCTAAATTAATTTGATGGGCTCTTGGTTGATGTGATATTTCCTCGTTGCATGATTTTGTGTTGTGAGTGTGTAAAGTTTTCAAAGCATGTTTGCA
Source organism: Miscanthus floridulus (assembly GCF_019320115.1). Classification (NCBI taxonomy): domain Eukaryota; kingdom Viridiplantae; phylum Streptophyta; class Magnoliopsida; order Poales; family Poaceae; genus Miscanthus; species Miscanthus floridulus. The sequence continues at coordinate 142,565,083 of NC_089581.1, read as the reverse complement.
AGGCGATCACTTTTTTCTGGTATGTCTTCGTCTTTCTCTGTAATCAAATTCCTTGTTTTGTAGCTTAGTCCTTTTGTTTGGAGCTTTCCAAAATCCTTTTCTTCCACTCCAATTAACTCATTTGAGTTCATCATCCATCAACCTATCTCTACAATCTTTCCCCAAAAATTTCTGGATTTTTCTAGAACATTTTCTCACTTTTTTTGCAAGCATAATCTAACTTGTAGATGCTCTAAAATATCTTTTTATGAGCTCCAAATATTTTATTTATCCTCCTCATGTTTCAAAACGTCTCTAAAATTTTTTTGGAATATTTTTCACAGTTTAAATATCAATTCTAGAATTTTCTAAAATTATTTTTTCCAAAATTAATTAATTCCGAAAATAATAAATCCTAACCCTAATCCAACTTGGTCCAAACGTTTTATATATATATATATATATATATATATATATATATATATATATATATATATATGACGAGGCTAAAATACACCTGGGTGTATTATGTGAAGCGAATGCACCCGACATGCGAGTGCGAGCCACGAGATGCGCGGAGCGCGGCGAGCGCGAGGTAAGTCCACGCTCCTGCATACAAAACTAAATGGAGACAACCAACTACGTGATGCCACCTAACAGCTCAACCCACCCACCAGGAAGCCTGCATACAGGGAATCTTTTGTTGATTCTAAACGAAAAATACGATATCTTCTAAACCATATATCCGATTTTAGTTCTGTTTGAAGTAGGTTGTTGAAAAAAATATGCTTAACAAAACGAGATCCATGAAGGCTGTATTTGATGAAGTTTTTTTTTTCAAATACGTAATTGCAATATATTGTACTATGAGTTGCAAGCACTTCTACAACACAATTACAACTTGGCTGAAGCGTATTTAGCACTGGTTGCAATGAAGGCCGTATTTGATGAAGTTTTTTTTTTCAAATACGTAATTGCAATATGTTGTACTATGAGTTGCAAGCACTTCTACAACACAATTGCAACTTGGCTGTAGCATATTTAGCACTGGTTGCAATGAAGGCGGTATTTGATGAAGTTTTTTTTTAAATACGTAATTGCAATATATTGTACTGTGAGTTACAAGCACTTCTACAACACAATTGCAACTTGGCTGTAGCGTATTTAGCATTGGTTGCAACTAATTATAATCTAGTGCAACCTTGTTACTTCTGGTTGCAATTATTCACTACTTAGTTGCAACCCAGTTATTACTCTGATTGTAACCAGGTATGATTGCAACTTCTACTGAATAGAAATGCAACCAGTTAGTACTCAATTGCAGCTAGCAAGTACTCACTTGCAACCTAGTTGGCAGATGCACCTGTCCAGTTGCAACCCTAGTTAGTACTGGTTGCAACTTGTTACTACACAATTACTACTGGTTGCAACAAGTTACTACCCGATTACAAACCAATTACTACTGATTGTAGCTAGTTACTACTCAATTGCAACACAGTTGCTACTCAGATATGATTGCAACTCAGAATTGCAACTTGGCATGATTATAGTGACCAGATGCATATAATACACAGAGTTATAACTAGTTGCAACTAGGTGGTAGACAGAGTTGCAATCGGTAGTAAATTGACATGTAACTCGTTTAAAGGATAAAAAATATATCCATATTGGATCTAGTTTTGCTCAGAATATTTTTTTTGAGTCGGATGCAACAAACGGTTTATCACTCGAGGTTACGGTTTAGGAGAAAATTTGTTTCAAAGATTCGAACCAACAAAAAAATTCCATGCATGCATGTATTCGCTTGGGCGCGTTGGTTGCTCCAAGTTGGTGCGCCCGCCGTCCTGGGTGCATTCTATATATATGATGTACCCAGGTGTATTATAGCAAAACAGTATATATATATATATATATATATATGCGCGCGCCGGCAATCTGCTAGACGCCCTCTTTCTTCCGTTTTCGCAGCCATCACTTGAAACTTTGTAGATCTGAAACCAAAGTTCTCCAAGGTTTCCGATGAACATCCAACGACCTTCAGTGAGGTTTTTCTGCCATCTCCAACGGCCCCCGTGAAAACCGACCCCACCCCCAAAGTTTATATTATATCGTCGTTCTCTACACCGGCATATCTTCCTTTTCGCGAATCCAACACCGTTTAAGGGCGTCATTTGTTTCTCTCTCTTTTTCAGTGAGCTGTCTCCATGGATGGATCAAGCTTCTTCGTTTTTTTCCAATGAACACCAGCCACCTCCCGTGCTTGCGACGCACACCCATTCCACGCTCGGTCACTCCCTCCGCCAAGACCATAGTGCAGCAGGCTGCGCACGCCTTGCCCCATTTTGTAGGCAGCCACCAACCCTACCAGCTGCCGCCTGCCACCTCGTGTGAGGGCACGTGCGTGTTCATGCAGTGCGCTGCCGCTGCCTTGTACCGCCTCCGGCCGAGCCCGACCTGGCACCGGCCAAGGTATTGTGTTAGCTCGAGATGTGTCACATGTTTTTTTATCGTCGCAGCTACCGCCTGCCCCGACCAGACTCCCTTATGTGCCCACATTCCATCCCACGCCCACGTTCGCATCCCATCCCGCGCCAGCCTCTGTATTCGGACGCAGAACCCGCGCCCATCCCGCTTGTGCCCACGTAAGCCCGCGGAGTTCCGTCTCCACCACTCGCCTATTGCGCCCCTTCTACTGCCACGACGTCATCCCCCGCCACGCCCCGTCCTCCCCACGCCCCTTCCCTGCCACGCATTGTCCTCCGCCGTGCTCCGCTGCCGTCCTAACATCTCATCTCTCCTACAACATCCGTCCTACCGTTGCAACACATGTAGGATACTCTTGAAACATATTTGTAGTCATTATAACATATGCATACGCTTGAAACATGTCTGTATTGTCATTTCAACATATGTAACATTCAAATCTACTTTTGCAACATTAAGATGAAACACTTGGAACATACGTCTAAAACAGCTGAAACATTTAGAACATACACTTGTAACATACACGTATAGCCATTGCAACATACACAAGATATACTATTGCCACATTGAAAGATCCTTGTTTAGTTTTGGTAATTGAGTGACAACCTTAGGTGGACTAATATGCGTTTGAGTGAGATACAAAGGTGATTAGTCCACAAGTACATCATATGTGAGCAACCTACGCCATGGAGGTGAATTGGCTTGGATTTATTGCAAGGCTCACACATGTGATGAAGGAGCCAATCGCATATGAGACATGACATTGAGTCATGTGACTAAGGTGGAGAAGATCAAGACAAGACTTGGCTTGATGGACCAGTTGCAAACGTGAAGTGCAAGTTGGAGGCTTTGAAGCAATGGACCACGTGGCGGTGAAGCTTGAGCAAGACTTGGCGCCGATGGACGAAGGCAACGGTGAAAAGTAAGTAAGGTCAAGATCAATGAACCAACAAGGTCACGTGATGATATGAAGTGGATCATATCATTTGTGATATGGTTGGTGCATGTGTTGCATCAACATTGAAGGAGATGGAATAGAATGCACAATGCAAATGTATAACCTAGAGGGTATTTCATTTCACTGGTCATAGGTGTGTAAAGAAGTTTATGACCGGGTTTAGGATAGATGGTCATACTATCGAGAGGGGCAAACTTTCTTGCATATCGGTCATCTAGTTTCACTTGAGTGATCTAACTTTGCATCGTTGCTAGGATCGAGTGGCGTGGTGAATTGAGTGCTAATCCTTTGAAAATAATTATGAAAATGCTAACACACTTGCACATGGTGGTGTACACTTGTTGGTGTTGGCACTTTTGCAAAGGAGGAGAAGAAAGAAGCAAAGGGAGTGTTTCAGGAGGCATCGAACCCTAGCAGAGAGGGGGCGTCGGACCATTGGGTGATGGTCCGATGGCTAACCCTAGCTCTCGGGCATACGGGAGAGCGTCGGACCGGCGCCGATCCGACGGTGGTAGGCCGGACTCAGTCCGATGGCCCGAGAGCTCTCGAGGTAGCCTCTAGATTGCGTCGAACTAGCGCTAAAAGGGGCGTCAGACCGCACGTGGATTGCGTCGAACTAGCGCTAAAAGGGGCGTCGAACTGGATTAGGTGATGGTCCGATGGCTGTTGGTGTTTCGAGTTGCCATTTATACTGGTTCGGGCAGAATGTCCCTACGTCCAGTTCATTGCTGCTGCTCGTGTTACTAGCACTGAAAGTTCATAGTTGGGGTTACAAACGGTCAAGAGAGGGATATGTCCCAAGTCTCTGGTGAGAGGAGCGAACAGGTGCCAAGAGCTCGGTCGCCTCCCAGCTATGTGCTTGTGTGTTCTGATCAGTTCGAGGTTCGACGGGTTCCCCTCTGAATCGAGGTGAAGTGTTGCGATCCTTGGTCCGATCATCCTTGTGAGATGCCCTGCTTTCCCTTTTATAGGCCAAGGTAAAGCACGGGTTACAGTGGAGGAAGAGAAGAGAACGAGGGGAAGAAGTTCTTTAGGGTCACCGAGCTCTTCTTCTCCTCTATGCGGGTCCCGCCGACCCTATAGACATCAATAGGGATAGCTTCTCGCCGTGACCCTGTCCGTCACTAGTGTGATGTGCAGGCGTCGTCTGCCGATCACGGCGCTCCACTCCGTCCTAACGAATGTCGTGGTGAACTAATGCGCCCATCCGTGTTCATACGGGGGTTAGGCAAAACAGCACCGATACGCCTGACGCTATTCCTGACATGAACCCCTAGGTATGGCTCATCGTGGGTTGCGGGCTACATCGAGGTATGCCAGTCTCTTCCCTGGCATTAGAGCTTTGACCTAGGCCCATGCGCTTGGACCTGAAGTGGTTGGTGGTGGTATGGGTCTCCGTCGGTCAAGATAGAGTCCCTGGCCTCGGAGTCAGGCGAGGCAGAGTTCCTTCCCAGAGGCCGGGTGAGGCAGAGTGCAAACCCAAGGCTTGGGTGAGGCGAAGCCTAAACCTAAGGGTTGGGCGAGACAGAGCCAACCCTTAGAGATCGGGTGAGGCGGAGCCTACAGCCTCGATGTCGGGTGAGACAAAGCCCGCGGCCTCGGTGTTAGGAAGGCGGAGCCACCCCTTAGAGGTCAGGTGAGGCGGAGCCCATGGCCTTGATGTCGGATGAGGTAGAGCCAACCCTCAGGGGTCGAGCGAGGCGGATCCCACGGCCTCAGTGTCGGGCGAGGCAAAACCAACCCTCAGGGGTCGAGCGAGGCAGAGCCCGTGGCCTCGGTGTTGGGGGAGGCAGAGCCACCCTTAGGGGTCGGGCAAGGCAGAGCCCATGGCCTTGGTGTTGGGCGAGGTAGAGCCACCCTTAGGGGTTGGGCGAGGCAGAGCTCGTGACCTCGGTGTCGGGCGAGGCAGAGCCAACCCTCAGGGGTTAGGTGAGGTGGAGACACCCTCAGGGGTTAGGCGAGGCGAAGCTCATGGCCTCAATGTTGGGCGATGCGGAGCCAACCCTTAGGTGTCGGGCGAGGCAGAGCCCACGACCTCAGTGTCAGGCGAGGCAAAGCCACCCTTAGGGGTCGGGCGAGGTGGAGCCTGCGGCCTTGGTGTTGGGTGAGGCAGAGCCAACCCTCAGGGGTTGGGCGAGATAGAGCCCGTGGCCTCGGTGTCGGGAGAGGTGGAGCCAACCCTCAGGGATTGGGCGAGGCAGAGTTTGCGCACCTAGGGGTCGGTTGGAGCTGTAGTCACGCTCTTGACTGCTCAGGCAAATCAATGTTGATGGTGCGCGACCGGCTCTTGACTCTGACCATCGGAGGAGGGTAGACGCTCTTGACTCTGACCATCGGAGGAGGGTAGACGCGACCGGCTCGGCCGTATAGACCTTGCGGTGCGCGGGCTTCTAGCGACGCTTGGAGTTGTAGTCCGCCGACCCTCCGAAGATCATGAGGTAGCCATCCGGCGACAGAAAGCCACCATCTGTCCCCTCGGCATCGTCCGTGGTCAGCTTGGGGTCCTTCCCATGAACCCCCCTGTTGAAGCCTTCGGTCAAGAACCACTTTATGAGGCCATAGTCCTTGTATAGATGCTTGACGAGGAAGGAATGGTTTGGGCATGACCCTTTGAGCAGCTTCTCAAAGTGGTCCAGAGTACCCTCTGTGGGCTTTCGGCCCCCTTTGTGGTTGGCAGCGGCCACGAGCGAGCCCTCATGCCACTGCTTGTTCTTCTTCTTGATGAGATGGTTGGAGGCACCTTTGTCGGCGTCCTCGCCCCACCTCGCCTTGCCTTTTAGGCTATCGAAGATCCCTCCAATTGCCTCCTCGCCCGAGGTATGGCTGGTGGCGATTTAGAGGAGCTCCTTGGTGGTTCATGGGCCCTTACATCCTAGCTTGTGAACCATGGATTCACAGGTCGTCCCAGACAGGAAAGCTCCTATAACGTCGGTGTCGACAACGTTAGGCAGCTCATTGCACTACCGGGAGAAGCGTCAGATGTACCCACGAAGGGTTTCTCCGGCCTTCTACTGGCAGTTCTTGACATCCCATGGGTTCCCAGGGTGCTTGTACATGCCCTAGAAGTTCCCCACGAAGATCTCTTTTAGGTTCGCCTAACTTTGGATTCTGTTGGGCGGAAGGTGTTGCAACCATGTTCGTGCCGAATCGGCTAGGAACAATGGAAGGTTGCGGATAATGAAATCGTCATTATCCGTGCCACTGGCTTGGCAGGCAAGCCAATAATCCTCGAGCCATAGTTCGGGGTTCATTTCCCTAGAGTATTTCAGGATGTTGGTTGGTGGTCAGTACCTTGGTGGGAAGGCGGCGTTGAGGATGTGTCGGCCGAAGGCCTGAGGCCCTGGTAGGCTGGGGCTTAGGCTTCGGTCCTCGCCACTATTATAGCACCCACCATGATGAGGGTGATAGCCATGGCTAGCTCCCTTTCTCAGATCATCATGGGTACGTCTATGGGTGTCAAGGGTGTCACGTGCATCACGGTTGCGGCTGAGACGCTCATGCACCAGGACCGCGGTGCGCTGCCTGCCACCTTGTGGTGCCTGGTGGACTGACACATCCTTGTCGAGTCGCTCTAAGGGCGTGCACTAGCTGGTGTCGAGCTCGCATCACCAAGACAGTAAGCTCTTAGCCTATTGCGCCGTCGCACGCTCGAGCAGCGTGCGAATCTCACAGTGGGCCCGATGATCCTTAGGCGTCGTGGGCCCCGGAAGCCCACGAAGCAAGGCCACCACATCAGCGATGTTCTAGCTTGCTCGAGTGAAGTGTGGGAGGGCTTCATCGTCCGCGATGATCCTTCGGTTCATGTCGCAGGCCATGGCGTGCACGCCCACCATCTCTATGGCTCTCGATCTCCTGATCGAGCTCCATGCGTTCCTACTCAAGCTGGAGTCATGCTTTTCCTCGAGCTCTAGGTGTCGGGCCTTAGCTACTCCACCCACAGGTAGGGTAGGGCCCTAGTCTCCCCCTTGACCTCATCGTCGAGGTCATTCGTTGGGGTAGCCTCCTCTTCATGGATGCTTTCGACGTGTCCCTTAGGGGCATCTGCCATGAAACACTCATGAGAGGGGTGATGACTCCCCCTGCTAGAGTCAGAGCCAGAGGGTGACTCTGATTCTCCCATGAGGAGGTCATGGAAAGACTCCGCAACATATTCGGTCATCCCCATGAACTCATCATTCACGGGGAATGGAGGCATGCGTTGCGCCATAGGGTGGCCATCAATCTCTGCGGCGTTGCGAAGATCGAACGGGAGCGTTGTTGGGGCTATCCGGATGAGGTATTCTAGAGAGAGCGGCTCCCCTCTAGTAAGCTGCGCCATGACATTGTTGAATGAGAAGGTGAGGTGGCGTAGGTCCTCCTGGGATGGTCGAGGTCCCAGGAAGACTCTGAGCTGGCGCTCTAGCCTCCCAAAGTCGAAGTTGAGGAGCTGGTCGCTTCTAGGGGTGCAGGCCTCTAGTGCGTGCAGCTATAGCTCCTCAAGCACCTCGGTGATTGTGTCAAGGCCGGCGAAGTGAAGAGGTCGGACGGTGGCAGGAGCCATCGCCAACTCTCCCTCCATCGTGACGATGAAGTCCAGGTCCCCAAAGTGCACGTGCGTGCCCGGGACCCAGCTGAGGTTGTGACTAGCCATCCGAGGCTTGGTGTGGATGTCGAGAAGCACAAAAGGCCCCTCCCTGGCGCGCCAACTATAAATTTCTAATATTGTCCGTCTAGCTTGGATGGTGTGCTAAGAGGACACGAGGTTTATACTAGTTTGGTTAGAATGTCCCTACGTCCAGTTCATTGCTAATGCTCATGTTACTAGCACTGAAAGTTTATAGTAGGGGTTACAAATGGTCGAGAGAGGGATATGTCCCAAGTCTCTGGTGAGAGGAGCGAATGGGTGCCAAGAGCTCGGTCGCCTCCTGGCTGTGTGCTTGTGTGTTCTGATCAGTTTAGGGTTCAATGGGTTCCCCTCTGAATCGAGGTGAAGTGTTGTGATCCTTGGTCCGATCATCCTTGTGAGATGCCCTACTTTCCCTTTTATAGGCCAAGGGAAAGCACGGGTTACAGTGGAGGAAGAGAAGAGAATGAGAGGAAGAAGTCCTTCAGGATCGCTGGACTCTTCTTCTCTATGCAGGTCCCGCTGACCCTGTAGACGTCAATAGGGATAGCTTCTCATCGTGGCCCTGTCCATCACTGGCGCCATGTGCAGGCGTCGTCTGCCGGTCATGGCTCTCTACTCCATCCTAGCAGACATCATGGTGAACTAACGTTGTTCGTACGGGGGTTAGGCAGGATAACACCGGTACGCCCGACGCTGTTCCTGACATAAACCCCTAGGTATGGCCCATCATGGGTGGTGAGCTACATCGAGGCATGCCAGTCTCTTCCCTAGCGTCAGAGCTTTGACTCAGGCCCATATGCTTGGACTTGGAGTGGTTGGTGGCGGTATGGGTCTCCATCGAGCGAGACGGAGTCCCCGGCCTTATGGTCGAGCGAGGCGGAGTTCCTCCCTAGAGGTTGGGTGAGGCGGAGCGCAAACCCAAGGGTCGGGCGAGGCAGAGCCCAAACCCAAGGGTTGGGCGAGACAGAGCCGGTCCTTAGAGATCAGGCGAGGTTGAGCCAACCCTCAGGGTTCGAGCGAGGTGGAGCCCGTGGCCTCGGTGTTGGGCGAGGCGGAGACACCCCTTAGAGGTCGGGCAAGGCAGAGCCCGTGGCCTCGGTGTTGGGCGAGGCGGAGCCAACCCTCAGGGGTCGGGCAAGGCGGAGCCCGTGGCCTCAGTGTCGGGCGAGGCGGAACCAACCCTCAGGGGTTGGCGAGGCGGAACCTGTGGCCTCGGTGTCGGGCGAGGCGGAGCCACCCTTAGGGGTTGAGCGAGGCAAAGTCTATGGCCTCAGTGTTAGGCGAGATGGAGCTAGCCCTTAGGGGTTGGGTGAGGCGGAGCCTGCGGCCTTGGTGTTGGGCAAAGCGGAGCCAACCCTCAGGGGTCGGGCGAGGCGGAGCCCATGGCCTCGGTGTCGGGTGATGCAGAGCCACCCTCAGGGGTTAGGCGAGGCGGAGCCCATGGCCTCGGTGTCGGGCGAGGAGGAGCCAACCCTCAAGGGTCGGACAAGGCGAAGCCCATGGCCTCGGTGTCGGGCGAGGTAGAGCCAACCCTCAGGGGTTAGGCAAGGCGGAGTTTACGCACCTAGGGGTCGGTTGGAGCTGTAGTAGCGCTCTTGACTGCTCGGATGAATCAATGTTGATGGTTACTAGCTCTTCTTTGGGTACCCTGGTATTGGTTCCCGACAATGGCTAACCCTAGCTCTTGGGCATGCGGGAGAGCATCGTACCAGCGCCGGTCCGATGGTGGCAGGCCAAACTTAGTCCGATGGCCCGAGAGCTCTCGGGGTAGCCTCTGGATTACGTGGAACTGGCGCTAAAAGGGGCGTAAGACCGCACATGGTCATTGTTCATCTTCCAGGACAGTAATGCATGGACGCATGGCAAGCTTGGAGGTGTGCTAGAGAAGGCATCGGACCTTGGCTCTGGTCGAACAATCTGCATTGGACTCGGTCCGATGGTGTGCTGCACTCTCGGGTGCTCTCGGTAGGTTTTCCCGAGGGCGTCAGACCGTGACCAGGGTTCGGTCCGATGGGCATTGGACCAAGGCTGCCTGAGCTGGGTGCAGGTAGCCGTTGGAGAGCCAATGACTCTCTTTGAAGGAGCAGGACACGTGGTGCCTGATGGGGCATCAGACCCACCTTCGAACGGTCCAACGGTCGATTCCCCTCGATCTAGCGGCCATGTTTAGTGCCTAGTGAAGGGGTACAATGGCTCTATTTACTTGGAGGCTATAAAACCAAGCACTAGCTTGGGCCAGTAGCTAAGCACCCTTAAGCTTTGGTGGCTTATGTTGGTGTGCTTGGGAGCCCTCTAACTCACATACGCTTGATAGTGATCATCCGATTGAGTGTGAGTGCGATTCTAGTGTGATTGCATTATGAGGTTGCATCGAGTGGCACTAGGTGTTCAAGTTGCAAGCCAATGGTGCTTGTTAATCTTAGAGGTTGCCACCTCCTAGACGGCTTGGTGGTGGCCTTCGTCGAAGCATGAAAAGAAGATTGTGCGGTGCTCCGGAGAAGGGGTTATGAGGGGTATTGTGCTCACCCGTGGGAGCCACGAAGAGCAACTCTAGTTGAGTGTGTCATTGAGCTACCCTCACTTGATCCGTGGGGTTCTTGCGACGCCCAACGTGTGGGCTTGGTGTGGCGCCAATTAGCCACTGAACCACCAAGTGAGCGGTCGACACAACGGGAACTAGCGTGTTGGCAAACACGTGAACCTCGGGAGAAAAAATCATCGTATCATTTTTGTCTTCCCATCGGTTTGCATTTCCCTTCACACAAGCTTGTATTTACATTTTCATACTTTGTGCTTGTGTAGTTGCTCTTGTAATTAGTTAGCTTGTGTAGCTTGCTAGTTACCTTCTTGCTTGTGTAGCATAGAAGTAGCTCCCTTGCGTGACTAATTTGGTTTAAGTAACCTTGTTAGTCACATTTCTTAGTTTGTGTAGCTAAGTAATTTATGCTCTCTAATTTGGCTTGTGTAGCCTTGTTATTGAGCATTGCTAGTGAGCTTAGGTGGCTTTGTACTTTTGCTTACTGGCATGTGTAGGAGCTCCCCCATTGCTTGAAGTATTAGCGGCATATGTTTGTGTGACCTTGCTCCTAGAATTATTTAGGTGAGCTCTAGCTAGCCCGACACCTTTGTTGCCTAATTAGGATCTTTCTAAGATGCTTGAGAATATAGATAGAGGGGTGTAGTCTTGGCTAGTCTGATAGTTTTAATTCCGTATTTGTTTCAATTAGCCAGCGCGATTAATTTTAGAAAGGACTACTCACCCCCCTCTAGTCCGCCATCTCAACCCTACACACATCAAGATGAAACACTTGCAACATACATATGAAACGCATGAAACATACTTTGCAACATGTACTTTGAGCGCAACATCTACTTGCTACTTGGGCGAATGTAGGCTCGTCGACGTGGAGCTCGATGTCGGCACGAAGCTCGATGCCAAAGAGTGGCACGGAGGTCGCCAGTGCTGAGCTCATCGACGACACGGACCTTAGCAGTGGCCACAACAGGCGGATGGAGGCGACCATGATGCGCAGCACGTGTCTAGGTGGGAGGTGCGGTGGAGGCGGTGAATCCATGCACGCACGCGGGTGGGGCGAGTCATCCAGATGGCCGGACGCCCTGATTGTATCATTATCGTTTTTCTATCGGTACAACTATCACCCGGACGTCTGGACGGACGCATGTGTCTGGATGTAGATCGCGCTAATAAGTGGGAAACCGTGTCGCACACGAAAGGAGATCGACGCCGCCTGTTTTTGCGCCCCAACGAATCCAATGCTACTTTCTGCCCTGACCACTGTGCTCGCTCTGTTTTGCGTGTGCACACGCAAGAATTGTGCCGCCCAAGCTGCTTCCCACCCTGACCGCTGCCCCCGCATGCAGGAAATTATGTGGGTCCCAACGCCTCTGGATACGCGCCGTGGATGCGTCTGCCGGCCTCAAACGCCCGCACGGTGACCCATGGTGGCGCCCCTAGAGCAGTAGCTGGCAGCTGTGGCAAGCTGTTGTGCCGTGCTGCCTTCTTCGCGTCTCTAGACTGCTGCTCCTCCGTCGAGGTCCGCACCATCTCCCGTCGCGCCCCGTTTGCCAGCCACCGACACCATTGCAACATGTGCAACACTAGATCTACTTTTGCAATATCCAGATGAAACACTTGCAACATACATGTGTAGCCATTGCAAATATATGCAACATCCAGATCTACTTGTACAACATCCAGATGAAACACTTACAACATACGTCTGAAATACTTGAAACACACTCTTGCAACATGCGTGTATGGCCATTGCAACATATGCAACATCCAGATGAAACACTTGAAACATACATCTGAAACACCTGAAATACTTGAAACATATGCTTGCAACATATGTATATAGCTATTGTAACATAATATGCGACATCTAGATGAAACACTTGAAACATACGTTTGAAACACCTAAAACATGGCGTTGCCGGCGGCCACAACCTTCTTGGTGGGGAACTGTGGTAGCCAACAAGCTCGGGTTAGGGGGACGTCTAGAACAACGGCCCAGTGTACACCTCAGGCATAGGCGCAGGCCTCCCTTCCTGCCGTGGTGTCTTCGGCCGGCCATGGGAGACAATATCCCGACCGGCGGTGACCTCCTCCTAGTGGCGCTGGGGTGGCGGTGGTGTGGGGAACGCCGCGGCCACGACAGGAGAGGCAGAGTGGGGACGCCGGGGAACATGGCGCAGTGCGGCAGGGGACCGCTGGCGGTGAGGTAGAGTGGGGCGAGAGGATGGCGCGGTGACCTTGCAATGGTCGAGACGAGTGGGGAAATTTAATTTTCGTGCAGGGTGTAGTAGAGAGTGGAGAGATGGGGGAGACGTAGCCCGCGTCTGAGCATTATGGTTTTCTATGTAGTTACTAAATATTAATTTAATTATATACATGCAACTAGTTATATATAATTAAAAACAACATAGATTTTAAACTCCGGTGTTTTATATACAAAAATAGATAACATTAATATGCTTCTATATAAATTTGCTTAGTCTAAACATGTATATTAGATTCGAATATATGCTCTCATGTGTTATTTTGTTTTTTAAGTTAAAGTTTAATTGGTATAAATGATATCAAAATATTTGTAAATAAAACAAGACTTGTTTTAAGTTTTTTTTCATTTAATGCATGTTGACTAGTCTGAATTAATATTTTTCACATGATTTTGGTTACTTAAAATGAATCAAGTAGGTGTTATTTTCTTTTCTTTTATAATATATAAATGTTCCAGTAGCCGTTTCTTTTAATCATAGCTTCGTTTCGGCGTTTTTTTTTTGCATTTTCGCGACTAATCATGTGATATCTTTTCTCATGGCAAGGACCACCAAAATGATCAAGAAGTTGAACAGTAATGGTTACGCTTTCACTACAAAAAGGAGTTCTTTTGAAGTGACAACAAAAAAATCAATTGAAGAAATGGATTGCTACAATTGTAGTTAATTTGGTCATTTAACTCATTTATGTTGTAAGAAGAGGGATGATAAGTAAGAATTAAGAACAAGAACAAGAAGTTCCACAAAAATAAGAAGTATTACAAGATATACAACAAAGTCAAGAAGAAGAATGGTAGCAAAGCTTATATTGGTGAATTGGTCACCGGTTTCTTCCTCCTGTGATATTGATGACAAAGGTGTTGCAAAGCTTTCTATCAAGAGTTCACTTCCTCCTCCACCTTGTCCACCATCATCGCACATATATGCCTCACGACCAAAGGAGGTCGCAAGATGAGCAATTGTGAAGATAGTGAATTCAAAGCTCTAACATATGATGAACTTGCTAGTTCGCTCCAACAATTCACTAAAGTCATCAAGAGAGCAAATGAAAAAGTTGGCAAACTAGAATGAAGAAGGCTAGTATTGAGCTAGAAGAGAAACACGAGAAGCTAGCGGAATCACATGATGAGCTCAACATCAGATACAATTTGCTTAAGGAGTCTTACAGTGACCTTCATACCAACCACAAGAATCTTGAGCTAACCTTTGATTCTTTGTCCAATTCACATCTTGTGAAGATTTGCTAGATATCCCTTAGTTTTTATCTCATGAGAACATATCAAAAGATAAGGATGTGATTGTTGAAACTTGTAGCGATGAGGTAGCCATTGAAAATGATATGCTAAAAAGAAAGTTTGCTTGCCTCAAATGGGATAATGAGAAACTCAAGCTTGAAGTGGATAGTCTTGCTACCGGCTGCAAGAACCTAGCTAGAGGTTATGAAATTCAAAGTAAAATCTTGTCAAAACCACCATGAAGTTACGGCTAAGTGATATTAGCTTTCTGCGGAATAAGGTTAAAGTGCAAGCACCTCCAAATAAGTAACAAGGGCCAAAGTGAAGATATACCGAGTGTCACAAGCAAGGCCATTTTGCTTTGCGTGTATGGCTACACTGTTTTCATACAAAGTTTCATAATATAGTACTCTGTGATATCATTTCGTACAGTACTAATAAAATGTCCTATTGAAAACCATAATGACATTCTAATGGGTTTAAAGAAATACTTCGTATGGGCAAGTACAATACTGGTTGTAGGATCAAACAGAAGTTTGATCCTTCTAAATGAGCTTGATTTGGCTATTGTTAAATTTGGAGGGGGCACAGCTCTATAAGAAAGGAAAGCCTTTTCACCTTTGCGTCCACTGATTCTTGCTCATTTTGCAGTACCTTTACTGACCATCAGATGACACATGTCAGCGAACTAACATTTCTTATTTTCTTCATGGAATGAAAGAAATGTTAATATTCATTTTGTTTTCCATCAGTTGCAAGTGGTTCATGGTTATTATACCGGAGCCAGCGAGGAACTTGTTCATACGGTTTGCATTGATAGTATGTGACACAGCCAATTTGTTACCCAGTACACATTTCTGAGCAAGGCTGCTTCTGTGCATTATTACAAACTCTGCTCATATCTCCGAACACTCTGATTACAATGAACGCAGTTGGTTCCTAGACTCCTAGCCTACTGCCTCAGCAGCAAATGAAGCTCATGTATGTCAGAAAAATTAGCGAAAGGAATACTCCAAGTAGACTCATGAAGCAGCCAGCAAAAGGACGTGACATCAGTGATCTCCTGCATGTAGACCAGCGACGTTCTTGCTTGATGCTAGCTGAAGTTGCTTGATTTGTTGGCCCAATCTTAGCTGTAAGCTGACTTGGCTTATGCTAGCATCAGCCCTCAGTATCTCCTCTTCGGCTTGCTTTGCGACTTCCATTGCATCCCTTCAAGTTGAGTAAAGGGGAGACAGAGACCCGTTAGAATCCTAAATGTTTCAACTTGTGTTTGGATAGGTAGGGTCAATTACCGAATCAAAATTTCTGGAGACATTGAAACTTGGACCTGGAGCAACACTCTTCCTTGCACGTAATGCAGCATTAGATGTTCAAGCGCCATTTTCTGCATCAAATAATGGTTGAATTGTACACACAATTTGCCATCCTTGGGACAAAACAAATTCCTAAGGGCCTGCTTAGATAAATGGATTTCGATCTGAATTACTAGGATTAAGCACAAAATAGTAGGCCCTGATAATTTAAAGAGGAATTGCCCTCACCAAGAGTCCATGTAAAGTCATTTCGTAGCTAGATCCTATAGGTTGACATTTTCCAGAATATCATACATGTTAAAGCATTATAAGATCATTGCACCAAATTTTCGCAGCTTTTGCATCCCTATGATCTTCAACAACATTTAATCCTTAATACTACAGTTGGTGATAGTCAAAACACCCAGAATTGCTTTTCGTGGTTGTAGCTATGCTGTGTCAGTGATATGGCATTGGTGACCTCAGCTGCAGGAGATTTCAACTTCTTTGATCGTTCTTTTGGGAACGAACAGGTTTGTCTTCTGTGCCTATTTACTTGGTCTGATTATTTTTCCAGTGTGCTCTGGTGTTGATTTGTGTTTTTTGTGGATGCCTGTGAAAGTTCTGTAAATGAGACTAACTTTACCTCAGAATTAAATAGGTAGTTCTTCTGTTTGGATTCTTGTGGTGTGACATTATGTTCCTAATTTGGGTTGTATCTGATGCTCCTCTGTTTCTGATTTTGAAATATAATTTGTAATAGTAAGCAATATTACCAGGTTTCACCTTTACAAGGAGAACAAGGACACACAAGAGCCACTAGGAGTTATAGAAAAGATGGTGGGGGTTCAGGTAGTTTCCATGTTTTACTTCATCAAAGTACTTCACAAGTTTTCTGTTCAGTTGCTCAATTTTCTCATCGCTTCCATTGATTGGTTGGTGGCCTTAATTTCCACAGCCAAGATCGTTTGGATATGCAGGGACAAAGGATAAACGTGCTGTTACAACCGAACAGGTATGCCCTGAGTTTTTCCCATTTGTTGGTTTACTGTTGGACAATCTGGGTCAATATGGTTTGGTCGGGAAACAAAGTATTTTAATAAGCTTGATGAAAGCAACCCTAAATTCAGTTTGATTAAATCACTGACTACTTTTTCACAAAAAAAAAAAAAAATCACTGACTACTTAGCTGCAAATGGCTCTCCAGTTATGTGAAGGAGGGCCTTACTCTTGGTCAACTCAGAGGGAACCATTTTGCAATTACTTTGAGGTGCGTACACTCCTTGCTATGTATGACACTATTGGGAGCATAACATGCTGGTCGTATGCCATGAATGGTCTTTGTGAAACTGCTGGTGTCTCGACTTAGGTAAGCTCACTCAATTCTCTCACCCATACCTAGGTTAAGGTGTGTTCTATTTTGACCCCAACTGTCCATAATTCAAGTGATACCTGTTGGTACTTTTGACACACAGTTTATTATATTTGTAGCTATAGCCTATATTATAAGTGTATGCTCTGAGTGAAAAAATTCTTAATTAGTTTTTGAGTCAATGAAATTGAACTGCTCAATTTGGTTGGAGAAAAAAAGATAATAGAGCAATAAAAATGGAAAAGTTATTAGATATATAACAAGAGCTCTGGGTAAGAATAGCCTAGAGGAAATAGATATATTGCATCATGTGTTGCCATCATGGCTTGAAATTGTAGGTGTAGCACAGTAGCTTTGAATGAGCCAATCTCTCTTTCTAACTGACATGCTGCCATCCATATCATTTGTTGCCATCATGGATTGATGTGCTTTTTTTCATCCTAAATTATGGAGTGTTTTCTTGTTAACTGTGCTTGCGTATGGCTGGACTATTTTTCCATTTTCTAGGGTCTGCACTAATGTATGCAGCTTTAGTTTCTCTTTCTTTTCAGTCAAACAAGCACGGAAGTTGCTAGATGAGAGGAAAAGGAAGATCAAAGATCAAAGTGCAACAAGAAGATCAAAGTGCTCATGGTGGTTGTTTTGTTACATGACTTCCTAGATATAAAACATTATTCAAAAGAACTTTATCGTTGTGCAAGCAAGACATGAGTTATGGGTTGTACTTGTACATGACAAACATCTTAGTTGTGTAGATACTTAAGTGATCTAGCTTGGTTGTGAGTATTTTGTATAAAACATTGTACAAGTACAAATGTTGATCAGGTTGAGAGGAAATTGTGAGTATGGTTTAGCCAGTTTCAAATGAGCATCGACCCTGAGTGGTTGAGGTGGAGCCAACTGCAAGTTGTGGTTCACCTCAGGACATGCAAAATGGAGGCTCCATGAGGTGATGACGGCTAGAGGGCCGGGGTTGTTTACACCAGAATTTGGAATGGTACGTGGGAAGTCTAAGATATGGTGGTTGCCATCATTTTAGTCTTTCAAGAAACTACAGATCAAACGAGTCAAAAAAAATATAGAGGTTAGTATATTTCCAATTATATATGTGGTTGTACAGTAATTAGTAGAGTTGCAATGTAATTATTTATAAAGGAAACCATCAGAAAACTTTTGGTGGTTTTAAATTGCACCCCGAATGTTGCCGTGACGTTAGCACGGGCACGCTACTAGTAATCCTTAATACTGCAGTTGGTGATAGTCAAAACAATTTAGAAGTCAATGGTTTACCTTCGAAAAATGAGACGAAATAATATTGGACACAATGGCTTCTGCACTCTGTTGCCGTGGGATAGCTTCTGAATTCGTTCCATCAGAGTTCTTCAGATTCCTTTTCAGGTCCATGCTCAGGGCTACTGAGTATGAGGGATCTGCAATTCATGCAATCATGCACTTTAGAAGCACTGCAGCTGCAGGTTTAACACAGTTGTATATAACTGTAAGGGATATTACTGCTTGATTTCGAGAGCAGTAGCACTGAATATAAGGAGCAAATTAAATGACACAAAGAACAGTCATACATACAGTGTAGCTTAACCCAGAAATTGTTTATTTCAGATGCAATGAAATGCATTTCAAAAAAGAATTGAAAACTTCCAAGTCAAATACATTACGTTAAAACATAATCTTTGAAATAGTCAATTTTTTGGAAGGTGCGCCTATGATTCATGCTAGGAAAATATTAAATCCTTAAATGCAATATTTCTGTGCATGGTTACAGATGGTAGGCACAGTGTTGAGAGCAACTTAGTTAGAGCAGGCTACCTATGTGTATGAAAACTTCAGCAACTTGATTGTGCTCCTTTTGAATTTGATGACGAACAGTTTCACTGATATCATGTGCTGCGCTAACACTCAGAAAAGGATACACCTACACGATAAGGAAAATATAGGAATAAACTTAGACAACAATTCCAACATTTTTCTGCTTCTAGTATTGCGACCTAGCTGGCCCGTTGCTAACTTCCACAGTTCTACAGCAAAAAAAGAAAAAAGAAAGCACATTGTTGCATACCTCTATATGTACATCAAGATATAATGATGTCCCAGCTTTTCTTCCCCTCAATCGATGGCACCCCTAGCATTATGTCCAAAACTTTGATAATCACAGCACTGCACATTTAAAAGATATAGAACTGGCTACAAAGAAACTGAATTTTAGGGAGTCATTGAAATTCTACCTTCACACCGTGAACCCTCAAAATAGTTTCCTTGATTGGTTCTAGAAGTGAAGGATCCACAGCAGCGTCAACTAATTCCATTACACTGCAAGTGAAACAAGCAGAATCATCACCACAAGTAACATCATGCAAACTACAAAGGTGAATCATCATGTGTATTAAATTGTATAAAAGGATAATTCGTTTAAATTTGAAAGGTTTATGGTTATTGGGTTCAAAAGTGATATCAGCTGAACGAGACTGAAAAACAATGATCCTAGAAGAGCAGGCATACAGAAAATGAGCATATGTCATCTTTTATTTCATGAATATTCAGCCGTAGGGCTACAGAAAGCTACACATTGTCAATAATATTTCTGGAAGTACAGAAGACAAATCACTTAATACAAGCAAACAGATGTAATCAGATTGCAGTGAGATATCTGAAAAGTTTTCTCACTAGGAAAGCAAGCAGATTTTCACAAAACAGAAAAGATTCCTAAAGAAGAGGATAGAAACATATTTGATTAGAGACTACAGTATCATTAAATTGTGATGGAACTGAAGCAGCTTTAAACCATAGCAATAGTTACCTCTCATATCCAGTCTGAATACCAGTTTTCAGAATCATGCCAGAGACAACAAGTCCAGCTAGTGGATCAAGAAGAGGCAACCCAAGAATGGAACCACCTGTAGAAGTTCCACAGAAAATGATAAAGATACTAAAGGGACAGGTTTCTCCTTTAGCATAACCTTTCTCACCAGTAGATAATGTAATAAGCTCCTAACATTTTCAGGTCAAATCTACAAACCAAAACTTTTTCGTAACAAGTAAAGAAAGAATGCACTATCAGAAGATGCACCTGGAAATCTAATAAAATATAGGAACAACCTGTTTCAATGATTGCGCTTGGCACAGAAACATTATTTCTTCCTTCATTCATGACAAGAGGATGCCTACCACTCATATTCTAAAGCAGTTCCCTTCTTGTGACATGGAAAGTACCAGCATTTGTAAAGCTCTTACCTACCCCTACTAGGGCAACGACAGATGAAATAGCATCTGCACGATGGTGCCATGCATTAGCTTTCATCAGCCCACTGCCTTCCTTTTCCCCAGCTCTTTTTGTGATCCAGTAGAGCCTGTAATTCCACAACAGTAAAATACATATTACCAGCTCAAGATCTTATTACTAGATTAATCACGTGAGAATTAGCCATACACATGATCTATAAACTTAATGTATAGAGCTAAAAAGATTAAAATAAAATGCGGGTGACAGTTAAATCACTGTTCCTTAAAGCTGCTACGTATTCATACAGAAAAGAAAGTTTTAAGCTACATATTCTTTGAATGAAGTTAACAACACTTCTTGCAACAAACTCCAGGACATATGCTACATAATGTTAGCAATTCGATAAAAGCAGAACCATATGACAAACATTAATTCAATTGGTGTGTAAGAAAAGAAGTTAGTAACGACACTTCTGACCTATGTATCACCAATACACCAGGAAGGCTGCCATACCTGTATCTGATACGGCACGATACGGCCCGATATGTGTATCGGTAGGTATTGGGAAAATGGGATAAAAAATTGAATGGTTCAGCTCACGAACACCAGTCAATATGGCGCGATACGCCCTGCCTTGCCGGGAGCACATGCCGCCAGGCAGGCTGGAATTGAAACTCTTCCCCATCGGGACTTTTTTGGACTACAGAGCCTGCACGGCACTACTGCTGGAGGTCCAGAGGTCAAAATACTCTAGCTATGGTGACATGTCAGTTCCTTGCCTACTTGTTCTTTAGATCTTCTTCCTTCATATGCCAATGCTGTTATTTAATTATATTTTTTTATATATTCGATGTATTTGTGTATGTGTATCCTTGATTTTGGAAAAATGCTCGCCATACCCATTCCCCCTATTGCCGTATCCCATAGCAGTGATACATAGGTTCTGAGTTCTGACTGCAAAATGAAATATGATAAAGAAAAGAGCTCTATAACATAACAATATCATGGTACGCAAAGCTCCCACTTACCCTTCTTTGATAGATATTGCTAAAGTTGTCATGCTCAATGCAAGAACTGGATGTTCCAAATCAATTCCATGATGATGCCCACTGCTACCATGGTCATGGTGGGCATGCAATGTGTTGCCAATTATATCAGGAGCAGAAGACATAACTCCCTGAAGAAACATAAAATATAAATTCCATACAGAATCATGTATTACCAAATACCAATATAATTCATCAATGTCAGAACAAGAAAAAGTACCAACAAACAATAAATATTTTTTTTCTCGAAAACGCAGGAGAGCTGCGCTTCATTATATTAAGAAGAAAGAAAGGGGCTAGAGCCCTACAACACACGCCACACACAACCCCACACAATTCAGAGATTACAGAGATTACATTCGCGCCCGAAAATAGAAATGGAAGCGACCAAAAAGACTAGCACTAAGCCAACCACCGAGAGGGGCTGTCAAAGAGGACAGACCCTTAGCTCCTGCTAGACTCCACAGCCGGCGCTCTTCTCCAGCAAGGGTAAGTGCACCACCAAGGCTGGGGACAATACCATAAAAAACGCAACGGTTCCGATGGTTCCAAAAAGTCCATGCCCCAAGCACAATGAGAGAGTTGAGACCTTTTTGCATCAATCCGCTCGTTGCTCCAATAGCTTGTTCCCACCAGCTGTCAAAAGAAGTGTCTGAAGGTTGTGGTGACAAGGAATGGAGACCAACCTGCCTTAAAAAGTGATACCAGAATTGCCTAGCAAAGACACAGGAGACTAGAAGGTGGTTGATAGTCTCATCTTCCTGGTCACAGAGAGGGCACTGCTCAGGATGAGGCAGCCCACGTCGCGGGAGGCGATCCGCCGTCCAGCACCGATTGTGGGCCACCAACCAAAGGAAAAAGCGGCATTTGGGCGGTGCCCAGGTTCTCCAAATCCTCTCATACGGTCCAAACTGAGTAAATCCCATGAAGAAACCCTCATAAGCAGACTTGGCTGAGTATTGCCCACTATTTGATAGCCGCCAAATGTGGACATCTTCGACATCAGGCTCTAGTTCAAAGTTGTACAGCATTTCCCAGAGATGGAGGTAGTCCACAATAACACCAACCGTGAGGGCTCCCTTGATATCCAAAACCCAGCTGCGATCAGTAAGGGCTTCCTGGACAGTACGTCGTTTCAGCCTTCTCTTTGGGATGGCTTCTAGTAGTCGAGGTGCAAGATCAGCGATACACTGTCCATGGATCCAACGATCAGTCCAGAACAACGTGCGATTCCCATTGCCTACTTCCGATACAACAGCCACCGAGAAGAAGGCATTAACTTGGTCCGGGATCTGAATAGGAAGGGCTGCCCAAGGGCGGTGAGGTTCAGTTTTTTTCAGCCATAACCACCTCATCCTTAGTGCCCAGCCGAGATGTTTGAGATCAGAAATTCCAAGTCCACCAAGCTCAGGGGGGCGGGTGACCTTTCCCCAAGCCACAAGACAATGTCCCCCACGGGCATCTTTGCAGCCCCTCTAAAGAAAACTTCTCCGAAGCTTGTCCACGGCTTTAATAGCCCATGGTGGGAAATCAATCGCCATTGCCAGATAAATAAGCATGGCAGTGAGAACAAACTGCACCTGAATTCTTCGTCCTGCCCGTGTCATGAGATCTGCTATCCATCCCGGTAGCTGATCAGCAATTCTATCTATAATAGGTTGGACTTGTTCTTTAGTTAACTTCTTGAGGGAGAGAGGCAGCCCCAAATACTTGCAAGGAAAATTCATGACAGCACAAGGGAGAAGTTCCTGTACCAATGCCAATTCTGTATCCCCACACCTGATTGGTAACACATTGCTTTTCTGCAAATTGGTTTTGAGGCCTGAAGCTTCACCAAAAAGTTGGAGGATGCTCATTATGACATTTATATCCATTGCCTCCGGGCAGAGAAAAAGAACCACGTCGTCCGCATAGAGGGAAATGCGATGTTGGAGAGCTCAAGATGAAAGTGGCTGCAACATACCATCAGCGGCTGCCTTGGCTATCATATGCCCCAACACATCCATAACTAGAATAAAAAGCATGGGCGATAACGGGTCACCTTGTCTTAATCCTCGCCGGTGAGTAATACGCTCCCCAGGTATCCCATTCAACAGCACTTGAGTAGAAGAGGAGGAGAGTAACCCACTGATTATGTCACTCCAAATTTGGCCAAAGCCTAAGTGCTGCAAGACCTCTAGCAAAAAGGGCCAAGACACTGAATCAAAAGCCTTCGAGATATCTAATTTTAAAAGGATTCTGGGCTGCTTTTGTTGATTGAGAAATCTTGCTGTTTGCTGAACTAGCATGAAGTTGTCCTGAATGAAGCGTCCCTTTATAAATGCACTTTGATTAGGAGACACCATCTGCTGCAGCCGGCATGCAAGTCGATTCGCCAACAATTTAGTGATCAACTTAGCAAAACTATGAACCAGGCTGATAGGCCGAAAATCTCTTGGCTGCTCTGCTTCCTCTTTCTTAGGTAGAAGGGTGATGTAGGCTGCATTAAGCACTTCAAAACCTGCAAATCTCCTACTCCACACAGCAGAAACTGCAGCCATGATATCACTCTTTATGATTGGCCAGCAGACCTTGTAAAACCGACCAGTAAACCCATCTGGACCGGGCGCTTTATCCAGAGGCAGCTGCTTGATTGTGTTCCACACCTCTTCCTCTGTAAAAGGGAGCTCAAGGTCAGCCAGATCGTGGGGGAGGATTCCCAGCTCATCAAGGTTGATGGTGCGCTCTCTGTCCAGGATTGTTCCAAGTAAATTCTCATAGAAATCATCAACCAATCTTGCTTTGTCTTCATGTTTGGTGTAGATTTGGTCTCCTGAACAAGCTTGCCAATGAAATTCTTCCTCTTGCGGTGACGGGCATGGAGTTGGAAAAGTTTTGTGTTGGAGTCCCCTTGAGAGCTAGCTGAGAGTTAACATGACCAACAGTTTTATCACTCCAACTCTGTAAAGCTTTAGTAGCAGCTTTGAACTTGAAGTCCAAGGTGAGAAAAGGACAAGGACCAGCCTGCACTGAAGCCCAAGCATCTGCTATGGTGTCCTGAAACCCCTCAAGCTTAGGCCAAAAAGATTCGAAATGGAAGCGTCTACGGCCCGATTTATTATCCTGAAGTCCAAGCAAAAGAGGGCAATGGTCTGAGTCTTCCGAAGCCATGCTTTGCAGTAAACAATTTGGGAAAAGGTCCTCCCAGTCCACTGAACAAAACACCCTGTCCAACTTAACCAAAGTAGGATTCGTTTGCTGATTTGACCATGTATATTTCCGACCATGCAGGGGAATTTCCTTGATAGCTAGGTCATTAATTAGACGTCTGAAACGACCCATCATTGCCTGATTGTAGTTATCGTTATTTTTGTCTTCCTCTTTGTAAATCAGGTTGAAATCTCCTGCTAGAACCCATGGTCCAGGACAACCCCCTCGGATATCTCTTAGCTCCTGAAGAAACTGAATTTTTTCATCCATGCCCTGAGGACCATACACACAGGTTAACCACCAGGAAACTCCATTAGTCGGGCAGAACTGAATGGTCACGCTGTTGGCATTCACGTGGCAAGCTCCTGCATTACCAAGATGACAACGCCAAGCAACGAGAATTCCACCACTAGCACCTACAGAAGGGAGCTCCGCAAACTCTGAGAAATCTATTGTTATGACCGGCGTGGGCTATTCACGCCGCAAGCCCGCTAGTGGCTAGGGGCCTAAAAGCCCATATTTATATTATTAGAATATTTATTAGAATATTTCCTATTTTAGTTGAGAGACATATAAATACTTGTAAACATTATTGAGATGGCAAGCAGAAACAATCTATTGTTTCCGGCTTCCCCTGGGAGCCGGGAGATTCCTAACCCTAGCCGCCTCTACTGTTCACGCGTTACTGTAGCTACGCGAGAGGTCTAGGGCTACAGCCGTAGCCGCCACTCCCTCGCTGCAGCCACGGCGCCGCCGCGCCGTCTTCCTCGCGTACTCCGACCTCGCCCTCCAACCTCTCACACATACAACCTACGATCCCTCTCCCGCAGGACTAGGGATTCTAACAGTTTGGTATCAGGGATCCTTGGTACGATGTCCACGCCTCCGCAGACCTCCGGCGGGTCTCAAACACCGGTGTCCACCATGCCGCTTCCCGCCGCGTCCTCCGAGATCTCGGAGTCCTCCGGCAGCGCACTCACCCTGGCGTCCTTGGCCGGTGTGGTCGACCAGTTCGGCCGCAACATGGACGTGCTCAGCCGCAACGTGGCAGCCATGCAGCAGTCCCTGGCGAGCCTCCTTCCGCCGCCTCCACCTCCAGCACCAACGACGTCGCCGCCGATCAGCTACCCCTCCGGCGTGCTCCAGGGCGGGACGGGGGTGCCCCTGCACACGATGCGATGGCCGCCTTCTCCGTCTCCCATCCCGACATGGGCGATGACGGGAACGGCACCGGGGCCGATCTACACGACGGCCACCTCGCCCACGCCATCGGCAATGACCACCTCCCTCGTGCCCTCGGCTCCAACCTCTGGGACCTTCTACGGCGGTACCGATGGGACACTGTTCTACAGCGGAGCTCCTGGACCCTTCTGCGTCTGGGGGTGGCAGCCACACCGACGACGGCGCGCCAGGCGGCGCGCACGGCGGCGCTCACGCTCCACCGAAATTCTACAAACTGGAGTTCGCATCCTACGATGGCGCCGTCGATCCGCTCAATTGGCTCAACCAATGCGAGCAATTCTTCCGCGGCCAGCGCACCCTCGCCTCGGATCGTACATGGCTGGCGTCCTACCACCTCCGTGGCGCTGCCCAGACTTGGTACTACGCGCTCGAACAAGATGAGGGCATGCCAGCGTGGGAGCGGTTCCGCGAGCTGTGCCAACTCCGTTTCGGCCCTCCAACGCGGGGCACGCGCTTGGCGGAGCTTGCCCGGCTGCCTTTCACCTCCACGGTCCAGGACTTACTCGGACCGCTTCAACGCCGTCCTCTGCCATGAACGGGAACTCAACGCCCGCCAGAAGGCCCAGCTGTATGTGGGCGGTCTTCCCGAGCATATCAAGTGCGATGTGGAGATGCACCATCCGCCTGACCTGCAGACGGACAATGTATTACGCGCGGGCCTACGAGCGTCGCACTGCGGCCTTCCTCCCTGCCATACAGCAGCTGCAGCAGAGGGGTGGCCGGGGCCTACGGACCCAGACGGCGACACCGGCTGCCTCTGCCCCGGCCCAGCCGACGGCCACAGCCGCTCCCGGACCAGCCGCGGCCCTAACGTCGCCTCACGCCGGCCGAACAGGTGGAACGGCGCCGCCAAGGCCTGTGCTTCAATTGCGACGAGCCGTATGTGCGCGGCCATGTGTGCAAGCGGCTCTTCTACATCGAGACTACCGACTACATTGCCGACGACTCGGAGGATGCAACCGCGGCGGACGGGTCCCACAGCCGCCCACCAGGAGGAGCCGGCCGCCCCGGACGCCACAGCGACCTCGCTGGTGGTTTCCCTACATGCTGTGGCAGGTATCCGACCGCCGAATGCCATGCTGCTGCCCGTCACCGTCAAGGGCGAGCGTTTTCTCGCCCTCCTCGACACCGGCTCCACGCACAACTTCGTCCAAGGGACCGCTGTGCGCCGCCTCAGCCTCTCCCCCGCGGGTGGCGAGCATCTACGTGTAACCGTCGCCAACGGTGATCGCCTGACGTGCGAGGGGATCGCACGCAATGTGCCTATCCGCATCGGGGATGAAGACTTCGCCATCACGTGCGTCGGCCTCAACTTGGGCGTCTTCGACTTCATCATCGGCTTTGACTTCCTACGGACGCTGGGGCCCATGCTCTGGGACTGCGAGGCCCTCACGCTGTCGTTCTGGCGGAACGGGCGCCGCGTCACGTGGCAGGGCGTGTCCGGGCCAACGGCGCCCACGCAACAGCAGGCGTTGGCCGTGGCCTCGGCTGACCCGCGGCTGCCGCTGCTGGACCGCCTCCTCCTGCAGCACGACGACCTCTTCGCCGAGCCCACGGGGCTCCCTCCGGCGCGACCATACGACCACCGCATCCACCTACTGCCGGGGACCGCGCCGGTTGCGGTGCGTCCTTACCGCTACCCGCAGCTACAGAAGGACGAGCTCGAGCACCAGTGTGCTGCCATGCTGGCCCAGGGTATAATCCGGCCCAGCACCTCGCCGTTCTCCGCGCCGGTCCTTTTGGTCCGGAAGGCGGACAGCTCGTGGCGCTTCTGCATTGATTATCGCGCCCTCAACGCCAAGACCTCCAAAGATAAATTTCCGATTCCTGTGGTGGACGAGCTCTTGGATGAGCTCCATGGGGCCCGCTTCTTCACCAAGCTCGACCTTCGTTCGGGGTACCACCAGGTGCGCATGCACCCCGACGACATCGCCAAGACGGCCTTCCGCACTCACCACGGCCACTTCGAGTTCCTGGTAATGCCGTTTGGGCTCTCCAACGCCCCGGCAACCTTCCAAGCCCTGATGAACGACGTCCTCCGGCCCTACCTGCGGCGGTTTGTCCTCGTATTTTTTGATGATATATTAATCTACAGTTCGTCGTGGGCCGAGCACTTGCAGCATGTCACTATCGTCCTCAACGCGTTGCGGGAGCATCACCTCCACTTGAAACGCTCCAAGTGCTCCTTTGGGGCGTCCTCGGTGGCCTACCTGGGACACGTGATCTCTGCGGGCGGTGTTGCCATGGACGCCGACAAGATCGCCGCCGTGGCTGTGTGGCCATCTCCGACCTCTGCCCGCGGCCTGCGGGGCTTCCTGGGCCTCGCCGGCTACTACCGGAAGTTCATCCGGGACTTTGGCGTCATCGCCGCTCCGCTCACGCGTCTCTTGCGACGAGACGCGTTTGTGTGGGACGACGATGCATTGGCAGCATTTGAGGCACTCAAACGTGCCTTAACCACGGGTCCTGTTCTTCAGATGCCGGACTTCGCCAAGCCCTTCATGGTTGACTGCGACGCGTCGGGTACGGGGTTCGGTGCCGTCCTTCACCAGGGCGTTGGACCCATCGCATACTTTAGCCGGCCATTTGCTGCCCGACACTTGAAATTGGCGGCGTACGAGCGGGAGTTGATCGGCCTGGTCCAGGCCGTACGTCACTGGCGGCCATACTTGTGGGGCCGCCACTTCCTGGTTCGTACCGACCACTACAGCCTCAAATTTTTGCTTGACCAGCGCTTGTCCACCGTTCCGCAGCACCAGTGGCTCAGCAAACTTTTTGGCTTCGATTTCTCGGTGGAGTACCGCCCGGGACGCCTAAATACTGTGGCGGACGCACTGTCCCGCCGAGATGCTGAGGCTGGGGCGCCGGTCAGCCAGGAGGGTGCGACTGCAGCCGCCCTGGCTCTCTCTGGGCCTTCCTTTGCGCTCCTGGACGACATCAGGCGGGCGCAGGAGGCCACGCACGACAGCCAGCAGCTGCTGGCTCAGCACCGCGCCGGCGAGCTTGAGGCACCGTGGCGCCTCGTCGACGGGCTCCTGCTCCATGGCTCCCGTGTCTTCGTGCCGGACCATGGGGACCTGCGCCACCAAGTGCTCCTCCTGGCGCACTCGGCTGGCCATGAGGGCGTCCAAAAGACGCTCCATCGACTCCGCGCCGACTTCTACATTCCGCGGGACCGGATGCTAGTGCAGGATTGGGTGCGGGCTTGCACGACCTGCCAGCGTAACAAGACGGAGACGACGCGCCCGGCGGGGCTGCTGCAAGCCTCTCGACGTGCCAACCCAAGTCTGGGCTGACATTTCGATGGACTTCATTGAGGGGCTGCCGAAGGTCGCGGGCAAGTCGGTCATTCTGACCGTGGTGGACCGCTTTCTCCAAGTACTGCGCATTTCATTGCGCTCGGCCACCCCTACACGGCCACGTCGGTCGCCCGTGCTTTTTTCGACGGGATTGTTCGCCTGCACGGCTTCCCGTCGTCCATCGTCAGCGACCGGGACCCCGTCTTCACCGGCCATGTGTGGCGGGATCTTTTCACGATGGCAGGTGTCAAGCTCCGTATGAGTACGGCGTTCCACCCCCAGACGGATGGCCAGTCGGAGGTGGTCAACAAGGTGATTGCTATGTACCTTCGGTGTGTCACAGGTGATCGGCCGCGAGCTTGGGTGGATTGGTTGGCGTGGGCGGAGTATTGCTATAATACTTCGTTTCACACCGCCCTGCGCGCCACTCCGTTCGAGGTGGTCTATGGCCGCCCGCCTCCGCCGTTGCTGCCCTACACGCCCGGCACGGCTCGGACGGACGCTGTTGACGGCCTCTTACGCTCACGGGACGAGGTCCTGGCGGAGGTGCGCCAACGGCTTCTTCAGGCGCAGGATCTTGCCAGGAAGTACTACGACGCCGGTCCATCGCGATCTGGAGCTGCAGGTTGGTGACTGGGTGTGGCTCCGTCTGCTTCACCGCGCCACCCAGTCGCTGGCACCACAGGCCAAGGGCAAGTTGGGGCCGCGCTATGCTGGTCCTTTCCGTGTCCTCGAGCGTATTGGCAAGGTGGCATATCGGCTGGAGCTACCGAAGGGCTCTCGTCTCCACGACGTGTTTCATGTCAGCCTTCTGAAGCGACACCGTGACCGCGGGGACCTGCCCGTGGTGCCTGGACAGCTGCCCCCAGTGCTGGACGGTCGGCGCACTCCGGCACCGGCCAAGGCCCTGCGTGCCCAGATGCGCCGTGGCGTCTGGCGGGTGCTGGTGCAGTGGCAAGGACTTCCTGAAGAGGAGGCGACGTGGGAGCTGCTGGACGATCTTCGTGTCTCCTACCCCGACTTCCAGCTCGAGGACGAGCTGTTTCAGCAGGCGGGGAGAGATGTTATGACCGGCGTGGGCTATTCACGCCGCAAGCCCGCTAGTGGCTAGGGGCCTAAAAGCCCATATTATATTATTAGAATATTTATTAGAATATTTCCTATTTTAGTTGAGAGACATATAAATACTTGTAAACATTATTGAGATGGCAAGCAGAAACAATCTATTGTTTCCGGCTTCCCCTGGGAGCCGGGAGATTCCTAACCCTAGCCGCCTCTACTGTTCACGCGTTACTGTAGCTACGCGAGAGGTCTAGGGCTACAGCCGTAGCCGCCACTCCCTCGCTGCAGCCACGGCGCCGCCGCGCCGTCTTCCTCGCGTACTCCGACCTCGCCCTCCAACCTCTCACACATACAACCTACGATCCCTCTCCCGCAGGACTAGGGATTCTAACATCTATCCCCAGAGCAGATAGGAGCACTCGCCTGGAGGACGTAGAGATTTTCATTTCCTGGATGCACACAATATCTGACCGGGAGGCTTCCACGACTACGAAGAGAATCTTGCCTTGCTGTAGAATTGAGGCCCCTTACATTCCAAATTAAAATTTTGGCTGGATCCATTACAAGATTGCAAAGAGCGACCAAAAATACAGACTGGAGCAGCTCATGCTACCACTACATCCTCTCCACCTTGGTCACCATCCTCACAAAACTCAGGGATGGACCAACTGAACAAGGCGGCCAAACCAAGCAGTTGGATATCAGAAAGTGGGTTCTTAAACAGCTTACTGTATTCATCTTCAGCCTGCTAATTGACACCATTCTGCTCAATAATGATTTCCAGCAAGCGCATGACCTTCTTCTTCGATCGTCTTGCCCAGTCCGCCGGCTGGAGCTCAGGCACAGCACCCGCAAGGCGTCGACTGCGCCGTGGGTTCTCACCCGGTGGCAGAGTTTTTTTGCGACGTTTGCTGATGGCGGGGACAGGCAGCAGACCTGCTGTCCGACGGGAGAGCTTGCTGATGAAGGCGTCGTGGTTCGAAGGCGTCACAGCTGGGGACGGAGCCGGAGCTGCCACGTCCCCCGCCGGGACGCACGGAGATTTGGGGATGGCCTCAGGTTCCAGCTCTGTTGTCAGCACTGTCGTGGTGGCCTCTGGATGAGCAGCCCCGCGTCGGCGAGAGCGGCGACGAGAGTAGACTTGTAACGGCTTCGCAGAGCGTTTGCCCAACCCCGGTGACCTTGGGGGATTTCCTTCCGTGGCCAAAATTGAGGTGGGAAGCAACGGCGAGCATGGTGAGGCCGGCAAGACTAGGGGATTCCCCTCCGTTGCCTCACCATGGCTTCCTTCAGTGGCCATGCTTGAGGTGGGATGTGGCACGCGCACACACATTATTATTGCAGCAGTAGAGCATGCAAAACTTGACTTTTCAACAGAAAATAATGTACCAAGGAAAAACTTTTGAGTGAAATTCATTTTGGTGGTTGTTACTTTAATTCTTCAGTGACATGTACAAAGAGGTCTCAGATTGAGCAAGTAATATCATAACATCCCCTTTTATTTACAATGTTCAAGCCTCCTTATGAACAAACAAAAAAAGACATCCATTTTCACAATTTTAATAAAATAACAAGCATTGCAAGGAAATTAAAAGGGCATAGCTTATGTCACATCACAAACAAAAATACAATTCAAGTTTTTAACAAATCTTGTCAATGAGAAGTAATAGACCTGAAGAACTTCAAAAGCATGCCATGCAATCCCACCTGAAGTAACCAACAGCATACTTGAAATCCCAAGAGCTCCTAAACTTTCGAACTTTCCATGCCCTTGAACAAAAGGAAAGTAAGAAATGCGACTTCCAATATCTTATGGATGTGTGCATAGAAGTCAAATAATTAAACTTAGAAAATGGCTCGTCTAGTTCCAATTACAACAGAGGGACACTAATAGCTTGTCACAGTGGTATGTCAAACATATCTTCTAGCTATCGCCTACCAGGGTTCACACTAAGTGCAAGTGTGATTTAGGACCTGTTTGGGTACACATGGCTAGTTACTAGTTGGGGCTAAAATTAGTCCAAATTAGCTATGGTTGGCTAGCTATTTGGTTAACAACTAATTGAAGACTTGGCTAAAAAATTTGCCCACCTATTAGCTCTCTTGTTTGGATACAATAAAGCTAATTTTTAGCTATCTAGCAATTAGCTCTTGTATCCAAACAGGCCCTTACACATGAATTTCCAGGATTTGATCTCATGATCTGTTGCTAAGCCTTAAGGATTGTTTTGCTAAACAGTTCCATTGCACCATTTGGAAAGGTAGTCAAAACATGTGAATTCCTATATCACTAGAACAGCATATACACATAATCATGTATAAATGCACAGTCATGTTGAATCAAATGTAAAACCAGATATCTTGTAAAATCAAGGTGTGGGTCTGCAATCTTGCCAGCCAGACAAGAATGGATCACGAGACTAGATCTATCAGTGAATCAATGCTTCTCACAACAACCCATCACATCTACCTTAATCAAAACTACCACCCTGATATAGCCAGCTAAGCCGCATATATATGAGGAACGGAGCAGGCAGAGATTTTGAGACTAACCATAGGGATGTTCCTTGTCTCTGGGAGCCTTGGCCGCCCTGTACGACAGCAGAGCCACCCCGCTAAGCACCTGTGCAATCCCAAAACCCGCACAATTAGCAAACCTCCACGAAACATACAGCATCAAGCACACGGGGCACCTCATTTTCACACACATACTATGTCCGAGAGGGAGTGGGCGGCGTCGGCAGCGATGGCGGTGCTGCCGGAGAGAGAGCCTGTGACGGCCTTCCCCACGGTGAGTACGACGTCAGCGGCGAGTCCCAGCCGGAAGATCCTCTCAGACGTCTCGCCCTCGTCCTCCCCGCCGTGGTGGTACGAGTGGCCCACGTGGCCGCGGGCGGGGACGAGCCAGTGGGGCCCGCAGCGTGGCTCCGCCGGCAAGGCGGGTGGGGCGAGCGCGCGGCGAGCGGAGGCTGCTGGGATCATGCCCCGTCGAGAGGCCGCGGCGCGGGCGGCGAGGCGGGCGAAGCGGAATCCCATCTTGTCAGGGAAAGGGAATGCCTGCTTCGTGCGCTGTCTTTCCGGACGCTTCGGGTCGGAGCCTCCGGCGATCGGGATATTTAACTTTTTATGTCGTACCACTCTTAAAATTGCTTGTACATATTTATCATCGAGAGAGTAATTGATATATTCTTGCTATATTTGTTGACATAGCACACCAACTCGACCTGATAGCATAGACCGGTTACGAAAAATGACATTTTTGCCCCTCATCTATTTCTTCTATCTCTATCCCTTCATCGCTCGAGCTCCGGCCATGGCCCACGATGAGGTCCATGGCGGCGGCTGACAGGACATAGGGGAAGTTGGGGGCGAGACAGCCGGGGCCATGGCCTGCAGGTCCACGGCCGCGCCCGACACCGGCGACGAACATGGCGGCACCTAGAGCACGCGTAAGAGCACGCCCTCCTCGACACCGGCGACGAACATGGCGGCCACGTGCCTCCTCGTGCTCGTGCTCCTCTGCTTCCTCGCCGGCGGAGGACGCGCATCCCCAGCCACAAACAAGTTGCGCCGCGTCTCTTCGTGCGCGATCACTGCCGGTACCGGCGAGCCAGCTTTCCCCGCCGGCGACGAACATGGTGGCACCTCGCCGGACCTAGGAGCTCGCGTGGCCAGAAGGGGAGGAGCCGGACCTAGGAGCACGCGGGGGATATGGACGCACACGCGGTAGAGCCCGCGCCCGCGGCAGAGCCCACGCGCGGCGGATCTCGTGCCTGCGTTCGCCATCGGAGCAGCGCTGCTAGCTGGGGTGGTGCGCAGACCTCGCGCTCGCCGGCTTCATCTACTGCTGCTCGTGTCTGGGAGGGAGGAGGAGGCGGAGCTGAGAGGCGTGTAGGCCGGGATGCATCTTTACCAAGCGATGAGGATGAGACGGACGAAGAAAAAATAGATGAGGGGTAACAAAGTCATTTCGTATCTCATAGACACGCTGGCTTCCTTATGTGTCCTACCACGTATGCAAAAATTGCTTAAAGTTATGAATTCTTCTCTCTCGATGGTAAATATATAGGAGAAATTTTAAGAGTGCTATGTAAAGAGATGACATCCGTTATAATAGGAAAAAGTTAAATATTCCCCGGCGATCTGGCTGCGACCTGCGAGGTTGATTCCGCCATTTCTGTTTAAAAAAAAGAAAATTTCGCTTCTAATAACGAGTCAAACATCCCTATATATATATATATATATATATATATATATATATATATATATATATATATATATATATATATATATATATATATATATATATATATAAAGAGTTCAAACAAGTAATACTAACATTTAAGATAATACCGAATAAGCATCATTATATTTATAGAGAAATACGGAATAAGCATCAATATTTATAACTGAAAATGAGATCTCGGTAAGCTCATAGTATCAAGTATTTAGAGAATTTAAAAGTAGTTGAAAGCGACAAGTAATTTGAATCAGAGGTTGGTATTTTTATAGTAAACATATTTATAGACATAAATGTTAAAGTTGTTTTTACAGACCTGGTCAAACTTAAAAAGATTTGTCTTATTTCAAACCCAGTCATGCACCAGTGTTGTTAATATGAGTCGTACTAGTAGAGAAGGCCTTGATGACGGTTATGGTGAGTAGAACGGTCGGGGCAGAAGGTGCCATGCAGCCCGCTTTGGAGTAGAAGTAGGTGGAGAAATGAGATGTTGTGCTTGATAAAGAATAAGCAATGTAAGCAGACACTCCTTGCCGAAGGCGAGCGGTGCGTGCGGACACGCCTGCTCGAAGGCAGTAGTCCGAACACAAGGGACGGTGTCAGTATGTAGTAGCGCTCGATGTCAGCGACGGAGAACTCGTATAGCTTGGCAAAGAGTCAAAGACCAGGTGCATACAGGTGGCATGCAAGAGGCGTAGATTGATCGTCGATGCACTGGAGACAATGATGTAGATGTAGCTCCAGGTGAACCAGGGACTGCACTTGTATAGAAGACGAAGAGACTGCTCGCTATTGAAAAAGCTGATAGACGAGCTTTTTACCTATGTGCTATCATAAAAGATGCTTTAGACCTACATGTCATTAAAATATTCGACCACAACTATGTACCATGACACTTTACTTTTTTGCCTCACAAGCCATTCCGTCCGCCTTCTGTTTGATTTCTGCCGTTTATCAGCCCTGACATGTGAGCCTGACCTATGATGATGTCCAAAATACCCTTTTTCATAACTCGGTCCTCGCCCTTCTTTTTTCTCTCTGCCTCGTGGGGCCAAACTGTCAGTGACACGGCACCTTCTTCCTCCTTAAAAAGAGCGCGAGGGGACCGAGAGTGGTCAGTGTCGACGAAATATGGTCGGCAGTCTACCTAGAGGTATGCCTAAGGTAGTAGATTATCGGCAGACAGATGCGCAAGCTACAAACAAGATGGTGACGCAAGATAGACACGAGGTTTTATCCAGGTTCGGTCGCCATGAAGGCGTAATACCTACGTCCTGCGTCTGATTGTATTGCTATATGTCAATGAGAGATGTTTTTTAGAGGGGTCCCCTGCCCGCCTTATATAGTCCGGGGGGCAGGGTTACAGATCTAGAAACTAATCCTAACCAGTTACAATTGCCATAGGTGGTCGGATAAGGATTCCTATTCTAACCGACCATGATCTTGCTTGATCTCCAAATCTGCCTGATTCCTTGCGCGAGACTCCAAACAGATTGGCCGGGCCGCGCGTCGTCTTCTAGTGGGCCAGACCCCCTGGTCCGGGCCGGCCCAAGCCTAGCCATAAGGGTATAGGGGTTAATACCCCCACAGCTAGTCCCCGAGCACCATGTATTATGCTGCGACACGCCGTTAGATCTCCTTCGGCTAATGCGATCCGTCTTCATGTCATCTCCAACTGGTTGATACACTGACCAAGCGAATGTGCCAGTATTCTGGTCAGAACAGAGAGCAGTAGACCACGATTATAGCCGAAGATTCCGGTTGTCCGAAGAATGCACGGTGCTCTAAAGAAAAAAGAAAAAGATTTCTTTCCTGATCAAGTGTGCCCACTTGTATTTCTGAAAAGAAATGTAAGTGACCCTTGTACAATAGTAGTGATGGCCAACAGTCAGAGCATAGGGGTCGATAAAATGAACACATTCACCGCAAGGTGAAGTGTGCCCACTTAGTCCCCGAGCCTGGTAGTAGGTGACGTAGGCACGTGGTGCTAGGGTCTAAAAAGAATTCCCACTGAAGTTGAGAATCCAATCGTCGTACAAGCAATACGAGATGCACCGGCAGGTGCATCATACCGATGTAGTCCCTGAGCTTGCTGGAAGGCGAGGTATCAGCCTTGTAGCAAGGTCTAAATAAATGCCTCTCAACTGTATGCGAGTACAAATCACATGTAGCCGAGAAGAGCGGTCTTGAGCAATGTTCGGAGAGTGGTCGGAGCAGTCCCCGAGCATTAGAGTGGTCGGAACAGTCCCCGAGCACGATGGTGGTCTGGACAGTCCCCGAGCACAAGGATAGTCGCAACAGTCCCCGAGCACGAGAAGTGTGGCGAAAAACCATATGCCTCTTGTACTATTATTTTTTGTATTTATTTATTTACTTGCTCTGTCAAGTCCAATCTGACACGTCTGGTCAAAAAAGTAGACCGGTATAGCACGTCATACTGTCTTTTTGTCTTTTCAAGCAAACAGTTGCGTGGCACCTGTAAGTAGGTGCGTCAGTGTGGGCCCTCTCACACTCGCAACGAAGAGGCGCATATATTGACATAGATCTCGAGGCTGTGAAAACAACCGTCTGCGGCGCGTGCGCACGTTGCCCAAGAATCTCGGGCAGACGAAATGGCATAACTCTTGGGTTAAATACAGTGTAGGATAGGTAAGTTACTTTTTACTGAACCCCATTGCCATTCGCAGCCGCAGCCATCTTCTTCCTCTCGCCAACCCTAATACCTCCGAAATCACCACCAATCAATCCTCCGCGATTTCCTCGTTCATCAGCAAGGCCAGATTCATGGCAAAAAGTGACGCACAGAAGAAAGCAGGAGTCATGGCAAAGGAGTGATGGAAATCGAGAAGCAACGAGCAGACCATTGAAGACCTCGTCACCATGAGGGTACTCCACAACAAGGAGCTCGTAGGATGACGTGCGCCGGAGGGCGAGGGGTACCCCGATCCACAACCAGGTGAGATCGTGGTGTTCGAAGACTTCTTCAAGAGGGGATTTGGGGTTCTGGTACATCATTTTCTTCAGGGGCTCTGTCTTTACTACGAGATTGGGATTTGCAATCTGCATCCTAACTCGATCCTCCTTGTCGCCACTTTCATACATCTTTGTGAAGCATATGGCGGCTTTCAGCCCCATTTCGATTTTTTCCGCCATCTTTTCTGTCTGTGGAAGAAAGGAAGCGGCGGTTCGAAGATAGCCGGGGGTGTGTACCTCAACCTCCGTGACGGCATGAAAGCCCAGTGCCTGCACTGCCCATGGAACACTTCGCTAGACGACTGGTACAAGAAATGGTTCTACATCCGCGAGGAGCCGAACACGATTACACTGTGCGACATGGGGTACATTCCGGAGAAGAGGACCAGCTGGTCAGAGAAGCTCGAGCACCTAGAACAAATTCCAGAAATATTTGGAATGACCCCGTGGAAAAAACTGGATGGTTCGAGCGTGGTCGGGAACTTCATCAGCCGATGGATCTAGCCCTGCCAGAGGAGAGTACATCCTAGCTATGAATATCAAGGTAGCGCGGACCCGACGAGGACGAGGCAGGAGGCGCTTGACAAAATCGAAGTCAAAGCCAGAATTAGAGAGCTATTTAACTTAGCTGATCCAAATTATGCCAGATTGAACAACATCGAGCACGCTTTCAAGCTTGCCCGACCTCCGCCAAAGGTAACTGTCTTGCCCTGTACCTGTAGTTTTATATTGTGATAGGATAAGTGGAAACTTACTGTGTTCACCCATTTTTGTTACACAGGTTAATGATCGGGATAGAGCGACAGTGTTTGTGTCGCCACCCCCGGGAGTGGAGTGGCCGCAAGGAGCTAGTCCCACCACCTAGACCAGCATCGAGGACGTCGACTGGGTGGTGCTCGGAGCTGGAGAGGAGGCAGCGGCCCTAGCCGCTGGTAAGCGGCCGGCTGCCCCCAAACAACCGAAGAAGAGATCAGCAACCACCCTGCTCATCGGGGGGCGCTAAGTATCAATGAGCTCGAGGGGGGGCCGAAGGAGAAACCGTCCAGCAAGCGTCGACAGGCGATTTTTGCCTGGTTGGACGATGACGCAGAGGAGGGAGAAGATGCAGACACCTTTGGACTTGTCCCTCGAAAGAGAAGGAAACAACTGGAGTCGATGGAGCAAGGTGTCTCCTCCGCGCCTATGGGACCCACGTTGCCGACGGCGGTGGAGGATGCAGCCGTGTCGACCTCGGGAGTACTTGGGCAAGGAACGCGACCGGCGATGGGAGCGACAACTCGACCGAGCACACCATCGGCCACTGCAGCACAGAGGACAAGCGGCAGAGGGGTCGAGCACCAAGACCCAGCGACAGTGCTGGATGTAGAGGGAGACCAGGAGTCACCCGCACAGCACGTGGAGCAAGCATGGCCGAAGAGACGCACCTTCGCCACATCATTCCGTGCTTCCAACATGTAAGTATTTGTAACCTTGATGTTAGCTAGAAATTTGCATTGATTATGATTGCCTTCTGAACTTATCTTGGATGTACTAGCTCGGCGTCCACCGAAAGTCCAGACCAGCTAGCCGGAAGCAGCATGGCACCACCAATAAGTGCAGAGCAGACTGCCCAGTGGCCGACCATCGAGGAACCCGTAACAGAAGATCCGTTGGGGCCTCAGCAAACAAACAGTCAAACAACAGTCCCCGAGCAGGGGGTTGAGGGAAGAGCCGAGCCGAGCACGAGTGCTTCGAGCGCTAACCCTGCTGAGGGCAACACCTCAGCGTCAAGGGTAATGGAACAGACCGAGGAGCAGCGGCTGGAGGTGAGAGCACAGACCATGTTTGTCGATGCTGCAGCCCGTGGGAAGGCCATAGTGATCGCAGAGGCTGCTAACACCGGGCCAGCACCGAGACCCGAAGAAGAGCCCGAAGAGGACGAAGTGGAGGAGGTCCTAGGCCATCCGTAGGACAAGCGACAACATGTGTATGTGTCGCGTTGGCGTAACGACCAATGGGTTATCCATGAGGAAATCCTAGAGGTCAAAGAGACCAAGAAAGTTGAACGGGCAGCGAAACGGCTTGTGATGGAAGTGCAGGTAAGCTTCACTTCACCCCCTGATCTCGCTGTCTAGTCGTAGTTGTCTTACTTAGCAATCTGCACACAGGACTTAATGAAGACCGCAAGGTACCGCAAGAAATGCTTCGACCAGATCGAGGGGATCGCTGCCAGCAACAAGGAGCTGACGGCGGAGGTGGAATGCTTGCGCCAGTGACTTGATGCCGCCAACCATGAAAAGACGGTGCAAGAATCCCAGAACCAGAACCTGGCCATCCAGCTCAGTAATAAAGAGCGGGAAAGAACAAGTAGCCACTTTATCACAACGACTACTGACAAGTGCTGTTGCGTTGTTGGTAGTAACAACTGTAGTGCAGGCTTAGAAGCCGAAGTGATCCATCTTCGAGAGGAGAAAAGTCGTGCGGCCGTGGAGTGTGATCACCTGAAAGAGGACAACAGAAAACTGGCGCAAGACCAGTCGTAGCTCTGGGACCACACGACCAAGATGACAGAGGAGCTGAAAGGTAAGTTGTCCAAACCCCTTTGCTCATTTTTGTTGCCTGCCGTAGTTTGGCGTGGTCTGAAGTTTTAATAGCGTGTGTGGTTTGCAGTTATAAAAGTCAATGCAAAGAAACATCTGGAGGCCATGATAAAAGACCATGATGGCTGGAAGGCGCAATGCCAAGAGATCATCAAGGACCGTGACACCTGGAAAAGCCGATGCCAGGAGTTGGCAACGGGCATTTTGCCGGTCCTTAACCTCATCGATCCGGCGCTAACAGAGGACGTGCCAAGGACGCCGCAGCTGGGATTGATCGAGAGATGCCAAAAGGCATGGGGATGGTTCCAGGAGTTCGTGAAGGAGGCGGGTGAGTACACAGGCGCACATGTGCTAAGCGTGGTACGTGCTCACTACCCCTTGATCGATCTCAAGCGCCTGGAGGCTAGATACCCAAAGGAGGTAGATCCAGACAAGGTTGAGGAGCTACGGATGACCCAGCTGGACTTGTCGGCGAAAATAATTGGCGACATTAACCTATGTGGAGGCACGACACCACCTGTATAGGGAACACCATCAACAAGTCAGCTGGAAGCGCCGTCATTTTTAAGCCAACCGGCGAAGCCTGCGGTCTCGACCAGCCAGGCATCGGTGGGGCCATCTTCTTCAGCTCGATCAGTACCAGAGTCCCTGAGACCCTTGCACGATGTCAGGCCCAGCGAGCAGCAGGTGCCGCGTGCCCCGACCAGCCAATAGTATAGGCTATAGCTGTAGAAAAAGATGTAGTTGTGTTATTGTAAACTTGGACCTTTTCAGGCAAGCTTGTAATAACGTAACTATATATCTGCATAAGCTTGTTTGTTTTGCGGAAAACGTATTTAAGCTCGGATATCATGTTGGTGTAACTGAGTTAGAACGTGTTAGCGTTCTGTTCAGTTGTACCAATTTAGTCGACACTTCATCCTGAAAGGTTTATATGGCCCTGGTTTGTCTTGTGGTCGGAGTGTGAGATGCGTAGCTTGTGCACACGTAGAAACACACAAGTCAAACCAGAGAGCACCTACCGATCACTCGTAGCATAGAGAGCGGATCCCATGCACGTGTTGGGAGGAACCGAAGACAGGGCCTGCTCTGAAAACTCGAGAAGGAATGGTGGTTGGTTTTAACTGGTTGAGTTAGAATAACAGTAGACTTCGAAGTGACACATTAGAGTGGTCGGAGAAATCATAATAGCTTTATTGAATTAAACCAAAAGTACAAGAGGGGTACATATCTCAGTAGTTAAGCATAGAAACATCTAAGCTTGTCGATGTGCCATGAATTGGGTACGTCTATACCGTCCAGGTGAGCTAACATGTAAGATGTTGGTCGCATAACCTCCTTGATCATGAAGGGCCCTTCCCATGGGGTTGCGAGTTTGTGAACGCCAGCCTGACTCGTCTTCCACTTCAGGACCATGTCCCCAACCATGAAGAACCGCTCCTTAACGTTCTTGTTGTAGTACCTGTGCAAAACAGCAAGGTATTTGGCTGTACGTACGCAAGAATTGAGCCGCTTCTCTTTTGCACTATTCACTTCTAGCTCCCGTACTTCATTGGCCTTGTCTTCGTTGAAGTTCTCTACCCGTGCTGATCTGAAGGCTATATCTGCTGGGAGCACTACCTCAGCGCCATAAACCATAAAGTATGGTGATACGCCAGTATTGCGACTGGGCTGGGTTCTGAGGCCCCAGACCACGGCTGGTAACTCTTTGAGCCATCTTCCGGGAGCTTTGTCATTTTCTCTGTACATCCTCTTCTTAAGTGCGTCCAAGATCATACCATTTGCCCGCTCGACCTATCCATTGGCTCTAGGATGCGCCACCGAGACATATTTTACTACTATGCTCCTTTCATCGCAGAAGTCCCAAAAAACGTTCCCGGTGAACTGAGTACCCAGATCAGTGATGATGCTGTTGGGTATGCCGAAGCAGTGGATGACCTGGTCGATGAAAGCAATAGCCTTTTCTGAAGATGCCTTGATCAGGGGCATGCACTCTATTCACTTAGAAAATTTGTCGATCAGCACGAAGACGCATGTAAATTTCCCAGGGGCCGGTTTGAAAGGCCCGATCATATCCAGTCCCCAGCATGCGAAGGGCCAAGAGGCTGGTATTGTCTAAATCTCATATGCTGGTATATGGATTCTCTTGGCAAAGAACTGACAACCTTCACAATGGCGGATTAGCTTCTCTACATCGGCTACGGCTGACGGCCAATAGAACCCTGCTCAGAAAGCCTTGCCAACCAGCGTTCTCAAGGCCGCGTGGTTTGTAACAACCCGGGTTTTTGGAGAAGCCAAAAATACAAACTTTTTAAAATTTTTCCTGCAATGTGTGAAGCATGTAGATGCTAGGTCAAACTAAGAACAATTTATAAATAAATTGTTGCATACGTATAGAATTACTTGTAGGAGTTTGCCGGAGTTCTTTTGTTGGTTTGGTGTTTTGTGTTGGAGAGCACAAGTCCGTAGCAAATCCTTTTGACCCCTTCTAGAATATCTTATGAACCCCTTTTCATCTCTCCCAATTCACCTTCTTGCTTTTGAACCTCATTCAAATCCCTTGATCTAATTCATAAAGTCAATCGACCTTCCTTGTAAATCAATGCCCATCGATGCCAACCCTTGACATGGACCCCACTAACCCATAGATAACCCCTAGAGGACCCCACTAGGAGCTGTATATGTTGGCAACACATGTATACCAATTTAGGAGCTTTTGGAAGTAAATATAATGAAGGAATAAATAGGTAAGGAATTAGAAAAGGGAAAAGGAAAATAAGAAAGCGCAACCGGCCCAACCAGCTCAGCAGTTCGGCCTGCTCGCGCCTAACCGGCCCAGCCCGCTCGCGCCCACCTCGCCCTGGCTTGGCCCGCTCGCGCGCACAGCCAGCCCAGCCTGGCCCAAGCAGCAGAGTCGGCCCCGCTCGCCCTCGGCCTCGGCCCAGCCTGCCCGCCAGTGCCTTGGCCCAACCGGCGCAGCAGCCCATGGCCTGCTTGGCCCAGCCTGGCCAGCAGCCGAAACCGACGTCCCTTGCCAACCCTAGGTGGGAGCAGCCGCTCCCAGCCACCGCCGCCAGACCGCTTGCGTGCGCGCAACGAAGCCCTGCGCCCTCAGCTCACTCCGCACCCCCGCTCGATGCGCGCCGCGTGGGCAGGAAGCGCGGACCCCGAGGATCGCCGCCGTCCGTGACCCCTGGTTGCCCTAGCCCGCGCCCATAAGTAGCCAAGCCGCCGCCATCTTCTTCTTCCTCCCAGTGCGCCGCCCCTCTTCTTCCTCCTCCAAGCCGCCGCAGACGCTCCCTCCCATCTCTGCCTCGCCTTCCTCACCTCGCCGTAGCAGATGCGCAGCCATGGCTTGAAGCCGAGCCAGCCTATGCGGCAAGCCACCTCACCACCGACGCCGTGCCATCCTACCCCGACGCCCTGCCTTCGCCTCGCCACGGCACGGAGCCGCGGTCATGACCAGGTATCCAAAGCCGTCTAAGCAACCTCAAGGGGCGCCCTTGTTCTTGGAGCAGAGAGCCGGTGCACAGGATCGACACCGCCACGTTGCGCACGACGCCAACCCTCCGCGTGGCCACGACCACTAGTCACCTGACCGTCTTCCCGGCCGCAACCCCGCACCTTCACCTCGAGCCGATTGACGACCCCGACCGTGACCCCGAGCCTTGCCCGGCGTTGTTCGAGCCAACCGAAGACCGCCATCCGCAACGAGCTCGGGACACCGTAGCGACTCCGCTCGATGCACCACACTGCGCCGAGCCATCCCTGTGGCACCTCGACACGGCAGCGGTATCCTTCTTCTACGAGCCCTACTGAAAGCTTCGGACTTGCCCAAGCTTTCGCCTTTTTGCCATCCTTGCCTGTTCCGGCCTTCGTGCCGGTGTCTTGACCTACCGGAGTGCGTTACCGCACCGATGGACACCTGTGGCCGTTGCGTTGCGAACACACTGTCGTGCTATGCCTTACTGGCCCCTGCCGTGACCACATCCTCAGGCGCACACACACACGAGGCCAAAGGCTTGGCCTTTGATGCCAAGCACGAACGCCCAGACCGCCGCCCGCCACGGCGGCGAGCTTAGCATGTACACGGTGCAGGTGCACCGCACATGGCACACCCCTGGCATCAAGCGCACGAGCCAACCGGCCACCGTTCTGCTTTGTCCAGCCTTCGTACTACAGTGACCCTTGCCCTCCATCCTGACCACACGTCCACACGCACGAGCACGCATCGCGGGCACGCCGCGCCCATGGCCGATGCCACCACCTAGATACCGCACGCACATCGGCGAGAGAGCTGCTGAGTGCCCGGGTATAGCACCGCCACATGCTTGCCGCAGGAGCCATAGAGCCTCAATCTAGAATCACGACGCATGCGGCTGCGCTGCTCACAACAGCCGCCGTCTCGCCAGGCGGCAACCGAAGCCAGCCATGGAGCCATGGCGAGCTCTCTGCCGGCACCCATGTACTGCATCCACACGAACTCGCTGTTTCCATCCCAAAGACGGCACCTTGAGGAAACACGACACACAAGCCCAAAGCTTCGGCCTTCCACCTCCCATTGCCATTCACCAATGGCCACGCTTGGCCTCCAAAACGGCAGGAAAGCCATCACAGTCATGCACGTAGCCTTGGACCACACTTGCGAGGCGATGCCCTCCCTCGCTGCACCGGCACCCTGCACGTCGCA
This sequence comes from Miscanthus floridulus, assembly GCF_019320115.1. NCBI lineage: Eukaryota > Viridiplantae > Streptophyta > Magnoliopsida > Poales > Poaceae > Miscanthus > Miscanthus floridulus. The sequence goes on along the minus strand of NC_089581.1, from coordinate 142,520,799 downwards.
GTGCGGCACGCGGACACGGCTTGTCGTGGGCACGACATCCCGCTGCCTGGCACCTGCGCACACATACCTGCACAGCGATGCCCGCCACCTGCGCACTAGTGCGCACGGCACAACCGTGCTCGCCGCATCACACCTCGCACGGCACAGTGGCGCTGCGTAGCCCACCGTGGCCTTATCTCGTGCACAGGAGCACGAACGGTCCGACGGACACCTGGGCGCGGCGCTCTCCTGCCTACTCGCCTGTTCCACCGACACCGCCCCTAGCAAGCCCAAGCACCAGCTTTCCCTACTGTCCAGCTCCACCAGCTCGCATACACGGGCGTTGACCACGCGAGCCGCGGGCGTGGTGAGCCCCGCGGTCTCGGTGTCGAACACCTGCCCTGCTCTGGTTTGGAGCCAAGCCTAGGCCGAAATCCACGGCCCGCGCGAGAACCCCTTTAGCCCTGTGCTCGTGGGCCGCCTGCAGAGCAAAACAGCCCAACCGGTTCCTGCCCCTTTTCTCTTTGTTGTTTTTCAGAAATCCTTCCCATCTTCAAAATTCATATCAAATTCATCCCAGCTCTGAAAATTATGAAACTAGTTCCATAATTCTTCTTAAATCAAGCCCTACGTCATGGACCCATCCTTGAGTATTTCTGACCCCTCCAAATGGTAAGCCATCACAATGCTTGCGCTGACTCACGTTCGTGCAGCTCACAGACTAACTTTGGATTACCACCGTGCCGAGACCACCGTTGCCGAGACCACCGTGCCGAGACCACCGTTGTCGAGACCACTGTTGCTGAGACCACATGGCCTCGTTGGCCAAGACCACCATGGCCTCGTTTGCCGAGACCACCATGACCCCGTCTACCAGAAGCCGTACCCTCTAGACCATGAACCCTAGTCGTATGTCTTACCGAGACCATGGAAAGCCCCATCTCGCATCTTTCCGTATACGCATATCTACCTTGTTGGGCCCTATTCTTACAACCTATCTGTCCATGACTGTCTTACAGGATCTATCCATCACCCAGCTATGGAATGTGCTACTCCACAGTCATGTCAAGTTGCTACGTCTTTCAGTCATGTTTGGTTCTGATCGCTGGTTGTTGGTGTTGTTGCCTGTGTGCCGAGCCTTCGAGCCGGCTAAGGGATCGTACCTCATTCGGACGTTACGATCACGGGATCCGTCTCGCCATGACCATGATGCCGAGTGTAACTCGACCCCTCGCTTTTTAGTTGACTTCATAGTACCACGAGTGTTAGCTCCAGCCTTCGGCCCTAGAACATGGTCATGATGGATTCGATATCGATATCGATATCGATGCTGATATCACCCGCTCACATCGAGCCTTTCGTGACTTAGCCTATGGGAGATGACCTGGGAGATAACAATCGTGGAACGATGGATGCCAACACATGTTGGTATAGCTTGTGGCCGCAAGTTCACCTCGCCATGACCATGGAGCTATGCCTCTCTTTCGCTTTTAGTTGCTTCTTCGTGCTCAAGCCCTTGTATGCTTGTACCCCGTTTGACCATCATGTTTCTCTGATTCTCGCGGTGACAACCGCACCGCTTCGAATCTGAGAGATATCTCAGTGCCAGTGCACCCAGGTCAGGTACCCTACGAGTGGCTTACGCACTTGGTGTTCTCGAGCGTCGCTCTTTCCGATGCCCCGTCTTTGTCGTAGCGTGTGCATTAGAAGAAGTGGACCATGCTCTTGGATGTTCTTGCTCTTGTTGCCATGATAGCCCGCTCTGTTCGATCCCGTCTTGCCCGTAACGATTGGATCAAAGACCAGACTATACCCTTTTGTTAGCGAAGCTATGGTCTATGTCGTACCTCGGACCCATGCGTGTTGACCCGATCGACCGTCTAAAACCATCTTTCCTGAAGATGTGTCTGAGAACATGACATGGATGTGCCTAGCTAACCCCCGCATCTTTTGCCGTGTTGAGCGACTCACTTCTCGGCTCCCGACGTTATTATGTCGTGAGGATCGAGAGAACCCGTTGCTGTCCAATCTCTTTGCGCTACCGCTTTCTACCGTAGCGGGCGAGCCGAAGTACATTGGAGCCAAGTCACAATAGTGTTATCGTTCTTGTTTGCTACTCGTGTCAAAATTGTGACTTGCGGGATAAGGCTATAAGAGCCGAACCCCGTCGTTCTTCTTTCTTGGGGCCCGACTTCCAATCCCCGTCAAGTCAATGACACTAGATCGAAAGATCGTGAGCCGTGGTGTTTGCTCTGGATAAGCTCTGGCTTAAACCGTTTATCGTAAAGCCATACCAGCTTGGCCATGACTTAAGCTTGTGCTTAGCAAACCACCACTTGTGATTCTTTGGCCTGGGGAAATCGGACAACCGCCGAGAGGGCTAAGCTGTGTATCTCTTATTGCCTCGCTGGTGTTATTGGATTTTCCTATGTCTTGTTGTCTTTTCGAGTGTTGAGTGTTCTCTTGCCTTGCGTGTCGCTTCGTGGAGTAGCTGACGATCGGACCAAGAGAACAAGGACGACGACAAGGATTGCGAAATGGAGTCAGCTCCGGAGGAGGTGACCCCGCAGATTGAACACCAACGGATGGAGAAATGTACCACTACTACATCTACATCGTAGGTGTCATGGCAGCACCCTCTTTTAGAGAATCCTATTAGACATTGCATAATATCTAGAACTGCTAGCGCTTTATAATTATTCCTTTGCTAGTACTTTGATGCATGCTACTACCTGAAGCCATTATTACCCTGATGCAACCCACTCTACCACGTCACCCTGCTTTGCGCATTCGTTCGCTTATATATGCTTACTTGCCTGCTTGCTTGCATATTACACCACTATACTTATTATTAACTCCACTTCGCATTATATCAAGGATGTGATGCTGGTGGTGAACCCCCCTGGGAATGGTTTAGCTATGGGTGCTGGACTTGGTGGTGTGTGAGCGTGCTGCGTGTGTCTTGGGTGCGTGGAGAGTGAGGGTTGTGTCGACCGAGCTAGAATAACGATGAGCCTAGGGCGAGTCTCGCTATACGGTGCTACCTGGGCACTTGGATGTGGAATACCTATGGCGGGTAAATGGTAATTGGAGGTGGCCTTGGGTGTGAACCTGTGATGGGAGGAGCCTAGGGTGGAGGTGCTGTGGTGGCACGATAAATGGGAACCCTAATGAAGACATTCTGGCTTGGTCATCCCTAAGGACTTACTAGTACTCAGATTCACCGGGAATCCTTTACATCCCACTCGCCCTATATGGTGCAGGACGGTCGGACTACTTGGTAGAGCGGTGCCACTACTGCTAGGCGAACGCGTGCAAGGAGGTACGGGGTGCGCGGTTTCCCCCACACCCTTCCGAGACTTTAGGAGGCCTTGTGGACCCGGCTCCTGACATCCGGAGGGCCCCGGCTCTGTCTACGACTCACAGTATCAGCCATCCCAGACTCGACTTGGGATGTTCTAGGGCTGAGAGGTAGGGTGGCATCGTTCTAGGCTAGCAAGCGACCGGAATTCTGCCTAGGAGATACATGGCTCCGAGGATGGCTAATCTTGTGGGTATGTAAAACCTCTGCAGAGTGTTTGGTTGATCGATCCATACATATGCCGACTTGTCGGCTATGGACCTTTCCTGGGTTTCGCTTAAACTAGATAGGAGATGAGTCCTTCTTTCCTCCCTCCAGGGTTGGGGTATTTTCCGGTCGTGAGCCTTGGGGGTTGCGGGCCGTTGAGACAAGGCTAAGAGGGAGTTGGCCTGTCGACCTGAGTGTGTGAGATGAGATAAGGTGTGGTGGTGTGGAGATGGTTTGGGATGGATGGCTGGCGGATGGATATGGATGGTGTGGTGGTGAATGTGTTAAAAATTGGATATTATTATTATATTACAAATGTTATTTACTTCTCATGCGCTAAGGATGCAAACCACAGCCAAATATTAGGATCGCTAGATCCCTTGTTTATCTTTTCCACTAAAGCTCATCGGTGCTGACCATGGCCTACACACATCTGGTGGTGTGCAGATTTCTTGCTTCTCAGAGATGCTAACTTTAGAAGGATTAGAAGGTCTCGTGCCTACGCTCAAGTTTGGTTCGGAGATGGAATCTACCCTGCACTACGCCAACTCTGATAATGACCCGTGAAGGAGGAGCCTTCACTCGATAGTCTTCTGCTAAATTAACTCTGTAATAGTTGTGTTCCCCAGTGATGTAATATCTTGTATTCTTGTAATCTTACGATGTATGACTGTGATATCGGCTGATATATGATAATATGATGGAATCAACTATTGGTTTCATCGTATTATAATTTATTCTATGGATTTTCCCTTCGCGGAAAAATTGAGGATGTTTCATGGTTGCCATAGGAGCCAGAGTGGATTTGGTCCAGGAGATGTTCACCATCCTCCTAGGTGATACACTTCATCAAGATTTCCTCCTTCGCGTTCTTGCGCCACAATTTGCCATCGACGAGCAGATACTGCTTACTGCGATGCATCAGGCGTTCGTTTTCTGTCCGATCGGTGTAACCGCTACCATCTGTCAGGTACTTGATGAAAGGTACTCTCCAGTCAGGCTCCTTAGTGGTCAGAGGTGGTTCGGTGGTGTTTGACGCCGGAACCGTAGCCACCAATAGCTGGTCTGGAGGCTTGTCGACCGCAGGATCTTCTTCTTCGATGGAAGGCGTGAGCAGGTCTTGAACAAATACGCCATGTGGGACTTTGGCTCGGGATGATCCTAACTTTGACAGCGCATCTGCTGCTTGATTTTTGTCCCGGACCACATGTGTGTACTCGATGCCATAGAACTTGCCTTCCAGCTTTCTGATCGATTTGCAGTATGCATCCATCTTTTCGCTGGTCGTATCCCAGTCTTTGTTGAGTTGGTTGATGACTAGAGCCGAGTCTCCGTACACATAGAGACGTTTGACACCGAGCTCGACCGCAATGCGCAGACCATGTAGGCATGCTTCGTACTCAGCGGCGTTATTAGACGTCGAGAAATAAATCCTGAGGACGTATCGGAGCTGCTCCTTGGATGGTGACACGAAAAGGACTCCTGCTCCTACGCCATCGATGTTGAGAGAGCCATCGAAGTACATCTTCCAATACTCGTCGGGCCCCAGAGAGGCAGGTGTGCTTAAGTCTGTCCACTCGACGATGAAATCGATAAGTGCCTGAGACTTGATTGTAGTACGGCTTGCAAATTCCAAGGAGAAAGGGCATAGCTCCATTGCCCATTTGATGATGCGCCCGTTCGCATCCTTGTTGTGAATGATGTCTCCCAGAGGGTACTCGGTCATGACCACCACACGATATCCGTCAAAGTAATGTTTCAACTTTCGGGATGTTATCAGTATGGCGTAGATTAGTTTCTGAATCTATGGGTACCTAGTCTTGGATTCATTGAGTACCTCACTGATGAAATAGATTGGTCGTTGTACCTTGTAGACGTGGCCGGGCTTGTCGCGCTCGACCACCATGGCAGTGGAGACCACTCGATTAGTTGCCGCAATGTAAAGCAGGAGGCTTTCGTCTTCTCTGGGAGCAGTGAGGACCGGAGGTGATGTAAGGAATTGTTTCAGCTGTGTGAAGGCAGTGTCTGCTTCCTCCGACCACTCAAACTTCTCGGATGCTTTGAGCAGCTTGAAAAATGGTAGTCCTTTTTCGCCTAATCTTGATATGAAACGACTTAGGGCAGCCATGCATCCGGTAAGCTTCTGAACATCCTTCACCTTTTTGGGTGGCTTCATATCCAAGACAGCTTTTACCTTCTCTAGGTTAGGGTGTATGCCGTCGTGACTGACGACGTTGCCGAGCAATATACCAGATGGAACACCAAAGATACACTTCTTTGGGTTTAATTTCGTTTGGAATGTGTTAAGAGCTGCAAAGGTACGTTCGAAGTTGTCAACAAGGGTGTATGCTTCCTTGGTTTTAACAACTACATCGTCAACATAAGCCTCGACGAGGTCGTCTTTTATCTCGTCTTTGAGGCAGGCCTGTATGGCGCGTTGGTAGGTAGCCCCGGCGTTCTTGAGCCCGAACGACATGGTCGTGTAGCAGTAAGCGCCAAAGGGCGTGATGAAGGATGTCTTGATCTGGTCATCCTTTTTGAGAGCGATCTGGTGATAACCAGAGTAGCAATCGAGAAAGGAAAGCAACTCACAACCGGCAGTTGAATCTACGACCTTGTCTATGCGAGGTAAGCCGAAGGGGTCTTTAGGGTAGTGTTTGTTGAGATCAGTGTAATCAACGCATATTCTCCATTCATTATTCTTTTTGCGTACAAGAACCGGGTTGGCTAACCACTCCGGATGATACACTTCTTTGATAAATCCGGCTGCCAAAAGCCATGTAACTTCTACCCTAATAGCCTCCTTTTTGTCACGAGCGAACCGTCGTAGCTTCTACTTGATAGGTTTGGCCTTGCCGTCGACATTTAAGGAGTGCTCGATCAAGTTCCGAGGTACTCCGGGCATGTCAGCGGGTTTCCATGCGAACACACTCACGTTGCACCTCAAGAACCTAACGAGCATGTCTTCCTATTTAGGATCTAGGTTGGCCCCGATAAGGGCCATTTTGCTGGGATCACCGTCGACCAGCTGGATCGCTTTGTGCTCTTTGGACTTGATGTTCTTGCATGGGGCCTCGAGCTCTGGGATCTCCAGGTGGTCGGCTATGGTCTTCTTGGCATCGAGCGTGGTCTTAGCCATGCGAATAGAGAGGTCGTGAGCCTCTGCTGTTTTGAAGCTGTCGTCCTCATAGGTATAAGCTGCGTATACGTTGCCCCTGAGAGTTCGAACCCCTTTCTAAGTAGGCATCTTGAGCACCAAATACCTGTAGTGAGGTATGGCCATGAATTTGGTGAGCGATGGTCAACCAAGGATAGCATGGTAGGTGCCGTCGAAGTCAGCGACCACGAAGTTGACGTAGTCGGTGCGGAAGTGGTCCGAGGTACCAAATTACACAGGTAGCATGATCTGCCCGAGAGGTGTAGAGCTCTGTCCAGGGAGAACACCCCAGAACTGTGCCTCGTATGGTTTGAGATCAGCCTAGGTTATCTTCAGGGCTGGCAAACTATTCTTGAACAGTATATCGATGGAACTGCCGCCGTCAATCAGCACTCTGTCGAACTGAACCTTGTTGATACAAGGATCGAGAACCAGAGGAAAATGTCCTGGCTCAGGTATTGCAGCCCATTGGTCCTTTTTGCTAAAGCAGATCTCGCGGTGAGACCAAGGAGGGAGCCGCGGATCGACGATGAGGTTGTCGGCGTTGGCCACGTTCAAGCAAGCGCGGGCGAGCAGCTTGCGTTCTCGTTTGGTCTCGATGGACACTTTGCCTCCAATGATGGTGTGGACGCGATCGGTTGGCTTGATGTACTTGTGACGAGGATCAGCGCCTTCATCGTCGTTGTCCTCGTTACGATGCTCCCCTGCGTCATTAGGCCTGTCGGATGTATCCGGAGCCTGTTGGTGCGTGTAGATAGATTTGAGAACACGGCAATTCTCCATGGTATGGTTTGACTTGGGATGGAGCTAGCAGGGTCCTTTCAATGCTTTGGCGTAGTCTTCTTCGTAGTTGCGATGTCCGCCACCTTTTTTAACGGTGTTGACCTCGCCGTCGTCTTCCCGAGCACGCTTGCCCCTATAATCGTCACGGCGATTACGCCGCTGATTACGCTGGTCGCGGTGGTCGCGGGAATCGTTACGCTGGTTGCGGCGATCAAAATTGTCGTTCCGACCACGGTTGCCGCGATAGTCATCGCGGTGTGGGGGGTGGTCGGAGCGTGGAACCCTTGCTGCTTCTTCGATGATTATCTTTTTAGCATCATCGGCATCTGCATATTTTTTAGCAGTGGCCAGGAGCGCTGTGACTGATTCAGGTCTCTTGCAGAGGAGCTTGTCCCTTAGGGCATCATGGAAGCGAAGACCAATGATGAAAGCCTCGATTGCCTCGTTGTCGGAGATTGATGGGACCTTGATGCGCATCTCCGAGAAGTGTCGGACGTACTCGCGCAGTGGCTCATCTTTGCGATCTCGAATCTGCTGCAGATCATATTTGTTGCCGGGTTGCTCGCAAGTAGCAATGAAGTTGTCGATGAATGCTTGCTTGAGCTCTTGCCAAGAATCAAAGTAGTTCACCGGCAAGCTGACCAGCCATTGGTGGCCTGCATGGCCGACGGCGACTGAGAAGTAATTAGACATGATGTGCTCGCCAGCCATGGCTGATCTGCATGCGGTTTTGTAGAGCATGACCCATAATTCGGGGTTCTCCTTGCCGTTGTACTTCTGAAGTTTTTCGAGCTTGAAGTTCTTAGGCCATATGACTTGGCGAAGGTGTGGAGTAAACTGCTTCAAACCTGGAGGGCCGTGGGTAGTATCATATTCCATACGGCGATAGCTTTCGTGGGATGCACGATCGTTGGCTCTTTGGTTAATGCGATCGCGCAGATCACGTTCTCCAAGGTAATGGCGGAGATCGTTATTGCCATCACGGCGATCCCAGTTGCCACCCTGGTTAACCCTGCGACCGCGGTTATCACGGCGATTGTCGCGGTTGTCTCGACAGTTGTCGTCCCAGTAGTCACTGCGGTTGTTGTCCCGACCACCATCATGGCCACCGTTTCCTCCTTGATGGTTGTCTGATGGGTCGTTGTTGCGCGAGCCACGTTGGTTGGGTGGCTATGAGCGACTTGAGTACTGGCGGCTGTGGCTTGATTCGACTGAGACGGATGGAGCCCGGGCTTGATTTACAATCTCTACAGTCTGGGCCATAGCAGCTGTCAGATAAGCTTGTATATCATCACGAACTGCCTGGGTTTCTGGGGTATTGGGCAGTCGTTGCATTGTCGCCATAGCAACGGCCACATTGGCGCTTGGAGTCCTAAAGACCTGCTTGTCCGCCACCCTATCAAAGGCATTGTTAAGGTCACGTGGCTGGACCCTTATGCATTGTGCCTCCTCTTCTGCCTCGGCTTCGATTTGTCGGCGATTAAACCGATCAATATTGCGTGCTTCGCGTGCTAGCCTTTCTTGTTCTGTTTCGCCAACTGCCGGTGGTTTGTCATTACTGACAACATTGATCAAGTCTCCTCGCCTTGGTGGGAAGGATGGGAATCGTGGGAACCCCGGGGCATGGTCTGGGATATCCAGATCGTATTCAACGCCTTCATTATCATGATGCTGGAGCTCGGTGTGGACGGAGCCATTAGATGCGATGCCAGATGAGGAGCTTGAGCCACCCTCTTGAACTATGTGGACCGATCCTTCTTGATAATCCTCAATCTAGACCATGTTGATGAAGTTGCGCAGGCCGCAGGGCTAGGCCTGGTAGTTCTCCATCGAGGCTTCGTACTCGGAGAGCCAGAGACCCGTCGCGGGGGCTGGCCGGCGACGAACGGAGCGCCCTTCAGGAGTAGATGTGACCATGAGATCCGTACCGAGTCGTGCAGGATGACTGGCCCGAGCTGGTCGGGTAGATCTGTTGTGGGTAGTGGTTACCTGCTCATTAGGTTGACTTTGAATCGAACTTACCAGCGCTAGGGTTTCAGCAAGTTTGGTGCCGACCCGATCGATGGAGTCGAGCAGGTCGGTGTTGTCGATCTGTCTCCCTTTGTAGCGAGGAAGCGGACGACGGGTTATCGGCGTGGCTGAAGACGATGCTGGCGTGGCCGGAGCCGGATCCACCATGGTCGGAGCCGTAGCCGATGCAGGTGAAGCAGTGGTCGACGCAGATTGAATCCGCGCCTCCTCTGAGGTCATGGCGATGAAGTCGTCGGAGCCAGTGGTCCAGGTGATCTGGCCGATGGTGAACGTGAGGCCGTTCGACGTAGCCATGGAACCGGGGATGATGACCATCTTGTTCGCCTAGATTGCTGTACGCACACCCCCTACCTGGCGCGCCACTGTCGACGAAGTATGGTCGGCAGTCTACCTAGGGGTATGCCCAAGGTAGTAGATTATCGGTAGACAGATGCGCAAGCTACAAACAAGATGGTGACGCAAGACAGACACGAGGTTTTATCCAGGTTTGGCCGCCGTGAAGGCGTAATACCTACGTCATGCGTCTTATTGTATTGCTGTATGTCAATGAGAGATGTTTTTTAGAGGGGTCCCCCTACCCGTCTTATATAGTCTAGGGGGTAGGGTTACAGATCTGGAAACTAATCCTAACCAGTTACAATTGTCATAGGTGGCCGGATAAGGATTCCTATTCTAACCGACCAGGATCTTGCTTGATCTCCAAATCTGCCTTGATTCCTTGCGCGAGACTCCGAACAGATTGGCCGGGCCGCGCGTCGTCTTCTAGTGGGCTAGACCCCCTGGTCCGGGCCGGCCCAAGCCTAGCCGTAAGGGTATAGGGGTTAATACCCCCACAGTCAGGGAAGCTCGCCCATGCGCCGATGGTGACTAGCTAGCCAGAGAGGGGCGCGGGGCTAGGGCACGCGCCGAGGAGCAGGCCATGTGCCGGGGAACCGCGCCATGGAACAGGGCCGCCCGCAGGCATCCCGGAGCCGGGGAGGGCATCGTCGCGGGGTGGAGGATGGACGGCGGCGGCGGTAGACCTCCAGATCCGGCCGGGGCGGGGCGGAGGAGGGCCGACGGTGGCCGGGATCAGGAGCTCGCCCACATGCCGGTCAGGGGAGCTCACCCACCTGGCCGTGCTCGAGCAGAGCTCTGGCAGCCGCACGAGGAAGACGGTGGCAAGCCGCAGCAGAGAGCCGCATGAGCCACGACCACCGCCACCCCGCGCCCTGTATCTCGTGACTGAACCACGCCACGAGCAGTGGCACGGCCGCCCCGGCCGCGAATGATAGCGCGGAGGCCGCCGCCGCCTAGCTCGAGCTCGAGAGGAGGCCCGCGGCTGCGGCCTGGTCCGAGGTGCTCCATCGTCCCCGTCTCCGTCACCCACCGCCGACTCCTCGTCCTCCTCCTCGGTCGCGCGCTTGTCGCTGGGGGCTGACTTGCACGTGGATCCGGTCGCGCCGCTGACTGAACCAGCCATGGACATGGGTCAGGACAGCGCCGCCGCTGAGGGCCGCCGCGGATGAGGCCGCGGCTATTTCTGCGGTGGCGGCCCTACTCGATTCCGCCAGCGCTAGCGATGGAGATCACCGCGGGCGGGCGGGCGGGCGAGGCCGCGCTGGCGCAGGAGCCAGCGACGTCGCGGGACACGGTGGCGGACGTGGCTACGTGCGGCGGGGTGGTGGCGCCGTGTGCGACGCGTTCCGGCGCAGGGTGACAACGTCAGGGTGTGGAGTCTAGGGAGAGTTGCCTGGTGTCCTACGGGGCACCATCCCGGGCTCTATCGAGGTCGTTGCGGCGGCGCCTTGCGTCCGCGCCAGGGAACACACTCGACTAGCGCCCGCACCACGCACCTCTTGTCGCCGGCGAACTCCACCACGAAGTCCGTGCCCCATCGAGCCAGCTGCCACCGACGATGAGCGCGGATGGTGGCTGGTCGGCGGCGGGCGTTGATGGTGGCTGGTCGACGGCGGGCGCAGATGGTGGCGGACTCGTCGAGCCCTTGAAGTAGGCGCCCGGCTCAGGAGCAGAACGCTGAGGGCGGGACGAGTTCAACCGGGGTGCAGGAGACCGTGGCTGTGACGAGCTCCGCCAGGCACAGGAGACAGCGGTCGCGGTGAGCTCAGCTGGGGCGCATGAGGCGGCAGCCCGGGCGAGCAGGCATGCTCTGCCGGGGCGCTCGACAAGGCAACCGCGTGTGCACAGGTCGCGGGCGCGGGCGCTGCAGCCCCACGGCCGTGAGCCCGGCCGGCTGGCCGCCTCTCAACCACTGTCGTAGATGCACGAGGTGCTATCGCAGATGAACGAAGCGCACGGTGAAGAAGCGAGGTCAGGGCATTTGGGACTTTTTCCAGCACATATTGACACCGTTAGATAAAAAAGTGGACGAAATGACTTAGGAAACAAAAAAAAAAGTAAAGTGTCATAACGTATAAGTGCGTTCGAACTGTTTAGTGGCACGTAGACCTGGGACATCTTTTATAATATGATAAAAGGCAAAGACGCAGACATAACCGGATGATCCGCCGGCCTCCCCTGACCACGCTAGATCGTACGATGAGTTTGGAATATGCTGAAATATTCCCTGCCGTATGACACATCACTAGGTCTACAGTCGGACCATCATGAAATTGTATCAAAAACATTACCGATGACTTAACCAATGCAGAGGTACTCCGAGCAAAGTTGGCATGTCTAGTCATATAAGTAGGAGCTTTGTTAAAAGTTTGGTATTTTAAACCTCACATTTGAACTATAATAATTCACGAAATTATTTAAAATTTATTGGAGATGGCATAACTAGTATGAGGCTGTGAGCTATTCTGTGCGAGTGGTACCTATGATGAAAGTTTGATAACATGATATTATCGTCATAATTTGCTACATACCATTATGAGTTGCCGTTGTTTGTCATAGTCGTAGGACACTGTAGTGATTAGAACATCTCCGAGCGACTAGAGATTTGGGTGAAAAACTACCGTTCAACAGCTTATCTAAATGATCATCCAAATATAACCATCTTATATTCTAATTTTTTCGCTAGAAAAAATAGAAGATGAGAATGACTCTCTAGAGTAAGCATACGTCGGATATCTATATCCGGATATCCGAACCAAAAGATTAATGAGTGTTACGTCGACTCATCGATGGTTAAGGACGCAACTGTGGCCTCGTCCGACCCCCAGGGGTCGGGCCACGCCTCGTCCGACTCCGAGGACGAGGTTTCCGTCTCGTTCGACCCAAGGCGTGGGCTCCGACTCCGAGGACGAGGTTTCCGCCTCGTTCGACCCCAAGGCGTGGGCTCCGACTCCTCCGACCCCAGGGCGCGGGCTTCGACTCATCCGATCCCCCGGGGAGGGCTCCGTCTCGTCCGACCCCCGAGGGTCGGATTACGTCTCACCTAGCCCCCAGGGCGAGATTTTCGTCTCGCCCGTTCCCTAGGGGTCGAATTTGCTACCGGATAAAAGCAGTGGCCTCAGGATGGGACCCGAACCGTTTCAACCACTACAGCGTGGAGGCGCGCGCCCGGGAGCACGTCTCAGGTGCGTCCTGATGCGACTAGCAGTCGCATCAGGCCATGCTCGGAGACTCACATCGCCCACCACGTCAACAGGCCAGCACTGTGCTGCCAACTCCCTGCCTGACCACCGGCCAACGTCAGTCGACCAGCGTCAGTTGACTGGCACTGTATCGCCAGCCCCTCGTATGGCCTCTGTCAGGGGACCCTTTGACCATTCCGTCCGCTCGGATGGGATGGAAGACAAGAACAGCGTACGACGCCCGCACGTATGCTGCAATAGCCAATAGGACCCCGGTGCAACGCCGCTGCCACCACGATCTACAGGGTCTGTGGGACCCCCGCAAAGAGGAGGACGGCACACCCTGGGAGCCTTATTTCTCTTTCTTTTTTCCTCTTCCCTTCTCTTGGTCTCTAGTATCCGGTTCTCTCCCCTTGGTCTATAAAAGGGAAGGCAGAGCACCGTTCAGAGAGAGAGATCAATCGACCGATAGATCAAGCAATCGAACCACAGAGACTTGGGAGCTCCTCCCTCTCTCGCTAGTTTGTAACCCCCTACTACAAACGCAGTGCTGGTAACACGAGCAACCCAAAACTGGACGTAGGAACATTCGGCCCGATCCAGTATAATCCTTGTGTCCGCTTAGCACAACATCCAGGTCAGATGCGCAGTTTACAAATTTACTAGACGGTTGTTCGAAACACCGACAACTGGTATGCCAGGTAGAGGTACTTTTGTGCATCTCGACATCAACACCAGGCCTCGGATGGCTAGTCACGTATCAGTTGGGTCCTAGGCGCACACGTGCGCTTTGGGGACCTAGACTTCATCATCACGGCGGAGGTAGAGCTGGCGTGGGCGCCCGTCGTTGTTCAACCCCTCCACTCCACCGGCCTCGACGTGATCACCGAGGCGCTCGAGGAGCTGCGGCTGCGTGCGTCGGAGGCCTGCGCCCCCAGGAGCGGCCAGCTCCTCAACTTCGACTACGGGAGGTTGGAGCATCAGCTCGGCATCTTCCTAGGACCCCAACCATCCCGAGAGGGAATGCGCCACCTCATCTTCTCATTCGCCAATGTCATGGCGCAGCTTACCGGGTGAGAGCCGCTCTCCCTAGAATACCTCATCCAGAGCACCCCGACAGTGCTCCTGTTCGGTCTCCGTAACGCCGTAGAGACTATTGGCCACCTTGTGACGCAACGGATGATTCCATCCCCCGTGAACGACAAGTTCATGGGGGTGATCGAACACGTCATGGAATCTTTTCATGACTACCTTGTAGAGGAGCAGCTATCACCCCTCTTGTGAATGCTTCATGATAGGTACCCCTGAGGGACATGTCGAAAGCATCCACGAGGAGGAGGCTATCCCAACGAACGACCTCGATGATGAGGTCGAGGGGGATGCAGGAGCCCCACCCTGCCTACGGGTGGAGCAGTTGAAGGCCCGGCACCTAGAGCTTGAGGAAGCGTGACTCCTGCTCGAGCAATAACGCGTGGAGCTCGATCGCGAGATCGAGCGCCACGGAGACAGGGGGCGCACATGCGCCATGGCCCATGACATGAACCGAAAGATTGTCGAGGATGACACTTCGCCTAGGCAAGCCAGAACATCACTTTCTACGGCAGCCTTGCTCAGGGGGCTTCTGGGGCCTACGACGCCTGAGGATCGTTGGGCCCACCATGAGATTCGCACGCTGCTCGAGCGTGTGGCTGCGCAGCAGGCCGAGAGCTCGCTGTCTCGGCGATGGGAGCTCGATGCTAGCCAGCGCACGCCCTCAGTGTGACCCGACAAGGATGCATCAGTCCACCAGGCACCGCACGGCGGCAGGCCACGCATCATGGTTTTGGTGCTGGAACATCTCGACCGCAACCGTAATGCGCGCGACACCCTCGACGCCCGCCTGTGTACCCATAGCAATGCGGGGAAAGGGGCTAGCTATGGTTACCACCCTCGATAGGGTAGACGCTATGACTACGAGGAGGACCGGAGTCATAGCCCTGAACCAACGAGGCCCCAGGCCTTCGGTTGGCATATCCTCGAGGCAGCGCTCCCGCCCACTGACTAACATCCTGAAAATACTCTAGGGAAACAAACCTCGGCTTGTGGCTCGAGGACTACCGGCTCGCCTACCGGGCCGGCGGTGCGGTCAGTGATGACTTTGTCATCCGCAATCTCCCTCTGTTCTTGGCTGACTCGGCGCGAACATGGCTGGAGCACCTTCCGCCCAACTGCGTTCAGAGTTGGGGGGACCTAAAACAAATCTTCATGGGGAACTTCCAGAGCACTTACGCGTGCCCTAGGAATCCCTAGGACTTAAAGAACTAAATAATAGAAGTCAGGAGAGACTCTTCGTGAGTACATCTGACGCTTCTCCCGGCAGTGCAACGAGCTCCCCAATGTCGTCGATGTCGACATCATCGGAGCCTTCCTATCAGGGACCACCTACGAGCCCCTGGTCCATAAGTTGGGATGTAAGGGCCCATGGACTACCAAGGAACTCCTCGACATCATGACCAGCCACTCTTCCAGAGAGGAGGCGGTTGGAGCAATTTTTGATCGCTCTAGAGGCAAGGCGAAGCGAGATGAGGACGCCAATGAAGGCCCCTCTAACCGTTCGAATAAGAAGAAGAACTGGAAAGGGCGTGGGGGCTTGCTCATGGCTGCCGCCGAGCAAAAAGCCAGTCGAACACCGGCCGAGGGCACCCCCGATCACTTCGACAAGCTGCTCGAGGGGCCATGCCCAAACCACGCCTTCCCCATCAAACACATGTATAAGGACTACTCCCTCACAAAGCGTTTCTTCACCGACAGCTCCAAGAAATGGGAGTAGAAGAAGAAGCCCGAGGTAGAAGCCAATGACGTTGGAGAGAAGGACGATGGCTTTCCGTTGCCAGATGGCTGCCTCATGATCTTTAGGGGGCCAAAGGCATATGGCTCCAAGCGCTGATAGAAGCTCGTGCGCCGAGAGGTCTACGAAGTCGAGCCTACCACGCCTGCTTTCCTCAAATGGTCAGCGTCTCCCATAACCTTCGACCAATTCGACCACCCGGATAGCGTCACAAACCTAGGCAGGCACCCGCTCGTGGTCGACGCTATCATCGGTATGAAGCGGCTCACCAAGATACTGATGGACGGGGGCAGCGGCCTCAACATCATGTACATAGAGACACTTGATGCCATGGGCATCGACCGATCATGCATCCGGTCGAACAGGGCACCTTTCCATGGCATCGTGCCGGGAAAGCAGGCCATACCAATTGGGCAGATCGACTTGCTCGTCACCTTCGAGAATCCATCCGACTATAGGACAGAGACCCTCACCTTTGAGATAGTCAGGTTCCCCTCGGTCTACCACGCCATTTTGGGGCGACCGTGTTACACGAAGTTCATGGCCATCCCCAACTACACCTACCTTAAGCTCAAGATGCTAGGCCCATAAGAGGTCATCAGCGTCGAGACTTCTTTCTAGAGGTCCTACGAGTGCAAGGTCGAGAGCTGTGAGCTCGCTTCGGCAACCCTCGCTTTCGAGGAGCTCACAGCCATCGGGAAGGACATCACTGAAGGAGCGCCCGACGTGAAGAGAGCGGCCGGATCCTTTGAGCCTGCCGAGAACATCAAGGAGGTAATTGTTGACCCCGACAACTCCGCCAACAAGATAGTGCGCATCGGCACCACCCTCCCCCCCCCCCAAGTAGGAAGGCGCGCTCATCGACTTCCTCCGCGCCAATCGAGACATCTTTGTGTGGAAACCCTTGGATATGCCAGGAATTCTGAGGGAAGTCATTGAGCATGCCTTGAAGATTAGGCTGGGTTCTAGGCCGGTCAAACAACGCCTGCACCGCTTCAATGAGGAGAAGCGGAGGCTCATCGGTGAGGAAATCGCTAAGCTCTTGGCGGCCGGTTTCATCAAAGAAGTATACCACCCAGAGTGGTTGTCCAATCTCGTTTTGGTAGAAAAGAAAAGTGAGAAATGGAGAATGTCTGTTGACTACACGAGCATCAATAAGGTGTGCCCAAAGGATTTGTTTCCTTTGCCATGTATAGATCAGGTAGTTGACTCGACCTCAGGGTGTGAAACCCTATGCTTCCTTGATGCATACTCCGGGTACAATCAGATCGCGATGAAAGAGTCTAACCAGCTCACGACCTCTTTCATCACCCCATTTGGATCGTTCTACTATGTTATGATGCCATTCGGACTCAAGAACGTCGAGGCTACGTACCAACATTCCATGACCAAATGCTTTGAAGACCTCATCGGGTGGACCATTGAGGCTTACGTGGATGACATCGTAGTCAAGTCCAAGCAGACCGACCAGCTTGTGGCTGACCTGGAGCAGACCTTCAGGAAGCTCTGGGAGAATGGCATCAAGCTCAACCCCGAGAAATGCGTCTTTGGGGTCCCAAGGGGCATGCTGCTCGGATTCATCGTCTCCGAGCGTGGCATTGAAGCCAACCTGGTAAAAATCTCAGCCATCACAAAGATGGGCCCAGTTTTGAACCTAAAGGGGGTTCAGAAGGTTACCGGGTGTCTCGTAGTGCTTAGTCGCTTCATTTCGCACCTCGGCGAATGGGGGCTCCCCCTTTACCGGCTCCTGAAGAAAATTGACCGATTCGCGTGGACGCCTAAGGCTTAGGAGGCGCTTGACAAGCTCAAAGTGCTCTTGACAAAGGCCCTGATTCTGGTCCCACCGGCTGAGGGAGAGCCGCTCCTACTCTACGTTGCAGCTATGACTTAGGTGGTTAGCGTTGCCTTGGTTGTAGAATGGGTTGAAGAGGGATGCCCTCAAGGTACAGTGCCCCATGTACTTCGTTAGCGAAGTCTTGTCTGACTCCAAGACACGCTACCCCTAGATCTAGAAGCTCCTATACGCCATCTTAATCACCAAGAGGAAGCTACGCCACTACTTTGACTCACACCAGGTGACCGTCGTGTCATCTTTCCCCCTCGGTGAGGTTATCCAGAACCAGGAGGCCTTGGGGAGAATCATGAAATGGGCACTCGAGCTGATGGATTAGGGAGTCATGTACGCCCCACGAATGGCCATCAAGTCTCAGGTACTGGCTGACTTTGTGGCCGAATGGACCGAGATCCAAATACCACCGATGGTCGTCGATCAGGAGTATTAGACAATGTACTTTGATGGATCACTGATGAAGAAGGGTGCCGGGGTCAAGCTAGTTTTCATTTTTCCCCTCGGGGTGTGCATGAGGTATGCAATTTGCATCCATTTCCTGGTTTCAAATAATGTGGCTGAGTATGAGGCGCTCGTCAATGGCTTATGCATTGCTATTGAGTTGGGCATCTGATGGCTTGACGTCCGAGGCGACTTGCAACTGGTCATCGACCAGGTCATGAAGGAGTCAAGCTGCACAACGCCAAGATAGCTGCTCAACGAAGCAACCGACATGTTAGCAAAGATGGCATCGAGCCGAGAGCCGGTCCCCACTGGCATCTTCGCTAGCGACCTACACAAGCCCTTGGTCTGATACAAGGAACCAGAATAGACCAGCAACGAGCCACCAATTCTAGGCTTAGGGGCTGACCGACCTTCAGTTCCATCCAACCCTGAGGTCATGGAACTCATCAAAGACCTAGTGGCAAAGCCCAACCCTCCGACTGACTGGAGAACACCTTATCTCGATCGCCTCCTCCACGAGGTGCTCCCTACCGACAAGATGGAGGCCCGATGGCTCACGCGTTGTGCTAAGTCCTTCGTTGTCATCAAAGGGGAGCTCTACAAGCGTAGCCACACTAGAATCCTCTCGTGTTGCATCCCCACCAAGCAGGGGAAGGACCTGCTAGAAGACATCCTTGGAGGGGTCTGCGGACATCACGCCGCACCTAGAACCTTGGTTAGAAATCCATTCTGGTAAGGTTTCTACTGGCCAACCGCGGTGGCCGACGCCGAGCAGGTCGTACACACCTGCAAAAGGATGCTAGTACTATGCTCGGCAAACTCACTTGCCGACCCAAGCGCTCCAGACGATCCCCATCATGATGTCGTTCACGGTCTGGGGGCTGAACCTAGTAGGGCCCCTCAAGAGGACGCCCAGGGGCTTTACGCACTTACTTGTCGCCGTGGACAAGTTCACGAAATGGATAGAGGCTCGGCCGATCACCGTGATCAAATTCGAGCAGGCCATATTGTTCTTCACGGACATCATCCACCATTTTGGGGTCCCAAACTCCATCATAACCGACAGCGGCACATAGTTCACGGGGAAGAAATTCCTCCGGTTCCGCGATGACCACCACATCCGCACTGATTGGGCTGCCACAGCGCACCCCCGCACGAACAGGCAGGTCGAGTGCACAAACAGCATGGTCCTCCAAGGCCTCAAGCCTAGGATCTTCAACCGGCTCAACAAAGTCTGTGAGCGGTGGGTCATGGAGCTCCCCTCAGTACTCTGGAGCCTAAGGGCGTCCAGCAGCTAGGCAACCGGTTACACGCCATTTTTTATGGTCTACAGCTCTGAAGCCATCCTCCCAACTGACCTCAACTATGGAGCACCGAGGGTCAAGGCCTACAACAAGAAGGGAATCGAATCATCTTTGGAAGACGCCATGGACCTGCTTAATGAAGAACGCGATGTCACCCTGCTCCGTTCAGCTAAATACCAGCAAGCACAATGACGGTACCATAGCCGACACGTTCAGGGTCACGCCTTCGGCGTAGGCAATTTAGTTCTTCGCCACATTTAGAGCAACAAAAATCGCCACAAGCTTTTGGCGTCGTGGGAAGGACCGTACATCATCACAGAAGTACTCCGACCTAGCACCTACAAGCTCAAGACTGATGGCGACAAAGCCATCGCCAATGCTTAGAACATCTAGCAGCTACATCGCTTTTACCCTTAGTCTTCCCGTTCCAAAGCTTCCAATATGCTTATCAAACTAAGTAATGTTTCTGCAAAAACCAAAAAATGCTACCTCGTGTCGGGTTTGTTCCTGATCTGATCGATCTTCAGTAACACCCGACCCCAACAACTACCTAGGGTCGGGTTTTACTCGAGGGCTGATAGGAGTACATATACTCAGAAACATTTTCCCATCCGACCCTTTTTTTTATGACAAGACCTAGAAATAAGAGTTGCTGAAAACTAAAAATGAGTAAAACTGGTCGGAATGCAAAAAGCCTACGCCTCGATGGCTACGGCATCGCTTGCTCACTAGCATGATCATTACTTAGTCGCTCACAACTTAAGTTTCTAATGCCTTAACATAAAACAAGGGTCGGATCACAACAAACTTTATATATATATAGAAAGGCCAAAGAACGTTTCCGGCCATAATAAAAGTCTTTACAAAAAGAACGACGCCGGACTCAGCTATCTAACTAAACACCCTTGGGCAGGATTTCTTCTCCGACCTTCTCCGCTAGGTCCTGCGCTGGGGGAGCCGCTTCCTTCTCAATTTTGTCTAGCTCGGCGTTAGTGTAGCCAGGCGCAAAGCTCTCACTGATCACCGATAGGTTGATGTTAATGTAGTGGGAGCGGGCGATGGCGAACGCGTGATGGACGCCGGTGTACAGGGCCTCCCTTGTGAGCGCGCGCCCGATCCGGGATCTGGGTAACTCGGACTACGAGTGAGCTCATCTCCACGGTTGGGGTGACCCCGAGGTCATTGAAGACCAACCCGACGGCAGCACGCAAGGTGTCATGGTCATCGCTCTCTGACTGGAGTTGACCCCGCACCTTAGAGAGTTGCCTCTGTAGGACTGCCCAAGCCAAACATCAAAGAGTGACATAAAATCAACTGCAAATGTCAAGCAAAAAGGTAATCAGAGCCTCACCTTTCACTTGCTCCTCGAGGACCGTATTCTCCCTCTGGAGCACGCCAACATCCCCGCCCAAGGCGGTGGCCAGGCCCTCGGCTTCTTCCTTCATCTTCTACTTGTTTTTGAGCGCGCGTCGTCCAAGCTCCGCGGCATCGTCCCCGGCCTTGGCGACCACAACCTTGAGCTTGTCCTCAGCGTGTTGACGGGCTTCCCATTCCTTGGTCTGGAGGCTCACCATCTCCTCCTGCAGCCATGGCACTTCGACAGCAAGCCCCTAGACCTCCCTCTCATGACGAAGGAATAGGGACTTCTCTCGGCTGCGCATCATAAGAGACTACGAAAAAATCAGGTTAGAATTATATAAACAGGGCTAGAAAGTAGAAAATGTGAAGACATGACAAACTTGGCTGGCTGGGGCGACATCATCCTTCAACACCCCAACACGTCAGTCAGAGAGCGGACTGTGGACTCAAGTCATGAGCGCACGCTCGTCCAGTCCTTCACATCTATTGGGTCATCGAGGGTGAACTCTGAGTCGCTTGGGTCCAGCCGCCTAGACCAATGGAGCCAGTTTCTTCCCCATGCTAGCGGATCGTCGCTCGGCCAGACAAGGGACCAGTAGGGCCCAGCCCCAACCGAGGGGTCGGCCATCGCCACCGTCGGCGTTGGCCTGACGGGAGCCGGTGGAACCTCCTTCGTCACCAGCGCTCCCTTGGGAGCGGACCCTCTGATGGTAGAGGAGGCTAGCACTCGGGCTCCGAAGTTCGATCCATCACCACATGTGCAGGAGATGCCTCGGTCGCCTGAAAGCTCTAGTTTGGTTTTAGTTAATTGATGAAACCCTAAGTGCTAACCTAGTTTATCAAGATGATTTTGAGATAGGTAGCACTACTCCAAGTGATGAAGCAATGGCGAAGATCATGACAATGGTGATGGCATGGTGATGGTCAAATGCTTAAACTTGGAAAAGAAGAAAGAGAAAAACAAAAGGCTCAAGGCAAAGGTATAAAATGTAGGAGCCATTTTGTTTTAGTGATCAAGACACTTAGTGAGTGTGATCACATTTAGGATAGATAGCCGTACTATTAAGAGGAGTGAAACTCGTATCGAAATGCGGTTATCAAAGTGCCACTAGATGCTCTAATTCATTGCATATGCATTTAGGATCTAGTGGAGTGCTAACACCCTTGAAAATGTTTGTGAAAATATGCTAACACATGTGCACAAGGTGATACACTTGGTGGTTGGCACATTTGAGCAAGGGTGAAGGAGATTGAGTCGAAAAGGAGTTAGTCGCGCTGATTACAGAGTGACCGGACGCGTCCGGGTATGTGACCGGACATGTCCGATATTTCGGCGGTAGACTCAGCGACCGAACGCGTCCGGTCGCCACACCGGACGCGTCCGGTGTGAATCAGAAAAGGCAGCAGATGGCAGAGCAGCCGATCAGACGCTGGCAGCATCCGGTCCGGTACCATCGGACGCGTCCAGTCAGGCATGGTTGCTTACTGTACTCCACCGGATGCTACGGCTCAGCATTCGGTCATTTGTGACTCTGCGTCTGGTGTGAGCGTCCGGTTGTCAGCAAAAGGGGCAGCAACGGCTAAGTTTGATTTGAACTAGACACATGGCAGTCTGGGGCTACCGGACACGTCCGGTATGCCAACCAGACGTGTCCGGTATTCACGACCAGAGCGTCCGGTGCTGAGTCCGGTGCAGTATGACCGGGGCATCCGGTCGACGCGCAGTCAGCCCGTTTTTTGAGCCAACGGCTCTATTTGATGGGGGCTTCTATTTAAAGCCCCTTGGCCGGCTCAAGCCACAACTCTTGCACATTTTCATTGACATAGCAACCTTGTGAGCTTAGCCAAAGCCCTCCCACTCATCTCCATCATTGATTCTTCATCTTTGTGAGATTGGGAGAGAATCCAAGTGCATTGCTTGAGTGATTGCATCTAGAGGCACTTGGTATTCATGTTGCGCTGCGGATTTCACTTGTTACTCTTGGTGGTTGCCACCACCTAGACGGCTCGGTGCAGCGGTGGAGGATCGGCACGAGTTGGTGATTGTGAGGGGAGTTGTACCTTCCCCAGCGGAGTGCCGAAAGGTAACTCTAGTAAATTGCTCGTGTCATTGAGTTACCTTACTTGTGGGTCGGTTCTTGCGGTGTCCTATCGTGTGGACGAGGTTTGTGAAACACCTCTTAGCCGCCGAACCACCAAGTGTTGGTCGACACAACGGGGACATAGCGTGTTGGCAAGCACGTGAACCTCAGGAGAAAATCAATCGTCTCTTGTCTTTGGCATTCTCCCGGTGATTGGCTATATATTCATCTTGTGATTGGTTCATCCCCTACACGGCGGTATAATCACCCTACTCACTTATTTACATTCTTGCAAACTAGTTGATACAAGCTCTTTAGTGTAATTAGAATTGAGAGCTTGCTTTATTATTTACATTCATCTAGTTGAACTCTTTAGAGTAGCAAGTTTGTGTGCCTAAGTAATCATTGCAACTAGAATTGTTGGATAGGTGGCTTGCAACCCTTGTAGAGCTAGAGCAAGTTTGCATTACGCTATTTGTCATACTAATCAAATTGCTCTAGTTGGTTTGTAGATTTTTAAATAGGCTATTCACCCCCCCCTCTAGCCATATTAGGACCTTTCATCACCCTCCTCCTATCTGCCCCACCTCAGATGTGTCGATCAGTGCACGCCGATTCCATGAGCGCCTCCTCTAGCACAATCGGTGCCTCCGCCTCCCCCGCTTCCTCAGGCGGCGCCGTGTCCACCTTGGCACCATCATGGCACGCCCCTGACACCATGCTAGTCAGCTCTTGGGGGATTCGCCGACGCACCAGGATCTTTTGGGCGCCAATGCCAGGAGGTTGCTGGGGCCAGTCCTACGGAAAGCACCAACGTCACACAACAAAATCCGAGAACGCAACGAAAGGGCGAAGAAGTCATTAACTCACCTCGACACCATTATCTGAGAACATTTTGGGGGCTAGTCGTTTGACTCTGACTCTACCACATCGGCAATTGACCGCTTCGATCCCCCAGTGGGGTCGGTCAGAGCAGGGCGGACTTGCTCCACTAACCTCAGGGGCGTGGCCTCCCTCACCGATCTTGGAGGCACATCCTCTTTGGTTTACGCTGGGGCTTGCTACGGAATCAGGGTCACCCTGGCGAGGTCGGCCGGAGCAGGGCGGACTTGCTCCACTGACCTTAGGAGCGCGTCCTCCCCCGCCAATCTTGGAGGCACATCCTCTTCGATTTGTGTCGGGGCGTGCTGCGAAATCGGGGTCATGTTGGCCTGCCCCGCATTGGCCTGCTCATCCTCGTACACAAGCGTGCCCCATGGGATGTTGGGATTAGACTCATCGTCGTCCTCCTCCTCTTCCTCCTCCTCATTGCTGTCGCTCTCCTCCGAGCCTTGCCGGCGCTTTCCATGCTATAGCTTCACTCACTCCTTTGCCTTCTTCTACTCCTTCTTCGCCTTCGCCGCCTCAGCTACGGTGCGGTTCGCCGCCCTCCTGGCCGCGTCCTCCAGCAGTGGCAGGTTGGACTCATGGGTGAAGAGGCTGGACTGTAAATCCCGGCGCTTAGAATATGAGAATAGAGGAGGGTCAGCCAAGGAAAGAAACTCAGAAGGCTTACCAGTTCGACGAAACCCATGTCCGGTCGCATCATAGGATGCCCTAGGACCGGGTAGACTGGGGTGAGATCCACCGATGGATCCGTCGGGCACTCCATTGCCTCCTTGATGCGTTGTGCTGTTTTGCCGACACTGAGGGCCTCATCAGCGACCATCACCGTCCCTTTGGTCATGGAATCCGGTGTCATCTTGTACATTAGAAGAGCATGCGCCATCAGCGGCGCTAGCCTCTTGACATGGTATGCTCCAACGATGCTGGTCCTGCGAAGACCATGGCCCTTCAGAGTCATGATGGCTTTGAGAAGGTCGCCGAGTCTCTTTTGCTCCTTCGCGATGGGCCCATACCTCCACGCGTCCAGTGCCTCCTCGATTAGGCAGCCGGTGAAGATCGGCAGGGGGGCGTGAAAGGACCTAGGATGCCACCTAGAGGGAGGTGAATAGGCATTTCTAAAAATTAACACCTTCAAATGAGGAAACGATTAGTGTTGGAGTTTCCAAACACTTGGAAACTCCTAATCAAAGAAATAAACCCCTCATGAGTTAGTCAACAGAGAATACAAGGTATAAAGAATATATCTAGAAGCTACAACCCTACAACACAAAGTTAGAACATAGAATGAATATTTTCAGCACAGGTAGGAAATACCGGATGTGTCCGGTAGGTATACCGGACGTGTCCGATATACACGGTTTCTGCAGAACAGCCCCAAACTTGCTCCTTTCGATTTCTATCTTCAAACCAAACTGTGGGTACCTACTAGAGATGATAAGGTACATAGAGAACCTGCACAAGAACTAGAGCAACACAAATATCAAATGAAATGCGAATTGAGACATGATATTTGTTTTACCGAAGTTCAGACTCGTTCGAGTCCTACTCTCCAATGAGGGGGCTGCGAGCGACCCAATGAAGGTCAACCCTAGAGGGTACCACGAAGGTCACTCTAGCCAGAGTCTTTTCCAACTCCTTTTCCTCCTTCCACTAGTTGATTCCGAGGCGGCAGAATTGACCGTTACAAACTTTCCGAGGCACACCACAATCTCTCGGGTGCTCTCTGGCGATGCCTAGCCATCTAGGACCGAAGAGTCCAAGAGACAAATGCAAATCACGAGATTGATAATATGCACAAGTGCTCAAGTGGTGGCTTGCTCTCAATTTTGAATTTCTCTCAACCCACTAATTGATTTGGCAATTTGGATCACACACTCACTAAGAGAGGGTTTGGGAGAGTTGGCAAAGCTCAAAAACTTGCTAGAGGATCAGCAGAATCAGCAGCCTCCAAAGGTGGAGGCTTGGGGGTATTTATAGCCCCTTTAAAAAACTAGTCGTTTTCTAGCCGTTGGAATACCGGACACGTCCGGTATGACTTCCACTATGCCAATGGTAACTGAGTAAAGTATCGTTGTGAGGCATCGGAACTCCCAACGAATGCTGGAACTCTAGACCCTCAGCTCATTTGAAAACTAACTGTTGGGCTCTCACTAAGTTAAAGTATGCGAGTTATCAGAACTCCCAACGCATGTCGGAACTCCCGACCATCGAAACTCTCGACTCACGTCGGAACTCCTGACCCTCAGCTCATTTGAAAACTAGCCGTTGTGTTCTGGCCATCCATACCGGGCACGTCCGGTATGACCAGGACAGTGAACTTCTCCAAGTCAGTTAAGCGCGAGACGTCAGAACTCCCACCGATTGTCGGAACTCCCGACCGTCGGAACTCCCAATTTACGTTGGAACTCCTGACGAACCAACCCGAGAACACCAAGTATTTTACCATGGCTGGGCAAATGCCGGACACGTCCGGCCAGACCAGCAAAAACAATTTAGCTCTTTTGTCTCTCAAACACTCAAAACTCACATGGGTTGGCATGAGCACTTATGAATAATTATCTATCAACATGATCCATCCCACTTAATAGTACGGCATACCTATTAAACGCAAGATCAAAGGAAAAACAAATTTATACCGCTTGAGTTAATCTCTTTGGAATTGATACTGTCTCTTTCAATCTTCATCAAGAGTGCCAACATGTTGATATTGATCTTTTCACTTGAGCATAGCCATCTTGAGCACGTGACTTGATTCCATTCATCAAATATGAATAATCTCAAATGTATCAAGTCACTTTCATCAAACACTCCAATAGTGATTTGATCCTCCACATCAACATGACCATCATAGCTTGATTAGTACATCAACTAAATGCAAGTACTTCCTTCTTCACCCTAGCTAGGTTCTTCAGCCATCAAGCCATTGCTTGCCCTTCACCCTTGCTTAGTACCTCAAAGCCTTTCCTTGCTATCTTCACCATCTCAAGCCATCAAGTCACATCTTGTGTTGAATCATCCATTCATTTGTATTGTTATCTTTTTCATTTCAATTTAACAAGCTTCAAATATGAGACCATTCCATATGCAATCCCTCATGTCTCATTAATTAATTCTTACCGAGCTCGCTTTCACATAGTACATGGAAATCCCACAATAAATAAGCCTTTTCATAAATTCCATTTGCATTATTGTCTTGTGCTTGAACTAGATTGTTTATACAATGACACATCATTTTGGCTTTCATTAAGTACCTATGAGATAACCTATTACATGTCCACACTTAGCAAATGGGTTAGACCTTTAATCATGTTGTCATTCAATCATCCAAAACCCACTAAAGGTCTAGATGAACTTTAGGGCGGCGGCGTCGTTCCTCAGGTAGAACCAGAGCTTATGCCACCCCTTGTTGGACTTCGACAACGGGATGGACATGTACTCCGATGACCGGTTGCCTCAAAGATGGATGCTCGCACATCCCATCGGCACCGCTAGGTCCGGCTTTTTCCTCCCCTTCTTC
The DNA here is from genome assembly GCF_019320115.1 of Miscanthus floridulus. Classification (NCBI taxonomy): domain Eukaryota; kingdom Viridiplantae; phylum Streptophyta; class Magnoliopsida; order Poales; family Poaceae; genus Miscanthus; species Miscanthus floridulus. The sequence continues at coordinate 142,493,494 of NC_089581.1, read as the reverse complement.
TTCTACAGCTCAACGGTGAAGAAGTACTTCCACAGCTCGAAGTGGGGCTCGATCCCCAGATACCCCTCACACAGTGCGACGAAGGCTGAGATGTGCTTAATCCCATTGGGATTCAGATGCTGTAGCTCAAGCCCATAGTAGTGTAGCAGCCCTCATAGGAATCGGTGGGGAGGAGTCATGAACCCATGCTCGTGGAAGGGGACGAAGGAGATGACATAGCCATCGGGCGGCGACGACGCATCCTCGCCACTAGGTATGATCCACTCCATTGCCGCAGTCCTTGCATGGAGAAGGCCCTTCTTAACTAGACCCTCCATGCGCACGTGGAAAACATCGGAGCGAAGCCACGGCTCCATCGGGGAATGGGCATGGCGATACAGAAGATCCGGCGGTGGCGTAGGGCTAGAGAGCGAGAACTTCATCGGTGGTAGAGCGGAAACAGGGGAGCAAAGGCCAGAACTCGAGAGCGAAAGGCAGAAAGACAGGAGGGGCAAGGATGCAGCTGCGCGTATGGAGGCTAGGGAGAAATGGCTCCGTTTATAAGGTAAGGGCGGAACGGGCAAGGGGTGAACCATCTACCTAAATTAACATGCCCCATGCCTCGCTAGATCTGTTTCCTTCAGGGGTCGTGCCCTCACTGTTCCATGCCGCATCAATCGCATCACTGCCTAGAGAGACGAGCACACGCCTATCCAAATCTTTCCCACGAAGGATCCATCGGGCGATGGTTCGCCTTCAAATGCTATGGGCCACCACAGGTAAGTGGGATACGGAGCTGAAACGCTCCCATGACCCGTTAACGCCTAGGAGTTTGAAGGCTGGCCCACCAGTGGCTTCACTACCGCTCCAGGGCACCCTAGAGTGAGGGGAGGTTAAGGATGGGCCCGCTAGCGGTCAATACCCAAGGCGCGTGAAGCGCCACGGGCATCCCGACCCTCGTTTCGAGTCTTGGATGACGCAAGGTCCATGGTTTTTTCCCAAAGAAAGGAATCGAGCCCTCGGACCGGTCGAACAGATCTAAGAACTATATGGATCGGCCACCGAGAATCTGGAGTCAGTCACCAGCTGATCTCGAATCGGGCCCCCGTGAAGGGGATGCCAGGGCTCCACTCGAATAAGACCGTTAACAACTCATCGAGCATAGTGCTCCATCCACCGAGGAAAGCACGGCATCTCTCAGCCCCTCTGTTCTAGCGAATGGATGCGTGAGGGACGACGATCACAAGATGAACCGACCCCCTGACCAGACCCCTGCTACACGTGGGGGCTCAGGGGCTCGGCATCGCAAAGAGACCGAACACGCGGTCACAGACAAATGACGAGTCACCTCCAGTTGCGGAAACCACGGACGGACTGCAAAGCGACAGTAACGAACACTACTCCCGTGCGCCCTCGAACGACGGATCGCAAAAAGCCTTTGCAGGAGCGTCTCACTCCTCCAAACGCTCGGGGGCTACTGTCGGATATCTATATCCGGGTATCCGAGCCAAAGGATTAATGAGCGTCACGTAGGCTCATCCGATGGTTAAGGACGCAACTACGACCTCGTCCGACTCCGAGGACGAGGTTTCCGCCTCGTCCAACCCCAAGGCGTGGGCTCCGACTCCTCCGACCCCAGGGCGCGGGCTCTGACTCATCCGGTCCCACAAGGAGGGCTCCGCCTCGTCCGACCCCCGAGGGTTGGATTCCGTCTCGCCCCGCCCCCAGGGCGAGATTTCCGCCTCGCCCGTTCCCTGGAGGTCGAATTTGCTACCAGACAAAAGTAGTGGCCCCAGGGTAGGACCCGAACCGCTTCAACAACTACGGCGTGGAGGCGCGCGCCCAGGAGCACGTCTCCGGCGCGTCCTGATGCGATTGGCGGTCGCATCAGGCCATGCTGGGAGACTCACGTCGCCCACCACGTCAACAGGCCAGCACTGTGCTGTCAACTCCCTGTCTAACCACCGTCCAACGTCAGTCGACCGGCGTCAGTTGACTGGCACTGTATCGCTAGCCCCTTGTATGGCCTCTGTCTAGGGATCCTTTGACCATTCCGTCCGCTCGGATGGGATGGAAGACAAGAACGACGCACGACGCCCGCACGTATGCTGCAGCGGCTAACAGGACCCCGATGCGACGCCGTTGCCACCACGATCTACAGGGTCAGCGGGCCCCCGCGAAGAGGAGGACGACACACCCCAGGAGCCTTATTTCTCTTTCTTTTTTTCTCTTGCCTTCTCTCGATCTCTGGTATACTGTTATCTCCCCTTGGCCTATAAAAGGGAAGGTAGGGCACCGTTCAGAGAGGGAGATCGATCGACCGATAGATCGAGCAGTAGAAACATCGAGCAATCGAACACAGAGACTTGGGAGCTTCTCCCTCTCTCGCCAGTTTGTAACCCCCTACTACAAACTCAGTGCTGGTAACACGAGCAGCCCGAAACTGGACGTAGGGACATTCAGCCCGAACCAGTATAATCCTCGTGTCCTCTTAGCACACCATCCGGATCAGACGCACAATATACAAATTTACTAGTCGGCTGTTCGAAACACCGACAGCATGAGATATAAAAAAACTGTTGGAGAGTGAAAAAAATATAGAAAGCGATTTTTATGCAAATGATTCAAATAGTGATTCAGAGAATAAGATTTAGAAAGGCTCTTGGAGATGCTTTTATAATATTATCTTTTAGGATTTAAGGAGCAAGAATATAGAGAATTGTCCGTTATGCTCTTGTCTTTCTCCTCTAGCTCCCTCGGGATGCTCTCTCTTTCTTTCTTGCGCCTGTAGCACTCTCTTATTCGTTTGAATTTATCCGTTCGTATTATCAGCCATGGTACAGCAGCATCAGCCGCGGAGACCATGAGCCGAACACAGAAACCATACACCGCATACACGTCAACGAAAGGACTGCTGATGCTCGCATCGGCTGCCGTCGTGGCTCAACCACTTTGACCACCGATGATACCAAGGTTGACCGGACGCTCCTGTACACCGCTGCTCTCAAGCTCTAATGGGAGCTGGTCCTCCTAGCCAGAGGAGCAGCTGCCCGTCGATGACGAGTGCCCAATGGTAGGGCTTGTCGGTGAGCAGCGGGGTGTCATGGAGCTCCTTCCTAAGCCCCATCCCTATGATCAAGCTCGTCAAAACAACCTAGCCACCCGGCGAAGCGCCACCCCGATGAACCCAGCCCCAGATCGGTTTGACGATGGATCTAGACCACATGCTAGAGCCTCAAGAGCTATTGTTTAAAAAAAGAGAGAGAGAGAGACTCAAGAGCTAAAGTTTAGCCCATAGGGATCAAAAAAGTCTATGTTCGGCTGTTGGTATTTTGCAGCTGCAGCTGTGAGACATCTATAGTGAACAACAGTGATAAGTACAGCCACTGCCGCTGAAAAAAATATGGAGCCAACTAGCTAAGGTAGCAATAGCATGTTTATCCGATGTCACACATCAAAATATCATGAAATTGCCTAAAACATTGTACATAAAATAACTACTATTCTAAATTATAACATATTTTTGGCTTTCCTTAGATACATAGCTTTTGCTATACACGTACATAGCAAAAGCTATATATATATGAAAGCCAAATGTCTTATAATTTGAAATGAAGGGAGAAGTTTAGAAGCTACTCCATGCAGGTTGACAAGACTAAACACAACTGCAAAACCGTGGCGAAAGTTTAGTATTGAATCTTTAACCCTGTGGTTAAAAATTTCGGTCTAACTATTGTTCAGATGTTACCAACAGAGATTATTGTACTAACAATTCTCCAAGCTAGAATTCAGTACTGTAATCAGCTTTCAGTGCCTTTTTATCTTGTTCTACATGAGCTTAACTGTTACTCTTCCTAACCCACAATATACAGGTAAAGTCGATGTGTAACCCAATAAGAATTAGAATGTGTTCCTTTCATATGACACAATATAATACATGTACAATCACTATATCTACTTCCGCGTCGGCTTCAATCCTCTGAATGGCATGTTACAATTTCACGAGGCCCCCAGAATCTCAACTGCAAGATACCTTCCGTTTGTTTACTCTTGCCAAGTTCTCTGAAACCGCCCTAGTCAAATTTTGATCCTCAAAACTTGCATCAAGATTGAACCTGAGAGAAATGTCCATGACACTGATTAGAAGCTAGAGAGACTACCTAAAGTCTTTAGGTTATATCATAAGCACAGTTCGCAAAACATAATAACGATCCAGTGTCAATTCAACAGTCAGTGAATGGGAAATGTAAGAACGGGCATCAGTGGACGTACTTGGGATCTAGGGTTATTCTCTGAATTTCTCTAACAGCAGAACTTGCTGCATATAAGGAGATCTTTTTTACCTGTATCGTTAATGGAAAAAGGTTTTCATTTTCGTTCTCAATAATTAGTATATATTAAGTTACTGTTCGCAAGACCACAACATACCTCAAGCATCTTCAATTTTGCAAGATGACCATTTGGCAGGCTACGGATCTCTTGGGCCAGCCGGACTGACTCTGGCAAACTCTCCGGTGACAAAAAATTGAGAGCCAATTGAACCGTGGACTGATCATGTCAATATAACAGAAAACAAATGTAAACTATATCCGCAAAAAAAAGTATTCAATTATTCAAACAATCACAGAAGCATAGAAGATAATATCATTTTCAACAAATTAAAGCATAACAACCACATTCAGTATAGATAGTACATAACTAGTTCAAATTATCACAGAAGTAATAAAGAAGATAATATCAGAGATAGAGGAACAAAATTCTTCAGAGCAGCTAAAATTCTACTCCAAGTAAGCACAACAAATAAGAACAAGCAAGTCAAATTCAACACGTAGTGAGAGATGAGCTCACATGAACCACTGCAGCAGTTGGAAACAGAAACTTAGTCTGACTGAAAACACAGTTTCAACATGATTCCGTGCAGTAACCTCTCTTGCTTTATTTCTGAGCACTGCTGCTACTAGTGCTTCTTTCTTTTTTCCAAGCTCTCTAGTATGTTCGCATGTAAATCGCTATATTCATAGCCTAAATTCAAAAGAAAAAATATATAAAAGTCCTACCATTTCATTATGTTCTAGAGTGACTACCATACGGGCATAAGAATATGCAAATTCAAGAAACATTTTAGAAAAGCTTTGCTCATTGAAAATGATGGTCTGAGCATACAAGCAGTGTGCTAACACAAGTAATTCATGGAACCCCAAGGTCATTTTATCCCTAATAGTTAAGGTTGAACATTCAGACACCACTTCTCAAAAAATAAGAACAGAAAGTTTGAGCACGACAAAGGGTAAATATGAGGACGAGATGCATCACCTGGAGGTTTTTCAATTGGAAAGGACAGCCAGCTGGAATGAAAACAGCCTCACCAATATGTTGGTGGAATGTGTAAGGTTCAATTCCTGCAAGAACATCTCAATGAAACTTGCAGACGTAAATGATGTGATGGGTCTCAATAACAAAAGTTAACTCATAAGGCTACTACTAGTGTGTAACATCATGTACATTAATTAGGATCTACAATATGATTTTTTTTCTGACTTGGCAGTAAATTAATGAGAGGAAAATTATATCTACATCACCATACTGCTTGGGTTATTGAGACATTTGAAAATATAGTGCAATCATCTGCTGAGAAATTTGAAAATATGCCACTCCAAATTTTACAACTGAACAATGTGCCCCCGTAAACCTTTGGTTTCAACAATTTTCCACGGTAAACTTCGGCTTCAACAATTTGCCACTAAAAATGACATGGTCAGAATCAGCCTATGTAAAATGACCCGTACACCCATGTGGTTTCTTAGCCAGTGGCAATGACCAGCATCAGCACAGCGACGACGATGGCAGCTGTGGCATGCGGCTCACTGTGGAGGAAAAGACAGGCAGAGGGAAGAACAGAGAGCAACCTGCAATGCTATGGGTTACCAGCCATGGATGAGAGGAATTGAAGCTTGGCTCGCCAGAGATGATGAAGCAAATGTAGCAAAGCATCTGGCTCCCATGACCAAAGTTGGGGAAGGCACAACACCGAAGATTGGTTGGCGTGGAGACAGTGGGATCCACTGTGGAAATGGCCAAGGAGGTCACTGTTGCTCTCCTTGACCAGTAAGAGCTGCTGGCTGGAGACAAATTGAGCCTCAGGAATGGTGGCCCAGTTGAGAGGGAGCCAAGTCAGGTGTTTCAGTCAGACAGCAGGGGGCACAAGAGACACATGGAGTGACCATGTAAAAGAAACTCAAAACATGGAAACTTATTGAAGCCTAAAGTTGGGAGTGGCAAATTGTCAAATTTCTCTCATCTTGCTGTAGTTTGCAAAGCATATCGTAGGCTCAATTAGAGAAGATGAAGTACTACATGAAATAAGATGCAATGGTGCAAACAGCAGTCAAACATTTGGAAGTGAAAAATAGTAATCCTCTCTCTGGTACTTAGTACTTACCATATTGATCCTTCAACATCTTCTTATGATAATCGTTAAGGTACATGGTTTGATCATAAATCGGATACTTAACCTGCATCAAAAGTATAGTAACATGAAACACCTTTGAGAATTTATTTTTAAGACTATAATTTGACATAGGGAAGGAGTCATTACAGAAGATACTGCTTGACATCTAGCTGCAAATTCTTCCCGATGAACAGCTAGATATTCATTAAGCTTTGGAAAATCCTGCCTGCGGAATACATCCCAGACAGCACCAGCATGGGATCCTTCTGAACTATTAGTTTTTGGCTCCTCAACGTGTGAAATTGAATGTTTGTGCGCTTGCTCCCCCATATCCAGATTCAAATTTTGAACAGGAGTGTGAGCATTTGCATGCACACTAGTTCCATTAGCAATCCTTTCAGATACATCAGACTGTACCCTCTTGGGACATTGGTAATGCACTTCAGTTGCATGCATTAACATGTGAACCTACAAGAGGAAACAGATAGCATTAGCCATCTGATGTTTTTAACTTTTGTCATTAATAATACTCAAGTTACTCAGCCGACCTTCATGAAAAACAAATGCTCAAATCTAACAAGAACTTTCAAATGAAAACTGAGTAAGACCAAACTTACCACATCGCTCATGTTAATCATTAGATTTGTCACTGAATCACCTTTACCAAGTTCTTGGTGACTTCCATATGCAATTAGCAGCTTCATCCCTACTTCAGGCTGTAAGGCATCTGGGGGTAACTTGGCAGCAAGGTTTAGGAGACCCCATCTAGGATGAATAAAATCAACAAGAGGAAAGTTCACAATAAATTCTGGCCTTTGGCACAACAGAAACGCCTCCAAGACACTGGGTCGGGGCCACTCTTTCAATTTCAGCATCAACATGTGGCCATCTCCTCCTTTGCTGCCATCTGAGTAGCCTTTGATAAACTGTTTGAGCTTGATATCTACCTGAGCAGATGAAACAAGATAGGATATATCATTTTGAAGATAGCGGTACAACAAATATTTTCTACATACAGAAGCTTGGAATTCTTTACTTCCACAATTTTTTCACTTCTCCAAAATACCACTTGTAGTACAAGTAGTGGATGGTCAAAAACTCAAAATAAGTTAGCAAAGGTGGTATTACACAATGATCATGTATTCTTTTTAGCAAAATATACTTCTAAGATCTAACAGTGGTGTGTTAAACTAAATGAGACCAGTAATAGCAGTGTAACTAATAGCATGGAACCTGGGAATCCCTAAGAAAAAGTCACAACAATTTCCAACAGACAGCAATGTTTTATTCAGAAATATAAAGCAGCAACTAGCACTTCTTTATCACCTCTGATTGGTTCGAGCAGTCCACAGCCTTGACTATGACATCTTCATCCATTTCTTCATCCATGATCTCCTGGATACCTCTCCAAATACTCAAGGGATCCCAGCTTGATGATAGAGAAGGCTCAAATGCTTTCCTGATAATAATAGGCTCCGCATTTATCCAATGCTTACGAAAGTGAATGATGCCTTCGTATTTTAGGTCCTCCAATACAGGAGAGTACACACAATTCCTACCAATCCCATCACTGTTTGAGCATTTTGAGAGACCGAGGTTTCGCTGACCAGTAAACTCCAATCTTTTGCCATCACTGCAAGATAAACATCCATCCTCCAAATCATGTACTTTGCAACCATTGACCATTTCTTCAGAACTTTTTACAAGTTTAGCAATCCAATTTATTTTGAATATCCGCCTTAATACCAACTTTGAGGAGCCACAACCACCAGCCTCGTGAGGTCCACAAGTGATGCTGCCATCATTGTTGACTCTCCATGTAGGGAATAAAGATCTAATGTCAATATTATTTATATCTATTGGCCAAGATAATGACTTGTCATTTACACTCTCTGCAGAGGGTTCCAATCTTGCTCTTTTATTAAAAGAATCTCTACCTTTATCTTCAACATGGCCTTCAGTATATTCTCCTCGTGCAACATTGGCCCGAGAATGACGTATATCACGACAGCAATCAAGGCATAAGTCATACAAGCATCTTGGGCAGTATCGGTGATAATCAAACACTGGCACTTTGCAAAAGTCACTGCAAATAATGAAAAGTTTTAAGGCTCCATTATAGCCTAATTTATCTAGTTAGAATGAGAAAAAGGTTCCAACGATGAAGAAAGAAGAAACAGATAAAATGGCACAAAGCCATACCAGCACATCTGCTCATCAGAAGTTATCTTTGCTCTGAGGATATCTGTCTTTGGTCCTATCAATAATAGCATCAGAATGAATGCTAAATTTCAGATGAGAAAAAGCACAATAGAAGATAAGAGGGGAAGTGGAGCACCAGAAGATCCTGTTTCAACACCTATTTCAAAGCATTGGTCAGAATAAATCCCCTTCAGTACTGGAAGAACATAAACCAAGAGGCAATGAAGATATCTCAACTTATCAACAACTGATATTTCTTTCACCCTAGCCTTTAAAAGATTAAAAAAAATGTTAGATTTTGGACAAGTACCACTTAAACTCAAACATATGGATAATTAATGGAAGAAAACTAATAGAGATTGCATACCTTTATTAAGTTGTCTCCTTGTAAGCAAACTTTGCAATTACAAATGCCACGGCATGCTGGACAAACATTTCGAACATCATCAATCGGAATGTCAGAGTACCTGCATTGTGTTTGTGTTCACCTTAGTCCAAACAATAAAAGGCAAAGAGTCTCCAAAATATAGTTGGACGACTAGCTTGTAAAAAGAAAAAGGGCGTACCCAGTGCAGAGAGCTCCCGCTCTGTGCGGGGTCTGGGGAAGGGTGTCAGTGGCAAGCCTTACCCTCGCCTGTGCAATGCGAGGAGACCGCGACTCAAACCCGAGACCTTCCGGTCACAGGCGGTAAGACACTACCGCTTGCACCAGGCCCGCCCTTCAACGACTAGCTTGTATTGCAGTATATTTTAGAAGTATCAGAAAAGAGTTTTTTTTCCCAACAGTTTTAGTCATGCCTTCTCATGATCAATCTAAACTGTCTAAAGTTACTACGAAATAATCAGGAAAAAAACATCGACAAGGAACCATATAAAAGCCTTGCAATTTTGCACCACAAGGCCATATTCAACTCTAAGTTATAAACAAAAGAAGTTCTTGTGTTCATCCTGGTTCTGTTCCCATCCAAACAACATACAACTCTATGACTCAAAAGTCATACTACTTTATGAGGAGATGATGGCTGTTGCACCTGAAGAAGTGAGTTGTTGCTTTTGCATCTGCCGATTTGGAATGAGGTAACAGCAAATTTTGCCTTTAAGAGGCCAACCAGAGGCTATGCTACTGAAATGAATAAGACAATTAGTAGTCAAATATCCTTGCATTCTGACCATGCATTGCAATAAGAATGCCCCAAAACAGTTCATGTTGTTTGGAACTTTCATACGAAGGTGGTTTGGGCAAAACCCAACAGTAATTATCAATTTGACAAGGAAAAACTTATTTCAGTATGGACATACAGATCAGGTGCACATCTAGCGGACACTGTTGCACTAACAAAAATATAAAATGGCCAAGCCCAAAGCCTAAGGGACTTTCTAATATGCATTAGTTCACTGTGAGCCCTAATCTGTAATTGCTTCTCTGATACACCCTGGCCCAACATACCATCTGGAGATGCAGCCGGCACAGTACCCTCTCCTGTCACAGCTGGTACACCAAATGACACCCCCAGCCTTCCGGCACTGGTGGCAACTCCTTATCCCTGCAGCGCCACCGCCAGGCAACCATACTGGGCCTCTGCCGACCAGCCCCTGCAACCATCGGCGCACAATCAGCGCAAGCTCAGTAGCACAGGAACCCAATTGAGCACGTGGCCATAGGACGAAGGCAGTGCGCCCAGCTACGGAGGGCAGGCAGGCGAACTCACCGCCGCGGTGCTCGCACCAGCCGCATTGCCCCGGGGCAGCCCTTCGTAGGCGGTCCCCCTCCGCGCGGGCGCCGGCACCGGTTCAGCCACGTACACCGCCTCCCCGGCGACCCTGCCGTAGAGGGGCCTCGCGACCGCCATGGGCGGGTCCTGGCCGGCGGCGCGGAGGCGAGCGGAGGAGGAGGAGGAGGAGAACGGGAAGGCGGGCGCGGGGGAGGAGGCTGAGGAGCGGCGGAGTGAGGCGCGGAGCGCGGAGGAGGCGGAGCGCTTCTTGGCCTGGACGTAGTGCTTCTCGCAGACGGTCTTGTCGGGCATGGAGGGCGCGCTGCATCGCCACTGCTTGCCGTCGGAGCGCTTGCAGCGGAGGTCCTCCGGCACGGCCGCCATCCCCGCCGCCGCCGCCGCCGCCGCGCCGGGTCACCGCGGCGGAGGGGATCTAGGGTTTGGGGGGGGGTTCGGAAAGCGGGGAGGAGGGGGCAGAGCGAATAACGGTGGCGGTGGTGGTGGTGGTGGTCGGGTTTAAGTGGTGGTTGGGCTTGCTCCTTGGTGGTCTGTAATTTGGGGAGGGAGCCGTGTGTGCGGCGCTGGCGCAGGTGCAGCAGGGGTGGGCTGCGCGCCTGCGCTGCAAGTCTCCATCCATCTCCCCTCCCCGAGACCCTCCACGGCTCCATCTCTCTCCTCTTCCTGCCGTGCAGTGCAGTGCGTGCTTGTGCTGCAGTGTGATGTGCGGATGCTAGCTAAGCTAGCCGAGCACGAGCAGCAGTGCTGACTGCGGCGTAACTTCCCTTCCAAGTTGGGTAGTGCTGGTGTGGTGCCTGTATTGCGTGAGCGCTGCCTCCTGCAGCTCCGCGAATGCAGACTGTAGCACTGCACAGCACAGGGACCAGGAGGAGGGCGTGCGTGAGCACCGAGCAGAGGGGGAGAGCGAGGGAGGGGGAAGGGAAAGCCAACGTGCGATCGGCGGGAAGTTACCGGCGTGTCCATGGTGATGCCGTGTGGGTGCCGCAGAGGAGGAAGGGTGGTTTGGGGAATTGGGAAGGCGCCCTAGTTGCAGCGTGATGAGGTGGGACCCGCGGGGGAGACGAGACGATAGCAGCCGCAGCGCTTGCTTTGCTGCAAGACAGCATCTGGGTCTCGCGACTTTTGGGTTTGTGGGCAGCGTGCAGACTGCTGACTTGGTGGTGAGAGACAAAAGGGAAGAGAGCCAGGAAGAAATGGCATCTGATGATGACTGATGAGCGCGCGCGGCAGATGCAGACACCAGACAGGGTCCGGACTCCGGCACTCCGGGCGCTTGGCACCCGGTTCGGTTCACCATTCAAGGCGCCGGGCGCTTGGCACCCGGTCTGGTTCACCGATCAAGGCGTGTTTTGGAACAGAGGAATATAAAACAGAGAAAAAGTAGAAAATATAGGAATACGAAATAAGTCTACATAGAAAAAAGAGGACTGAAAAAACACAAGAATTTTATAAGAATGGGTGTTTGGAACACAGAAATATAAGAACATGGTTATTCCTCCGTTCCGGTGAATAAGGACCTGCTCATCTCTCCATTCATATGTAGAAAAATTTTCCAAGAGCTTGGAGTGGATGTTTTATTTTCTCCACTTCATGAAGGAAAGCAAGCCTTTCCATAGGAAAGGAAAACTTCATTCCTTCATTCCAAACATCATGTGATGTAAGCAAAACATAGGAATTGGATTCCTTTGAAATTCCTATGGAATTCCTCCAATTCAAACAAGCCCTGAACGAAAACAAAAAAAGACAGCTTTACTGGTTCAAGATGCAACTGTGCTATTGCGAACCAGTGGAACGAGCAAATTCTTTCTTCGAACCGGTGATCAATCCGAAGTTTGGACATTAGTTTGGAACTCACTACACCACAACACTAATATAGCGTCACACGTGTGTCGTTATAAGTTCACTAATACCGTTGAACTGTTGGTCGGTATAGCTGGCCCACAGATCAAGTGTCGGTAAATGTTTGCGTTGAACTATCAGTCGGTATAGATATTTGGCTGTACAGTCGAACCATCGGTCGGGATAGATACACAAAGAAGGACGAACCTTCGGTCGGTATAGAGTGGTGCGCGCTCTGAAAAAGAAAAAAAAGGCCCGTTCGTGGGAAGATAAAGATGGGCCTTCACGCCAGCAGCCCCAACTCCCAAACCCTATCTGCTTTTCTCCCTCTCCCATTCACCCGCCGCCATCCGCGCTCTCATCCCCCTCGCTCGTCTCCCCCCAAATCGCCGCACACGGCGCGCTGGTTCCTCCCTCAGCCACCTGCCGCCCCTCCTCCACCACATCTCGATAGCCCCTCCTCCGGAACCTACAACCCTCCCGCTGCCCCTCCACCTGCAGCCTCTTGCCGCCCCTCCACCAGTCCACCCGCAGCACTCCTCCGCCCTTCAACCTGCAGGGGCGCGCCGCCCCCGATCTACAAGCACGCGCCGCCCGACCTGCTTACGAGCTTGTACCATCCGCCGCCGGATGTGCAGGCACACGCCGCCCCCGACCTGCTGGCGGGCTGAAACCGTCCACTAACCGGACCTGCAGGTGCGCGTCGCCCCGATCTGCAGGCTACAGGCCTGGCTCCTGCCGGTTCTATCATTGCATTGCAAGGGAAGTAGCATCATTAATCTGTTCCATCTTTTATACCCACAGTTGAGATGGCAGCCCATGGTCGTAGCATCCTACCTTAGCAAGTCTCAGACATTCATCTCTGTTGTTGCAGCTGCCCGTGATGATGAAGTCCTCCTTGTCGATGAAACAGAGGGTGTGCTGTAGGAAGATGGAACTGCTTCTGTAACTCCATGATTGCGCAGCATGGTACCCTTTGTCCATTGTGGACCATATGAAATTCATACTGTGAGTCTGCATGTTTGAAATAGCTCAGTACTTGGAGTTAATGATGGCACTTTTAGTAGCATCTGTCTATACACACAAAGGTGTCTACTTCATTTCTGTGGTATGGTACTTTGCTTATGGTCTGTCTATAAACACAATAGCTTAGTTTAAGATGAGGTCTGAATGAGCCCAGTGTTCCTGTTGTGGAACAACACCCTGAGATTTTTGCACCACATTGGTATTACTGTTTTTCCATTTTATCCATTGACTTGACAACTTCAGATAGAAATAGCAAAGGGCACTCGGTTCTATCATTGCATTGCAAGGGAAGTGACATTGTCCAAGGTTGACATATTTTCTTCCATCACTGCTATCCACATTTGCTAAGCACTAAATTGATGTCTTCTTGCTGATTATTTTTTCTAGGCTTTTAGTATGCATCGCTCTAAATGTGTCACCTTATAGCAGCTAAAGTTCGAGTAAATGGTCTTCTCTTTGACAGAAGAATAGCTCAATACCACAGGTAGTTTATGAGGTCCTTGTTCTCATATAACCATCAGCCAAGGAGCTTGTGCTACGGTATGGTTCTACTTCTCTATGCCTTACTGGCATTGCCTTCTCTTAAGCTTCTGATGTGTTGTGTGGTTGCACTCTTTGTGGAAAAAGGCATAATCTGAAATCCACTTGATCTCCTCATGGATAAAACATGGATTTTTTTTGAATTATTTATATTTCTGACAGTTGAAGGTTACCAAGGCATCACAATCTTCCCAGGGTATGTTTCTGAATTTTACTTTGAGCAAACAGTCAAGTCTTGAATTTTACTTTGAGCAAATAGCCTAGTCTTCTTCAATTTCTTTTTTATCTCCAAATCTGTCTATTACATGTTCTTTAGTAAAGTCATTGAGCCGTTATCAGTGAAGTCATTGGGGTACTAGTCCTTGCTGTTTTTGCTAACAGTATACCCCTGTTTAACATAAATCTATTGAAATTGATGATGTTTGTGTATGGTTCATTCGCTGCAACATTTTACAACATGTTTCTGTTGTAATGCCCATATAAGCCGTGAACCACTTTTTGATTTGAAGACCCAGTTGTTGATTCATTTTGTAAGAATTAGTAAACTTCCTAGTGACAAAACGGTGAGCTTGCTAGTACTTATGACAAAACAGTGAGCTTGCTAGTGACAAAACAGTAAACTTCTAGTTTAAGCTGATTGTCTTTCAGTTAGTGATGGTTTTTTAAGTAATCTTAGTTGTATAAACTGCACAGTTGTGATTAGTAACTTTGTGGTCACATGGTAAGAAATTGGAAAATAGATTTATCTTACTGATTTTTTTTGGTATAGACTTTTCTTTTTGCAGTAGCCTTTGCAGAAACATCCTGAGCTTTGGTCTGATGTTTGTTGTTCTCATTTGTAATTGCTTTACAAAATGGCCAACTAGCAATACAAAATGGCAGCTTATTATGATATATTTGGCTCAAGTAATTGAAACAAATATTTTTAGTAAAATCCACATGTTACATGATTTAAAATACACAATGCCCTAATTCACATTTGTATATGAATTATGACAATTTTCAGATTTTCATGAACTGCTTTCATCTCTTTAAGTTATGGATTTCCATCTTGACAACCTCCAAATAAATAACAGTTTAGGGGTGGCTGCTAAATCCAGTACCTGTATTTGAAATTTTGTCCATGTATGTGTTGTAGATAACCATATCCTCTAATTTTGTTTAACATAATTAACCCGCTTCCATCGACTACTGCAGCACCAGAGTTTTTTATGCATGAGTGATTGACAAGTTTGCTCAGAGATAAAATCGCTTCTAGATCATACTCACATAAAAAAACCTCCAGCTAAATCAAACATAGCCTTCCATGCATGTTTCCCTGTCAATACATGGAGCCTAGCCACTTCAAGTTATAGCATGTTCTGTTACTTGTCACATCATTAACTACTAATTATTCTGCGTATATGAGCATTGTTCCTAGCTCTGCACCTGACACATATCAAAGTTTGAAGGATATTTTTCTGCACTGTTTGAAGGATATTTTTATTTATTTTTCAGGTGTGGATAAGGGAAAAGAAACATGAACAATCTGTTTATTGCAAGCTGAGGTAAAGTTCAGTATTGTGGTTCTATTAGTGTTTGATCTGCTGCTACCTATGTGTTTGATCTACTGCTGCCTACGTGTTTGGTACTGCTGCGTGCTGCTGCTCTCTGCGTGTGTTCATATGAATCATATGATTCTTCCTCTAGTACAAGGCAGGATCTTTGGTACACATACTGCTGCTTGTGTGTTCATATGATTGTTCCTCCTGTACAGCTGCACTGTTTGAAAAAACGAGGGTATACATCCTGTAAAACTGCTAGTTATGGTGCTCTCATAAACATGTATGTTTTTGGCACTGCATATTTAGTATTTACACGCTGATGGTTATTTTATTAGTTATATCAGCATGTCCAGGCTATGTTTAATTCATCATCTTATATGTTAACCTCCAGTGCCAGCCCATATACTAAATCTGTATATTGCTTTGAGTTAGGTACTATCAGTTTACTTATTTATTTTATTTACAATGGTTTGCGACATTGAACTTTCTTTTTATGAAATTTGGCTATTAATTTTAGAGAACCTCTTGGAGTTGATCTTATTGGCTGTCTTTCTCCAACTTTGGTAAAAAATGTCGCTAATTGGATATTCATATTGCATTTCAGCCATCCTGCAAGGCCTAGGCAGCGTACCTGATGGTGTCGACAAGTTAAAAGGGCTCATCGAAGCCATGTTTTGTTTTGAACCTATTAGAGACAAGACTCTGAGCTCACTGTTAGTCAAATTTGAGCAGTGAGCTTTATGTGTTAGTGAGCTAAGCTTTTGGTTACAAGTGGTGGATGTATAACTTTTGGTCACATGAGGTAGATGTAGGGATGTTGATGGCTTGCTCATGCACAAACTTCATGTTTGCGAGCTTCTAATCTATTTTGTACTTATGAACTTGAATCTGACCGACCTTACATTGGGCTACTCATATATGAATGAATCAGTTATGGTTAATATATCTTGTAATGAATGCGTGTGCATTGATAATAGATTATTTTTGGGTTATTATGTACTGCTGATTAGCAACATATATATTGTCTCTATGTGAATGATTCGCGTTGGATTGTTAGTTGCTAAAAGTATTTATAGCTTCAAACTATGTGTCGGTATATGTACCCCTAAGGCGTCAGACTGTCGGTCGCTAAAAACTTGTCGGTCGGCGTAGGCTATACCGACGCCACTTTCAGCGGCTTCAAGTAAGTGTCGGCATAGATCTATACCGACCGACGGAGCGTCGCTATATCAACCTATACCGACCGACGGTACGTCCCTAGTCTGGGGCTGTGGTGTAGTGACTTTGGGCGATAGGCACGGTGACGCCACCACCCTGAGCGCTAGAGAGAGCCGAGCCCAGAAAAAACAACCTCCACTTTTGTTTTCCTGGGGCGAGGCCCTGAGCTGCTTTAAGCAGCGTGCGGCCTAGCTAGGCCTAGGAGACGTCCAGGCAAACAAACACGGTGTGTTGCAGCTGACGAGCCATGTTCCGACCCTCGTCCAAGCAAACAAACACACCCTTATTGATGTCGCTAGTGTTAAAAGAACATGACTAGGCCAGTCTCAATGATATTTACATTGGAGTTTCATTATCAACAAATAAGGTACCATGCACATAGACAAATATGATGATATAGCAGGGTATTTATGATGAAGGAGAAGAAACTCGCTCTATCCTGATGAAATGAGGACTACCCAGTTACCCATGTCTTGGAAACAGAGTGACAATGCACTAATGGAGCTTCATTTCATCCTTATGTGGGTGAGGTGATCCCATCCGTCCCTCTGCCACATCAGTCGACTCCGGCCAACCTCCAATTCCTACCGCACACACCATAGGACAAAATCGCAACACCACATAACATGTCTAGGTGGCCTTGCCGATTTTAGGACAAACTCGTTGTTCCCTTACCTGACGGGGAGGTGTTCAGGAGGCGAAGTACTAGCGTCGAATCGGCTTTAACCAGCTTGCTGGTCAGTCTTGCTTATTACTGCGTTCTTTGTTGCAATCTCGGATGTGCTTGCTTTTGCTAATGTGTGACCCGATCTTACGCCAACGCTTACTTGACTTTGTTCAAGAAAACGACGCTCAACCTATTCTGCCTGTGTTTCATCATTATGTAATCGATAGTGTAGCCTTTGTCAAAACCAGATACTTATGCATATACGTTTTGAGGATTCTAGAAAAAAAACAATCGTTGAAAACTTAAACGCGTTCAAAATGTTTTTTTTCGTGTTTTCATTGCAACACGATGAATTGGCATGATCCAAACATTGAAAAAGAACTCCGACTCAACTAGCTTGGCCTACAATATAGCACCACGTTGGTGAAAAGGACATAACGAGCCGAGTGCATGCACACTAGAGTGGCGTTTTCTACAAACCGGCTTAGGAAAGGACCCAAAGTCGAAGCGACATATCGAGTGTTTTCTGTAATTTCCCAAGTTATAAATATAAATAAATATACACGATTGGCTGATGATTTTATCTCATAGGAGAGATCTCACGAACACTTTTTACGTACGGTAAAAATGAGTTCCACTAGTGATGTATTTTTTTTAAATTCTGGAGGGGCTTGCGTCCCTAAAGTGAAATTTATTAACCGAAGGAAAAGAATAGAAGTACAGGCTTACAACACTTAGAGACTTAAAAAAACAGAAAAAATCTACTAGCGGTAAAAAAAATCTGCTAGTTCAAACCAATTTTCACTGACAATAACTTCACATGAACCGTTCAGGTATATCGATTTTAACTAGTGATGATTTTATGTGCCAGTGTGAAAAGAAACATGGAAATAGTACACTTCTACTAGCAGAAATTTTTTGGCATGTGCGCAGCGTGTGAGGACACATGCCTTTAGGGGCTGTTGACGGTAGTTAACAACCATTATAAACTGTTAATATAACTTGTAGAAGGGCATGTATATGATCACCAACATATGTTTAGGGGTTTAAACTAACAAATTCCATGACTTTTGGTGAATATGTGTTTTCAGCAGAGGTTTATTTAAAAACCCGTCAAGGTGGACCCAAATGTCAGAATTAATCGCGCTTATCCAGCAACGAAAATAACCCCATAAGGTTTCATAAGACACCAGGTGGCAAACCACCGAAGTGGAGGGCAGGCTGGCTGCCAGGTGGGGCGGCCCCACCTGTAGGCCGCTCGCTCCCCTGGGCCCACCTGTCAGCCTCCACGTTTGCAACGTCGGTTCTCCACCGCCTTAAGGGTTTACATCTACGCCGTTCTGTCAAGTCGATTTGATCCGATGGCTCAGGATTGACGCTCTCCCCTATATATACCAGCCCTTGCCATTCAGTTTACATCAATGATGCCCTATGATCATTGATCATAAGTCATTCAGTTAAGAAGGCAGAAACCCTAATCATTCTCAGAGCTCCACCATATTTTAGGACATAGCTAGCTAGGCTAGATCTAGAGAGAGGCAGCTTCGCTTGGATTCCTGATCTTGTCAAGAGCGTGGCTTGGTATAGCCCCTTGTATCCTCTTTTGTATCTTTCATTATTCATATGTTTGCTACAATTGATTCGACATTGTTCTTAATATTATTCATGTTTTCGATTATCATGTTCATCGTCTGCTTTGATTATATGCTTAGTATAGCTAGATTATCATCATGTTCAAGCATAAGTTCATATAGCGCTCGCTCTAATGTACATGGGTGAGTGGTCGACATTGTGTAAGCGTGGTGCTTATACGTTGTTTACCTACGGATGCACCCTATATTTCGGGCCATGTGGTAGATCGCGGATCTGACACTCCCGTTGAGTCCTATGTAGTCCACTCCCCGAATATAGGATAGGTAGGATCTAGTTACGAAGGAAGACAAGCTCTGTTCTTAATCTTCCTTAGTAATATCTCGTGTAGATATGAAGTTGATCTTAGCCATAACTACTAAGTGTAATTGCACTAATCAACGTATGCTTTGACTTGTAATTGGGAATGACTTAGGAATTATTCCTCTAATTTTACTTATCAATGCCAATGCCATAGAAAGGAGCACTCCTAAGTGATCAATGTTCAGTTATCATTTACCATTCATATATAATTATCTCTTGACTTACCCCTGTTATGAGTAGAGTAATGGTTATGGTTTATTTCTCCATCAAAAGTATAAGTTATCAATATATTCCATTTGTCCGTCCTTCCCTGAGGTAAAAATATAAATAACGATACCTGGAATACTCCCGGATGAAATGCTACAATGGTAAATTATCTATGTGCTTGTAGATCTCTTCATTTATATATTCTATCTAGTCACATAAAATACTAAAATACTTCTTAGCATTATTCTATGGCAGAACCGCCTAATCTAATACCTCCCAGGAGTACTTGTCTTTATTAAACACTAAGTACTCAAGAGAGGACACTAAACTACGCAGTTCCATCGAGCACACCCTAAGGGAGAACTCGAAAATCCATATTTTTCCATCAGGATCATAAATGAGAGAATACAGCTTACAACATTCTTAAGTCATTTCTTACATCACTTTATTACAGTAACAGAATATTACCTCAATTGATTATAACAGCGGAATATAACAATGTTATCAGAGTTACAGAGGAAGCAAAGATTAATTTCATGACATGGTGGAGCATTAACATAGTGGACATTTATATACAAGAGATGCTAGCAGATTTTACATCTTTTCTTATAAAAACCTTTAGTGAGGGTTATAAATAAACACTACAGTCGTAGCGTGAATGAATCCTCTCTAAGCCCACCAGGAGGTTTCCACACACAAGAGTTAGCTCTAAGTATCCTTCGATCACCTGCAACAGGGGAAATAAAACCCTGAGTACTCGATTGTACTCAGCAAGACTTACCCGACAGGAGGAAAATAAAAGACTCCAAGGATATGCAAGGCTTATTTGGCTTATGGGTTATTGCATCTACGGAAGCATTACTAAACGTGCGTCCTTATATTCAATTTTATTAGCAGTCATCATTAGTTCATTAACTAACTATTCTATGTAAGCACCTATGCTACTTTCAAGCAGGTGGTAAGCAATCAGAACAATTTTATCACCTTTCAAGTTCTAGTTCTTACTATGGTGCTAGACCATAGCCAAGTCATACCGTCTCACAGAAATGGCGATCCGCGAACCAATGTATCCTAGCTGGGTACCCCAAAACACACGCCCCATTTGTACCCCAGGCACAAACAAGACCAACCCATTCCACTCTTGTCAAGGGGTATAGATCCCCATCCAAACTTGGACTCTAAGCCCCCACACTTGAGACCCCATCTCAGTATGGTGATTAGACCTCTACCTTTCCTAGCCTCTAATCAGTCAGTCCAGAAAGAGCTAGAACCCACGATAAGAGCGTAACGAGCCTTCTTGCTCCCATAAGCAAGTATGTGCTCAGGATAATAAGTCTGTGACCTGACTACCATCCACAGCAACGGACGGTCCTCAATCGACACAGGCAGAACAAGTGCAATCCGAGCCTCGCTCGAATGCCTAACCAAGTCCAGATCCAAAGTACCTTTCTACCTGGTCTCCAATTATCATCCTTATATATTCTATGTGATAGTAATATAATAACAACAATAATATATTTCCTATCTCTCAAGAGTGATAGGTAATCACTCGACTTCTATCGGATCCTATAGCATAGCAATCTACATGATCCTGACATACTAGTAGGACTCATAGGATGAGGATATATATATGCAAGTGGTTTTCATTCAACTCCTTAAAACTTAATGCACAAGCATAAATTAAAGTGCAGAATAATAGGGGTTATGCATCGAGGCTTGCCTGGGTAAGATATAACCAAAAGTTAGCATTCCATCATGGTGACACGATCATCAAGGCACCATCCATTCTGCTACTCTGATCATCTCCATGATCCATCGTTGTTCCTATTATGATATATGTGGATGCAACGCAGAGACGTAAATAATCAACGGCAACCGAAACTCTTAGAAATATGATTACACCTCGCAAGCTAACGAGATAGCTTCTAATAACTAACGTGCTAGGCTATGTATCCATGTTGTTGAATAAGGCATTGTTTCCCAGAAAATGTTCTAGTTTAAAATCTCAAGGTGTTTTGGCATTTTATTGATTAAATATATATATTCGAACTAGGGCTTATTTAGCTACCATAGCAAACTAATTATTATGGAGCTACAAAAATTATAGTGAGCACCTAATAATGTTAGAAATTTACTATGAAAGTTTCAGAGCCAACACTATCACCAATTTATCATAAAAATTCCTACAAGTTTATATTTTATAATATTAAGCATCTCAAATTAATTAGATAACTCCTAAAAATATTATAAAACTATGTGAACAAAATATACTAGCAGATAGATTATGATTTTAGGAATCTAACAAAATTGGTTTCATAATTTTTGGTTAACTACACAATTTTATATTGAATTTACAAGTTTACCTTAGAAACTAAATTTGAAAATGCTTTAGAAAACAAAAAGGGCCAGTGGCAAACATTTGGCCCAGCAGGCGGCCCAACGCGGAACACGGGCATGCGCAGCAAGCCGGCCCAGCAAGCGGCCCAACACGGGATCCCGCGTGCGCTGTCTATTTTGTAGAAAAGACCTTGATCTATCAATTTATTACGTGGCACTATGTGCACTATTCCTACCATCAGTAATCTTACAACCAAAACCTCGGATGTTTTCACCTTTTCCATGGAGAGGTCCCTGGGGATCCCCGCGCTCGTCGGCGCGGCTGCCATCGACATAGGGCGATTACGTCGGGCAACCTAGGCTTTGCTACGACAGAAGTAAGGGGCCGACCACCATCTATGGCTAAACGCGCAATGATGGGTGGCGGCTAGGGACTCAGAGGTGCACTGGTGTGAAATGCAGTGGTGAGCGGCTATACACGGCAGCAGTGTGATTGTTCCAATGAGTCTAAGATCTAACAAGACAAGAGAGATTGTGAGGGAGCATAAAGGGCTTACTACATGGCCAACCGCGCAACCGGTTGAGAAGGGGAAGGTTGGGAGAACCCTGGCCATGTGCGCCCACACCGCATGGTGGCGCTTAGAGCTGTTCACCGACGTGTCACCACGTCGCCGATGAGTTCTCTGGCCAAAATAGTGCAAGCACCTGATAGAGAGAGTTAAGGCGAGTTCGAGGATACGAGCAATTGAACCGCTACCAACCCCTCGGGCCTTACCCCTAAATCTACCAGCTCAGCGATGCGCTTGGCCGATGGTGAGCAAAACACCAATTTGTTGGTCGACAGTGCTCGACCGGGCTTGAGGAGGATGGAGTGCCTAATTAACTTCCTATACTACCCACGGCACGAGGAATTGGACTAGGAGCCCGAGCTAGGGATTTAGAAGGGAATGGTGCGCTACCGCTGCAACATTGTGGCCCGCGGCCTTGACTTAATGCAGACCAGCCAAGACATGACGAGGGCACAACCGCATGGGGACATGATCATGGAGGCTATAATAGAGACATGTCAGTGAGTGAGGGGATAACAACGGAAACGGGACAAGCAAGAGCGCCAGGCACAGCGCGCCAAGGCGACAATGGCGCATGGGTGGCAGGGCAGCGGGGTGAGATCATAGCGTTACGAGACAACTAAGGCAGGTAGTGACTTGGTGGGTAGGTGAATTGAGTGGCGAGATGAGCGCCACGATAGCCAAACGGCGGTTGCCGTGGCATCAACTTGGCCCTGTGCACGGCCAGGCTGGCAGCGCGCACGTGGTAGAGATAGTGCCATCGGACAGGGCCAGGCAACGGCACAGGATTGCAGAGAGCATGGACATGATGACGACACCGACAGCATGGACACGCCCATGCGTATGATGGTGAGAAGGACAACAGCAGCACCACAGCGCGAGGCGGGAAGGGCGGCAGTGGGGACAGTAGTGCGACAGCGAGGTGGGGCAGCAGCGCGATGGCCAACAGCTGTAGGGCGATGAATGTGGCCTGCTAGGGCCGACCATGGCCAAACCATGGCTAGACAGGCCTACTGGGCTAGGCACCGCGGTGTGTGGAATGCGGCCAACCGTGCGACGCCGAGCGGCTGCGCTAGGTGACCATGCGCATGGGCTAGGCATATGACATGCATGAATTTTAAAGCATGTCTAAAAACTAACCTAACATAGTTGAAGCTAAACTACCTCAACCATGCTAACGAGGGTACATCAGTCTACCACAAGGATAAAAAACACAGCATTGACCTTTAGCTAGATTTTCTAGAATTAATTCACCAACATTGTATTGTCACACTGTTTTCAAACTTAAAATTTCTTCCAAGTCTTGAGCTGAATTTGACTTCATGTTCCATTTCCAAGCCATTAGAAATACTAGCTAGTCATATTATTTTTCTACAGCAAGAGTTGCATTGTCATCTACAAAGTTTGTACTTTC
Organism: Miscanthus floridulus; assembly: GCF_019320115.1. NCBI lineage: Eukaryota > Viridiplantae > Streptophyta > Magnoliopsida > Poales > Poaceae > Miscanthus > Miscanthus floridulus. The sequence continues at coordinate 142,469,821 of NC_089581.1, read as the reverse complement.
AACCTTATTTAGGTGTCACACACACGTTCTATAATACTTTTGCTCAATAAAAATAGTTTTCCACCCTAGTTGACATAACATGAGTTATTGAATTAATTTCTATTTAACATTTTTATTGGTCATTTTAGGCTACAAGAAATTTATCAACACCTTCTATCACATGCATTATTACATAAACATGCTCATGACATGATTTAGTAGTTTGTTTAGGGCGTAACACCGAGGGTGTTACATATTCTAGTAGTAATACTAGGTAGTACCAACAAGCAGTTCTGGCATCATAGTTAGGGATGACAACTTAGCAAAAGTGATGTTAAGAAATGTCAACAACATTAGGTGGCTAGTTAAACAAGTGACAAGTTAATAATTACCAACAAGCATTTCTAGCGCCATTACCGGGGACTAGATTTAAAACTCTGTTCTTAGTAGCGACGCTAAGAAATGTCAACAAGCATTTCTGGCACCGTTGCCGGGGAAGGTAGCTAGGCAAGAAACAAATATCGATAAACTTTTACTTATTGATGTGATCGAGAAAACCATATACCCCTGTTCAAACAGGCTTACACTTGTTCTATCTACTTTTATATCTTATGCAGGGTAATGTATGATCGGTTTTGACCTTCTGACAAACTAAGTTGAAAATCCAGGCACTACTCAGGAGGACTAAGGCTAAACTTAAGAAAGTTTCTACTTTAGAATAGGAAGACAACCAGACCAAACGCAGCTTAACACCAGTTTTTGAAGCAATGGCTGACAAGATGTCGCGCATCCCAACATAGAAGAAGGCCTCTAGGTTGCCAATGCTAGCAAGCCTGGCAATGAGCTTGGCGTGGTACTCATGGTCGTAGAACCGGTTCTAGGTCCCAAGGTGTATCCCATGTAGTAGCACCTGCCGTAGTGGTATGCTCCATCCCACTACGACGTCGCTGTACACCCTATGCATCTATGAATAGGTGGCCCACATGCTGCCAAGATCTTCCATGGGATCCGCTGCAGCTACAATGATGCGGCCAACAATCTCTATAGCCATATCCTTCGAGAGTTTCTCCATGGAACAAGGACACATGCGGCAGTTGCAAAAGACAGATCCTTAGGTTAGGGAGCGACATCATGGTAGAACGAAGCATTGGGGACGGGGATCGGAGCGGAGCAAGGTGAGTTCCAGAAAACCCTCTTGGGATTTTATGATCGCTCCGTTCTTGAAGGTTCCACGGCAAGGGGATGTCGAACGTCTCGGGGAAGTCAATCGTCATCCTCTGCGTGAATCGCGTAAATCTTTTATGAAAATGCAAAAAAAAATTTAGAATGAAAGAATCTTTTATCTTGCTAATTAGAGGCCCCAATGGTGTAAACCGTGTGAACCGCATAAACCGTGTGAAACCCCTAATTTTGCATTTAAATTACCCAGCTCTGCCATTATAAAAGATAATTCAAAGCAGTAGATAAGAATAAAATAGGCTAGCGGTTTGTCACTTCATCTCCCCTAAGATCATGGTTAGCGCTAGAGGGGCCGAGCCGTGTGGTCGAGTCAATTTTCTCCATCCAACTTCCAACACCATTCCATCACCATTACTTCCGACGGGAGAAGCGTGCTCCACTAAGATCGTGCGAGACGTGGCCTCGCCTTAACTCCTGCTCTCGCTTAGTGCAATCGAAGGGAACTCCAATGGGCGCCTATGTCACCCATCCTTCTATAAAAGTAGAGGCTAAGGCAAGGAAGCAAGTACACGATTCCTTTTCTCTCAAACTTCTATCTTCTTCGTCCGGCGCTCCGCCTCGATACCCCATCTTTCACATCTCATCCAATGGCGGATCGGGCAATGAAGCGCCTGTTTACACCAAAATTTGGAAGAAGAATCGTAGGAACTCGAAAGCTCCCAAGATCATATCATCAAGGAATCAATTGCGTGCAGATTGGTATCAGCTGATTCGAATGCAATACTAGAATTGGCTTTTCTTCAGATAGCGCCAGCAGATAACGACAAAGGCTACGATCGGCGCCGGGACAAAGCATGGTGGACTCTACAAAAAGGGAAAGATTAGAGTCCAAGTTATCTTAAATTAGGAATTTTTTTTCTTAGGCCAAGAAATTGTAATGAGTCGTGCTTAAGTAGGATTCATGCATAGGTTCTGAGTATAAATATTGGACCCTGGCTATTGTAAAGGACACACAATCAATCAAATACAAGTTACTTAATTTTTCGGCTCTGGCCACCCCTTAGGAGTAGGAGTAGAGTAGATCTCGGCGAGTTGTTTAGCAAGTACGGCTGCATCGATCTGGTCGACCTCCACTGCTTGTCTGTAAGTACCGTCATGGCTTATACTTCTGTTCGTACGGCTGTATTGATCCGGTCGACCTCCACTGTGACTCTGGTATAAGCTAGTTATCGACTCTTGTCTAGTTCAAGTATGACTGCATCGATCCGGTAGACCTCCACTGCTCGAAATAGATTAAGGTCAAGTTATCAGCTCTATCTAAGGGTGGCGTTCCTTCGGATAGATTCATTAAGTTACCAATATTGCTTATTGCTTCCATTATTTATTTAATTACAGTAATATCACTTTGCCTAATTGGGATTGATCTAGATCGGCCTTATATCCCTCTTAATCCATCGTTTGTTAGTCTAAAATTAATCTAATCTGCATCTTAAACGATGAGTTACGTTTTATCGGCCATTTTATGTCAATCTTGATTGCGCATAGTGTGCGGTTAAGGTTAAGGCATATTTTATCTTGAGTAGATCTGTTGGCTAGCGAAAACCGTTCCATGGCCCGTTATTACGGCCTATGTGATTCTGCCTCACACCCCACTATTAGCACCGTGGAGTGGGGATCGTTACTTGGTAGATCTGTTCCTGATAGGGTATGACCTTAACTGTGCGCTATGCCTGAATCGACTGTTTTAGCCGATATCGAGTGCTTTCATGAACAGTCCACGTCATAAGACCATTGAAGTAAAGATAGGTTGAAGGATGTGTTAGCCCCAGTGATCTTATTATTGTGTTACTGGCCTGCATGATTCTGCCTCATGCCCTACTGATATTAGTAATAAGTTAGGGTCGTCGAATCTATTGTTGTTTCTATGGCCTACATAATTCTGCCTCATGCCCCACTAGGTCATAGCGAATAGATGAGATCTAATACGTTCATTAGATTTATCTTTATTAAATGGTTAAATGACGATGAGCTATTTCATTTATACAAAAGGGATTCAGGTTACTTGCAGTCATTGGCTTAGCATAAACTAATCATTGTTGATATCCTCTTGCCATTGACTAATGTTTGTCTAAATAACGAGATCTATCCTGAAGTGATAACCGATTTACCTTCCATTGAGCTTTAATTGATTTATCTTTAGGAGTATGCTAGGAATCGACTATTTAGTCAATTTCCTTCCATATCGGCTCTTAGAGCTGCACATTCGGGTCTGTCTGGCAACACCGGCATATTCCACCTTAAATTACTAATTAGCTTTCTCTCCTTGTCAATTGTAGGGTCAAATTGACTGGCACGTCTCGAGAGGAGTGCATAATATCGATCATCCCTGCGCTGAAGCTAGGCGGATCTCTAACTCCTTCGAGTAGACTCTTTCGGCTTGCTCGTGTGCCCTCGGCACAGGACAAAATTTTGTGCCGACAGCGCCTAATGGAAGAGTCACCGAAGGTTGTCCCTACTCGTCCCCGCTTTCATGCGATTCTACGATGGGATGGGGAGGGCAACTCGGTGGCACTGCCACTGGAGAACCGATCCCCGCTTTTAGCTATCTCCAACGACGACGACGGGGAGCAGATGATGTCCTCATGTTGGTAGAGTAGCTAGACATGGCCACCTCCATCCTCTGTGAGGAGAGCCAGGAGGCAGACCGGCTGCGCCTCTCCGTTGCCGCCATGAAGTGAGAAATGGCCGCGATAGAGTTTGCTGCCGCCGAGGCCCAGGCGTGCCTCGCTGGTAAGGCATTCGACATGATATGGTCTTGTTCTTTCACTACATAAGATGTCGTGTCTTCAGTTGTAGCATTTTCTTGTCTCCTTTTCAGCCATCCAAGAGCAGTCGATCACCGTGTAGGGCGAGATGGCGGAGGCGATCTGCCTTTGCCAGGTAGCCGAGGACAACGCCTGTGTCTCCTCCCGGATGGTGGCTGAGAGCAACAGGCGCTACTAGGACCTCCACGTGGTAGTAGGCAACACCATCCGCATGCTTTCACCTCCTGCGCCTGTGGGGATGACCCTAGCGGACTATAAGAACCTGGGTTTTTCCTAGAACCAAAAATTGAAACCTAAAATTTTTTCCTAACAAAACCCATGCATGGTCAGTGTGCATACTAGGAAAACACCCTTGTAGTTGCACAAGTAGATCCCAAGTTAGCATGGTTGATCATTTGCATACTAAACAACTTGTGAGTTTCTTCTTCATGATATTATGTGATGAATTAAAATCAACTAAACCCTTATAATAAACTTGATGTGTGTGTGAGTTGTCGACCCTTGGCTTAGACCCTAAAACCCTAGATGACCTCTAGTGGACCCCCACCAGGGTGTATGCATGCTTGACAACATATGTATACATACATAGGAGCCTAAGAAGTAGAATAGAAATTAGAAATGGGTTTAGAAAAGGGGAGAAAAAAGGAAAAGGCCAAAGTGGCCCAGTGCCACCAGCTCGCCCAGTCGGGCGGCCATAGTTGGCCCACACCATCGCATCCCCGCTCCTACGCGCACCCGCAAAGCAGCAGCGGCCCATAACCATGGCCCATGCCCGTGCCCGTGCCACACCACATCGCGCCAACGCCGCCCGCCGCTTCTACCTTGCCGCTGACAGGTGGGACCCTGCTGTCATCCCCAACCCAACGCCCTCCTCTACTTTTGCAAAAGCAGAGCAATCCGACGCCGGGGGAATTTTGCGGTCCCCCATACTCCTCGACCATCCGTGTCTCTGCCGTTGCGCTCCAACGCACGGATGCACGCCACGTCCGTAGCCTAATGTGCCCTACCTTCCCTAGCCAGCATCGCGACATGCGTGACATCTAGCATGGCCCCGCACCCATAACACCGTCGTCCTCGCCTTGATCGCTGAGGATTTGGAATTAGGAGCGCCCGGACGCCCGTGGCCTCACGCCGAACACAAAACCAAAGCCTAAGTGCCCTGATCACCCTACACATGCCCCTCCACCTTCATCCGCCATCCGTCATGCTCGCCATGGCCGAATGTGGCTATATAAGCTGCCCTGGTGCCCTAGCGCCTCTCCCATACCCCGTCGCCACTCCATGGCACCACTACACCCACGCCAAGCTAGATAAGGGAAGGAGAGGGAAGGAGAAGGAGGAAGGAGAGGAGCGGAAGCCGCTGGAGTTCTGCCCATGGCCGCCAGAGCCAAAGACTATGCCTGCTCATCTTCATTGCCGTCATGGTTCTACATGCACTGCTTCACCTTATCATGGCTACAACTCGCCTCTACACCGCTAGCCTACCACCCCAAACCCCACGGTGAGCCCCGTTGGTTCCTCTACTCGCCAATTCTCACTGTCGCCATGACCGCCGACATGGTCTCCCCACTTGGGAGGCCCAAAGTCCACGCCTTTGACCCACCCTAGAGCACGATGCATCCTCACGCACTTTCACGAGCACTCACGTGGCCATGCCGAGCCTTGGAGGCTTGGGAATGCTGGCGTCCTGCACGTGCACCGAGTGCACTCGCCATGGCCTGAGCACAGCCAAGATGGAGCCATTCTACCCACACCTAGATGGTAGAGGTAGAAAGGATGCCTTGGTGAGCTTCGCCTCGCCGAGGAACACAGCTCGCGCTAGCCGGTTGTTGGAGAAGAGCCTCGGGACCCGCTGGCGGCCTCCACCATGCCAGAGTCGCTGCACCTCCATGCCACCACCGTGAATGCGCCATGGCCACGCCACCGTGTTCTCCCCCTTTGGAGGACCAAAGGCCGAGCTTTTTGCTATTGTGATGCACTTACACACACGCACACATGCACACAGGCCAAGGACTGGCCTTGCCGAGCCACTGGTGCATAGGAATGCTAGTGCCTACATGTCGCACCTGCCACGGTCGCCATGGCCAGAACCCACCATGGTGCCACCTCGTTCTGGCCGCCTTGAGCCTGTAGATGTTCCAAAAACCCCACGGTTGTCTTCGCCTTGTTGTGTGACGCGTCAAGCCATTGTCTTTTGGTCGTGAGGGGTCATGGAGCCATCGTGGTCGCTCACTTCGCCGATGCGGCCGCTCATCGGAGCGCCATCATGTCGCAGGTGTTCCCAACAATCCCAGCCACCTTGATGGACAAGGATGGGCCAGTGATGACCACCATTGAAGCGACCTGATTTTCGCGAAGGGAAATCCACAGAGTCGAAGTGTATTATGACCGTTGTAGATCATATTACCCAAATTCCAGTCGAATACCACATCCATTCAATGATAATATCAGAGTACATAAAGTGCGGAATTACATAAATTATTACATCGTCACATTAGTAGAATCAAAAGTAGCATTCATTCAGAATAGCTTGAAGATAAGATCGCCAAACTCGAGCGTAGGAATGAACCCCTCATCCGTCAAACTCCTCGGAGCTATACTCCTCAGCAGAACCTGTGTGCCAAAATTTATCAGTACGATTTGTACTGGCCACTCCCACCCTATGAGCATTGCTTTATGGAAGTTGGATGCAAGTTGGATATAATAAAAAAGGAACCTATAAGGCTGGGGTTTCCTATATATTAGCATATCAGGTATATAATTGTATAGTCAAGTTTTAACACCATTCCCACACATATTCCACCCCATTTCTGTCCAGAGCCAGGTTTCGATCCTGGGATTGATATACCACCATCTCCATATCATCACCATACCATCGCTCAGTCGACAGGCCAACTCCCTCTCGGCACTGTCTCAAGGCCCGTAGGCTCTGGCTACGTCCGACACTCTCTCACGGGGGAAGAAGAGAAGGACTCATCTCACTATCTAGTTTAAGCGAAACCTAGGAAAGGTCCATAGCCAACAAGTCGGCACATGTATCGATCGATCAACCATACACTCTGCAAAGGTTTGACATAACCACAAGATCTGCCTTCTTCGCTGACCGTCGTCAACTGGGCTGATTCTGGCCGCTTGCTAGCCTAAGATAGTGCCACTCTACCATTCAGCCCTGGTACACCCCAAGTCTAGTGTGGGGCGGCTGAAACTGTGAGTCATGAGCCGGGTCCACAAGGTCTTCATGAAGTCTCAGAAGGGTGTGGGGGAAATCCTCCACACCCCATACCTCCTTACACTGTCCGCTATCAACCTAGCAGTAGTGGCAATATCCTACCAAGTAGTCCGGCCATCCCGCGCCATATAGGGCGAGTGGTACGTAAGGCTTCCAGGTGAATCTGAGTACTAGTAAGTCCTTAGGGATGACCAAGCCATAATGTCTCTGTTAGGGTTTCCATTTACCGTGCCACCATAGCACCTCCATCCCGGGCTCCTCCCATCACAGGTTCACACCTAGGACCACCTCATATACAATTTACCCACCACAGGTATCCATTCCAGGGGTGCCCAGGTAGCACCCCATGGCAAGACTTGCCCCATGCTCATCGTATACTCCAACTTGGTCGACACGACCCTCACCCTCCACACACCCAAGTCACACATGCAGCACTCTCCCCATAGACCAGATAACACCAGTTTCCACCACGCATTTAATGTAGTATAAGCGTAGTAGAAGTATAAGCAATGAAATATAGCGGTAAGCGTGTGTCTAGCCTAATAGCAGGGTATGCAGGGGTAAGGTTGCGTCAAGGTAAAGGCCATCAAGTAAGCATACTACCATGCAAGTCCTATCATAGTATGATTATAACAGTAAAGTAAAGCAATAGCAGTCATATATTAGCCATGCGTAATAGGTGCTACGAGATTGGGTGGGATGTGGCACCTTCAGTGTAGTCGTCTCCGTACTCACGGTACTCATGATCCTCGTCCGTCTGGTTCTCCTCCGAGTCTGCATACGATCGAATTATAGTTGCGTTAGCGACGTCTATAGAATAACACAAAGAAGCAATAAAAATTCAAAAGAGTCAAATGCACACAAACATGGGTTCATTGCGTAAAGTTCGATTTTAGATGAATTTTGGTCCTGGTTTCGTATTTTTCTGAGGTCGTATGAATTAGTTATGAATTTCTGAAGTTTAAATCATCTCTGAAAATAAGAAAAGGCTGAATTAATCCTGGGCTGACACGTGTCATGCTGTGACTGGTCCATGTGGCATGCTGACATCAGCGTGACATCAGCATGATGTCATCCTATCGGCTCCGAGCTGACAAGTGGGGTCCTGCTGACGTCATCTTGACGTCATCAACGTCATCAGTTCCGACAGGTGGGGCCAGGGTCTCTTGGGTCACTGACTTGTGGGTCCGGTCAAAGTCAACGTCAAGTCAACGGGCGAGTCAACGGTCAACAGGTCATAGTCACTGACGTGTGGGGCCAAGGCTGTAGACGTCAGCAGCCGACGTCACCGTGACGTCAGCATGACGTCACCTCGACTGTGTTGTTACTGACAGGTGGGACCCGCGTGACGTTGTCATGACATCAGCATGACATCACTTACTAACATGTGGGTCCAGAGTCTCTGTGTCGCTGATATGTGGGTTCGGTCAATCGGTCAATGTTGACCGGTCAATGGTCAACACGGACCGGGTCCGAACTAGGCCGGTTGGGCCTGGATATGGGCTAGGCTTTTGCCCACCATGTGGCATGCTGTGGCGCTGCCACGTCGTAGCCAAGGGCCTCCACTGGGCTTCGTCCACAGCTCGGCCCACACTGCATGGCTCACGGTGAACTTGGGTTCACGGTCGATGGACCGTTGGCTGGGTCTTTGGTGGACCTAGTCCACCCTTCTTCCCTCTGGCCTGGTCCATGTGCACCGGGTGCAGGCGTGTGCGGCCGGTGAGGGGAGTCCTCTGCTTCCATCCCCGGCGCGCTCCTGCCGGTGGTGTGCTCACCGGTGAGCTCCTACGGCGGCGCTGGCGTCCAATTAAGGTGGGGAAAAGCTTCACCAGGCCTCGGCGAATACGGTGGTGGGGTCTAGGTGGTGGCCAGGGCTTCCTAGGGCGTTGGCCACGGTGGTTGGCGGCTTGGTCGTGGCGGTGCTCACCGGCGGGGCAGCTAGGGGCTATTCCAGGGGTCCTGGTGCCCCGTTCCCTTTTAGATGGCTAGCGGGCGATAGGGTAGAGTGTCGACAATGACCAAAGGGCATGGCGGAGTCCACGAGTGGTGGTGGTGCACGGCAGAGCTCCGGCCGGTGATCTGGTGCTCGTGGCCTAGGCGCTGTGGCCGGCTAATGGGGTCTCGGTCTATGCGGCTACCCTCCGGTCATCACAGTGGTGCTACGGCTACATCCTAGTCCAGCGAGGTGGCCGGGTGCGCAAGTGGTGGCCGTGCCATGATGGTGGCGTCATGAGCGCGGCGTGCACGTGCTCTGCTATGGCGTCCAAGGGCTAGGAGGAGGTCTCAGCCAAAAGACTCACCGAGCGGTGCTGGCGGCGTTCGGTGGTGGTGCGGTGGCGAGGCACGTTTTTGGGGTAGGCGCTTAGGGCGGCGCTCCGGCTTCGGTGATCGGCGCCTCCGAGCTCTCTCTGCTCGCCTCCCTCTTCCAAACTCCTTCTCGGCCCTCTTCTCTCGGTGCGGGCTGTTGGGCCACCGAGCGGTGGTGGCGTGGGCTGAGGATTTCCTAGGGTGCTCTGGCGTCGCTTTATAGCCCCGGTGCCTGAGCTTCATCCATGGCAGACGGGGCGGACGACTGGCGATGCGTCGAGGGCATCGAACGGTATCGCGGGCACGGGTGGTTGGCGCGGAGGTTGTGTGGGCGCGGCGCCAAGGGGACAGGGCCAGGTGATTCGCGTGACCCCGGGCCCACACCTGTCACTTTGGTCGGGACTCGGTCGGAGGTGGTGCCGGCGTGGGGAGGAAGACGACACTGTGCCAGGGTGTGGCTGACGCATGGGGTCCGGTGGCAGTGGCAGCAAGCGAAACAGGAAGGCGCGCGGGCGTGACAAGCGCGCTGGGCTGGCCAGCGGGGCCGGGTGCTGCCGTGCGCAAGCTGGGCTGGCTTGCTGGGCCGGCTGCTGCTGCGCGCAAGCTGGGCTAGCTAGCGGGCCGGCTGCTGCTGCACGCAAGCTGGGCTTGCTAGCGGGCCTTCTTCTTTTCTTTTCCTTTTTCTATTTTATTTTTCTTCTCCTTTGTTTAAATTCAAATTTGATTTGGAATTTGAATTCAAAATTGGTGTACCTTATTCATTGGAGTTTTGGATATGAGGCCCACAACATTCTTTTATATATATTAGGAATTTTATTTAGCTATTTTGTATAACAAAAATAGGTGTAGTTTTGTTATACAAAATTTAGAAATAGTTTTCTCTTTAAGTATTTATTCTTTGGTTTGATTAATAATTACTTCATGGTTTATTTCTTTAAAGGAGTTGTTAGGCATTACATAAAACAAATGGAAATCCAAATCACCATTTGAGTTAACAATGTATGCTATATTTTATTTGTCAGTATTTGAATAAATATAATTAACAAATGACATGCCATGCTCATGAAATTGTCTAGTTGGGTTACTTCTAATGCAACACCTAGGGTTGGCTCCTACAGATGTCACTCAACATTGCATAGGGTAACAACAAAAATTTTGTAGTTGTGATTTTTGGTGTGTGCATTTTTTTGGGTTGTTACAGTCCTACCCCCTTAATAGAATCTCATCCCCGAGATTAAAGCGTAACGTACTCTTCGAAGAGGTAAGGGTATCATAGCCAGAGGTTAGACTCTTTCTCCCATGTTGCTTCTCTCTTAGTGTGGTTGCTCCATTGGATCTTGCACATAGGAATAGTTTTACTTTGGGTCTCTTTGGTATCTCTACCCAGAATTCTGACAGGATGTTCTTTATACTCGAGAGTGTCTTGAATGTCAAGTGTATCAGTTGGAACTACTTCATCGGGCACTCTTAAACACTTGCGTAGCTGTGAGACATGGAATACGGGATGTACACCCACCAATTCCTCAGGTAGCTCAAGTTTGTAAGCGAGTTTTCCAATCCTCTTGCGTATTTTGTATGGGCCAACAAATCTAGGGGCAAGCTTGCCTTTTACGTGGAATCTGACAGTTCCACGTAGCGGGGATACCTTGAGATAAACGAGGTCTCCCACATTGAACTCAAGTTCTCTTCTCCTTTTGTCAGCATAGCTCTTGTATCAACTTTGAGCAATCCTCAAATTCTCCTTCACTTGAGCAACTCCTTCTGCATCTTGGATCTTAGCGGAATCAAAGAACGATCTTTCGCCCGGTTGAGACCACATCAAAGGTGTCTTACAAGGTCTGCCATACAAAGCTTCAAACGGCGACATCTTGATACTGGCTTGGTAGCTGTTGTTGTAAGAGAACTCTGCATAGGGTAGGCATTTCTCCCAATCCGAGCCATAATTCAGTACACTAGCGCAAAGCATGTCTTCTAAGATCTGATTTACTCGTTCTGTCTGTCCATCTGTCTGTGGGTGATAAGCGGTACTGAAATCAAGTTTGGTTCCAATGGACTTGTGCAGAGCTTCCTAGAATCGGGACACAAACTGAGGACCACGATCAGATACAATACTAGAGGGAGCTCCATGCAGTCTAAGAATATGCTCAACATATAGATCTGCTAATTTTTCGGCATTGGTCTTCGTCTTAACTGGTACAAAGTGAGCAATCTTGGTCAAACGATCAACAATCACCTAGATAGAATCATTGCCTTTCTATGAACGGGGCAATCCAACTATGAAATCCATGGATATGCTCTCCCACTTCCACTCGGGAACGTCAAGAGGCTTTAGCAATCCTGCAGGCCTTTGATGTTCAGCCTTAACTCTATTACAGGTGTCACATCATGCCACATGTCCCGCAATGTATATCTTCATGCCTTTCCACCAAAAGTGTTTCTTCAAGTCCTGATACATCTTTGAATTTCCAGGGTGGATACAGTACTTAGAATCATGGGCTTCAGACAGAATTTCCTCTCATAATGCTGGATTGGAAGGGACACAGATTCTGTCCTTGAACCAGATGGTTCCTTGTTCATCTTCTTGGTGGTTGGTCTTGTAGCCTAGTTTCATCAGACCACAGAGATATTCGATCTCTTCACAACTTTTCTGAGCTTGACGGATGCGATCTGTGAGATCATACTGTATGCGGAGCTCATTCAACAAGTCATGTGGTAGTATCTCAAGTTGGAAATCATCAATCTCTTCCTTGAGCTCAGGTGGTACGGATTCAGTGATCAAAGTGTGACAGAAACTCTTGTGACTGAGAGCATCTGCGACTACATTAGCTTTTCCCAGATGATAGTGAATTTCTAGGTCATAGTCCTTGATCAACTCTAGCCATCGGCGTTGCCTCATATTTAGATCTTCCTGAGTGAAAAAGTACTTCAAGCTCTTGTGATCCGTATAGATATTACACTTGTTGCCTATCAAGTAGTGTCTCTAGATCTTCAAGGCATGCACAACTGCTGCTAACTCAAGATCATGGGTTGGGTAACGGTTCTTGTGTTCTTTCAACTGTCGGGAAGCATATGCAATCACTCTTCCACCTTGCATCAATACACAACCAAGTCCTTAACGGGATGCATCACAATAGACCATGACATCTTTGCTGATATCAGGCAATGCTAGCACAGGAGTTGTGGTAAGCTTCTGTTTCAATTTCTAGAAGGTTTGTTCACACTCGGGCATCCATTCAAACTCCTTAATCTTCTTCAGAAGGTTGGTCATTGGACGGGCTATCTTGGAGAAGTTCTCAATGAATCGGTGATAATATCCAGCCAATCTCAAGAAACTTTTGACTTCTGTCACATTACGGGGTTGATCCCACTCTTTCACGGCTTCAATCTTGGCTGGGTCAACTACGACACCTTTAGCTGATAGTACATGGCCTAAGAAGGCAACTTCCTGTAGCCAAAATTCATATTTGCTGAACTTTGCATAGAGCTGACGTTGTGCTAATTTCTCAAGCATGGTTCTTAGATGATGTTCATGTTCTTCAGTGGTGGGTGAATAAACAAGAATGTCATCAATGAATACTACCATGAACTTATCCAAATCATCCATGAAAACCTTATTCATCATGTTCATGAAGTATGCGGGAGCATTCGTGAGTCCAAAGGACACCACAGTGAACTCATACTGCCCATACCTAGTCACGAAAGCTGTCTTCGGGATGTCACTCTCTCGAATCTTCATCTGATGATAGCTAGATCTGAGATTGGTCTTAGAAAAATACTTGGCACCTCGAAGCTGATCAAGCAAATCATCAATCCTTGGCAAGGGGTACTTGTTCTTGATGGTGACTGCATTCAAGTTCTGGTAATCAATGCACATCCTCATTGAGCCATCCTTCTTCTTAACAAACAGAACAGGGGATCCCTAGGGTGAAGCACTAGGTCTGATATACCCCTTTGAGATGAGCTCATCAAGCTATTTCTTGAGCTTGGCCAGTTTGTCAACTGACATGCGATAGGGTCTCTTGGCAATGGGTCCTGTTCCCGGCAAAAGATCAATGATGAACTCTACATCATGGTCTGGTGGCATACCCGGTAATTCTTCAAGGAATACATCGGGATAGTCTCTGACCATAGGCACATCATGAACTGTCTTCTCTTTTTGTGATTCTGAACTCGCTTTAAGGGCACATAGGATAGAGGTGGACTTTCTGGACTGAGGTTCACACCTAATAACTTGGCCTGATGGGTGGGTCACTTGGACGTATCTAGGTGAACATGATATGATACCTCGGTGAATGGTTAACCAATCCAAACCTACGATGACATCTAGGTTTGTGGAAGGTAACAGGGTTAGGTCGGCTTTAAAGGTAAGACCCTCAATGGTAAGACTCACTCCCTTACAGATGTGGGTGCATTTTAGGTCTCCTAAAGGTGAGCTGGTGATGATAGGCTTTCCGCATGGGGTTACAGGCAGGTCATGCTCTCGTGAAAACTTGGATGATATGTAATAACAAGTTGCTCTAGAGTCAAATAGAACTGATGCAGTATTGCCATTAACTAAAAACATACCATACACAACGTCAGGGGTAGCCTGTGCTTCCTCTAAGTCCAGATGGTTGAGACGTCCATGAGTAGCAGATCCCTTGAACTGAGACTTCTGAGTAGCTAAGTTCTGTGGACACTCAGCAGCTTTGTGACCTGGTTGGCCATAAGTAAAGCAGGTGAAAGGCGTACCGCCTGTAGGGGTTGGCGTGGGTGCCTTCCAGTTTCCAGTGCTTGGTGCAGGGCAATTCTGTGCTGGGCGTTCATTCGCTGAGCAGGGACGGTTGAAATGGTCCTGAGTGTTGCGGTCCTGAGCATAACGGTCCCGGGTGTAACGATCCTGAGCAGAGCGGGAGTATTTGGTGGTGTAGCCTCCACTACCCCTACTCGATCTAGGGTTGTCATCCCTGTTGTGGTGAGAGCGTTCCCTGGATGGTGCATCTCTGCGGAACCTCTTGCGATCACGTCCATGGAAGGACTCCTCAGGCTTACGCTTCCTCTCCCTATACTCCTCTCCAGCTTCAGCATGGTCCTTCTCGATCTGAATGCAGCGATCCACCAGCGCTCGCAGCGTGCTACTCTCAATACCACCAAACTTTAGCTTGAATGTGCAGGTTAAGTCCCTTGCGGTAATAGTACAGCTTCTCCTTCTCAGAGTTCACAACATAGGAAGGTGCATAGCATAGAAGGTTGGTGAAATGAGTAGTGTACTCAGTCACCCTGTCCTTTCCCATCTTGATGTTGCGGAACTCCTCGGCTTTGGCCTCCATGATACCCTTGGGAATATGATACTCAGTGAATGCTTCGGCAAACTCATCCCATGAGATGTTGGCAGGGTCCTCATGGGAATCACTGAAACTATCCCACCAGGCACGTGCTGCACCTGTGAGCTGGTGTGTGGCAGCTCCAACACACTCATCATCGGTGAAAGTAGTGAGGTCAAGCTTCTTCTCCATCTCCTTGAGCCAGTCATCGGCTACAAGTGGGTCAGGGTTGGTGCCATCATAGGTAGGTGGCCTTAGCTTCAGGAATCCTTCCAGCTTCCTTTGGAAGTCATTCTACTGACCTCCCTGGCGACAGTTTGCTCTGTTAACAAGAGCTGCAAGAAGTTGAGTCTGTTGTGCCATCACTTATGCTAGGTGGTGGTGGAATGTTCTCCTTAGGTGGCGGGGTATTCTCCAGGTTGAAGGGTATCCCTCCATGTCCACAGCCATGGCCACGGCCATGGTTGTTGCCACCACGCCCCCCATTTGGTTCGACTGGTTCGGGGGTGGGCGCACGTCCACGGTTCATTAGGCGATCAGATCGGCGGTTCAGCATCTGCAACACGGATCATAGGAATTTTAGTGTTTGTACCATAAGTGCTTATACTTTAGTATGATTACATGATTTTTTGACGATTTAAAGAAAAACATTTATACTATCCAACACTCATTACAAAGAAGCATCAAGATCCATAAGATGCAATAAGATCCAAAACATTCATCACATGGGTTTTATTACATGGCATCATCTCTAGTAGCTACACTTGGAGACTCACGAGAATTGTACTACGCATAGTATCTCATGTTACATCTCATAAGGGGTACATCATGGGGTACAACTTATGGAAGCCACTGACATGACTCATGACCACGTAGGGTCATCTACTCTAACTTGTACACCGCAGCTGGGATACGACTATTCTCGATCTCGATCTCCTCATCAGACTTGTGAAGTCGGGACACGTACTTCAAGGCCTCGGCGAGCTCCTCAGTAGGCTTGGCTCCAGGTAGGGTAGGGCAGGCGTCTAGGTTGAGGCGAGTTAGGGCTAACTCAAACTCCTCTATCCTAGGCTTCGTCTTGCTGTGAATCTCCTTGGGTAGCTGATCCCACATACCCTTCATCTCCCTGAGGCGCTTCTTATCAGACTTCTGCCAAGCCTACCATGTCCTCTCACACTTGTCCTGTAGGTACTCGTTCTGCCTGAGTGCCTCGATCAGGTGACCCTGGTTGTGAATAGCCTTCTTCCTGAACTCCTCTAGATCCTGAGTCATGGTCTTGTTCCGAGATTGGATATTCAGCATATCAATCCCCTTGGACCTTTCTCTATCTCCTCTACGGTTGAACTCGGCCTTCTTGTCGTCCAACTCTCTCTACAACTCCAAGACCTTGCTGTCGAGGTAGCAGTTCCTATTGCCTAGGTCGGTGGCTTTGTCCTGTAAGTCTGCGACCTCGGTTCTATGGACTTCTTCACGACGGCTGAGCTCGTCCTATAGCTTGGCAACTATCTCAAGTAGACTAGCTCGCTCCTATGCTCCCTACGAGACTCGCTCCTAGTACTCCCATAGAAGGGCCTGGTCCTGACGTCTCCTCTGCTCTAGCTGGGTCACGTACCTGTCCTGCTCTAGTGGGTGGATAGCCGAGACACGAAGACATCTGTCCTCCTCAGCAAAGATAACTCTACCGGCTGCGAAACTCTGCTCACTAGGGGTAAGGCTGAGGTCGAGGGCCTAGGGAAGTAGTCGGAACTCTGTCGTCTTTAGGTGCTCATAGTGGTCCCTCATCACTCTGCGAAGTGCCTTGTGTGAGATAGCTTGCAGTCCCTCCTCGACTGTGTCCTCTATAGTCATCTTGGTGAAAGCTGGGACAGAAGGTAAGGTAGTGCTAGCTGGGAACTCGACTGAGGTGACAATCGGTCCTTCGATTCCTCCCTCCTGAGTGGGCTTCCTGGTGCAGGTGACCTTGACAAGCTCGTCGGGGACTCCGAACGTGACGAGGACTCGGTAGAGGGTTTGTGCAAAACCCCCGAGCTCACGTAGGTCGAAGGTAAGCTTGGCATGGTCCAGAGGTAGCGGTCCTAGAGGCGGCCAGTCAACGTTCGTTGCCATCTGCATGTTTTTAAGGAACAGGTGTTAGCAGGTCAATAATAGATAAGCCTTGCATAAAAGTAAATGCAGGGTCGGTATATAACTGAAAGAAGGGCTGTTCACGTCCTATTCTATCGTCCATTTCTGAGGGTTTTGTCCTATGGTCAAGTATGACTCTGATACCAACTGAAGCGACCTAATTTCCGTGAAGGGAAATCCATAGAGTCGAAGTGTATTATGGCCGTTGTAGATCATATTACCCAAATTCTAGTCGAATACCACATCCTTACAACGATAATATCAGAGTACATAAAGTGTGGAATTACATAAATTATTACATCGTCGCATTGGCGGAATCAACAGTAGCATTCATTCAGAACAGCTTGAAGATAAGATCGCCAAACTCGAGCATAGGAACGAACCCCTCATCCGTCAAACTCCTCGGAGCTATACTCCTCAGCAGAACCTGTGTGCCAAAATTTATCAGTACGATTTCTACTGGCCACTCCCACCCTATGAGCATTGCTTTGTGGAAGTTGGATGCAAGTTGGATATAATAAAAAAGGAACCTATAAGGCTGGGGTTTCCTATATCTTAGCATATCAGGTATATAATTGTATAGTCAAGTTTTAACACCATTCCCACACACATTCCACCCCATTTCCGTCCAGAGCTAGGTTTCGATCCTGGGATCGATATACCACCATCTCCATATCATCACCATAGCATCGCTCAGTCGACAGGCCAACTCCCTCTCGGCACTGTCTCAAGGCCTGTAGCCCCTGGCTACGTCCGACACTCTCTCACGGGGGAAGAAGAGAAGGACTTATCTCACTATCTAGTTTAAGTGAAACCCAGGAAAGGTCCATAGCCGACAATTCAGCACATGTATCGATCGATCAACCATACACTCTGCAGAGGTTTTACATAACCACAAGATCTGCCTTCTTCGCTGACCGTCGTCAACTGGGCTAATTCTGGCCGCTTGCTAGCCTAGGATAGTGCCACTCTACCATTCAGCCCTGGTACACCCCAAGTCTAGTCTAGGGCGGCTAAAACTGTGAGTCATGAACCGGGTCCACAAGGTTTCCATGAAGTCTCGGAAGGGTGTGGGGGAAATCCTCCACGCCCCGTACCTCCTTACACTGTCCGCTATCAACCTAGCAGTAGTGGCAATATCCTACCAAGTAGTCTGGCCGTCCAGCACCATATAGGGCGAGTGGTACGTAAGGCTTCCCGATGAATCTGAGTACTAGTAAGTCCTTAGGGATGACTAACCCAGAATGTCTCCATTAGGGTTTCCATTTACCGTGCCACCATAGCACCTCCATCCTGGGCTCCTCCCATCATAGGTTCACACCTAGGACCACCTCATATACCATTTACCCACCATAGGTATCCATTCCAGGGGTGCCCAGGTAGCACCCCATGGCAAGACTTGCCCCAGGCTTGTCGTATACTCCAACTTGGTCGACACGACCCTCACCCTCCACACACCCAAGTCACACACGCAGCACTCTCCCCATAGACCAGATAACACCAGTTTCCACCACGCATTTAATATAGTATAAGCGTAGTAGAAGTATAAGCAATGAAATATAGCGGTAAGCGTGTGTCTAGCCTAATAGCAGGGTATGCAGGGGTAAGGTTGCGTCAAGGTAAAGGCCATCAAGTAAGCATACTACCATGCAAGTCCTATCATAGTATGATTATAACAGTAAAGTAAAGCAATAGCAGTCATATATTAGCCATGCGTAATAGGTGCTACGAGATTGGGTGGGATGTGGCACCTTCAGTGTAGTCGTCTCCGTACTCACGGTACTCATGATCCTCGTCCATCTGGTTCTTCTCCGAGTCTGCATACGATCGAATTATAGTCGCGTTAGCGACGTCTATAGAATAGCACAAAGAAGCAATGAAAATTCAAAAGAGCCAAATGCACTCAAACATGGGTTCATTGCGTAAAGTTCGATTTTAGATGAATTTTGGTCCTAGTTTCGTATTTTTCTGAGGTCGTATGAATTAGTTATGAATTTCCGAAGTTTAAATCATCTCTGAAAATAAGAAAAGACTGAATTAATCCTAGGCTGACACGTGTCACGCTGTGACTGGTCCACGTGTCATGCTGACATCAGCGTGACATCAGCATGACATCATCCTATCGGCTCCGAGCTGACAAGTGGGGTCCTACTGACGTCATCTTGACGTCAGCGTGACGTCATCAACGTCATCAGTTCTGACAGGTGGGGCCAGGGTCTCTTGGGTCACTGACTTGTGGGTTCGGTCAAAGTCAACGTCAAGTCAACGGGCGAGTCAACGGTCAATGGGTCATAGTCACTGACGTGTGGGGCTAGGGCTACTAACGTCAGCAGCTGACGTCACCGTGACGTCAGCATGACGTCACCTTGGCTGTGTTGTTGCTGACAGGTGGGACCCGCGTGACGTTGTCATGACGTCAGCATGACGTCACTTATTGACATGTGGGTCTAGAGTCTCTATGTCGCTGACATGTGGGTCCGGTCAATCGGTCAACGTTGACCGGTCAACAGTCAACACGGACCGGGTCCGAATTGGCCGGTTGGGCCAGGATATGGGCTAGGCTTTGGCCCGCCATGTGGCATGCTGTGGCACTGCCACGTCGTAGCCAAGGGCCTCCACTGGGCTTCGTCCACAGCTCGGCCCACACCGCATGGCTCACGGTGAACTCGGGTTCACGATCGATGGACCGTTGGCTGGGTCTTTGGTGGACCTAGTCCACCCTTCTTCCCTCTGGCCTGGTCCATGTGCACCGGGTGTAGGCGTGTGCGGCCGGTGAGGGGAGTCCTCTGCTTCCATCCCCGGCGCGCTCCTACCGGTGGTGTGCTCACGGCGAGCTCCTACGGCGGCGCTGGCGTCCAATTAAGGTGGGGAAAAGCTTCACCAGGCCTCAGGGAATACGGTGGTGGGGTCTAGGTGGTGGCCAGGGCTTCCTAGGGCATTGGCCACGGTGGTCGGTGGCTTGGTCGTGGCGGTGCTCACCGGCAGGGCAGCTAGGTGCTGTTCTATGGGTCCTGGTGCCCCGTTCCCTTTTAGACGGCTAGCGGGCGACATGGTAAAGTGTTGACGATGACCAAAGGGCGTGGCGGAGTCTGCGAGCGGTGGTGGTGCACGGCGGAGCTCCGGCCGGTGATCTGGTGCTCGTGGCCTAGGCGCTGCGGCCGGCTAACGGGGTCTCGGTCTACGCGGCTACGCTCCGATCATCACGGTGGTGCTACAGCTACATCCTAGTCCGGCGAGGCGGCCAGGTGTGCAAGTGGTGGCCATGCCATGACGACGGTGTCGTGAGCGCGGCATGCGCGTGCTCTGCTACGGTGTCCAAGGGCTAGGAGGAGGTCTCAGCCAAAAGACTCACCGAGCGGTGCTGGCGGTGTTCGGTGGTGGTGCGGTGGCAAGGCGCGTTGTTGGGGTAGGCGCTTAGGGCGGCGCTCCGGCTTCGGTGATCGGTGCCTCCGAGCTCTCTCTGCTCACCTCCCTCTTCCGAACTCCTTCTCGGCCCTCTTCTCTCGGTGCGGTGCGGGCTGTTGGGCCATCGAGCGGTGGCGGCGTGGGCTGAGGATTTCCTAGGGCGCTCTGGCATCGCTTTATAGCCCCGGTGCCCGAGCTTCATCCATGGTGGACGGGGCGGACGGCTGGCGATGCGTCGAGTGCATCGAACGATATCGCGGGCGTGGGTGGTTGGCGCAGAGGTTGTGTGGGCGCGGCGCCAAGGGGACAGGGCTAGGTGATTCGCGTGACCCCAGGCCCGCGCCTGTCACTTTGGTCGGGACTCGGTTGGAGGCGGTGCCGGCGTGGGGTGGAAGACGACACTATGCCGAGGTGTGGCTGACGCGTGGGGTCCGGTGGCAGTGGCAGCAAGCGAAGCAGGAAGGCACACGGGCGTGAGCAGCGCGCTGGGCTGGCCAGCGGGGCCGGGTGCTGCCGCGCGCAAGCTGGGCTGGCTTGCTAGGCCGGTTGCTGCTGCGCACAAGCTGGGCTGGCTAGCGGGTCAGCTGCTGTTGCGCGTAAGCTGGGCTGGCTAGCGGGCCTTCATCTTTTCTTTTCCTTTTTCTATTTTATTTTTCTTCTCCTTTGTTTAAATTCAAATTTGATTTGGAATTTGAATTCAAAATTGGTGTACCTTATTCATTGGAGTTTTAGATATGAGGCCCACAACATTCTTTTATATATATTAGGAACTTTATTTAGCTATTTTGTATAACAAAAATAGGTGTAGTTTTGTTATACAAAATTTAGAAATATTTTTCTCTTTAAGCATTTATTCTTTGGTTTGATTAATAATTACTTTATGGTTTATTTCTTTAAAGGAGTTGTTAGGCATTACATAAAACAAATGGAAATCCAAATCACCATTTGAGTTAACAATGTATGCTATATTTTATTTGTCAGTATTTGAAGAAATATAATTAACAAATGACATGCCATGCTTATGAAATTGTCTAGTTGGGTTACTTCTAATGCAACACCTAGGGTTGGCTCCTACAGATGTCACTCAACATTGCATAGGGTAACAACAAAAATTTTGTAGTTGTGATTTTTGGTGTGTGGATTTTCTGGGTTGTTACAACCATCATCCTGCGAGTCTAGTTGTGTAGATGGGTGAACCTAGGACCTACCCTAGCCCTAGCTACCTTGGAGCCGAGAGCTCACCGAAGCTCTGTTGTGTCTACTATGGTACTATGGACTCTGCCATGATCTATGGTCACCGACATTGCCACCCATGACCTCTCTGCGACCCTAATCGCATGGAAGTGGGTGCCTTTTTGCTCTGATTGCGCCACCTAGGGGCGCTACCATATCCGCCATGACATCCATCACCGGCACCATCCTGGTTGGCATCAAGGACTACCGGCCACAGCTAGACCCTCACTTGCCCTCGTTGGAGTGCTTAGGATGCCTAAGGGAGCCATAGTCACCTTACCGAGTGCACTACACACGCTCACCACACCACCATCAAGTCGCCGAACTCACCCTGTGACCGAGCACCATAGTCGGCCCTTGCCGCTGGCCAAGGCGCCACCTTTGGTGCCCACCGTGCTAGCCCAACATGTAGGAGGACCCTAGGAGGTCAAAGGTGCCCCACCGAGCTACTACCAAGCACCGCCGGCTGGCCTTGCCACCGGTGAGCCACGCGATTGTCGGTGTTTTAGGTCACCACCAACAAGTAAATTTCTAATATTGCGTGTCTAGCTCAGATGGTGTGCATAGAGGACACGAGATTTATACTGGTTCGGGTAGAATGTCCCTACGTCTAGTTCATCATAGCAGCTCATGTTACTAGCATCGAAAGTTTGTAGTAGGGGTTACAAATGGGTGAGAGAGGGACATGTCCCAAGTCTCTGGGTGGAAAGAGTGAACGGGGTGCTAAGAGCTCAGTTGTTGCTCAACCATGTGCTTGTGTTCGATGGGTTCATGATGGTTTGATCAGATGTAGCCTAAATTAATGTGATGTGTTGCGATGCCCCTTATGGGATGCCCTGCTTTCCCTTTTATAGGTTAAGGGAAAGCATGGGTTACAGTAGAGGAAAAAGAAGAACGAGAGAGAGAGAGCCGAAGGCCTTCAGGATCGCCGGGTCCTTCTTCTTCATGCGGGTCCTACCAACCCTATAGATGTCAACAAGGACGGCTTCACATCACGGTCATGTCCATCACTAGCGCCATGTGTAGACGTCATATGCCGGTCATGGCGGTCCACTCAGTCCTAGCGAGTGTCGTGGTGAACTGACACGCCCGTCAGTGTTCGTACAGGGGTTGGGCAGAACAGCACTGGTACACCCGACGCTATTCCTAATGTGAGTCCTCAGGTATGGCCCATCGTGGTCGTGGATTACATTAGGGCATGTCAGTTGTCTCCCTGATGTCAGAGCTTTGACCTAGGCCCATACACTAGGACCTAGAGTGGTTAGCGGTGCCATGGGTCTTCGTCGGGCGAGGCGAAGTCCGTGGCCTCGGGGTTGGGCGAGGCGAGGTGGAGCCCACGGTCTTAGGGTCAGGTGAGGCGGGGCCCTCCCAGAGGTAGGGCGAGGCGAAGCCCATAGCCTTAGGGTTGGGCGAGGCAGAGCCTGTAGGGTTATGAGGATGCTACGCTAGCTGGAAAACAAAAATTCAACCTCATAAACCAGGATCTACTGCCAGTTATAGATCACGGGATTACCATTAGACGCGCAGGTGCAGCGGAAGCAACTCGATGTAGCCGTACGCATCGTAGCAGTGCCGTGCAGTTGCAAGGTCATCCGTACATCCATCCCCTTTGTGCGGTTCGTCCTTGTGCTCTAGATGCAGCACCTCTGAGGTATCCACACGTATAGGGAGGAAGCGTCGCGCCCTCAGACTGCTAGGTCCGCGAGGAGCAGCAGGCGCGGGCATAGGATGGGCGGCGGCAGCTGCCAAAAAGGCATGGATCCTAGCCCCGTTGTCCACCCCACTTATTTATAGGCGTCCCTAATGAGCTCCCGAGTTGGAGGCCCATTAGTAACCCTAAGCCTTGTCTAACTCGGACCCAATCCGAATTAGGCTTCCAGCCCCTTAAGCATGCGACCCTATGGGTTCATGGATACATAGACATGGTCCAAGTACTCCTACTCGGCCAATAGTTGATAGCGGCCTCTAGCAAGGCATGTCAACTCCTATGCGTACGCAAAGATCATATCAGACGAACCACCACAAAACCACATACTTGTTGTTCCCTTGCCTCACAATATTTGGTCCAACTCATAGGTTAACACTTAACCCAAGGACGGCCATGCATTTCTTGATCTAATCATTAGAGTGATCCAGTGATATCTCTCTCATATAGAGAGGAGCAAATTCCATCTTGATTGTCTATGTCTCATAGCATGTTTCCCGACAAACCCGAAAACCACCTTTATAACTACCCTGTTATGGAGTAGCGTTTGATAGTCCCTGAGTAGGTCGTTTTACATCTTGAATACATACAACAATCTCAGGTCTAAGGACATAACATACATGATGTGAATAGAGATAATAACGACATCTCACGTTGGGTCAGTCTAGCCCCATGTCATACATGTGCCCACATTATTAGTTTGACATTTCCATGTCTATGACTTGTGAAACATAGTCATCAACTAATAATGTGCTGATCCATTATTCATGTGTGTCCTCACACAAACTTTGACCAGGGACAACATTAGAATAACCATACAAGTAAAAGAGTTTCACAAACAATTCACATAATTGCTAATCGATACAGGTTGTCTTTAATGGAAATTCAATGAACTCATAATATATCATGGATACAGGGCAATATAATCAT
Source organism: Miscanthus floridulus (assembly GCF_019320115.1). Classification (NCBI taxonomy): domain Eukaryota; kingdom Viridiplantae; phylum Streptophyta; class Magnoliopsida; order Poales; family Poaceae; genus Miscanthus; species Miscanthus floridulus. The sequence continues at coordinate 142,445,602 of NC_089581.1, read as the reverse complement.
CTCTATGATTATCTCTAGGGCATACTCCCAACAATCTCCCACTTGCACTAGAATTAATTTCGAAGATATCTAATACCCATAGCTCTCATGTGCGCCTCATGCTTAGGCTGTGGAAGAGCCTTTGTCAAAGGATTTGCAACATTCAAATCTGTGTGTATCTTGCACATCTTGATCTCATCTCGTCTAACGAACTCTCGAATGAGGTGAAATTTCCACAGTACATGTTTTCTCTTTTGGTGATTCCGTGGCTCCTTAACCTGCGCAATTGCCCCATTGTTGTCACAATGTAGATTCAATGGGCTGGACGCATTCGGAAACACACCAAGTTCAATGAGGAACCTCCTCATCTAAACACCTTCCTTCGCAGCTCTAGAAGCTGCAATGTACTTGGCCTCTATTGTAGAATCGGTCATCGTCTCCTGCTTGGAACTTTTCTAACTTACAGCACCACCATTTATTATGAACACAAAACCTAATTGAGACTGTGAATCATCCGTGTCAGTTTGGAAGCTAGCATCGGTGTAACCATTTACAACGAACTCCTCCCCACCTCCATAGATTAGGAACACATCTTTAGTCCTTTTCAAGTACTTTAGAATGTTTTTAACAAGTGTCCAGTGACTCTCTCCTGGATCAGCTTGGTACCTGCTCGCAACACTTAGAGCATATGAGACATCTGGGCGAGTACATATCATGGCGTACATGATGGAACCAACTGCCGAGGCGTATGGAACCTTACTCATGCGCTTCCGCTCATCAGCTGTCGAAGGACACTGTTTATCGCTAAAGCGCAGACCATGTGACATAGGCAAGAACCCTTTCTTGGACTGTTCCATGTTGAATCGTTTCAACACCTTGTCAATGTACGTATCTTGGCTTAATCCTATAAGCCTCTTCGATCTATCTCTATAGATCTTGATGCCCAAAATGTATGCTTCTTCTCCTAAATCCTTCATAGAAAAATTATTATTTAGTGAAGTCTTTACGGATTGCAACATAGGAATGTCATTCCCAATCAATAATATGTCATCCTCATACAAGATCAGAAATACAACAGCGCTCCCACTTTCCTTCTTGTAAACACAAGGTTCTTCTTCATTCTGACGGAAGCCAAACCATTTGACCACTTCATCAAAACAAATGTTCCAACTCCGAGATGCTTGCTTTAACCCATAAATGGATTTCTGAAGCTTGCAAATTTTTCCAGCATTGTTTGGATCAACAAAACCTTTGGGCTGTATCATATACACGTCCTCATCCAAATTTCCATTTAGAAAGGTTGTTTTAACATCCATCTGCCATATCTCATAATCGAAATAAGCAGCTATTGCTAGAATGATCCGGATAGATTTAAGCATCACTACCGGCAAGAAAGTCTCGTCGTAGTTAATTCCTTGAACTTGCCAAAAACCCTTTGCAACAAGTCAAGCTTTATAGATGTGAACGTTTCCATCCATATCCTTTTTCTTTTTATAGATCCATTTGCACTCTATGGGTCTAACCCCATCAGGCGGGTCAACCAAGTTCCAAACTTGATTGTTTCCCATGGAATCTATCTCAGATCTCATGTCACTTTGCCATTTCTTAGAATCTAGGTCCATCATTGCTTCCGCATAAGTCGCAGGTTCATCATCGTCTAACAATAACAAATCCCCACACAACTCATGGATTCTTGCTAACCTTCGTGGTTGTGGCGGTGTTTCTATTGCCACGGGTATCTCAACTTGTTCTACTACATTAGCATCACTCGTAGAGTCCTTCCCAACTGGCTCGTCTTGAACTTCTTCAAGATACACCTTCTGTCCACTTTTTTCTCTTTTGAGAAACTCTTTCTCTAAGAAAACACCATTCCGAGCAACAAACACTTTGCCCTCTGATCGGTTATAGAAGTAATACCCTAAAGTTTCCTTTGGATATCCCACGAAAAAGCATTTGTCTGACTTTAGTGTTAGTTTATCTGTCATAAGTCGTTTGACATAAACTTCACAACCCCAAATTTTCAGAAAAGACAAACTAGGACTCTTACTAGTCCACATCTCATGTGGTGTCTTAACTACGGACTTAGACGGTACCCTATTCAATGTGAAAGCGGCTGTTTCTAGAGCGTATCCCCAAAATGATAACGGTAGGTCTGACTGACTCATCATAGACCGAACCATGTCCAACAAAGTCCGATTACGTCGCTCGGACACGCCATTTCTCTGAGGCGTTCTAGGTGACGTAAGCTGTGGAACAATTCCACAACTCTTTAGATGATTGCTAAACTCGTGGCTCAAATATTCGCCTCCACGATCAGATCGCAAAGCCTTAATTTTCTTGCCACGTTGATTCTCTACTTCATTCTGAAACTCCTTGAACTTTTCAAATGTCTCAGACTTATGTCTCATTAAGTAGACATAGCCATATCTACTAAAGTCATCAGTGAAGGTTATGAAGTATTGGAATCCACCTCTTGCTGTCGTACTCATTGGTCCACACACATTAATATGTATGAGTTCCAGCAAGTCTGCCTCCCTCTCAGGAAAACCTGTGAAAGGCGTCTTGGTCATCTTGCCCAGCAGGCAAGCCTCACATGTCTCATATGATTCAAAATCAAACAAAGTTAAAAGCCCATCAGAATGGAGCCTCTTCAAGCGATTCTCACTTATATGACCTAAACAACAATGCCACATATAGGTAGGACTTAACTCATTAAGCCGAGGCCTTTTAGCACTTATATTATAGACAGGAGCATCTTCAAGATTTAAAATAAATAACCCATTCACAATGGATGCAGAAGCCACAAACATGCCATTTTTAGAGATCACACAACCATTGTCTTTACTCGCAAATGAATAACCATCCTTCATCAAACATGAAGGTGACACAATGTTTCGACTTAAACTAGGAACACAATAACAATTATTCAACTCCATAATAAATCCTGACGGGAGGTGGAGTTGCATCGTCTCGACGTTCAACGCAGCAACTCTTGCATTATTGCCCATGCGGAAATCAACTTCTCCCTTTTCCACGCTTCTACTTCTTATCATTCCCTACATCGTATTGCAAATATGAGCAACCGATCCGGTATCAAATACCCAAGAATTAATATAAGAGTTAGCAAGGAAAATGTCTGTAACATAAACAATAAGTGTACAAGCTGCGGGAGTACCTTTACTGCCACGATCCTTTATGGATTCTAGGTACAGCTTGTAGTTCCTCTTCCAGTGACCTTTTCCGTGACAATGAAAACATTCAGCATCAGCAAGTGGTCCAGCCTTGGGCGCAGGTGGGTTTAGCTTAGAGATCTCATCTTTAGCCTTGCCCTTTTTCTTCTTCTAAGAATTGCCCTTCTTCTTAAACTTAGGCTTGTTTTGGACCACCATCACATGGCTACTGCCATCACCTTTCTTGATATCAGCCTCTGCTGTTTTAAGCATGCCACATAATTCATTCAAGCCCTTCTCCGCCCCATGCATATGGTAGTTTGCGACGAAATTTCCATAGCTGGGCGGAAGAGATGCGGGAATAAAATTAGTAGCTAATTCAGGATCAATTGGGAAGCCCAGCTTCTCCAACCTCTGAGTGTAACCAACCATTTTGATCACATGTGGCCCAACTGTTGCGCCCTCTGCTAGCTTGGTTTCAGCAAAAGCCTTTGAGACATTGAACCTTTTAGTCCTGGCTTGAGTCTGGAACATATCATTGAGCGCCACAATCATATCGTGCGCTGCATGGTTATTGTCAAACTACAACTGCAAATCTGGTTCCATACAAGCAAGCATAAGGCAACTTACTTCAAGATCAGCATCACATGCTCTCTTGTAAGCATTTTTCTCTGTAGCAGGTGCATTATCAGCAGGCTCTTCTGGTAATGGGGTGTCTAGAATTTCTTCCTTTTTCTCAGTCCTAAGAACAATTCTTAGGTTGCAGATCTAATCCGCATAGTTTGTTCCATTCAACTTATCTTTCTCAAGAATTGAACGCAAAGTAAATGGTTGATTGCTAGGCGCCATTTATCTACAACAAAAGTAATGCAAAATACTAAGACAATGTATCCAAGACAGAATAAACAATATTAAACCTTTAATAGAATCTACTCCCACTAAAATCAATATCCCTCTCTTGAAACTTAGTGATTCAAGACCCACAACTAACAAGTCTACTAGTGAGCTTTAGCATCACCGCTAGAAGACATGGTAGATTGTTAAGCAACTCTTTGTTAATCATATCACATATGACTCTTGTTGTTGGGTAGCATCTCTATGCTTTGGTGCCCAACTACTCATGCTCCAAGGTCCCTAACCGTTAGGATGACCTTGTCCAAGTAACCAACCCTTCTGCTGTAAGTATCCGATACGAACCTGTCTAGTCAAGGATAACCAGTGGCACCCTAATTTCATAGACCCACCACCGATTGTACAAGACATATGACAGTGCAAGGTTTGGGGAAGCATTTTAACTTAAACATTGCCGAGGGATCGTTCTACTTCACCATCGCATGTAGACAAAAACATTATCGTACATGAAAGTAGAACATAGTAAGAACGGCATTAACACAGATATGACATGGTATAGCCCATTGTTCCTTTGGGGATCTCCATCTCCATCGAATTGTTCCTCATGATGATCTCCATCTCCATGATCCATGTATGCCATCCTTCAGTGATGAGTCCACCAAGACTAGCTATCACTAACGCAAGGCAGTGAAGAAAATTACATAGTCGCGGATAGGATCATCACAGTTTGGCACGTAGGCCATTACATCAAATTGACAATATCTTTGTGGCTCCAGCCATATTGTCATACTCACAACATGCAAGCCATGAATTAATTACATACATGCATCACATACACATAAGGGCTATACCAGTCATAAATTCCTGCAAAACAGAGTTAACCGATTCCGACGTCTAATCTTAAAACGCCAAAAAACACCATCTTCCCGGCCGTTTTTCACAAATCTAATTTCAGCAAAACCACCAAAGGGGGTGAGAATCAGATGTAAAATTTTTTTCTCTACAATTTTCATTTAGAGTTCGTCTCAATCCAGGGTCGTATGCAAAAGTTATGGCTGTTTTACCGAACAACACTTTTCCTTGCACCCCGACGCCCAACAGTAGATCCAATCTATCACCGTTGCGCATCACATGTGCTCGGCACTTGACCTAGGTTTGATTCAATCAGTCTGATTGATCTCCATCTTGCCATTACTGGATTTGCATGTATCACTTAACTTGGATGGCGGAATTTCGATCGGTACGAGTAGATCGTTACAAGACCAACACGGTAAAATCACGAACCATGATCAGAGACTCATCTACAACCGCGCATATCTCCATACGCACTCATCCGAACCTATAACAACGCAGTAACCGCTCTGATACCACTGTAGGGTTATGAGGATTATACGCTAGCCAGAAAACAAAAATTTGACCTCATAAACAAGGATCTACTGCCAGTTATAGATCATGGGATTACCACTAGACGCGTAGGTGCAGCGGAAGCGACTCGATGTAGTCGTACGCGTCGTAGCAGTGTCGTGCAGTTGCAAGGTCGTCCGTACATCCGTCCCCTTCGTGCGGCTCGTCCTTGTGCTCCAGATGCAGCACCTCTGAGGTATCCACACGTACATGGAGAAAGCGTCACGCCTCCGGACTGCTAGGTCCACGAGGAGCAGCAGGCACGGGCATAGGATGGGCGGCGGTGGCTGCCAAAAAGGTGTGGATCCCAGCCCCGTTGTCCACCCCACTTATTTATAGGCGTCCCTAATGAGCTCCCGAGTTGGAGGCCCATTAGTAACCCTAAGCCTTGTCTAACTCGGATCCAATCCAAATTAGGCTTCTAGCCCCTTAAGCGTGTGACCCTATGGGTTCACACACACATAGACATGGCCCAAGTACTCCTACTCGGCCATTAGTTGATAGCGGCCTCTAGCAAGGCATGTCAACTCCTATGCGTACGCAAAGATCATATCAGACGAACCACCACAAAACCACATACTTGTTGTTCCCTTGCCTCACGATATTTGGTCCAACTCATAGGTTAACACTTAACCCAAGCACGGCCATGCATTTCTTGATCTAATCATTAGTGATCCAGTGATATCTCTCTCATATAGAGAGGGGCAAATTCCATCTTGATTGTCTATGTCTCATAGCATGTTTCCCGACAAACCCGGAAACCACCTTTATAACTACCCTATTATGGAGTAGCGTTTGATAGTCCCTGAGTAGGTCGTTTCACATCTTGAATACATACAACAATCTCAGGTCTAAGCACATAACGTGCATGATGTGAATAGAGATAATAATGACATCTCACGTTGGGTCAGTCCAGCCCCATGTCATACATGTGCCCACATTATTAGTTTGACATCTCCATGTCTATGACTTGTGAAACATAGTCATCAACTAATAATGTGTTGATCCATTATTCATGTGTGAAAACATCGAAGCAACTCCTGATCCATTGCTAAGTTTAGCTTTGCTCAGGGACGAACAAAGGTTAAGCATGGGGAGTTGTTGACAGTAGTTAACAACCATTATAAACCATTAATATAACTTAATATAACTTGTAGAAGGGCATGGATATGATCACCAACATAGGTTTAGGGGTTTAAACTAACAAATTCTATGAGTTTTGGTGAATATGAGTTTTCAGCAGGGTTTATTTAGAAAACCGTCAAGGTGGACCCAAATGTCAGAATTAATCGCGCTTATCCACAATGAAAACAACCTCATAAGGTTCCAGAAGACTCCAGGTGGCACACCACCGAAGCGGAGGGCAGGTGGCTGTGGGCGGCCCCACCTGCAGGCCGACTGCCCCCTAGGCCCACTTGTCAGCCTCCGCGTTGCAACGTCGATTCTCCACCGCCTTAGGGTTTACATATATATGTCGTTCTTTCAAGTCGGTTTGATCCGAGGGCTCAGGATTGACGCTCTCCCCTATATATACCAACCCCTGCCACCCCAGGGCATCATTGATCATAAGTCATTCAGTCAAGAAGGCAGAAACCCTAATCATTCTCAGAACTCCACCATATTTTAGGGCATAGCTAGCTAGGCTAGATCTAGAGGGAGGCAGCTTTGCTTGGATTCCTGATCTTGTCAAGAGCGTGGTTTGGTATAGTCCCTTGTATCCTCTTTTGTATCTTTCATTATTCATATGTTTGCTATAATTGATTTGAAATTGTATTAATATTATTCATGTCTCGGTTATCATGTTTATCGTCTACTTTGATTATATACTTAGTATAGCTAGATTATCATCATGTTCAAGCATAAGTTCGTATAGCACTCGCTCTAATGTACATGGGTGAGTGTCGATGTTTGACCACCGATAGCCTGCCATGGGGGTACCCAGGGCAGTATGTTCGGGCTTCAACGTATGCAGAACTCGACGGTAAACGCAAGAGACAGTCGATTTATCCTGGTTCGGGCCCTCGACCGTGATCGAGTAATAGCCCTACGTCCAGTCGGCGTTAGCCTTTGCGTTGGATTGATTGTAAGTGTTCTGTTGCGTTATCTAACTCCCGTCTCTAGGAACCCTGCCCTCCTTTATGTAGTCAGGAGGTCAGAATCCTAGTCGATTTACAATGAGAGTTCCTAGTAGGATTACAGAATAATACTACTACTAAGATTATAGGGGAAGAATCCTAGTTAGACTAGTTCTCCCTTCCTTGCGGGGTGTTCCGTGGGTCCCGCACCGATAAGCCCCCGAGCACTTCATGGTTGAGCTCTGGAAGCCCCATCTTGTTCCTTCAGGTCTCGCCGAGCAGGAACAAGCGTCGTCCCAGTGCTTTCTTGAGCGAAACCATGTAGCGCTTCGTGAGGTCTTCGCGTGGTGTGTACCTTTTTGAAGAAAAAAGTATTCCCATTTGGGTGTAGCCCCCGAGCCTTTTGCTGTTTGGCACAAGGAGCTTGAAGGTCTCCTCTTGAAATCGCCCTAAATCTTCGTCAAAGGGCTCCTGAGCATATACCCGGGTTCTTTGTCAAAAAGAGCTCGGATATAGCTATGTCCATGTTCTTTTTGTCGTGTGGCCTTGAAGTGGTCTGTCTTGAAGAAGTCTTCTGAGTGATGTGCGCTTTTTTGAAGAAAAAAGTGCACTCACTGAGTGTAGCCCCCGAGCCTCTTGCTATTTGGAACAAAAATTTGGAGGGTCTTGAATCTTATGTTGTTTGAAAAAATGTTGTCTTGATGAAGTCTTCTAAGTGATGTGCGCTTTTTGAAGGAAAAAGTGCACTCACTGAGTGTAGCTCCCGAGCCTCTTGCTGGGTTCTTTTATCAAAAATAACTTGGATACAGGTTCTTGGCATGTTCTCTGGTAGTCTGCTATTGTCAGATGTAGTTGTATGTTGGTTGTTGATAGTAAATGTTGTTTGTTCACGAATTGTACAGTATTGGTATATTCTTCCAAATATGTTCGTTCTCGAGTACTGCTGCTTTACGCCTAACTCCTCTTTCATTGAATTCTGTCTTTTCACTGTGTCCTTTGTTAGGTTTGTTCCGCTGGTGCTCCTAGTCCATGTGTACCGCTTCTTTGGCCTATAAATATCCTCCTCTTGTGCTGTTTTGACTCATCGAGCATTTTTGTTGCGTGGTCTGAAGTCTCCGTAGTCATGAATATGGTAGTTTGTGAGTAGAGCAGCCCCCGGGCGTATTTTACAGTTCTTGTGTATCTTGCCGTAGCTGGAGGGAGTCTTGTGATAGGGATTAGAGGTAGGCTAATCCCGCAGCAGCATTGTACTTGGAAGTACGTGGCGGTAGTTGGAGGGAGTCTTGTGATGTGGGATGCGATCCTTGGATGTTTGACCACCGATAGCCTGCCACGGGGGTACCTGGGGCAGTATGTTCGGGCTTCAGCGTATGCAGAACTCGACGGTAAACGCAAGAGACAGTCGATTTATCCTGGTTCGGGCCCTCGACCGTGATCGAGTAATAGCCCTACGTCCAGTCGGCGTTAGCCTTTGCGTTGGATTGATTGTAAGTGTTCTGTTGCGTTATCTAACTCCCGTCTCTAGGAACCCTGCCCTCCTTTATATAGTCAGGAGGTCAGAATCCTAGTCGGTTTACAATGAGAGTTCCTAGTAGGATTACAGAATAATATTACTACTAAGATTACAGGGGAAGAATCCTAGTTAGACTAGTTCTCCCTTCCTTGCGGGGTGTTCCGTGGGTCCCGCACCGACAGTGAGTGGTCGACATTGTGTAAGCGTGGTGCTTATACGTTGTTTACCTACGGATGCACCCTATATTCCGGGCCATCTGGTAGATCGCGGATGTGACACTCCCGTTGAGTCCTTTGTAGTTCACTCCTCGAATATAGGACATGTAGGATCTAGTTACGAAGGAAGATCAGCTCTATTCTTAATCTTACTTAGTAATATCCCTTATGTGTAGATATGAAGTTGATCTTAGCCATTACTACTATGTGTAATTACACTAATCAATGTATGCTTTGACTTGTAATTGGAAATGACTTAGGAATTATTCCTCTAATTTCTACTTCGCAATGTTAATGCCATAGAAAGGAGTACTCTGAGTGATCAACGTTCAGTTATCATTTACCATTCATATATATTTATCTCTTGACTTACCCCTGTTATGAGTAGAGTAATGGTTATGGTTTATTTCTCCATCAAAAGTATAAGTTATCAATATATTCCATTTGCCCGTCCTTCCCTGAGGTAAAAATATAAATAACGATATCTGTAATACTCTCGGGTGAAATGCTACAATGGTAAATTATCTATGCGCTTGCAGATCCCTTCATTTATATATTCTTTCTAGTCACATAAAATACTAAAGTACTTCTTAGCATTATTCTAGTAGTGATACTAGGTAGTACCAACAAGCAGTTCTGGCATCATAGCTAGAGATGACAACTTAGCAAAAGTGATGTTAAGAAATGTCAACAACATTAGGTGGCTACTTAAACAAGTGACAAGTTAATAATTACCAACAAGCATTTCTGGCGCCATTACCGAAGACTAGATTTAAAACTCTGTTCTTAGTAGCGATGCTAAGAAATGTCAACGGGGGCAAAGAAAACTTTCCCTTGGCCGACCAGCCTCCACCACGAGCTTGGATCTATAGAACCCATGCGCTCACGCTTGCTTGCCGTGGTTGTCTAGAAGCCCCACTCTAGCCGGCCAATTCCAATTTCCATGTCGCTCGTCGATGCATACGTTTCATCTTGGTCGGCTAGAGTCGAGCGATGTGCCACTCATTCATACCCTCTCGCGTCACAGCCAGTTGCCCGCCTGCTTCCATGGTCGGCCAGAGCCGCGCACCGCTGACTGCTCATGAGCTCACGCCACTGCCATAGCCAGCCACTGTTGTGCTGCTCGGTCGCCCGCCCGCCATTGCCGGTTAGGGTTGAGCACCGCATGTGCTCTCATGTGGAGGAGGCTAGTGGGAACAAACAAGGGAGAGAGAATGGTGGAAACGAGAGAGAGAGAGAGGAGAGAAGAAAAAACAAATAAAGGACGGATAAAAGAGAAAATGGTAAAGGGAATGGTATTATGAACATTTCGCTACTTTTATCTACTATAAGAAAAGTCGTTTTACCTAAAAAATTTCTAACTTAAAAGAGCCGCTTCATCATAGAAGATATAACTGTTTTGGTTAAAGCTACCTAACACACCCGTAATCCATAATGCTAAGATTCTAGGCACGGAGCGGCTATGTTAGACGCAGCTAGAAATTTGTAGGCACGCCCACAAGTCCTGTAACCAGCCATCGAAGTTGTTGTTGCTTAATTGAACGTTGTTTACACCACCGGAAATGAATTTTGCAAAACTGTACGTGGCTGAAGTTGTAGATGTCCGATCCGGCCTAATAAACCTGGACCCATGATTCCATGAGCAATTAATCTTCAAATCGACCGTGCCGGTCTAATCCTTTAAGCCTCCGCAAATCACAAGTCCGATAACGAGAATGGACAAGATCCATCAAGTTAGGTACACCTGACCCCACATTACCTTGATCTTCTACTCTCCTCTCTCTCGCGCGCGCGTGTCGTTACATGTGCATTGTTTTTGAACTCTCCAATGCTACCGTCTGCCGCTAGAGCAAAACTGAGGCTACCAATTTTGGAAATTGCTATTCGTCAGGTGTCTGAGTTTTTGTTTCCTTTCAAACGACGAACCACAGACGTTGCATTTGAAAATAATATTTTTTTTGGGAACGTGCTTAGCACGTGTTTCATTAGGAGTTAGAAAACGATTACACGCCCAACAAAACTAGATGCCGAGCTGCCACCAAGCATGCGGGTAAACACAAAACACAGATCACCGGCCGACGGTGGAGCTTACACGGTTGTACTAACTAAAGGAACAATGGTGCGACGGAGAGCAGCGGGGGCAAGCGCACGAAGTGCTAGTTGTCTCGTGCGGCCACCAGCGGCGCGAGGCTAGCGAAGCCGGCAGAGATCCAGGCGTCGGCCTCATCCGCGATGAGGTGGAGCAGCTGCAATGGCGTCTTGGAGATTCCATCAAATGTCTGGCGATTACGCTCTTTCCACAAGTTCCAGGTAGCAAGGAGTACCGCGGAGTCGAAGGACCGCCTAAGCTCACCGGGCAGCCTCTTCCGCGCCAGTTGCCACCAGTCGTCGAGCTTTGCGACCTGGTCTGGCGTTAGGGACTACCAGTCGACAGCGAGGAGAAGCCAGTGCCAAACTTCCCGCGAGAACACGCACGAACACAGGAGGTGATCCGTCGTTTTGTCATCCTGAGCGCACAGTACGCACGACGCATCTTGCTGTAGTCCATGACGCTTCTGCCTCGCAGCAGTCCATAGGCGACCATGGAGGGCGACCAAGAAGAAGAACTTCACCTTTGGCGGAGCGTGGGCGTGCCATAGGTGCTCAGCCCCGACGAGCAGCGTCCTTCCAAGGAAGAACGATCTGTAGGCCACAGAGGCCGAGTACTTCCCATCGCCTGTCCATTTCCAAACAAAACTATCCGAGACCGTTGGTTGGAGGTGGACGCGAAGTACTAGAGCCATCGGTGCTCCAGAGATGTCCCGTACCCAAGACCGATTAGCCAGCGCCTCCTTGAGCGTGCGATTCCGGCGTCTTCTCCCCACTGCCTGGAATAGACTCGGCGCAAACGACGAAATTGAGACGTCCGGGAGCCAGGAGTCCATCCAGAACCATGCCGATGCGCCGTCACCCAGTCGCACGCTGATTGACGCCCTGAACATCGCATCGGTGTTCTTCTCGGGCCTAGATGGAAGAAGGGCCCAGGCAGAGGAAGCGTCCGTGCGCCTGAGCCATTCCCACCTGAGTCGCAGTGCGAACCCAAGCAGTTTCAGGTCAGGGATGCCCAGCCCACCATGAACTTTAGGGGAGCAGACGATGGGCCATGCAATCTTGCATTTGCTTCCAGAAGTTGATTGGTTCCCAGTCCAAAGGAAGGCCCTGTGTCTCTTGTCGATCTCGGCAATGGCCCAAGCCGATAGGCAGCAGGTGATTGAGATATGCACCGGAATGGCTGACAGAGTCGTCTGCGTTAAGGTCGTGCGGCCCGCAGCGTTGAGCATGCTAGCCTTCCAGGTCGGGATCCTCGAGGCGACCTTGTCAACGAGCCGCTGCCCGTCAGCCCTCATCAAACGTGACAGTGACAGCGGGACTCCGAGGTAGGTGCATGGGAATTGTTGAATCTGGCAAGGGAACACCTGCTGGACCGCAGCGACATGCTCATCCGAGCAGCGGATCGGCGTTACTTGGCATTTATCCAAGTTTGTTTGGAGGCCCGACGCGCCCGCGAAGAGTTGTAGGATTTTCCGGATACAGGAAAAGTCTTGCAAAGTTGGCGCGAGGAAAACGACCAAGTCGTCCGCATAGACCGAGGCCCTGAATTTGATGACGTTTCCTGGCAGCGGGGTGAGTACGCCTCGACGGTCCGCCTCGGCGATCAGCTCGCTGAGGACCTCCATAACAATTACGAAGAGCAGAGGCAACAACGGGTCACCCTGGCGGTGTCCACGAGCGTGGCGGATTCTGCGTCCAGGGCGTCCGTTGGTGATCACCTTTGTGCTTGCAGTTCGAAGCATGATCGTGACCCATTCCCTCCAACGAGATGAGAAACCAGCGTGCTCCAACACCTCCAGAAGGAAGGGCCAGGCCACGGAGTCAAACGCCTTTGCCAGATCAACTTTGAGAAGCATGGAGGGGCAACGCTTGGCATGCAGCCATCTGCAGGTGAGCTGCACCGTTCTGAAGTTCTCGTGGATCTGCCTACCACGGATGAAAGCCGACTGATTGGTGCACACCAGCGCGTGCATCCTTGGGGCGAGGCGCATCGCAAGGCCCTTTGAGAACAATTTCCCCACCGAGTGTATCAAGCTGATCGGCCTGTAGTCCTTGAGGCCAGATGGCACGTCCGTCTTCTTCAGCAAGACCATTGATGCCTCATTAAGGAGATGGAAGCTCCTGCAGTCTAGCTCCCATAGCGACTGGAAAACTTTGACGACATCCGTTGCAATTATGTCCCACGTGGCCTTGAAAAATCTCCCACTAAAACCATCCGGGCCAGGGGCGCGATCGGAGGGTGAATCCTTGACTATCCTTGCGACCTCTTCTGCCGAGAATGGCAGAGCTTGGTCGCCAAGGTCGAGCGTGGGGAGCTGCAGCTGCGACAGATCAATGGTGTGTTGGCGGATGAAAGGTGTCCCCAGAATGTTTTGGTAGTAGTCGTGGACAAGGTCCGCTTTGGCTTCTTTCTCAGTGAAAAGTTGGCCGTTGTGATGCACAGCGGCGAGGTAATTTTTGCGACGCCTATGACAGGCCTGCAGATGGAAGAATCGCGTGCTGGCGTCACCTTCGCGCAGGAACTGGGTTCTAGCACGCTGCCCTGCCATGGTCCGGTTAAGAGATGCCAGCCCCAAGGTGCTGGCCTTCAGTTCGCGCCTGAGATGGACTTCGTCGTGCGAGAGCTGCCTGACTTCCTGCGCGATGTCCAGCTCGTGGATCACCACCCGCGCAGCGGCCTGTTGGAGCCTAATGCTCCCCGCGTTGGATGCATTCTCAGTCGACGGAGGCGAGTGTGATAACGGTTGGAACGTGATGTCTTTTCAGGCTCACGGCTTTGTATTAATATAGCCAAGAAAAGCTTTTGACGTGGAGGTACAACTTGTATAATAAGAAGAAGCTAACTACTTTGGTAACTCTAGATTACATCACAAGATTACACCAATTAGGAGATACCTATCCTATCTAACCGAAGCCGTGATACTTGTTTTCACCCGCAATCCAAGCCTGAGCGCACAACCAATCTTCAGGAGATATTAATCAACCATCAATCAACCAGATATTGCGGTCATGTGATCCTATTGGATATTCTTAACATCCCCATCAATCACAACTTATCAACGAGGTTGAGATTGTCTCTGAACATGACCATTTGCTTCTCTGAAAGAGGCTTAGTGAAGCCATCGACGATCTGATCCGTAGTGCTGATGAATCTGATGTCTAGGCGCTTTGCTGCAACTTGTTCGCGTACAAAATAAAAATCGATCTCTATATGCTTGGTGCGTGCATGAAATACAGGGTTAGCCGATAGGTACTTTGCGCCAAGATTATCACACCATAAACATGATGCCAAAGGATATGGAATACCTAACTCATCAAGTAATTTTTGTATCCACATTACCTCTGCAGTAACGTTGGCCAAAGACTTGTATTCAGCTTCTGTACTTGATCTTGAAACCATAGGCTGTTTTCTTGCGCACCATGACACTAGGTTGCAACCTAGGAATACAACAAAGCCGCCTGTAGATCGTTTGTCATCAGGGCAACCGGCCCAATCAGCATCTGAAAAAGCACTTACAAGCATAGAGTTAGATTTTCTAATTTTTAACCCTAGGCCGATTGTTCCTCGTACATATCTCAATATTCTCTTCACAGCTTCCCAATGAACGGTCGTCGACGAGTGAAGGAATTGACAAACTTTGTTGACCGAAAAAGATAGATCTGGTCGTGTGAGGGTGAGATACTGGAGAGCTCCAACAATGCTCCTGTATCTGGTTGAGTCCTCCACTCCTAACCGAGTGCCACTAGTGACTGAAAGCTTTTCGGTAGTATTAAGGGGTGTTTTGACGGGTTTACACAGCTGCATATTAACTCTCTTGAGGATATCAGAAGCATACCGTTCCTGTGTCAAAAGCAATTCACCTTTCTTTCTTTGAACCTGTATGCCAAGAAAATAGTGAAGGTTCCTTAGATCTTTGATTGCAAAGTCCTTCTCTAAATCTCAGAGAAGAGCATCCACTGCTTCCTGTGATGAACTGGCCACAATTATATCATCAACATATACAAGCGTAAAGATGACATGATTTCCTTTCCGATAAAAGAATAATGGTGTGTCAGCTTTGGAGGGAACAAAGCCTAGACTCTGAAGTTTACCACACAACCTAGAATACCAGGCCCGTGGTGCTTGTTTTAAACCATACAGGGATCTGTCAAGTTTGCATAAGTGATGTGGTTTGGTCTTATCTTCATAACCTGGCGGTTGTTTCATGTATACCTCTTCTTCAAGGAAACCCTATAAGAAAGCGTTCTGAACATCGAGTTGCCTCAAACACCAATCCTTAGACATAGCTAGAGAGAGCACAAGACGAATTATGGCTACTTTCACAACAGTACTAAAAGTATCCTCATAATCAATGCCATATCGTTGTTTGAACCCCTTTGCTACTAGGCGTGCCTTATATCTGTCAATTTTCCCATCTGATCTTCTTTTGATTTTATAGACCCACTTACAATCTATCACATTTTTACCTTTTTGAGGTGGAACTAGATGCCAAGTTTTATTCTTGATCAATGCATCAAATTCAACATCCATAGCACGCTTCCAATTATTATCGACTAAGGCATGTTGCAAATCAATAGGACCTTTAGTGATGGCTGCTAACTGACCATATCGAATAGTTCCATCAGTGTAAATTTTTGGTTTGCGTATACCTTGTTGTAGACTTGTGGTGGGTCGCTGAAGAGCCGGTGCTGCAGGCGATGTAGAAGATCCGATGGGTTGATCTATGGCTGGCGCAGAAGATCCGACGAGCGAAGATCCGGTGGGTTGATCTATGGCTGGCGCAGAAGATCCGGCGAGCGGCGGACCCAAGGGAGATTCTCCACCACCGGTCGAAATATCCTGGCCCCCCGCCCGCGGAGCCAGGCGAGGTGAGTTCGAGACAGGTGGCGCTCACGTAGAGGATGCCGGTGGAGCTGACGCATTCATCACGAGCGTAGGAGCTGATGCCGTCGGATCCAAGACCGATCCTGTCGGCTTCGCAGTGGAAGGTGCAGGTGAATCAGCCTAGGGATCACCGCCTGTTCCTGCCAAAACAGGAAATTGCTCAGGGAGCATGAAATGACGCCCGTTTCGGTTAGCGCGTGAGCATCAGGAGGCTACCATGGATTAGACCGAGGTGATGGTTGGGGCAGATGATGATGGAGGAGGGCTAGCCATGTGCGGCCAAGCAGTGCGGCGGCGCACCGTGGCGGCATGATCGCGTCAGCGATGATGGGGAGGAGGTAGCAGTTCCACTGGTGTGTGTAAGGTGGAGAGGGAGGTAAGGCGAGGCTAGTGGTGCAGGCGAATTGGCTCAGGAGGGACGGTAGGAGGACTGCCCTCGACCGTGGCTAAACGCGACCTTAATGGCACGACGGCGGGGAAAAACTCTAAATTAGAGCTTGGCCGTGCTCGCTTCAAGGCTGGGTGGGGTCGGGGGGGGGGGGGGGGGTAATGTGGCTTAATAGAGAAGTCAGGCACGTGATGAATTGGGCGATGGTGACTCAACCATGCCAAATTAAGCGAGCAGGGTCGGCCGGTCGTGGTGGTAGAGAGAGAGGAGCAGGTCTAGCTCGGCTTGTCCTCGCCTTAGTGGCAAGCGGTCGGCCGAACCCGAGGCAGCGTCTGCGCACCTGCTACTGTAGGATCTCTGGTTAGCCTAGAGGAGGGTGAATAGGCCTATCAAAATAAACACTCAAACTTTTATCAAATTCAACCAGTGGCACTGCCAGACTACGGCACTGCCGGACTACGGCACTGTCGGACTATGGCACTGTCGGGCCAGAACAGTGGCACTGCCACACCTACAGACAACTTTGAATCGTAGTTCAAAATTTGTGAATGAAAACTTAGATCAAAGAAATTTCCTAGCTTATTGCAGGTATGACAATCACATATCAAGAGTTAAAAGTGGAAGGAACACCACACACAAGTAGATCGACTAGAAACTCTAGAAATCACCTCAACCACAATATGTCATGCAAGTAATATGAATCAAGCACAAGTGACACAAAGATTTATCCCGTAGTTCGGCTCGCCACCAAGGCTTACCTACCTCCACGTTGTTGAGGTTCGCCACTAGGGCTTAGGGATTTCCAACCCTTCCTTGTTCTCAAGTCAAGAGACTTAACTCTTGAGATGAGGGGTGATTTTACTAACTTCAAGAGATGGTTACAAACCTCCCGGGGCTACCACACAAGTTGGCAAGCTCCACGGGCGTGATAGTGCCCGCGACCTCAAGGTCGGGCGAGATGGAGCCCGTGTCCTTGGGGTCGGACGAGACGGAGCCCGTGTCCTTGGGGTCGGACGAGACGGAGCCCGTGACCTTGGGGTCGGGCGAGACAGAGCCCATGACCCAAGTGCGGCAGTGCCTCTCTTCAAGTGTGGCAATGCCGCACCACGCAAGACAACAAGGGTAATAGTGAAGTGTAGACTATCTTGGTTGTGAATCTGAGGATGCATGTGGTTGTTTGAGCACTTGGTAGCACATATTAGCTTAAGCATTGTGTCCCCCTTTATAGTACGGCTTTTCCTATACTCAAATTTAAAATATAAAAGAATTTAAACCTCCTTTGAGTTTGAAGCCATCTACATTTGTAATTAGGGGCTCCTCCATTTCGTATAGCATCCTCAAATATAAATTCCGTACTTGTCATCTTGATAAATGTTATTAGTTCTCTAATTGCATGGTCATTATCACCAAAATCCACAATTAGGGCTTGATTGCTCTTTCAATCTCCTCCTTTTTGGTGATTGATGACAACCCAATTAGACCTTACAAAAGATATGAAATAAATACTGAGATTTTTAAGCCATGGGTGTAGAGCCTTCCCGTAAGTATGTGAATAGAGAATTGAATTCTCAAACTGGCATAAGAAGCCAAGATTCACATTTTAGTGAAAGTGATGAGGCTCCCCCTACATCCATGCTCAGGTGGAGTGCTGCATACTGTGTCAGGTATATAAAACGTGATGCAAATGATAGTTTATGCACAACATGTTTTCCTGTTACTCTGGTGCGGCAGTGCCGCACTTGCTGTAATAGCATAGATCAGAACAGACACCACACAACATGTGATACATATAAAGATATACATTCTAGCACAATTGTATCACAAGTGACATCGTAGATTAATATATGTCCATATCCCACACATATGAAAAGTACTTAAGTAGCATTATTATATAAATAGAGTTTCTAATGGACTCTCAAACTCTCACCTAACGAAGACTACTCTAAATAGATACAAACATGACTCTAACTGCAACAACCTCTAAGGCATCGAAAAAGTTGTTGACCCCTCTAATTTTCTCCCCCTTTGGCATAAAGCACCAAAAAGAGAAGAAAAGAAGAAAGACCAACACTCACTCCACATCCTCTTGGATCGTGTCCCAATCGACATCATCCCCACCAGTAGCTCCACTAGCACCTGTAATGTCCTCCTCTTGACCATCATCATCGTCGTCATCGTCAGAGGAGGAAGAAGAAGACACCACCGCCCTCCCTTGGCGATGAGTGGTCGAAATGTGGCGCTCATGCCTAGTGCTCCTCCTCATGGGCAGTAAGGTGGATCTTAAACTAGTGTGTGGATCAAGCTCTGGCTGCTCCTACTCCTCCTCCTCATCCTCATCCTCTAAATCTATCTCAGAAAGACTAGGGAGATCATCAAACCTCAACGGTGACTGAACTGGAGAAAGAGGTGGCAGCACTGCACACTCTCTAGCCTCCTGGTTGGCTTCACGGTTCTCCAACCGGTCCTGATATGCGGTCCTCGCTGCATAGGTGCATGTGGTGAAGATGGCCTTGATCCACTTCCCAATTTTCTCCATCTTCTTTTCCTTGCGAGGCCTAGATTAGGACAACTCAGGCACGTCCTCAACTAATGGAGAGCATCTCACTGCTCTGCTAGCACCTGCTCCTCGGGTCTTCTCAATCTTGTAGACAGTGTGAAGACCATCTTTCTCAAATCTATAGCCAGAGACCCTCTCAATCATAAACATGAGATAGGGGGCATAGGGTATCCCCTTTCTCCCATCCTCCATGGTGTTCCTTAGCTCACACCACATGAAGCAAGAGACATTAAACCTGTCACCTCCATGAGTAAATCTAGCAAGCACATTCTTGACATAGCCATTAAGATCAAAGGCTGCTCCATCCATGGGATTGATAGTGTGCCTGATCAAATTGTTCAGAATGTAATAATAGCTCTTCAGGCCACTAACCTTCCCATCTGCACTTCTCCTATTAATCCACATATATGCAATGTCATGGATCTCAGCTCTAGCCTCATCATGAATGTAAGTGAAGCCCCGCTCCTCCTCTCCAAAATCAAGGATCTGGCTGAAAGTCACAAAATCAACTCTATAATGCCGTCCCTCAGTCATCCAGTGAATCTCATCAATGTAAATGCTATAGAAGAAAGTGACATGGAACTGGGCTAGCTCTTCCTCATTCCAATTATATCTGAAGCTCATAATATCAGTGAGGCCAAACAACTCACAAGCCTTGATCACCTTATTGAATTCTGGCTCATTCTTTGCCTTCATCTCCTCCCAATCAACATACTGCATCTTCACAACCTTGGATTTCTTTGAGTTGAAGTTCACAGATGCATAGAAGTTGGAATGAAACTCATTCCAAAACCTATAGTAATCTCCAAATTCTTTGGCTGCTCATAGGGATTGTTCTCACATGCTTCCTCCACCATCTTCAGCTTTCCCGCATAGTTGAGCACAGGATGAGCACATGTGTCAACAGGACGCCTCAAGACTACATCCTTAGAATACTCTCTGATGTAGCTCCCATCAAACTCCTCAAGATGAGGTAGAGTATCTGGGCAAGCACCTGGAGGAATAGTATAGCCAGCCCTCTCCAAGTTCTCTTGATCTTGGATCATCTGATCTCTCCTCCCCCTATCTCTGGCAACATCTCTGCCTGCTGCACTGCTGCTGCCCCCTGTGGTCCTGCCACAACCACGACGAGGCATTTGCCTATCCCAAGGCTCTGTCATCTTCCTCTTTCCCCTCCGGTCATCATCACCTCCGGAGGCCATCTTGGTTCATGTGGATTGAGGAGGAAAGAGATGAATCGACTCCATCCATGAGCTAGGGCTGCTGATGATGATGACATTGAAGAACAACAATAGGATGTGGCAATGCCAGAGGTGGCAGTGCGGCTGGATAGAGCGGCGATGGCGGCGGCGCGTGGAGGAGAAGAGAGGCAGCGGCTGGGAGATAGGAAAGGAGAGGGTTACCTGGGGCCAAGTAAAATAGGTAGAAAAGATGGGCCCCACGGTGATAGCTGATATGGGCCAAATTTCTAGTTGAAATTCAAAGTGCCGCACTACGGCACTGCCGTAGGGTAGGCATGACACAGCCACACTCCCTAGACCAGCAAGATTTAGCTACTAACTAAATACCTCTATATATAGGATATGGACACATATCTTAAGCTCACTATGATTAGCAACAAATAATCAATACAAACAATGATCATAATGCACTTGTTTCTTATGATAGAACATTTTAAGCGCGATATTTATACTTTTGCAATTCATTTCTCCTATCCATGCTAGTTTATCAATCAAGGTGTGCTATAGTTCAAACCACGTTACGAGAAACAAGTATATTTAGCTCACTACGCAAAGCACAAAGCCTTGACTCATCAAGAGGCTTAGTGAAGATATCGGCTAGTTGCTTTTCGGTGCTCACATGGCGAATTTTGATATCTCCTTTGGCTTCGTGGTCTCTCAAGAAATGATGTTGGATGTCTATGTGCTTAGTTCTTGAGTGGCTTACGGGATTGTTGGCTAACTTTATGGCACTTTCGTTGTCACACAAGAGTGGAATTTTTGTGAAGTGACATCCAAAATCTTGAAGGGTTTGCCTCATCCAAAGTAGTTGAGCACAACATGCATCGACTGCAACATACTCGGCCTCAACGGTGGAAAGGTGTAACACCCTGGTGTTACGAGCTCATTTAGAACCACGATTTAGGCCTAAGTAAAATTTTCAAAACGAGTTTCTCAGAATTTTTTATTTAAAATGTACTTGATGCAATAAGCGAATTCCGTGTGACTTAGTTTTGTGGACTCAAATAAACACCCAAGTTAGATTACTCAGTGCGTAAAGATATTTAGGAATGTCGAACGACGATTCTAACGAACGGTTTGTTCTGTTAGATTAAGCCTGAAAAGCAACTTTTATAAATAAAATAAAATCAATTAATAAATAGAACGATATATTTATATATACTCACGGGTTTATTTTGTTAAGTACGAACTGACGAGAAAGAGAGCGTAGCAGCTTCGTTTATTTTTCTGGCGTACGACGTACTCGTTGCATGGCAATTATTCACAGTCTCGTCTCCCGCCGTGGCTCTGCATCCCGGCGCGTTAGTTGCCTGCGCTCCTATCTTCTCTCCCTCGCTTGCGTCGTATCCGAATTTTAATGAGAGCATGTGGTTCTACCCCTGCCCACGCCGTGTCCTCTCAACTCCTCGCGCTCGCCGCTACTGGCCGCGTTGTGCCGTCCCATCCCGCTTCTCGTGGCGTGCTTGTAATTGGTGGTGAACCCGCACGCGTCTCCTTGCTTTGCCTCTATCTGTTGTCTGCCTCTGCTTGCGCTACCGTGCCAGCACGCTAGGTCTACAACCATCGTCACCCGTCCCTGAACATTCCTGTGCCAGTCATTGTGGCGAGGATGCCTAGGTGGCCATGCCGTGCCGGTGCCTGTGCTATGTTGTCCCTTCCGCAGTCACGTCATGCCAATGATGAGGCCAATCCGTGCCAGACCCGTCCCTCATTCCCTCCCTTTTTCCCCAGCCTTCCGACCGCCGTCGCCCAGCCACAGCGTGCGAGAGCACCGAGCCCTGCTGCTAACCGCGTGCGAGCACACCACGTTCCTCGGGTCGGTGCTAGGCCTGTGGCTCCTAGGTGCTTGCTTGGCCTCCCCTCTCTATCGTGCTCTACGGCTTGCATGCACCCGCTTTAGCGAGCTCCCACAGCGCCCTCGGCCTCGCGCCAGCTTGCAGCGCCATTTTCCCCTTCCCTGCTCCTCGACCACTGCCGCTAGGCTGCCGTGCTACATCACCCCATGTCCTACTCACCGCCGTACCAAGCTGTAGCACCAGCCAGGGCTGCGCTCGTCGTCACCCTGTCTCCCCACGAGGCGCCTAGGCTCGGGTTACCACGCGCCGAGCTGCCTCGCCTCATTTCTCCTCGCACCAGCGCCCCTCCCCGTCTTCCTTGTCGCGCTGCATTGGACCATGCCCTTCAGCGCTGCTCCTCCCATGCGCTCGCACCGCAGTCGCCGCTGCCCCTCCCGCAGCGCCCGCTATGGCCACGTGCCGCCCCATCCCGGTTTGCTGATGCTGCTGTAAGGCTCACGCATGGCCTTGCTGGGGTTGCACCGGGTTTGCCCGGTGCCATGGAGCCCGCCCTCGCCTACCGCCGTCGTCCCATGGCCATCCATGTGCGCGCGTGGTGGGTGCTCCTCGGGTCCCGCCCGACCGCGCTGTTCCCGTCCTTGGGTGTGGCCGGAGCCGCTGGAACTTCCCCGCGCCGCCTCGCTTCACCTCCGCCGCCGGTGCCGCTGATTGGTCTGGCGGATTGCTCCCTATCTGCCCTCTGCTTTTGAGGATGAAGAGAAGGGTATGAATCCAAGTAGGAATTTTGTACAGGGTCCTAGGTGTAAAATACGTGACTCACATGAATAGTGTATTCTAGACTGCGGATCAATTTAGTAAAACTGTGGGGTCCTTTCTGCATAAGTTGCACGCACCTCTAGGCCTTGGCCGCGTGGGCCACAGTCGGCCTTGCACCACTGGGCCGCGCGCGCCGTGCTGCTGGACTGCCGTTGCGCCTGGGCCGTTCGCCACGTTGGGCCACCGCCTGCGCTGCTTGGGTCGGCCTGGTGCCGCGCTGTGCGCTAGGCCATGCGCCCCTGTTGGCCGCACCGCGCTGTTGGGCCAGTTAGTGGCCGCCGGCCCTTTTCATTTCTGAAATGCTTTTCAAAAATAGGTTTCTAGTTTAACTTGTAAAATCAATATACAATAGTATAGGAATCCAAAAATTTTAAAACTAATTTTGTTAGTCTCCTAAAATCATGATCTACCTGTTAGTGTATTTTGTTCACATAGTTTGATAATATTCTTGGAAGCTATATAATTAATTTAAGATACTTAATATTATAAAAATATAAACTTGTAGGAATTGTTGTGATAAATTGGTAATATTGTTGAATCTAAAATTTGTATAGTAGGCTCCTAGCAATATTAGGTACTCACTGTAACTTTTGTAGCTCTAGAATAATTAGTTTGCAAAATAGGTAATGATGCCCTATTCCGAATAAAGATTAAATGGATAGAATGGGATAAAGAAACAACTTGAGTTTGTATAACTAAAATAATTGTTGGGAAGTAACGCCTTATTCGACAATATGAATACGTAGACCAGCGTTAGAGCTATCTTGTTAGCTTGTAATGCATGATCATATTTCTAAGTGTTTCGGCCGTCGTTGATTATTTACATTTATGCATTTGCATCAATGCATATCATATACGTATGATGATGCCATGCAGCCCGAGCCCGTTGGCCCGGCCCAAGGCCCTTTTTTTGGCCCGGCCTAAGCATGGCCCGCCCCGGCGGCTAGCGGGCCTAGGCTGGCACAGCCCAGAGGAGTAGGCCATGCCTGGGCCTTACCCCAGGCACATGAGCCGGCATGGCCCAGCCTGCTACAGAGCCGATGGCCCACTGGCAGCTCGGCCAGCTGGCTTGCTAAGACTAAGAGCCCCAGCCAACCCACGCAGCCCCTCCACTCCCCACGCCTGAACGCTATCCTTGCCTCCCCACGTGGCCGCCTCCTCCTCGCCTCCCCACGCCTCCTCGCCTCCCCACGCGGCCGCCACCTAGCCCCAGCGGCCACCTCCTCCTCGCCTCCCCACGTGGCCATGGCGCACGCGCTGGCCTCGAGCATGCCTACAGCCACCCTCCTCCCCCAAGGCCCCCGCACGGTGGCTGGCCTCGAGCCCTCATCCCCGAACCCTAAATCTTCACCTCGTAGCTCGCGCTTCCCTCTCCCCTCTTCCTCAATGCAGGGCAGCTCTCCTCTGGCGTGGACGTTTCCTGGCAGGGGCGGCGCGAATCCAGCGTGGGACAGCATAGATCTCCTCCTCCATGGCGGATCCACTCCCCGTGTCCTCCCTCCCTCCCTTCTCTTGTGGATCCAGTGAACAGCAGCGATGGCCCATGGATATGGGCTTGGGAGGCGGCAGGATCCGGCGCTCCCCTATAGCGGTGATGCTCCCCTACAACCGACCGGTGAGATATGGCCTGAGGTGGCGGCGGCATGGAGCAGGGTGGCTCTCCTCCGGCATGGGCATCTCTAGGTAGGGGCGGCATGGATCCAACATGGGACGACATGGATCTCCTCCTCTTTGGCAGATCCGCTCCCCACGTCCTCCCTCCCTCCCTTCTTCGGTAGATCCAGTGAACAGCAGCAGCGGCGCATGGATATTTCCTCTCTCTGATGCCCCCGACACGGCCAGTGGCCCCCTCGACCTCGACGCTGTCATCGCCTACTGAAGTAGGCCTTGGGCTGGCCCAACCTCCCTAACAGGCCGTGCTTACCAGGCCGACCTGACACCAAAAATAGCCCAGCAGGCCATGCTTGGGCCGTCGGCCAGGCACGAAGCCTAGCTCGGCATGGCTCAGGAGGCCCGGCATGCTGTGCCGTCCCGACCCCTATTAGGCCATGCTTTCACGGGCCCATGCCGTGCCAGGCTAGCCCGGCCCATTGGCCATCTATAGATGATGGATCAACGGATCAATTGAAGGATGATTGAGAATCCGAAGATGGGGTAATGGTATTCTCTCTAGGAGATGGTGCAATGGGCTTTCTATTCAGTTGATGGTGGATGATCTGAAGCTGCAAATACTAACTTTTGGTTATATATCTTACCCAGGCAAGCCCCGGTGCATAACCCCTACTTTTTTACACTTTAAATTATATTTGTGCATTAAGTTTTAGGAGTTGAATTATACCCACTTGCATATATATATCTTTATCCTATGAGTCTTACTAGTATTACAGGATCATGTAGAATGCTATGCTATAGGACTCCGGTAGAAGTCGAGTGATTGCCTGTCACTCGCGAGAGATAGGAAATATATTATTGTACTATTATCACTTGGAAAATATAAATGGTGGAAAGGAAAAATGGTGACCGGGCAGGGATATGGTTTGGGTATGGTGGGTGTAAGACGTTGTGTCACCGTGAATGCGGGGCATAGCTTGGTTACACTGCTTTCCCTGTCTGTGTCGGTTAAGGACTGGTCGTTGCATAAGCCATCAAGGCAAGTCACAGATTTATTATCCCGAGCACATACTTGTGTATGGGCACTTGGAAGACTTGTTGCTCTCTTGTCGTGGATCTGGCTCTTTCCAAACTGACTGTCAGGGTGGTTTTTAGGTTAGGAGGTCCTTGCACCGCATTGAGTCCGGGACTCAGGGGCGGGGGCTTGGAGTCCCAGTTTGGATGAGGACCTAGACACCTAGGACAGGAGGGCGATGGGTTGGTCCTGCTTGTGGCTTGGGTACAAGCGGGGCATGTGTTTTTGGGTACCTAGCTGGGGGCATTGATTCATGAATCGCCGAGCAATCCGATACGACTTGTTTTGTGCCTAGCACCGTAGTAAGAATTGAAAGTTGAAAGATGGAAGATGGAAAAAGGAAATCTGATTGCTTACGACCTGCTTGAAAGTAGCATAGGTGCTTACATAGAATGGTTAGTTAATGAACCAATGCGGCTATTAATAAAAATTGAATATAAGGACGCACTTTTAGTAATGCTCCTGCAGATGCAATAAACCCATAAGCCAGATACCCTTGCATATCCTTGGAGTCTTTTCTTTCCTCCTGTTGGGTAAGTCTTGTTGAGTATAATTGAGTACTCAGGGTTTTATTCCCCCTGTTGCAGGTGACAGGTGGATGCTAGAGCTGACTCTTATGTGTGGATTCCTCCTGGTGGGCTTAGAGAGGATTTTCTTTACGCTGCGATCATAGTTTTTATTTATAACTCTCACCAAATGTTTTTATGAACATAAGTTTTATAACTTGTTGTCTTAGTTTATATATCAATGCTTCATCATGTCATGAATAGATATTTATTTCCGCTGTAATCCCGATAACATGTTTATATTCTGCTATAACTTAAATTGTTCATAACTCTGATAATATGATTACATTCCGCTGTTATAACAATAAATATTATACTCTGATGCTATATTAAAAGTGATGTAAGAAATGGTTAAGAATGATGTAAGCTTTATTCTCTCATTTGTGATCCTGATGGGAAAATGTGGATTTTCAGGTTCTCCCCTGGGGTGTGCCTGACGGAACCGAGTAATTTAGTGTTCTCCTTTGGGTGCTTAGTGTCTAATGGAAGACAAGCACTCCTTGGAGGCATTAGATTAGGCGGTTCTGCTACAAAAGGACTACACAATTTTGCTTTTTAGAACTCCAAGATACTAGGGACCGTCCAAGGAATTGACATGTCCCCGAAGTGCTTTTTCGATCTACTTTGCAACTGGCGTAATTGGAATCCGAATACCCAAGTAGATCAAACCTAGAGCCCTTAGGATACCACAAGTCAAGGTTAGGAGTGTGTACTAAATATCTCAAGATTCTCTTAATGGCCACTAAGTGACACTCTTTCGGGTTAGCTTGAAATCTAGCACACATGCACACACTAAGCATGATATCGGGCCTAGATGCGCATAAATAAAGTAGAGAGCCAATCATGGAGCGATATACCTTAGTATCCACAGCTTTCCCTTCATCATTGAGATCTAGATGTCCATTGGTTGGCATGGGAGTTTTGATAGGCTTGGCATTCACCATGTCAAACTTCTTGAGCATATCATGGGTGTACTTCATTTGGCTAATAAAAGTTCCATCCTTCACTTGCTTGATTTGAAATCCAAGGAAGAACTTCAATTCACCCATCATGGACATCTCAAATCTCTTGGTCATGATCCTACTAAATTCCTCACAAAAAGAATGATTAGTACTACCAAATATTATATCATCGACATATATTTGGCACACAAATATATCTTTGCCAACTTTGTGAGTGAAAAGGGTAGGATCGGCTTTGCCTATTTCAAAGCCTTGTTTAAGCAAGAATTCCTTAAGGCATTCATACCATGCTCTTGGTGCTTGCTTAAGCCCATAGAGTGCCTTTTGGAGTTTGTAGACATGGTTGGAAAACTTGTGATCTTCAAAGCCCGGTGGTTGGCCAACATAGACAAGTTCTTGAATAGGGCTTTTGAGAAATGCACTCTTCACATCCATTTGATATAGCTTGAAGTTGTGATGAGCGGCATAGGCTAGAAGCATTCGAATTGCTTCAAGTCTTACCACCGGTGCATATGTTTCTTCAAAGTCCAAGCCCTCTACTTGAGTGAAACCTTGAGCAACCAACCTTGCCTTGTTCCTTGTCACCACTCCATTCTCATCTTGCTTGTTGTGGAAGACCCACTTGGTACCAATGATATTGGTATTGGGTCGTTCCACCAAAGTGCACACTTGGTTTCTTTCGAAGTTATTGAACTCTTCTTGCATGGTCATCACCCAACCCGGGTCTCCAAGTGCTTGTTCTACCTTAAGAGGCTCCAAAGAGGAAACAAACGAGTAATATTGACAGAAGTTTGCTAAATATGAACGAGTTGTTACCCATTTTTGAAGACTCCCAAGGATGTTATCAATGGGATAATCCCATTGTATTATTTGCCTTAGCCTTGGATGCTCAATGGCCTCTTGTTCATCTACTGGATCTTCATCATCATCTTGCTCAAATATGGGTTGCAGGTTTTGTCCACAAGCTGGAGTCGAATCAGCTACTGCTGACTATGTAGGTTCAGCACTACCGCCCTTAAGTGCAGCACTGCCGTGCTCTGGAGTTGTATCAGGTGTTTGCTACAGTGTAGCATCAAGTATGTCAGTGGAAATTGGTGCAGCAGCAACTTGAGGAACCTCCACTATAGTGACTTCTTCTTCTTGTGGTCTAATATCACCAATAGCCAATTCTTGATTGCTTCACATGGTGGATCCTCCTTTCCTACAACACTTGAATCAACTTGCTTTACTTGAGAGCCATTAGATTCATCAAATGTCACGTCTCCGCAATCTCAACTCTCCCAGAGGTTTTGTTGAAGACACGGTAGGCATGCTCATTTGATCCATAACCAAGAAGAAAAACCTTCATCAACTTTAGGTGCAAACTTAGAGATTTTGGGTTTCTTGTTAAGTATAAAACACTTGCACCCAAACACTCTAAAGTAAGATACCTTAGGCTTGTTATCGGTTAGAAGCTCATATGAAGTTTTCTTCAACTTCTTGTGTAGGTAGAGGCGGTTGATGGCATGGCAAGCGGTGTTGACGGCGTCACACCAAAAGATGTCCGGCATCTTGTACTCATCTAGCATTATCCTTGACATGTCAATGAGTGTATGGTTCTTCTTCTCTACTACACCATTTTATTGAGGGGTGTATGGAGTTCAAAACTCATGCTTGATGCCCTCTTCATCAAGAAACTCCTCAACTAGAGTATTCTTGAATTCGGTCCTATTGTCACTTCTCACTTTCTTGATGGGAAGACTAAACTTCTTTTGAGCTCTTCCAACAAATATCTTCACCTTCTCTTGAACTTGGCACTTATCATGCAAGAAAAATACCCAAGTGAAACAGGAATAGTCATCAACAATAACAAGACCATATTTGTTACCCCCGATACTTAGATAGGCAACCATTCCAAAGAGATCCATATGTATTAGCTCCAATGGTTGCTTGGTGGTCATGATGCTCTTTGGTGGGTGAGGTGCTCCAACTTGCTTTCTGGCTTGACAAGCGCTACAAATCCTATCTTTCTCAAAGTGAACATTTGTTAGTCCAAGGATATATTCATCTTTTAGAAGTTTGGCCAAGTTCCTCATCCCAACATGGGCTAGTTCATGATGCCAAAGCCAACCCATGCTAGATTTTGCCACTAAACAAGTCTCAAGCTTAGCTTTACTTTTGTTGAAATCAACTAAGTAAAGCTTGTTCTTTAATTGGGCCGTAAAGACAGTAGAGGAATCCTCCCTTCTAAAGACTTCCAAACTCTTATCCAAAAAGAGACAATTGTAGCCCATCTCACACAATTGAGAAACGGACAACAAATTGTAACTCAACTTATCAACATGTAATACATTTGTAATTGAATGCTCAAGGGTTATAGCAACTTTACCGAGACCAATCACATCCCCCTTTGAATTGGCTCCAAAGACAATATTTCATTTGAGTGCGTCATCGGGGAATATGATGAGAACATACTCCTTTCTCTGGTCATATGATTTGTACATCCACTATCAAGCACCCAACTTGATCCACCGAAGGAGTATGCCTACAAAACAAGTTTAGTTGCTAGATTTAGCTCCCCAATTTGACTTAGGGCATTGCATGTTAGTCACAAGAATCTTAGGAACCCAAATAGAAGTCTTCCTATATATGTTGGTTTCCTTTCCAACATATTTTGCAAACCACTTTCCCACTGTTGTTGTTCCTCAAAACAAAGTATGATGTCAAGCTTTGTCGAGGTGCATAAGTCTTCAGTTGATAGGCATACTTATTCTTGGTGGCCCACACTGATTCCTTAGGCTTCTAGAAAACCTATTTCTCCTGGTACACCTTCTTCTTGGGCTTAGTTTGATCAAGAACATAATTGATAGCCTTCTCATTTTTGCGAGCGCGGCACTGCCGCCCTTCACTGTGGCACTGCCGCTCTGAGACGCGGCACTGCCACGGTCTGTGCAGGCTAATCTATACCAATTTTGCCCTTCCTCTCAAACTGCACACACTCATAGCCATTCAATATCCTTCTTCCATTTGTCTTGGCTCCTTTTGTATGACCAAGTCCATGCTTGATTGAGGGATGCCTTCCTTGCTTGAATTGTGGCCCTTTTGATTCATCAACCTTCTTGTCATTGGATTGGGTCACACTTATCCACCCTTTTTCAATGACTTCATTGAGCCTAGCAATCTCCTTTCTCATAGCTTCCATGTGTTGCAAGGTTAGTGGAATAAGCATTAAAATCAAGATTAAAACATTTTCCACAACCCTGACTAGTAGAGGGAGTAGAGGTTTCCTTTGCCTTAGTGAGATGTGTGTTGCTATCCCAAAGAATGCTATATTGCATCTTAAGTTCTTTGTGCTTTTCATCTAAGTCACAATACCTTTTCTTGAGAGCTTTATTTGCTTTCTTTGTGATAGCATGGTCCTCTTGCTCTATGGCCAAAGCCTTGCGCAAGGATTCTACCTCACTTCTCTCTAATACAAGAGCTTCTTTGCTAGCAATGTAGAGATCCTCTTATTGGATAAGAGTCTCTTCTCTAGATTCTAGCTCGGCTTGGACACTCTCTAAATTCTCCATTAGCTTAGTGATGAATAATTTGGTCTTTCCATCCAAATTTTTAGTTGTCATGTTTATTTCTTCATCACTAGATTCATCATCACTACAGCTATCACTAATATCACTACTGGAGATATCACTAGGAGGTGGAGGAGATTTGGCCTTCGATTTGGATTTTACCTTCTCACCCTTTGCCATGAGACAAATGTGAGGGGAGTAGTAGTCATCATCAGACATGTTGTTGAAGAGCCTTGGTGTAGGGGATGACTTGTGAATAGCAATAGTTGCAACCTTCTCATCCTCTTCACTTGTGCTATCTTTATTTGAGTCCCATTTATACCCAATGTGAACCTCTCCCATGTACTTCTTGCTCTTTCTACGGTCAGCCTTCTCCTCTTTCTTGTCCTTCTTATATTTGTTGTCCTTGATCTCATATGGACCACTTGGCAATGAAGTGATCGGTGCTTCCACAATTGTAGCATGTCCTCTTTTTCTTATTTGGAAAGCTTCTCTTCACTACCTTGTAGCCTTGCTTCTTTAGCCCCTTGTGATACCTCTTCATAAAGAGAGCAACATCATCAACTTTCTCATATTGATCATCATCATTTTCACTTTCACTTGAAGATGATGTGGTCTCTACTCTTTCTAGAACTTGCTTGCTTGCTTTGGGCTTGATAGTTGAAGCTTGTTAGTTGATCTTGGACTTGCTTGTAGAGCCTTGCTTGCTTGATTTGTTGGCCTTGAGAGCTACATCTTTGATCTTGATGCCCTCTAGCTTTGCTTGCAATTCTCAAAGTTTCTTCCTCTCATTTGCTTCTTCTCTTTGCATGTCAAAGGTAAAGATCCTCCCAAGTATATCATTTGGTGTCAAGTACTCAAACTTCTTGTCTCTAATTAGAGTGACTACGGTCTCATTTCTAGGTGAATAATCTTCCAACATAATCTTGATAACTTTGTGATCATCTAGCTCATCACAACCATAGCCTCTAATCTTGCCTACCATTGTCATCAACCTATCAAACATCTCTTGTGGGCCCTCTCCATCCAAAATCACAAACCGGTTGAGCTTTGACATCAACAAATCAATTCTTTCCTTTCTCACTTTGTCAATCCCTTCATGTGCTAGGTGCAAAGTGTCCCATATTTGCTTGGCAACATCAACTCCAATCACTCTATTGTACTCATCACCATCCAAGGCACTAAGCAACACACTTGTGGCTGGACCATTGAGGTGAATGATTCTCATCTCTTCTAGTGTTGGGTTCTTGGGATCAACCGGTAGCTCAAATCCATTGCAAACAATCTCCCAAATGCTTGGGTGAAGACCTATAAGATAGGCTCTCATCAATTGCTTCCACTTAGCAAAGTTAGTCCCATTGAAATGAGGTAACTTGCCTACGGGCACATTGATGAAAGACCTCCGATCATGGTTAGTCATAGAAATAGAAGAGTAGTTAAAGGATACGGCAGCATATTTGTTGTTGTTGGCCTTGCCCTTTCCTTTCTTCTCCTTCTTGTTCCCTTTCGACACTTGGTATGACTCATCATCATCTCCATCTTCGGAACTACTTGATATGCTTGATGATGCACTTGTTGCCTTCTCTTTTTCTTCCTTCTTTCTAGCTTCTCTTCTTTTTCTTCTTGCTTCTCTCTTGAGCCTTCTTTATTCTTTCCTTTTTCTTTTCTCATTTTCATTGAGAGCTCCTTTGGCATCGGTAGCCTCAAGATGTGGTAGCGTGGTGTTGCTTGCTGTCAACGCGCTCGGCTCGCTACTGTCCGTGTCGACATCCACCCGCTTCACGCCACTAGTTCGTCCTCTAGGCTCCATACCTCATGCGGTGAAGCGTATATGAGGTAACCTATCCTGATACCACTTGTAGGATCTCTGGTTGGCCTAGAGGGAGGAATAGGCCTGTCAAAACAAACACTCAAACTTTTATCAAATTCACCTAGCGTCACTGCCGCTCTGGAGGGTGGAACTGTCGGATCGCAGCACTGTCGGGCTAGAACAGTGGCACTGCCACACCTGCAGACAACTTTGAATCATAGTTTAAAATCTATGAACGAAAACTTAGATCAAAGAAATTTCCTAGCTTACTGCAGGCATGACAATCACAAATCAATAGCTAGAAGTGGTCGGAACACCACACATAAGTAGATCGACTAGAAACTCTAGAAATCACCTCAACCACAATATGTCATGCAAGTAATATGAATCAAGCACAAGTGACATAAAGATTTATCCCATGATTCGGCTCACCACCAAGGCTTGCCTTCCTCCATGTTGTTGAGGTTAGCCACAAAAGCTTAGGGATTTCCAACCCTTCCTTGTTCTCAAGTCAAGAGACTTAACTCTTGAGATGAGGGGTGAGTTTACTAACTTCAAGAGATGGTTACAAACCTCCTAGGGCTGCCACACAAGTTGGCAAGGTTCACAGGTGATGCTCTAGCTGGCTCGGAGCCAAGCTCCAAGAGTAACAAACACAACCACCGGCCAAAACATGAACCAAGTGCTCTTTAGAGTTAGGGAATCAATGGAGCTACTCTCTAATCGAGTTTAGGACCCTTTTCCCTCAAGGATTGATGGGAAATCAATGGATTTGCTT
Source organism: Miscanthus floridulus (assembly GCF_019320115.1). Classification (NCBI taxonomy): domain Eukaryota; kingdom Viridiplantae; phylum Streptophyta; class Magnoliopsida; order Poales; family Poaceae; genus Miscanthus; species Miscanthus floridulus. Next base: position 142,412,270 of record NC_089581.1, on the reverse strand, counting down.
GGGGGGCTTGAGGTCAACAATGAAGGGAGAGAGAGAGAGCTCCTACTCTGCTTTGGGCATGCTGAAGTGAGGAAGAAGTGGCAGGTTACCATTGGGGAGGAAGGGGAAAGGTATATATATATGCCCTAGCCCCCAACGGTCACCGCACCTAAGGGTTTGGGTGAGACTGAGCCCGCAGCCTTGAGGTCAAGTGAGACGGAGCCCGCGACCTTGGGGTTGGGCGAAATGGAGCCCGTGTCCTTGGGGTCGAGCGAGATGGAGCCCGCGACACAAGTACGGCAGTGCCTCTCTTCAAGTGCAGCAGTGCCGCACCACGCAAGAGAGCAAGGGTAATAGTGAAGTCTAGACTATCTTGGTTTGAATCCAAGGATGCATGTGGTTGTTTGAGCACTTGGTAGCACATACTATCTTAAGCATTGTGTCCCCCTTTATAGTACATCTTTTCCTATACTCGAATTCAAAATATAAAAGAATTTAAACCTCTTTTGAGTTTGAAGCCATCTATATTTGTAATTGGGGCTCCTCCATTTCGTGTAGCATCCTCAAATATAAATTCCCTGCTTGTCATCTCGATAAATATCATTAGTTCTCTAATTGCATAGTCATTATCACTAAAACCCACAATTAGGGCTTGATTGCACTTTCATCTATGCAACAACGTGGCCAGACCATGTGTGCGCATGGAGACAGGTGGGGGCACAGCATGCGCGGCCGCAGCGCCATTAAGGCAAGGCGACGGCGTGAGGCAGCCAGGACAGCCAACATGCACGCAGGGTCAAGGTGAGCGGTAGCGCAACACAGCGTCGTAGTGGCGTTGGTTGCAGCAACGCGACGCAGGGCAGCAGTGTAGACGTGACAATGAGGTGATGGAGCCAGCAGTGGCTCCGTCGTGGTGCGGGGCGGGGTAGGCGGTAGCAGCAGCGGCTCCACGCGGCGGGGCCAGCGATGGCCGGGCCGCAGCCAGGCCAGAGGTAGCCATGGCCGGCTATGCTCGATAGCGCCCGCACGCGCGACCAGCACGGTGACACCGAGCGCCCGAGCTTGGTGACCGCGTCCACCTGGCGAGCCAGCCCGAGAACGTGCCGTGCACGAATTTTAAAGCATCGATAGCAACTAAACGGTTGAGGTTGACACTAAACCGCCTTCACTATGCTAAAGAGGGTCTATTAGGCTACCAATCCGAGCTAAAACACAACACCACCTCTTAACTCAATTTCACAAAATCAATCCCCAAACCTAGCATTGTCTAGCTGTCAATAAACTTAAAGAATCTTCTAATGCTGAATTCAATTTCAAGTTCCATTTCTAAGCTACTAGAATTACTAGCTAGCAATGTCATTTCTCTACAGCAAAAGTTACATTGTTATCTACAAAGTTTGTACTTCAAACTTTATTTAAGTATCACACACATGTTCTATAGTATTTTTGCTTAATAAAAATTGGTTTTCAACCCTACTTGATATACATGAGCTATTGAATCAACCTTCATTTAAAATTTTTATTGATCATTTTAAGTTACAAGAAATTTATCTACATATTCTATCACATAACATGATGCTCGTGACATGTTTTAATAGTTGGTTTAAGGCGTAACACCGAGGGTGTTACAACTCTCCCCCCTTAAACAAAATCTCGTCCCAAGATATCATGTGTGTGCCTAGTGTGGAAAAAGGGATAAGAAATAAACTTTTACTTAACCCGTTACCTCGATACTTTGGGGAGAAGATGGGGATAATGCTCTAGAATATAACTCTCTTGTTCCCAAGTTGCTTCATCCTCCAAATGGTTTTACCACTAGACTTTATAAAATTTCACCACTTTGTTCCTTGTGACTCTCACTTTTATCCAAGATTTTGACGAGATGCTCAATATAAGAAAGATCAGGTTGGAGAGGGAGTCCTTCAATTTCCACCACTTCCTCAGGATCTTGTAAACACTTCTTTAACTAGGAAACATGAAAGACATTATGTACTGCTGGCAAAATATCTAGAAGTTGGAGATGATAAGCAACAGTACCACACCATTCCAAAACTTTATAAGGTCCGACATAACGAGGAGCTAATTTTCCCTAGACTCTGAACCGATGCACTCCTCTCATCTGGGATAGCTTTAGGTACACATGGTCACCAACTTCAAACTACAACGATCTTCTCCTCTTATCCGCATAAGCTTTCTGACGATTCTGAGCCACTTTCAAGTGACTCTGAATAACACTGACCTGTTCTCTTGCTTCTTTGATAAAACTAGGTCCAAAGTAACCATGGTCACCCACTTCCACCCAGTTAAGAGGTGTTCTACATTTCTTGCCATACAGGGCCTCAAAAGTTGCCATTCGAATGCTCTCTTGATAGCTATTGTTATAAGAAAACTCAGCTAGAGTCAAGCATCCGTCCCACTTTTCTGGATAAGAAATGGCACAAGCTCTCAACATGTCTTGAAGTACTTGGTTGACCCTTTCTGTCTGACCATTAGTTTGCGAGTGATAAGCTAAACTTCTGAGGAGACGAGTACCAAGACATTTCTAGAGTTGCTCCTAGAAATGAGAGAAAAAGTCTGACCCTCTATCATAAACAATGGTACGAGGAACTCCATGTAGGATCACAACCCGATCAAAATACAACTTGGCATACTTCTTGGTTGAATACCTTGTATCCACTGGGAGGAAATGAGTGGACTTGGTAAGGTGATCCACAATGACCCAAATAGAGTCATACCCCTTTGCCGTGCGGGGCAAACCCACAACAAAGTCCATGGAAATATCCTCCCATTTCCAAACAGGGATAGGCAAGGGCTGTAGAAATCTAGGCATACGCATATGGTCCACCTTAACCCTACCACAAATGTCACATTCTAAGATGTATTTGGTAATATCCTATTTCATATTTGGCCACCAATACAAGTGACGCAAATCTTGATACATCTTGTTACTTCCTGGATGAATGGATAATTTGGAGTTGTGAGCTTCATCCAAAATTTTTCTCCTAAGCTCATCAGTTGAGGGAACCACCAATCGGTTCTTGAACTTCACCACACCTTGATCATCAATACTGAAATGAGGACCACACCCTTTGGCGATTAGCTTCTTGATATGCGGAATTTTTGAAACATCTTGCCTTTGCTATATAATAATTTGCTCAAGCAGATCCAAGACTAGAGCAATATGGGCTAACACCTCAGAATGGTTGAGAGACAAAGATTCTTCTTCAACTTGATGCGACTTCTGACTTAAGGCATCAGCTACCACATTAGCTTTTCTAGGGTGATAATGAACTTCTAAATTGTAATCCTTAATTAACTTGAGCCACCTCCGTTGCCTCATATTCAACTCGGATTGAGTGAAAATATATTTGAGACTCTTGTGATCCATGTAGATATGCACTTTATTTCCTAACAGGTAATGTCTCCAAAATTTTAGAGTGTGCACCACTGCAGCCAGCTCTAAATCATGGGTGGGATAATTCAACTCATGCTTTTTCAACTGACGTGAAGCATAAGCGATCACACGTCCATCTTGCATAAGCACACATCCCACTCCAGTCCTAGAGGCATCATAATACACATCAAAAGGCCTATCAATATCTGGTTGGGCAAGAATAGGAGCAGAGGTCAGAAACTTCTTTAGGGCTTGGAAAGCTTCTTCACAAGCCGGACTCCATATAAACTTGACATCCTTCTTGAGCAACTTGGTCATTGGTTGAGCTATCTTAGAAAACTCAGGGATGAAGCGCCGATAATAACTAGCAAGACTTCAGGTGTTGCTCTTAGAGCAACTTGGTCATTGGTTGAACTAACGAATTTGATGCACTGACTTTGGCAATTTCCAATTTAACACATCCTACACCTTGCCAGGATCCATAGAGATGCCTTCAGGTGTTAGGACATGTCCCAAAAATTGCACTCGATCCAACCAAAACTCACACTTGCTAAATTTGGCATACAACTTATGTTCCCGCAATCGAGTCAGGACTATGCGAAGATGTTGTGCATGCTCTTCATTGTTCTTAGAATATATCAATATGTCATTAATGAACACCACTACAAACTTGTCTAACTCTAGCATGAAGATCGAATTCATGAGATACATGAAGAATGCAGGAGTATTGGTGAGACCAAAAGACATGATTAGGTATTCATAGAGGCCATACCTAGTGGAGAAAGCAGTCTTTGGTATATCTTGTGGCCGGATCTTAATTTGGTGACACCTAGAACAAAGATCAATCTTTGAAAACACCTTGGCACCAGCCAACTGATCAAACAAAGTATCAATACGAGGTAAATGATACTTGTTCTTAATAGTTGCCGCATTGAGAGGGTGGTAATCCACACACATCCAAAGAGTGTTGTCGTTCTTCTTCACGAAAATAGCTGGGCAACCCCATGGTGAAGAACTTGGATGGATGAATCCCTTTTCCAATAATTCCTCTAACTGTTTCTTTACCTCGGCCAATTCTTTTGGAGCCATGCAGTAAGGATGTCACAAAATAGGAGCAGTTTCAGGTTCTAACTTAATGGAAAACTCCACATCCCTATTCGGTGGTAACCTAGGTAGATCTTCAGGAAAGACATCCAAAAACTGGCAAACCATAGGAATAGACGCAAGATCAGGAGAAGCTTCAATTTGAGCAATAACAAGTAGGGCAGAAACTAAAGGCATAAGGAGAGACATTCTATCCTTAGAAGAAGAAAGCTTCAACTCAACAATTCTTTGCCTAAGGTTCAAGACTACCCCATAGTTTCTCAACCAGTTTATTCCTATAATTGCATCTATGCCTTGCACAGGCAGCACCATGAACTAGAGACAATAAGAGTGAGTGGCTAGCACAAGCCTCACTGTGTCCGTCCAAGTTTTAATGAACAACTGCGCACCCGAGGTTCTAATTCTATAGGCAATAGGAATAGCCATAGTAGATATATTGTGCCTTTGTGCAAACCCCATACTCATGAATGAATGTGATGCACTAGAATCAAATAATACATATGCTGGGTGGGAATCAATGGTGAACATACCAGCCATCACAAGCTCTCCCTATAGGATCTCCTCAACCTCGGTGAAGTTAACCTACCCCAAGCGGCTCGCGGGCACCTTCTTCCTGATGATAGTCCTCTTGACCAAATGAGAGTTGGCTGAAGGCTGAGAAGACTGAGTAAGCTAGTTTTGGGGGCACTCACGAGCATAGTGGCCTTCCTTGCCACACTTGAAATAAGCACCCGACTTGTTCCCCTGTCCCTAACAAGGTGGAACCTATTGTCCTTGAGGCTGTTGCACCTGCTAAGTAGGTACATGGTACTAGGTGGGAGGCTTGGTAAGTCTACTGAGTCTAACAAGACGACTGTCCACTCAGAGAGTGATAGGACACCCTCCTCACAACCTATACCTTCTGCGACTATGGGTGAATAGAAGACCCAATGATCACCCTCTTATGTTTCCATTCAACCTGAGAGTCACGTTGGAGTTCCTCCATAGCAATGGCAGCATTCATCAAAGCACCAAAGGTCTAATAGCCCTCGGAATATAGCTTCTCTTGCAAGAGAGACCGCAATTGAAACAATCCATCTTCTCATCAGTATCCACATGAGTCCTAGCATACTGTGTAAGGGGGTTGAACTTGTTCACAAATTCCATCACAGTCATGTTTCCTTGCTTCAGCTCCAGAAACTCAGACAACTTCCTGTTCGGCAAACTAACATGAATATAGTACTGATGGAAAGCAGTGGTAAACTCTCGCCAAGTCACATGGTGGTCCATAGGCTGCATGGTGTTGAAAGTGTCCCACCAAGCACTAGCAGATCCTAGAAGCTATTGTGCGGCAAAGTGCACATTCTGCTCATCCGTCACATTGAGCAGCTGAAACTTCTGCTCTAGAATACAAAGCCAATGCCCCATGTCTAGAGGCTCAGCAGTCAGCGTGAATATGGGCAGGTGCGTCCCCAAGAAGTCCTAATAGGAATAGGGCCTCTCGGGACCGCAGGCACCACCCCCGTTCTCGACATTGCCACCGGGGGCTCCACGGGAGAAGCCACCAATAGCCTGTGCCAGCATCTCCAAGGCACGGGCTGACTCACGATGAGCAGCCAACATCTCAGCCATCATCTCGGTATCAGTCATCAGAGGCGATGGCTGTAACACCCTAGGTGTTTGGCTTCCACTAATTGCATTTCATTTCATAAGCATGTGTATCATCTATGTCATCATTTCCATTGTCACTGAAACATACATATGCAACATTCGCACATTCTGTTTGTTTCGTATTTGAGTGCTTATGAATGATAGTATTGCAACATATGAATGCAGCATAAATTTCTCATACCTTGCAACATGGCAACATGGTAGAAATATGACAAGTGTAGAATAACAACCAAGCCATGAAACATATGAAACATTTCATTGCAACATATGATTGAATTGTTTGTTTTAGTTGTTTTATTCCATGTGATCATTAGAAGTGGTATAACAAGTTTGTAAAGTGGTTGATTATGGTCTAATACACCTTAACTACACTTAGGTTACTTGTTGGAACATTGTTCATGTAGATCAAAATGACCAAAATGCCCTCAAGTGCAAGTTTGACTTGAATTGACCCTTGGAGTCTCACTGTTTGACTGTTTAAAAAGTGTAACTTAGAGTCTATGCATGCTTGAGCAACCTAAAGCAAAGTGGTAGCTAATTTAGTAAGGAACAAAAGTTGTTTTATGGTCAACTCATGAAAATGTCTAGAACATGGTCAAACATGGCCCACAAGTCAGAATTTCATGCTAATCAACACTGAAAAATCTTGCTAAGTCATTGATGTCATTTCAGTGTGATCGAGCCATCTTTGGCTTGTTGTAACTTCTGATCCATGGCGAATTAGGTGATGGTTCTTGAAAGTAAATTGCAGATGGATGTTTGGTCTACATTTTTCATGAACACTGTTTTTGCAAACCAGCAACGGATTAGCCAGTTTACCGCGAGGAAGTCACGCTGTCAGGCTGCTCACCCCGACTGAATGGAAGCTACAGTGGTCGCGTTTTTCAGAAAACGCCGGACGCGTGTGCGCCGCGCGTCGACGGCCGGCTGACCGCGCTGGCCACGCGCCGTGCGCCTCCTGGCGTCGCAGATGCGCCTTGAAGCCACTCGCGCCTGCCCGAACGCACTCGCCTCCCCATTTCGCTTTTCCTCTCCTCCCACAGCACGCAGCGACGAGAGCTCTGCCGTCCGCCATTGCCGACCAAGCATCGCCGCTGCCGTACGAGCAAACCACCGCAAAAACACGTTGCCCCGTCCGCCTGTAGCCTCGCCGTGTTCCCCTCCATCACCTCCACCGTTCAATCGAGTCGATTGAGCCTCGGTAAGAGCGCATTGCCGTTTTCCCCCACCGCAGCCATGGCGGGAGCTCGCCGGAGTTGGCGCTCCACGTGGCCAGATGCCCTCGCGCCGCTCCCATTCCTTCCTCTGCCACGCGCTAGGTCATGGCGAACGTCGTAGAGTAGATGGTGTCGCCGGAGAAGCCACCGGCGTTGAGTTCCACCGTCGCCGAGGCCGCCTCCCCTGTTTCCCTCGCTGACGCGCGGGCCCTTCTTGTCAGCCGTCGCGGCTGAGGCGGGAGCCCAGCGTGGGCCGCGTCGCGTTGGGCCGCGCCAGCGCGTGAGTCGCGGGCCGCCGGTTCTTGGGCTGGCCCGTGTAGGGCTGAGTGTTGTTTTCCTATTTTATTTCATTTATTTATTTCATAGATTTATGTACATCTTGAAAAATATGTAGCTCCTAGTATATAGATCCAAACGCTATGGTTCTAATTTTGTTAAGTTCCTGGTCATGTCTAGTATTTAATAAAAATATAATAGGAGCACATGTTTTAGAAAACTTGGATGAATTAAATAGGAGTTTGAAATGTGTTTTTAGAAGCATGCAAACTTGTTTGAATTTTATCTTGAGTTTCTGTGGTCCAAAAATTATGAAATTTTGTGGGTCCTCTATTTTTGTTTATTAGAAGCTCTGGTAAAAATTTCAGAGCTAGTGCATGTGTAGTTTTTAAGTTATAGAATTTCCTTTTATTAATAGGTGGATCTTGTGTGAATTTTCATAATTTTTCTATAGATCCAGTGAAGGTGAAATTTTATGGGTGCTATTCTTATGCTAGAAGGATGCTAGGAAAGATGGGAAATCTATTGCTTGACACTTTTTAATAAGGTTTCCTAATTATGCTAGAAATAGACATGTCATCTGTTATTTTGGATACAGCAAGTTATGTTGGTCCAATGGCTTTGAAATTTTTATGGTAGTCTATGTGCAGCATGAGATAGCTACTGTAATTTTTGTAGATGTTTATGAATAGTTTTACTATATATTGCTTAAATCACCTAATTAACTAAATAAATTGGAAAAGGATATTAAATAATTTATTTAGAAGTTGGCACTATACTTTCTGATGTTTCTTAGGTATGAAAAACAAGTTGGTAAACTTGGTTTGGTCAAATTAGGCTTTTGCACCATCGTTAAATAATTAAGTTAGCAACCCTGTCATTGCGGGACAGATTCTAGGTCTACTGGAATTGGAATTGGTCAACTTCAGAATCATGCTTTGATGTTTACAAATAAATTGTAGAGAATTTCATAAGCTTTCCAGAATGTCCTCTTGCAAGTCATTTGGAGTTATAGAACTCTGGTTATGATAGAATTAAGTTACTACTTGTTGCATATGAAGCTTTAACTGTTGTTTTAAGTATGTCTTTACTATTCTAAATTCATGGTACTGTTCCTAGGTGTTAGGCCTTTAACTGAAGATGAGCATCTTTATCTTAGGTTATGCAAGTTAGGTAAGTTGCTCTTGTTATTTAAGTTAAGTTGAGTACATGCTTAAAGTGATTTGAATAGAGCTAATTACTCGGTAAACGAGTGTCCAGTGACGTTTTCTTAAACACCCATTGTGCTTCATTCATCATGAGCATCATGTCATCCCTTATGCATCCATGATATTTATCTCGTGCATCGGCATGCAATAGGTGTACCGGAAGGAGTAACCCTGCTGGAATTCGAGGAACTGAACGAGCAGCAGCAGCCGACACCGGAAGTTCAGGAGGAGCAGCCTTCAGGAGAAGTGCCAGACGAGGTCGCCGTTGAGTGCCCTGACCACCGTCCTTGCAACTTTGTGAAAGGCAAGCCCCGGAGCATATTAAGCCTCCTATTTTCCGAACTGCAGTTACAGTATTATTATTACATATATTGTTGCATTAAGTTTAGGTGTTGGATGCAAACACTTGCTGCATTGGTTACCCATTCCTTGTCCAGATATTGTTACCCTGAATCCTATGTAGCTCAGGCTCGAGTAGTGCTTAGCCCTGCTTTAACGCGGTAGAAGTCGGGTGATTTCCTATCACCTGCGAGATATAGGAAGATACATGTGGCACGGTTGGCTATATTTGCTATCGTGGAAAAGAACCAGTCCTAATTTGAAATGAAGACCGGACGGAGGCTTGCCGGTTTGCAGTGACTCCGTCTGTGTCGCTTAAGGACTAATTCTTGGAGCCTTTCCTGTTCATGTTGAACGCATGCCTCTCTCTTAGTTGGCCGGCCCGATGACCGACCGCGAAGCCGAGTAGCTCACCTCAGGCCGGGAGTCGATAAGTATAAAGTGCGCCTCGGAAGGGAGCCGTAGGCGTGAGTCCAAGGGCAGGTGATTTAAAAGTCCTGGTCGTCCTGGCAAAAGGGTAATCCCTGAGAGTGTTGGCGCTGATCGAACCCGCGAATTTGGTTCCTGAGATGTTCCAAAGGTGACCCACGGCTACCCTTGCAAAGTATGCCAGGGTGAGAGTTAGGAATATCCCCTCAGCTGAGTTGTAATTCGATTCGAATCGCCGTCTCTCCCGGTTAGTGAGAACTTGACGGGCTTATCTCCAATGTAGATACACTTAATAACTTAATGGTTCGGAAATGATGATATGATGATAACAGCCTTATTATACCTGCTATGGTTAATATTGTTTGCTCCTAATAAGTGAGTGCTCTAGTACAGGTGCTAATCTAGCGGACAGGTAAATAATGATAAGCTTGATGCTAAGTTTAAATTGGTTACTATAATCTTAAGCTCTTTTATGCAACTGTGTCAAGCTAGCCCACCTGAAAAGCCTTGCATGATCCTTGGTGTCCTTTATTCTGATTTTTGTCGGGTAAGTCTAGCTGAGTACCTTCTCGTACTCAGGGTTTATTTCCCACCTGTTGCAGATGACCAATTCTTCTTTGGTTGCTGCAAGTACTGCCTTCTCCCTGCTGGGGATGAAGACTAGACCGTTGGGCACGGTCTCTACTAGTTCTCGTACCTGATAATGCTTTTGTGGGACATGACTCTGATCTTGGCAATGTATTTGAAAACTATGGTGTTTTGTACTAAACTATGTTGCTTCCGCACACTCAAACTTGGTTTGTAATATTTATTTGAACTCTGATGGATGTAATCCGAATGCTACTTATGAAATGTTGTAACGGATGATGTGTTGTGTTGAATCACTACGATCTTGGTTTGTATGTCGAGAGTTGGTTGAAATCCTTCGTGGTTTCCGGACTACCGGGATTATGGGAGCTTAAGTACAGGAATTTGATCACTTCGGTGATTGTTTTTGTACTTACGTTCTTATGATTTGGTCGGTTCTGTTACAGTGGTGGAGGAGGAGGACCAAGGAATGGAGCCTCGTGTCTTTCCCCATTGGCATTGCCATGACCATCGCCATGACCATTTTTGCCCTAGTCTTCACCAAGACCACGGCCCATCCTAGCACTAGCGCTCCTGTGACCAGACCTCAGGTTCATCTATAAACATATAGGAACCCACCGTTAGGGACTAGGTCTCCGTAAGAGTGAGTGGCTAGCACAAGCCTCACTGTGTCCGTCTGAGTTTTAACAAACAACTACGCACCCGAGGTTCTAATTCTATAGGCAATAGGAATAGCCATAGTAGATATATTGTGCCTTTGTGCAAACCCCATACTCATGAATGAATGTGATGCACTAGAATCAAATAATATATATGCTGGGTGGGAATCAATGGTGAACATACCAGCCATCATAGGCTCTCCCTGTGGGATCTCCTCAACCTCGGTGAAGTTAAACTGTCCCGAGCGGCTCACAGGCACCTTCTTCCTGATGATAGTCCTCTTGACCAAATGAGAGTTGGCTGAAGGCTGAGAAGACTGAGTAAGCTGGTTCTAGGGGCACTCACGAGCATAGTGGCCTTCCTTGCCACACTTGAAACAAGCACCCAGCTTGTTCCCCTATCCCTGACAAGGTGGAACATGTTGTCCTTGAGGCTGCCGCACCTGCTAAGTAGGTACATGGTACTAGGCGGGAGGCTTGGTAAGTCTACTGAGTCTGACGAGATGACTGTCCACCCAGAGAGTGATAGGACACCCTCCTCACAACCTGTACCTTTTGCAGCTATGGGTGACTAGAAGACCCAGTGATCACCCTCTTATGTTTCCACTCAGCCTAAGAGTCACGCTGGAGTCCCTCCATAGCAATGGCAGCATTTATCAAAGCACCAAAGGTCTAATAGCCCTCGGTATACAGCTTCTCTTGCAAGAGAGACCGCAATTGAAATAGTCCATCTTCTTCTCATCAGTATCCACATGAGTCCCAGCATACTGTGCAAGGTGGTTGAACTTGTTCACATATTCCATCACAGTCATGTTTCCTTGCTTCAGCTCTAGAAACTCGGACAACTTCCTGTTCAGCAAACTAATAGGAATATAGTATTGATGGAAAGCAGTGGTAAACTCTCGCCAAGTCACATGGTGGTCCATAGGCTGCATGGTGTTGAAAGTGTCCCACCAAGCACTAGCAGATCCCAGAAGCTATTATGCGGCAAAGCACACATTCTGCTCATCTGTCACATTGAGCAGCTAAAACTTTTGCTCCAGAATACAAAGCCAATGCCCCGCGTCTAGAGGCTCTGCAGTTGGCGTGAACATGGGTAGGTGCATCCCCAAGAAGTCCTAATAGGAATAGGGCCTCTCGAGACCGCGGGCACCACCCTCGTTCTCGACATTGCCACCGGGGGCTCCACGAGAGAAGCCACCAATAGCCTACGCCAGCATCTCTAAGGCACGAGCTGACTCACGATGAGTAGCCAACATCTCAGCCATCATCTCAGCATCAGTCATCGAAGGCGGTGGTGGTGGAGGAAGAGGACCAAGGAATGGAGCCTCGTGGCTCTCCCCATTGGCATTGCCATGATCATCGCCACGACCATTTTTTCCCTGGTCTTCACCAAGACCACGACCCATGCCAGCACTAGCGCTCCCACGACCAGACCTCAGGTTCATCTATAAACATATAGGAACCCACCATTAGGGACCAGACCTCCATACTTAGAAACAAACGGCTAGAGAGATGATAAGGCCCAACAAATGGTTACTAGCACGACTTTTCCTTAAGAGTTAAAACATTTCTCTTTATTTATTATCCTATCAATTTACTACCCAAAATTATACGTGTGGAGAGAGTTTAATTTAAACAAGATTCTCTTCTCATGATGCATGGATCGACCTATTCATTCGCTCAAGCCAGAATATAGCGGCATTTGCACATAATTTTTGGCACAGCGCACACTCACTTCTCGTACGCTAAATGATTCTTATGCAGTGTAAGTTAGTGTACCTACAGAAGATTGATTAGATAAAACTAGTGCCACTATCCTAGATAGACCATATTACTAGGGCTTATACTTATTTACATAATTTATCGCATCCTACTTTTCACAAAGCTTTTGTTGGTCAAATTTTAGGTTTTGAAAAGGGTTTTAAACTCGTAGACTCATTATTGGGCTCTGATACCACCTGTGGCAGAACCACCCAAAATAACACGCTTTCAGAGGTGCTCATCTTCCACTAGACACTAAGCACCCTAAAAGTTTGCTACACCGAACAGTTCCATCGAGCACACCCCATTGGAGAACTCGAATTAGTCCACATTTTACCTCTAGAATCCGATAATGAGTACGCGTTTACAATACTTAGTCTATTTCATACAACAAGAGTTCTTGGAAATTATTTATTACAATACTAGGGTTTAGAGTGAGATAATGAAACAGTGGAATAAAAATAAACATCTAGCGAAAATGATACAAGAATCCATCTGTGCCCACCAGAAGAATCCTCCACATAAGAGCTACTCCTCAAGCTGCACCTGCAATAGGGGTAAAATAAACCCTAAGTACACAATGTACTTGCAAGACTTACCCGACTAGTGGGAATACTTTCTCGACTCCAATGAGTATGATAGGCAATATGGGTTTGCTGTTTTCTTTTTGTTTGCGAAAAGCATTACTAGGAGTATGTCCTTCAGATCAAGTTTTATTAGCAGTCATGGTTACTTCATTAGCTAACCATTCTAAGTAAGAACCTATTCTACTTTCAAGCAGGGGTTGAGCAATCAGAACCATTTTACCATCTTTTATCTTTCAGTTCTTACTATGGTGCTAGACTATAGCCAAGTTGTACCGTCTCACAGAAATGGCGATTCGCGAACCAATGTATCCCAGCTGGGTACCTCGAAACACATGCCCTGTTTATACCCAGGCACAAACAAGACTAACCCATCCCACTCCTATCAAGGAGTCCAGATCCCCGTCCAAACTTGGACTCCAAGCCCCCACACTTGAGACCCGGTCTCAGTATGGTGCTTAGACCTTCACCTTTCCCCGCCTCCAATTAGTCGGTCCAAAAAGAGCCGAAACCCACAACAAGAACGTAACAAGCCTCCCCGCTCCCATAAGCAAGTATGTGCTTAGGATAATAAGTCTGTGACTTGACTACCATCCACAGCAACAGACGGTCCTTAATCGACACGGACATGGAAAATAGTGTAACCAAGCTAAGCCCCATGGCCATGGGACACAACTCGTCACACCCAGCAATACCCATACCATATCCCTGCATGGTCTCCATTTTTTTCCTTTCATCATTTTATCATGAGAGTAAATATAATAATCACTTATTATGAGTAACGGCAGGTTACTCACGCTACCGAAAACCTAAGCATGCCATCTACTCAAACCTGCACTAGTAAGACTCATAGGACAGATATATCTATGCATGTGGTTTTCATAAAAATTCCTGTAACATAAATGCACATCATATATATATATATATATATTCAGTGATTATAAAAAATAAAGGTTATGCACCAGGGCTTGCTGCCTCACGAGGATCTCCTCCTTGTATTCCTGCCTCACGAGGATCTCCTCCTTGTATTCCTCGATGATCTCCTCGAACTCGCAATCATCGATGGTCACTATCTCCACCAACTTGTTCTCTACATGCATGCGATGATGATGCAACACTTAACATTTAGGCAACAACAACTCTTAAAATAAGAATATGCATACTAAGCTAGCTCAAATGACTAAGATACTAAGCTAACTATCATCTTCATCAAGCATGGTGTTGGATTCAACTAACAAACCCTTAGCTTGGAAAATTAAGGATATATCTTTATTTCTTCTAGTGATTTAATGTATATTGAAACAAAGAGCATTTAACGACACTAATGCTTAGTCTACCCTAAGGCTACAAAAATTATAGTGAGCATGCAATAATACCATGAAGCTACTATAAAAATTTCAAGACCAAAGCTAGCACCAATTTACCACAAAATTTCCTACAATGATTAATTTAATAATATGAAGCATTCTCAAATGATTTAATAGCTCCTGGTATCAACATGTATATATATGAACTACATACACCAACAGATAGAGCACAATTTTATGAATGTAACAAAATTTGTTTCACAATTTTTGGACACATACATGATTTTATATTAATTGCCAAAGATCAGCTCAGAAATTAAATTAGAAAACTATTTCTAATTCCTTATGAAAAGAAAAACTATTTCTCCCGCACGGCCTAGGCGACGCAGCGCGCGTGTGGCGGCCCGTGGTGCGGCCCACGTGAGGCCGGCCAATAGCGCGAGATGGACGGAGGCAGCGGCCTCAACATCATGTATGCCAAGACGCTCGACGAGATGGGCGTCGACCGAACCAACCTCCGCCCCGTCCAAGCGCCTTTCCATGGCGTCGTGCCTGGTAGGCAGGCCATGCCACTGGGGCAGATCAATCTGCCCGTCACTTTTGGGGATCGGTCCAATTATCGGACTGAGACCCTCACCTTCGACGTAGTGGGGTTCCCGGGTACTTTCCATGCCATCCTAGGACGACCATGCTACGCAAAGTTCATGGCCGTCCCCAATTATACGTACCTTAAGCTGAAGATGTCGGGCCCCCGCGGGGTCATCACCATCGGCACCTCCTTCCAGCGCACTTATGAGTGCGAAGTCGAATGCTGCGGACACGCATCCGTAGTCATCGCCTCCGAAGAGCTCGCCACCCTCAGGGAGGAGGTCGTTGAAGAGGCACCCGACGCGAAGAGGTCATCCGGGTCGTTCAAATTGGCGGAAGGACCCAAGGAGGTCCTCTTGGACCCCAGCAACTCCGAGGGCAAAAAAGTCCGTATCGGGACCACGCTCTCTTCCGAATAGGAAAGCACGCTCGTCGACTTCCTCCGCGATAAGAAAGACATCTTTGCGTGGAAACCCTCGGATATGCCAGGCATCCTGAGGGAGGTCGCCGAGCATACTCTCTAGATCCTCCTGGGCTCCAAGCCAGTGAAGCAACGCCTGCGCCACTTCGACAAGGAAAAACACCGAGCCATCAGTGAAGAGATAGCAAAATTGTTAGCTGCTGCGTTCATCAGGGAAGTACACCACCTAGAGTGGTTAGCAAATCCTGTTCTTGTGCGAAAAAAGAGCGAGAAATGGAGAATGTGTGTCGATTACACAGGCCTCAACAAGGAGTGTCCAAAGGATCCGTTTCCTTTGCCACGAATAGACCAAATAGTTGATTCCACCTCAGGGTGCGAAACCCTCTATTTCCTTGACGCATACTCTGGTTACCACCAGATCGCGATGAAAGAGTCCGACCAGCTCGCGACATCTTTTATCACCCCCTTCGGATCGTTCTGCTACATTTCAATGCCGTTCGGTCTGAAGAACGCTGGGGCAACTTACCAGCACTGTATGCTCAGTTGCTTTGGAGACCTCATCGGGCGGACCATAGAGGCCTACGTCGACGACATCGTAGTCAAGTCCAAGCGAGCTGACCACCTTGTCGCCGATCTTGAAAGAACCTTTGTGAAACTCTGGGCAAACAGCATCAAACTCAATCCCGAAAATGTGTTTTCGGGGTTCCGAGGGGCATGCTGCTCGGCTTCATTGTTTCCGAGCGTGACATCGAAGCCAACCCAGAAAAAATATCAGCCATTGCAAAGATGGGCCCGATCCAAAACATAAAGGGGGTTCAGTGGATCATAGGGTGCCTTGCCGCCCTCAGCCGATTCATTTCGTGCCTCGGTGAACGAGGACTCCCCCTGTAGCCAGGACGCTATGGGAAGAACCGCAAAGTGGGCACTCGAGCTGATGGATCAAGGCATTTCTTATGCCCCCAAATAGTGATCAAATCTCAGGTACTGGCTGACTTCATCGCGGAGTGGACCGAGGTCCAGATGCCACCAGCAGTCATCGATCAAGAGTACTGGACAATGTACTTCGACGGATCGCTGATGAAGAAGGGCGCCAGAGCAGGACTAGTTTTTGTATCTCCCCTCAGGGTCCACATGAGGTACATGGTTTAGCTCCATTTCCCCTCATCAAACAATACTGCAGAATATGAAGCGCTCATCAATGGCCTACGAATCGCCATCGAGCTGGGCATCCGACGCCTCGATGTCAGGGGTGACTCCCAGCTAGTCGTCAACCAGGTCATGAAGGAGTCATGCTGCCACGACGCCAAGATGGAGGCATACTGTCAAGAAGTCCGATGGCTGGAGGACAGATTCGATGGCCTCGAACTCAATCACATCCCAAGGCACCTCAACGAAGCAGCCGACACGCTCACGAAAGCAGCGTCCGGCCGAGAGCCAGTCCCGGCAGGCGTCTTTGCCAGCGATCAACACAAACCCTCGATACGCTACGCGGGGTCGGAACAAGGCGACGATGGGCCATCTAGTCCGACCCCAAGGGCCGATCCGCCAACTGCTCCGCCTGACCCCGAGGTTATGGAGCTTGGAGAGGACCCAGCGGCAGAGTCCGACCCTCCTGACAACTGGAGAACGCTTTACCTCAACTACCTCCTCCACGACATACTACCAGCGGACAAGACGGAAGCCCGATGGCTAGCACGATGCACCAAGTCCTTCATCCTTGTAGAGGGCGAACTCTACAAACAGAGTCATATCGGGATTCTGCAACTTTGTATCCCTAGCGAACAGGGAAAACTTCTGCTAAGCGATATCCACAGTGGAGTCTGCGGTCATCATGCCGCACCAAGGACCTTGGTTGGGAATGCATTCCGACAAGGCTTCTACTGGCCCACAGCAGTATCCGATGCCGAGCAAATTGTACGCACCTGCGAAGGGTGTCAGTACTATGCTCGGTAGATTCACCTCCCAGCCCAGGCCCTCCAGATGATCCCCATCATGTGGCCCTTCACGGTCTGGGGGCTCGACCTGGTTGGGCCACTCAAAAAGGAGCCCAGGGGCTTCACCCACCTACTTGTCACCATAGACAAGTTTACAAAATGGATTGAAGCTCGACCAATATCCATGATCAAATCCGAGCAAGCTGTGCTATTCTTCCTCGACATCATCCATCGCTTTGGAGTACCGAACTCCATCATCACAGACAATGGCACGTAGTTCACCGGCAGGAAATTCATTCGATTCTACGATGAACAACACATCCGGATCGATTGGGCAGCCGTCGCGCACCCCCGGACAAATGGGTAGGTCGAGCGCGCAAATGGCATGGTCCTACAAGGCCTCAAGCTGAGAATTTTCAACCGGTTGAACAAGTTCGGCGCGCGCTGGCTCGCTGAGCTTCCGGCCATACTCTAGAGCCTTAGGACAACTCCTAGCCGAGCCACTGGCTACACACCCTTCTTCATGGTCTATGGTTCCGAGGCCATTCTCCCAATGGAACTTGACTATGGAGCACCAAGAATTAGAGCATATGACGAACAGGGGGCCGAGGCATCCCACCAAGACGCCATGGACCAGCTAGATGAAGCCCGCGATATTGCCCTCCTCCGTTCGGCTAAGTACCAGCAGGCGTTGCGACGGTCCCACAGCCGACGGATACGGGGTCAAGCCTTCAATGTCGGGGACCTCATCCTCCGCCTTGTGTAGAGCAACAAGGACCGCCACAAACTCTCACCGCCTTGGGAGGGTCCCTACGTCGTCATGGAAGTACTTCGCCCGGGCGCCTACAGGTTGAAAACCATCAACGGCGAGGTCTTCACCAACGCCTGGAACATTGAGCAGCTACATCGTTTTTACCCTAAAAAAAGCGCATACTCTTCCTTATCAGTTTTTGTCATTACAAAACCTCGATCCTTAGTGTCTTCCGACCCCTGCAAATCGCAAGGGGTCAGACCTCACTCGGGGGCTGACATGAATGATACAAGTGTGCTTGCAAAAAACTTCCTGTGTTATATTTGCAAACATTCTCTAAGTTTTCCGTTCTTCTCATAAACAAGTCCTAAGGGCTAAGATTTTAGGAACAAATTCTGAATACAACTGGTAGGACTGCGGGAGACCCACGCCCCAGCGGCTGCAACCTCTTTGCTCACCAGCGCAATCAGAATTAGTTCACCCGCGTTCCTAGTTTCTTACGACTTAGACCATGAGAAGGGTCGGAGGGCACTAAAACCACTTCTACAAAAAAGAGAAAGTTAAAAAAACTGCTTGCCATAAGCAAAGGATGAAAATTTGTTCATTTTTGCACAAACTCGCCACTTACAAAGTGATTTCATTAAAAAAGGACTAATATACTTGTAAATTCAGAGGACTGTTTACTTGGGGGCTTCCCCACAAAATTATTCAATTACAGTCTCTGCCTAGCTTTACTACAAGTACTGCTGCGGTCGCCGCGCCACGCTCTCCATCGGCAACACCCGGGGCATGTACATGGGCCGGTTCGTCTACTGCGGCCGCCACGCCATGCTCTCCATCGGCAACGCCTGGGGCATGTGCACGGGCTAGTTCATCTACTATGCCCACTGCGCCATGCTCTCCATCGGCGATGTCCCGCCGCTCCATGGGATCCTCGAAGGCGCCGTCATCTGCAATGTCGAGCACCACGCCGCTGACGGTGGCGCCCCTCCACTGGGGACTACGCCATCATCGTCAGCCGCAACCCCAATAGTGATGCCTCCGCCGGGGCGTCCGGGGACTGCGCCATCGTCGTCAGCCGCAACCCTGACAGCGACGCCTTCGCCGGGGCATCTAGGGACTACGCCATCGTTGTTAGCCGCAACCCTGACCACGACGTCAGGGTAGGAAGCCCCTCCCGCCAAAAGAGGAACACAGCAAACGACGGCAAAGTCGACGACGTACGGCGCCCACCAGCGCTCCTTCTCCTTCGGCAGCAGCGACTCCTCAGCAAGGGCGGCACGCACCATCTCATCTATGTTGGATGACCTCTGGCTCGACATCACGCTCTAGATTCACGAGCAGATTTGTGAGTTTTCTCTCTCTCTGGCATTACCCTTCCTCACTCAAGAACTGCCGCGACACACGGACGCATTCGGTGGAAAGGAAGAAGAAGGAGAGGTAGCGGCTCAGAGGCAGAAGAAGAGGTGGGATGAGAACTCCCCTCCCCCTCCCTATTTAAAGAGGAGGTGCTGCAGCTAAGGAAAGGCGAAAGGTTGGATGAAAAATTCTCTCCCTTCCCCTCCTTAAATACGGAATCAATGCTGATAGACACCTGAGGGGACACGCCGGAACTGACGGGACGTGCCCCGGTCGACGAGGCGTCCCCCCCGGTCAAACTGGACACTGCCTGGGTATGGCCCGCCGCTGACCCGCTCCAGACACGGCAATTAAGGCGCCCACATGGGCAGACGACCCTTCGCCTCCCCATGCAGGACCACGGAACGATCCGACGATAGGACCTCTGTAAAGGGGAGCCCAACAAATCTCCTAGGTCGACCATGCGGCCCAGGAGAGACGACGAATGAACGTCCAAAGAAAGATAAGCATCTCTACCTTCTTACTTTACGCGTTAAAATTCATTACCGAGCTTCCGACCCCGTCAAACGGCGGGGACACGAACATCACTCGGGGGCTACCGAGGATGTCTACCAGTCTAGACATCCTCCTCACCCGACCCCTCCGTACGCTTGAAACCAGGGGCGCGAAATACGGACATAACTTTGAGTAAAACTGGATGAACTAGCAGACCCTATGCCTCGATGGCTATGGTGTTTCTGTTCACCAGAAAAATCATACTCAACGCCCCCTGCGTCTCCAGCTTCGACATCTGCCTTCTCAAGAAGGGTTCGGAGGGGTCCGCCTATAGAATCTCCCCCAAAGGAGAAGCTGTCAGGTTGCCCAAGTCAATCGAATGGCTCGGACTGCCACCGAGATACGAAAAACAAAGAATAGCAATTCTTATGTAGGTTACTCCAACCTCGTCGCAAACATCAGGGCCCGAACCCATCTGGTAGGAGCTTTTCTGTCACTCATGCCACCAAGGTAACGTTACCAACCCTGCCTTTATTTTGATTAAATTATGTGTTCAAACATTACATATGCAAAACGTTGCATCCCAACGCTTCGTGTCGCGTCATGAAACAGCCGTCGCCTCATTCGATATAGGTGGTAGCAGGCCGAGGTTCAAAGGCCAGCCCGCAAAGGGCTCGAGGTCGCCTCGTGCCGAACAAAGCCAGGGAGAAATAACTGAGACGAGCCCCAGCGGCCCTGCCCAACCCCGCTCAGAAGCGGACAGGGATGTCTCAACCTTTTCTCGTTCGATTCTAACCCCGAGCTAAACCCACAGAATCTCCATCGAGGAAAGGCCATCGAGCCACCTAAGCCTATCGAACGGCTCGGGCATCTATCGGGAGGCGGGTTAAGAAGGTATGGAATGCCACCAGAGGGCTCTACCTACCCCATCAGTAAATGATGGACCCGGATTCCACACGAACGTACCCGTTAGCGAGCTCATTGAGCGTGATACTCGAGCCGTCGAGGCAAGTGTCGTCTACTCAGCCCCTCCGATTACGAAAATCGAGGATGGGGTAACGCGCGAAACACGGCTGACCCCTATTAGACCCTAACAGGGTTCAGGGGCTTGAGCCGCTCGATGCAGGGACATAGGTTCAAAGACCCCTTTTGCTGAGCTCATAGAGTCCCCATTTAGGGAATTCTGTTGGAAGGCAGGGCGGGGAATAGTGGAACGCCATCCAAGGACTTTGCTGACCCTATCACAAAACCACGGAACGAGGTTCTGTCTAAACATCCCTGTTGGCAAGCTCATCGGGCACACCATCACTCTGGTCTCTAGTAACACCCGACCCCAGCAACCCCAAGGGGTCGGATCTCACTCGGGGGCTGGTAAAGGTACGGCTACCTCCCTTCCTCTTTTCGAAACAATCATTACATCAGATTCCCTCCTCGCGTCAAGACCAGCGGCAAGATTTGGGGGAACAGATTGCTAAGACCGCAAAAAAAAACAAACGACCAGACGGCTACGGTATGTTTTGCTCAAGCAGCACAACCAAAACTTTTTCCTGGAAGCACCACCAGCCCTACGGCCTTAGGCAAAGGGAAGGTGTCGGGGACCTAATACCGGGGTACCCCAGAAGGTGGAACCAATAACCACCGAACGTTAAAAACTTCTGGACGCATAAGAGCGCCGTTTCATCCCTTGTTTGAATGACAGGAGTTTGGTTCTGCCTCGCCCGACGCCTTTTGAGATAGCTCTGCCTCGCCTAAGGGCTCAGGGCTAGTCTTCGTCTCGCCCGACGCCTTTAGGGCAGGCTCGGTCTCGCCCGAGGGCTGGGGGACTCGGTCTCGCCTGAGGGCCGAGGGATAGACTCCGTCTCGCCCGACACCTTTGAGGTGGCTCTGCCTCACACGAGGGCTCAGGGCTAGTCTCTGTCTCGCCCGACATCTTTAGGGCGGGCTCGGTCTCGCCCGAGGGCTAAGGGATAGATTCCGCCTCGCCCGACCCCGGAGGGGCAGGGTCGGTCTCGCCCAAGAGATAGGGATTGGTCTCCATTTCGCCCAATGGCAAGGAATGAGCCTCACCCTGCTCCATATTTAAAGACTGGATTCATCTTACCTGACTACTTCTCCCCGTTCCCTCAAAATGATAGGTACAGGGCAAGATAAGACGTTTGGGTCAACCATGGCTCCAAGGACCATACCCTGCGCCCTGGCAGGAAAAGTACTGCTAGGGGATGACGGGACAGGTGCTTTAGACCCTTCTAGGCGCCGTAGAGCCCGAAAGGTATTACAGGTGCGTACTCCTCGCCCTGTAGAGTTATAGGCGCCGCCTTCAGCCCTAGGACACAGAACCCGACGAAGATATACGACAACCGCCATGCTCCAGAAAAGGATTTGCCATATCCACGAACGACGGATATTCCATCACCACGCCATGGACCCGAGGGAGCAGCGCCCGCTTCCCGACCCCTAAGGTCCACCAAGTCAGAAGACCTTGACCATGATGTTACTCCGGACCTCGACCCCTCATCCCTTCGACAAAGACTCATAGGAACCAGAAGGCGTGCGGAGCAAGGCTGGGAGAGGCTAATAAGTCAAAACCACTGTACTACAGCCCATACCCTGCGTAGGGTAGCATTCTGTAATCAACCTGACATCAACAGTATTGTAGGCACTTATCTTCCTTCATACTCATTAGAATGAAGAACCAGACCAGGTAGACGTGAGCCACAAGACTAAGTAGAGTACGCATCCTAAAACCCTCACCCTTGTAAAAGCCAGCCCCTTCATCTATAAAAGGGGATGCGCTTCCTACATCAAAGGGGCGGACTTTTGACCGAATAATACAAGACACACACACACAGTCAAGCTGCTACCAAGCTCTTGACCTCCTTTCAACCCTTCCATCAGAGACTTGGGACCAGTCCCTCTCTCGATCATTTGTACCCCCTACTACAACCGTTCACGGTGCTAATAACACAAGCAGCAACCAACTGGACGTAGGGACATTCAGCCCAAACCAGTATAAATCTTGTGTCCTTTAGCGCACCATCCGAGCCTAACGTGCATTACTATAAATTTACTTGCCGGTGTTCGTACGAAACACCGACAGTTGGCGCGCCAGGTAGGGGTGCTTGCGCATTCCAAATCAGGCCTCGGATGGCCACCCATGCAATCATTTGGGCGCCGGGCGCACATGTGCGTTTCGGCGACCTAGATTTCATCATCACACTAGGAGGAGAGCTGGCGCTGACTCACACAGCCGCCCTGTCTCTCCCTTCCATCGACCTCAGCCGTCTTAGGCTTGAGGGCCCGCCGGGCGACTCCCTTGGACCCCAGTCATCAAGGGACGCCTCGCACAACATCACTCTGTGTCCGGAAGGTCCCGTACGGAGCGCCCCGATAGCGTTTCCGTTCGGTCTCTGCAACGCTGCGGCAACCGCTGGCCACCTTCTGGCACTACGCATGGTTCAGCCGCCTACGGACAGCGAGTTCATGGGGGTAATCGAACACGATCCGGAGACACTCTACGGGCTCCTCGCGGAGGAACCAGAGTCGTCCTCCGGCTCTAAATCCAGCAAGGGGAGCCATCACCCTTCCCGGGAATGCTTCATGACGCAAACCCCCTGAGGGGCACGTCCAAAGCGTCTCCAGAGAGGAGACAACCCCAACAGGCAACCCCAACACTAGGATCGAGGAGGAGACGGCGGCTCCATCCCACGTAAGGATGGAGCAACTAAGAGCACAAAAGCTAGAAATCGATGACGCCAGACAACAGCTTGTCCGAGAGTACCGAAACATCGAGGAGGAGATCAAGCGTCGCGGAGACGGTGGGCACACACGTGCCTCGGCCCGTGATGTGCACTGAAGGATCCTCACCGATGATGGGACTCTCCCTCACTTCGCTCGGGCAAGCCAGAACATCGCCGCTGCAACAGCCTTGCTTCACGGCCTCCCAAACACCGCGACATCTGAGGATCGCCGGGCCCACAGGGAGATTCACACGTTGCTTGAACGTGCGGTAGCGCAGCAGGCAGAAAGTTCGTTGTCTCGATGACGCGAACCCGACACCAGCCAGTGCACGCCCTCAGTGCGTCCCACCAGGGACGCATCTGTTCACCAAACACCGCCAGCCGGCAGGCAGCCCTCCACCGTCCCAGTACATCAACGCCTTAGCCATGGCCGCGACGTACGCAACATCATCGACGCTCGGAAACACGCCCATGGTGACGATGGAGAAGCAGCACGCCGCGGCTACCATCCCCGATGTGGCGAACACTACGACAGCAACGAGGACCGAAGCCCGAGCCCCGGCCTCCCAGGTCCTCAGGCCTTCGGTCGGCACATCCTCAACGCCGCGTTCCCCCTAAGGTATCGACCGCCTACCAACATCCCTAAATATTATGGCAAAACAAATCCTGGGCTTTGGCTCGAAGACTATCGGCTTGCATGTCAGGCCAGTGGTGCGAGTGATGATGATTTCACTATTCACAATCTCCCGCTGTTCTTGGCCGATTCGGCGCGAGCATGGCTGGAGCACCTACCGTCCAATACCATTTAGAGTTGGGCGGATCTTCTTGAGATCTTCGTGGGCAACTTCTAGGGCACGTACAAACGCCCTGGAAACCCATGGGACCTCAAGAACTGTCGCCAGAAGGCCAATGAAACCCTTCGCGGGTACATCCGGCACTTCTCTCGGCAGTGCAACGAGCTCCCTAATGTCGCCGACGCCGACGTGATAGGAGCTTTTCTATCTGGGACAACCTGCGAATCCCTGGTCCACAAGCTCAGACACAGGGGCCCATGGACTACCAAGGAACTCCTGGACATCGCCACCAGTCACGCCTCTAGAGAAGAGGCGGTCGGAGCCATCTTTGATCGCTCCGATGGAAAGATGAGGCGGGACGAGGACGCCGGCGAAGGCGCCTCCAACCATCCCGCCAAAGGGAAAAATAAGAAGCAATGGCACGACAACTCGCTCGTGGCCGCGGCCGACCGCAAAGGTGGCCGGAAGCCCGCGAAGGGCACTCCGAACCACTTCGAGAAGATGCTCGAGAGGCCATGCCCAAACCACGCCTTCCTGGCCAAGCATCTATACAAGGATTGCGGCCTCATGCACAAATACTTGGCCGGGGGCCTTAACAAAGGGGAGCAGGGGAAGGAACATGTTCCCACCATAGACGACGCAGAGGAGAAGGACAACGCCATCCCAACACCGACCGTCTCCCTCATGATCTTCGAAGGATCAACGGCCTACGACTCCAAGCGCCGCCAGAAGGTCGCGCGCCGCGAGGTCTACACGGCCAGACCGGTCACACCTGCCTTCCTCCGATGGTCGGAATCCGCCATAACCTTCGACCAGACCGACCATCCGGATGCCGTCCCACACCCGGGAAGGTACCCGCTTGTCGTCGATCTAATCGTCGGTCCAAAGCGACTCACGAAAGTACTGATGGACGGAGGCAGCGGCCTCAACATCATGTATGCCAAGAACCTTAACAAGATGGGCGTTGACCGAACAAACCTCCGTCCCATCCGAGCGCCTTTCCATGGCGTCGTGCCTGGCAGGCAAGCTATGCCACTGGGGCAGATCGACCTGCCCGTCACTTTCGGGGATCGGTCCAATTACCAGACCGAGACCCTCACCTTCGACGTAGTAGGATTCCCAGGGACTTTCCACGCCATCCTAGGATGACCATGCTACGCGAAGTTCATGGCCGTCCCCAATTATACATACCTCAAGTTGAAAATGCCGGGCCCCCGCGGGGTCATCACCATCGGCACCTCCTTCCAGCGCGCTTACGAGTGTGAAGTCGAATGCTGCGGACACGCATCCGCAGTCATTGTCTCCGAAGAGCTCACCACCCTCAGGGAAGAGGTCTTGAAGAGGCACCCGACATGAAGAAATCAACCGGGTCATTTGAATCGGCAGAAGGCTCCAGGGAGGTCCTCCTGGACCCCAGCAGCTCCGAGGGCAAAAAAGTCCGTATCGGGACCGCGCTCTCCTCCGAATAGGAAAGCGCACTCGTCGACTTCCTCCATGAGAACAAAGACATCTTTGCGTGGAAACCCTCGGATATGCCAGGCATCCCGAGGAAGGTCGCCGAGCATACCTTAAAAATTCACCCGGGCTCCAAGCCGGTGAAGCAACGCCTGCGCCGCTTCAACGAGGAGAAATGCAGGGCCATCGGCGAGGAGATAGCCAAACTGTTGGCCGCAGGATTCATTAAGGAAGTATACCACCCAGAGTGGTTAGTAAATCCCATTCTTGTGCGAAAGAAGAGCGGGAAATGGAGAATGTGTGTCGATTATACCGGCCTCAACAAAGCGTGTCCAAAGGATCCATTTCCTTTGCCATGAATAGACCAAATAGTCGATTCCACCTCAGGGTGCGAAACCCTCTGCTTCCTTGACGCATACTCCAGCTACCACCAAATCGGGTTGAAAGAGTCCGACCAGCTGGCGACATCTTTTATCACCCCCTTCGGATCGTTTTGCTACGTTTCAATGCCGTTCGGTCTGAAGAATGCTGGGGCAACGTACCAGCGCTGTATGCTCAATTGCCTCGGAGACCTCATCGGATGGACCATTGAGGCCTATGTCGATGACATCGTAGTCAAATCCAAGCGAACTGACCATCTTGTCGCCGACCTTGAACAAACCTTTGCGAAACTCCGGGCAAACGGCATCAAACTCAATCCCAAAAAATGTGTTTTTGGGGTCTCGAGGGGCATGTTGCTTGGCTTCATCGTCTCCGAGCGTGGCATCGAAGCCAACCTAGAGAAAATATCAGCCATCACAAGGATGGGTCCAATCCAAAACATAAAGGGGGTTCAGCGGATCATAGGGTGCCTTGCCACCCTCAGCCGATTCATTTTGTGCCTCGGTGAACGAGGACTCCCCCTTTATCGACTCCTGAAGAAATCTGACCACTTCGAGTGGACAGCCGAGGCTCAGGAGGCGCTTGACATGGTCAAGCGATTTTTAACTAAACCTCCAGTCCTAGTTCCTCCATGCAACGGAGAATCCCTCCTACTGTATATATCGGCCACCACCCAGGTGGTTAGCTCCGCCTTAGTAGTAGAGCGAGAGGAAGAGGGGCACGCCTTCAAGGTACAGCGCCCTGTATATTTCATCAGCGAGGTGTTATCCGACTCCAAAACCCGCTACTCCCAAATCCAGAAACTCCTCTACACCGTCCTCATCACCAAAAGGAAGCGACGCCACTACTTTGAGTCACACCCCATGATAGTAGTGACGTCATTCCCCCTCGGTGAGGTCGTCCGTAGCCATGATGCTACAGGAAGAACCGCAAAGTGGGCGCTCGAGCTGATGGATCAGGGCATTTCTTATGCCCCCCGAACAGCGATCAAATCTCAGGTACTGGCTGACTTCATCATGGAGTGGACCGAGGTCCAGATGCCACCAGTAGTCGTCGATCAAGAGTACTGGACAATGTACTTTGATGGATCACTGATGAAGAAGGGTGCCGGAGCAGGACTAGTTTTTGTATCTCCCCTCGGGGTCCACATGAGGTACATGGTTCGGCTCCATTTCCCCTCATCAAACAATACTGCAGAATACGAAGCGCTAGTCAACAGCCTACGAATCGCCATTGAGCTGGGCATCCGACGCCTCGACGTCAGGGGCGACTCTCAGTTGGTCGTCAACCAGGTCATGAAAGAGTCATGCTACCACGACGCCAAGATGGAGGCATACTGTCAAGAAGTCCGATGGCTGGAGGACAAATTCGACGGCCTCGAACTCAATCACATCCCAAGGCGCCTCAACAAAGCAGCCGACACGCTTGCGAAAGCAGCATCCAGCCGAGAGCTAGTCCCGGCAGGCGTCTTTGCCAGCGACCAACACAAACCCTCAGTACGCTACACGGGGTCAGAACAAGCCGACGATGGCCCATCTAGTCCGACCCCAGGGGCCGATCCTACAACTGCTTCGCCCAACCCCGAGGTCTTGGAGCTTGAAGAGGACCCAGTAGCGGAGTCTGACCCTCCCGATGACTGGAGAACGCTTTACCTCGACTACCTCCTCCACGACATACTACCGGCAGACAAGACGGAAGCCCGACGACTCGCACGACGCGCCAAGTCCTTCGTTCTTGTAGAGGGCGAACTCTACAAACGGAGTCACATCGGGATTCTGCAACTCTGTATCCCTGGCAAACAGGGAAAACTCCTGCTGGGTGACATCCACGGTGGAGTCTGCGGTCGTCATGCCGCACCAAGAACCTTGGTTGGGAATGCATTCTGACAAGGTTTCTACTGGCCCACCGCAATAGCCGATGCCGAGCAAATTGTACGCACCTGCGAAGGGTGCCAGTACTACGCTCGGCAAACACACCTCCCGGCCCAAGCTCTCCAGATGATCCCCATCACATGGCCCTTCATGGTCTGGGGGCTCGACCTGGTTGGGCCACTCAAAAAGGTGCCCGGGGGCTTCACCCACCTGCTTGTCACCATAGAAAAGTTTACAAAATGGATTGAAGCTCGACCAATATCCACGATCAAATCCGAGCAAGCGGTGCTGTTCTTCCTCGACGTCATCCATCGCTTTGGAGTACCGAACTCCATCATCATAGACAACGGCACGCAGTTCACCGGCAGGAAATTCGTTCGATTCTGTGATGAACAACACATCCGAATCGATTGGGCAGCCGTCGCACACCCCCGGACGAACGGGCAGGTCGAGCACACAAACGGCATGCTCCTTCAAGGCCTCAAACCCAGAATTTTCAACCGGTTGAGCAAGTTCGGTGCGCGCTGGCTCGCTGAGCTCGCAGCCGTGCTCTGGAGCCTAAGGACAACTCCTAGCCGGGCCACCGGCTACACGCCCTTCTTCATGGTCTATGGTTCCGAGGCCGTTCTTCCAACGGACCTTGACTATGGAGCGCCGAGAATCAGAGCATACGATGAATAGGGGGCCCAGACATCCCACCAAGACACCATGGACTAGCTAGATGAAGCCCACGACGTCGCCCTCCTCCGTTCGGCTAAGTACCAACAGGCGTTGCGACGGTACCACAGCCGACGGGTGCGGGGTCGAGCCTTCAACGTCGGAGACCTCGTCCTCCGTCTTGTGCAGAGCAACAAGAACCGCCACGAACTCTCCCCGCCCTGGGAAGGGCCCTATGTCATCGTGGAAGTACTTCGCCCAGGCGCCTACCGGTTGAAAACCATCAACGGCGAGGTCTTCACCAACGCCTGGAACATTGAGCAGCTACGTCGTTTTTACCCTTAAAAATAAGCGTATACTCTTCCTTATTAGTTTTTATCATAACAAAACCCCGATCCTTAGTGACTTCCGACCCCTACAAATCACGAGGGGTCAGACCTCACTCGGGGGCTGGCATGTGATCATAACATATGACATATGTAATACAAGTATTACGCTTGCAAAAACCTCTTGTGTTATAGTTACAAACATTCTCTAAGTTTTCCATTCGTCTCATAAACGAGTCCTAAGGGCTAAGATTTTGGGAACTAATTCTGAATACAACTGGTAGGACTGCAGGGACACCCACACCCCAGCGGCTGCAACCCCTTTGCTCACTAGTTCAATCAGAATTAGTTCGCCCATGTTCCTAGTTTCGTATGACTTAGACCATGAGAAGGGTCGGAAAGCACTAAAATCATTTCTACAAAAAGGAGAAAGATAAAAATTGCTTGCAATAAGCAAAAGATGTAAATTTGTTCATTTTTGCACAAATTCGTCACTTACAAAGTGATTTCATTACAAAAAGGAACAATATACTTGTAAATTCAGAGGACTATTTACTTGGGAGCTTCCCCACAAAGTTATTCAATTACAGTCTTTGCTTAGCTCTACTACAAGTACTGTTGCGGTCGCCGCGCCACGCTCTCCATCGGCGACGCCCGGGGCGTGTACACGGGCCAGCTTGTCTACTACGGTCGCCGCGCCACGCTCTCCATCGGCGACGCCCGGGGCGTGTACACGGGCCAGCTCGTCTACTGCGGTCGCCGCGCCACGCTCTCCATCGGCGACGCCCGGGGCATGTACATGGGCCAGCTCGTCTACTGTGGTCGCCGCGCCACGCTCTCCATTGGCGATATCCCACCGCTTCACGGGATCCTCGAGGGTGTCATCATCTGCAACGCCTCCGCCGGGGCGTCCGGGGACTACGCCATCGTCGTCAGCCGCAACCCCGACAGCGACGCCTCCGCCAGGGCGTTCGGGGACTATGCCATCGTCACCAGCCACAACTCTGACAACGGCGTAAGGGTAGGAAACGCCTCCCGCCAAAGGAGGAGCACAGCGAACGACGGGGCAGTCGACGACATACGGCGCCCACCGGCGCCTCTTCTTCTTCGGCAGTAGCGACTCCTCAGCAAGGGTGGCACGCACCATCTCATCTACGCTGGATAACCTCTGGCTCGACATCATGCTCCAGATTCACGAGCGAATTTGTGAGTTTTCTCTCTCTCTGGCATTACTCTTCCTCACTCAGGAACCGCCGCGATGCACGGACGCATTCGGCGGAAAGGAAGAAGAAGGAGAGATAGCGGCTCAGAGGCAGAAGAGGAGGCGGGAGGAGAACTCCCCTCCCCCTCCCTATTTAAAGAGGAGGCGCTATAGCTAAGGAAAGGCGAAAGGTTGGACGAAAAACCCTCTCTCTTCCCCTCCTTAAATACAAAATTAATGCTGATAGATACATGAGGGGACGCGCCCCGGTCGACGAGGCGTCCCCCCTGGTCAAACTGGACACTGCCTGGGTATGGCCCGCCACTGACCCGCTCCGGACACGGCAATTAAGGCGCCCACATAGGCAGACAACCCTTCGCCTCCCCATGTAGGACCACGGGACGATCCGACGACAGGACCTCTATGAAGCGGAGCCCCAACGGATCTCCTGGGCCGGCCATTCGGCCCAGAAGAGACGACGAACGAACGTCCAAAGAAAGATAAGCATCTCTGCCTTCTTACTTTACGCGTTAAAATTCATTCTCGAGCTTCCGACCCCGTCAAACGGCGGGGACACGAACATCACTCGGGGGCTGCCGAGGATGTCTACTAGTCTAGACATCCTCCTCACCCGACCCCCCCCGTACGCTTGAAACTAAGGGCGCGAAATACGGGCATAAAACTTTGAGTAAAACTAGATGAACTAGCAGACCCTATGCCTCGGTAGCTACGGTGTTTCTGTTCACCAGAAAAATCATGCTCAACGCCTCTCGCGTCTCCAGCTTCGACGTCTGCCTTCTCAAGAAGGGTTCGGAGGGGTCCACCTATAGAATCTCCCCCCAAAGGAGAAGCTGTCAGGTTACCCAAGTTAATTAAATGGCTCGGACCACCACCGAGATACGAAAAACAAAGAATAGCGATTCTTATGCAGGTTACTCCAACCTCATCACGAACATCAGGGCCCGAACCCCGCATGGACACATCTGGTCGTCACTCATACCGCCAAGGTAACGTTACTGACCCCGCCTTCATTTCGATTATATTATACGTATGCAAAACATCCCAATGCTTCGTGTTGCATCACCAAACGACTGTCGCCTCATTCGATATAGGCGGCCGCAGGCCAAGGTTCGAAGGCCAGCCCGTGAAGGGCTCGAGGCCGCCTTGTGCCGAAAAGAGCCAGGGAGAAATAACTGAGACAAACCCCAGCGGCCCTGCCCGACCCCACTTAGAAGCGGTCAGGGACGTCTCAACCTTTTCTCGTTCGATTCTAACCCTGAGCCAAACCCACAGAATCTCCATCGAGGAGAGGCCATCGGGCCGCCTGAGCCTACCGAACGGCTCGGGCATCTGCCGGGAGGCGGGTTAAGAAGTTGTGGAGTGCCACCAGAGGGCTCTGCCGACCCCATCAGCAAATGATGGACCCAGATTCCACACGAACGTACCCGTTAGTGAGCTCGTTGAGTGCGATACTCGAGCCGTCAAAGCAAGTGTCATTTACTCAGCCCCTCCGATTGCGAAAATCGAGGACGGGGTAACACGCAAATTACGGCCGACCCCTATCAGACCCTGACAAGGCTCGGGGGCTCGAGCCACTCAATACAGGGACATAGGTTCAAAGGCCCTACCTTGCCGAGCCCATAGAGTCCCCAGTTGGGGATTTCTGTTGGAAGACAGGGCGGGGAATATTGCAATGCCATCCAAGGACTTCATCGACCCTATCACCAAAACCACGGTTCCGGTCTCCAGTAACCCTCGACCCCAGCAAATGCAGGGGGTCAGACCTTACTCAGGGGCTGGTTAAGGTATGGCTACCTCCTTTCTTTCTTTCGAAATAATCTCCTCGCATCAGGACTAGCGGCAAGATTCGGGGGAACAGATTGGTAAGATCGCAAAAAATCAAACAAAATGAAATTACGAAGTAAAATCACGAAACTGCGTCCAGACTCGAAAATACCAACACTTGTTCACATATTACATATAAGTTGTTCTCAAAATTATTCGACTAACTACTCCCACGAAGGGAGAACCATCTCTTTCAGACTATCCGCCAGGTTTTTCGCAAGGGGAGCAACCATCTTCTCCATTTCCTCCAGCTCTTCATCCTCATAGGTGGACGGGAAACCTTCGCTCATCACCTTCAGGTTGATTTCCTTCTCGTAATGGGCATGGGCGATGGTGAAGGCCTAGGTGATCCCGGCGTGAAAAGCACTCTCCTCAAGCTGGCCCACCCGAGCCGTGATACCTGCGGCACGAGCCACGAGCGGGCTGGTCTCCACTGGCTCCACCACCTTTGGGGCATTAAGGACCACCCCGACCGCAGCTTGCAGAAGATCGTGCTCATCGCTCTCAACCTGAAGGGCCCTTCATGCATGGGCAACCTCCTTTTCTAGCTTGACGGAGATGTTTTCGGCGCTCAACCTTTGGCTCACCGCGTCACCGAGCTCCGCCCAGAGAGAGCGGACCACCTCGATGTCCTCGTTCACCTTCTGCTGAAGGGCCATGGCCCTACTCTTGGCCTTCCGCTGGAGGTCCCGCTCCATCTCCAGCTCCTTCAGGACTTCGCCGACCTTCTCATTAGCCATGGCATTCCTCTGCAACAGCTTGTCTCGCTCCTTTTGGAGCCTAGCGATTTCCTCCCCATCCAGCTTGGACCTCGCCGACAAATCCTCGAACATCCTGTGGGCCTCCTCCATGTCTTGACGCGCCTGGGCCTCCCACTCCTGGGTGGCAGCAAGCTGTGCGGCCATGTCTGCTCGCAGCCGGGCCTCCTCGGAGAGGCGATCCCACTCCGCCTTCTGCTCGCGGAGGAATCGGGATTTATTCTGGCTACGAGCAACAAGAACCTGAAGAGGAAGAAGACTGGTATCATAAATGCGAAAACACAAAAACATGCGAAGAAAGAAGAAAATCAAGCAAATACCTGGGTAGTAGGAACAACGATTTCACGCAGGGCTCCTCTGGCTTGGTCTAGGGCCTCCAACATGGTCGAAATTCTGATGTCAAGACCCTCCCGCTCCATACTCTCAGAATGATCATCGGGCGAGAAAAGAGCCGACGTCGGGTCCTGAGCGGCCATCCACTGAAGCGGCGGCTCCCCCCGCGCGGGGGAGCGGCTTCCTCCCGACAAAGGGGCCGGGGGCGGCTCCCTCCTGACCCTATGCGGCACCACCGCCGTGCTCGAGGACCCTCCGACTGGACCCTCCTCCATCTGGGCTGCCTCGGGTGCCACGGGCGAATCCACCTGGGCCCCCGGTGGTGCGGATAGCACTACGCCCTCGAGCGCCACCATGGCCGCGCCCGGTTGATCCTGGCTTAGCGCGGTCACGACCACCTCCACCGGCGGTATGCGGCCCTCGGCCGGCTGTACCACGTCTGCCATGGAGGAAGCCGCCTGCTCGGTAACCTCCGTGGGCGTGGGCGCCACCACAGACGCCGTCGGGTTGGCCAACGCAGATCCAGCGTCAGCACCACTCCTGCCCGAAACAGGGGTGACGCCAGGCGACGCCATCTGTCCCACTTGAATGGCGAGACTCTTCTTAGGCGCTAGCCCCAGGGGGTGACCCGTCCACAAGAACCTACACAAAGGTAATAGCCATTAGATCAAAATAGAAATGGAAAAAGGATGAAAACAGGGGAATCAGTAGCTCACGTTGACGTCCTCGGCCGGCGGAAGCGTTTTGGGGATGGATCCCCAGATCCTTGCCCCGACTCATTTGGGCAGGACCATTTCGAGCCTGCCCCCTGCTCCAGGGCAGGGGGGCTCACCTCGTGGGGTGCAGCACCAGAGCCGCTCCCCTCCATCGTCTCATGGGGCATGGCACTAGAGCCACTCCCCTCCACCATCACCTCGTGGTCGGCAGCGGTAGGCCCGCTTTCCTCCAACCACCGGTCCTCGACCGGCACACCGTGCGAAGCGGCGGACTCGCCGGCCTCCACCGACCTCACCGATTCACTTCCCTCCACGTGGAACGAGAAGGGTCCCTGCACGGACGGGTGGCCACTTGTCAGCATGTCCTTGTCCTCCAGGATGTCCCAATCCACGCCGACGGCTACCTCGTCGTCATCGTCATCGTCGTCGTCGTCATCCTCACTGCTCACGTCCTCTCCCCGATCCTGTGCCTCCTGCTTCAGTCATTTCGCCTTCTTCATCTGCTCCCTTGCTTCCTTGTCCCGCTCGGCCATGAGTCGATTCGCCGCCGCCACGGCCTTGTCCTTCGGCAGCAGAACTGGACTATCCTTGAAGACTAGCCCCCTCGGCTGGTCCCAACGTCACAAAAGCAAGTATTAAAAAATGGAGATTCAGTAAAAAGAAAAGAGCACGGGAGAAGAGGGCTTATGAATTCGAAGAACCCAGGTTCTGGCTGCATTGGGGGATGTCCAGGCACCGGATACACAATGTCGAGGACGCTGCCTTTGGAATCCTTCGTCGGCTCCATCGCCTCCTTAATGTGCTGCGCCACTTCTGAAAAAGGGAGTGCCTCATCAACAAGCACCGTCCCCTCGAACGACATTCCGGGCATCATCCGATGCAGGGGAACCACGCGCGCCATCAGCGGCGCCACCCTCCTCGCATGATAGGCACCGATAATCCCCGTCCCCTTTAGGCCCCGATCCTTCAGGGCTTGAAGGGCGGAAAGAAGGTCAGAGAGATGTTTCTTGTCTTTGGATTGGACGCCCCAGCTCCACGACTCCGGAGCCTCTTCGATAAGGCGTCCAGTGTACCTTGGTAGGGTGGCACTCGCATCATCCCTAACATAAAACCACTGCGAATGCCATCCCTTGTTGGATGTCGCCAGACGCATGTATGGGTAACCCCTCGACCAGGTATGGCGCAGATGAATGCTGGCACATCCCATTGGCGCGTTCACATCTTTCACCCCAATCTTCCTCTTCGACAAACTAATGTTAAAGAAATACCGCCACAGATCAAAATGGGGATCGATCCCTAGGAAACCCTCGCACAGGGCAACAAACGCCGCCATATGTTGAACCCCGTTGGGAGTTAGATGCTGCAGCTCCACCTCATAATAATCCAGCAGCCCCCGAAGGAATCTATGTGCGGGTACCGCAAATCCCCGCACATGGAAGATGGCGAAAGAAACGACATACCCTTCGGGCGGCACCGGCTCACCCTCGTCGCCAGGTAGCAGCCACTCTTGGACAGCGGGCGGAGAAGGCCACGGCGGACGAGGCCCTCCAAATGCCGTGGGGTGATGCTAGATCTGCCCCACAACTCCATCAAAGCAATTGGGGAGAAAGGTGGGCGCGAGCTCAACGACGGCTATGGGGTAGGCGCAAGCTTGACGGCGGCTGCAACATGAATGCAAGCCAGCTGACGGTGGTGGTGCGGGCACAGGAGGCTGGGGCGATTGGCGGCGGGTGTCTCGAGACGCAGAGGCAAGGGAGGAAAATACGGAACCATGGGGGTGAACCCCGTGGTTTTATAGGGGCGACGGACGCAAGAAGGGCAACCGTCCGCCTTGATCTCCGGGCCTGCCATGCGCCCTGCCACGTCACGTCGTGGGACATGCGCCCGCAGTCCCTATCCTCTCACCCCAAAAATCGCGGTGGATGGTTCGCCTTCCCTAGGCGAATCCAGACTCTCTACCCATCTAGGAAATGTAGGTCATGGAGATTTTCTCTCTCTTTGGCCCACCTAAGGCCTAGAAGCTCGGCGACCGGCCCAACTGAGGAAGGGTCCGCGAACGATCCAAAATCAAGGGCGCAAGCACCAGTTAGGTCAACCCTGAATGAGTTCCCCACGAACGGGATGCCACGATCCCCTCGGAAAAACATCTAGTTGATGAAAAACTAGGTCCTTCAGCCTTACCCGCGAAGGGACCAATACAACCCCCTGGGCGACTCTACTCGAATCACCCGGGGGCTCGGGGGCTACACCCATCGGGTGCGCTCGCGTGCACCCTTCGGCAAAGTAACTTCGACGAAATCAAAAAACACCCTCCAGGCGGTTCTACTCGAATCACCTAGAGGCTCAGGGGCTACTGTCGGGGACCTAATACCAGGGTACCCCAGAAGGTGGAACCAATAACCACAGAACGTTAAAAACTTCTGGACACATAAGAGCGCCGTTTCTTCCCTTGTTCGAATGACAGGAGTTTGGTTCCGCCTCGCCCGACGCCTTTTGAGATAGCTCTGCCTCGCCCAAGGGCTCAGGGCTAGTCTTTGTCTCGCCCGACACCTTTAGGGCGGGCTCGGTCTCGCCCGAGGGCTGGGGGACTCGGTCTCGCCTGAGGGCCGAGGGATAGACTCCGTCTCGCCCGACGCCTTTGAGGTGGCTCTGCCTCGCCCGAGGGCTCAGGGCTAGTCTCTGTCTTGCCCGACGCCTTTAGGGTGGGCTCGGTCTCACCCGAGGGCAGAGGGATAGATTCCGCCTCACTCGACCCTGTAGGGGCAGGGTCGGTCTCGCCCAAGAGATAGGGATTGGTCTCTGTTTCGCCCGATGGCAAGGAATGAGCCTCACCTTGCTCCATATCTAAAGACTGGATTCATCTTACCTGACTACTTCTCCCCGTTCCCTCAAAATGATAGGTACAGGGCAAGACAAGATGTTCGGGTCAACCATGGCTCCAAGGACCATACCCTGCGCCCTGGCAGGAAAAGTACTGCCAGGGGATGATGGGATAGGTGCTTTAGACCCTTCCGGGTGCCGTAGAGACCGAAAGGTATTACAGGTGCAGACTCCTCTCCCTGTAGAGTTGTAGGCGCCGCCTTCAGCCCTGGGACACGGAACCCGACGAAGATATATGACAACCGCCATGCTCCAGAAAAGGATTTGCCATATCCACGAACGACGGATATTCCGTCACCACGCCATGGACCCAAGGGAGTGGCGCCCGCTTCCCGACCCCTCAGGTCCACCAAGTCAGAAGACCTTGACCACGGCGTTACTCCGGACCCCGACCCCTCGTCCCTCCGATGAAGACTCACAGGAACCAGAAGGCGTGCGGAGCAAGGCTGGGAGAGGCTAATAAGTCAAAACCATTGTACTACAGCCCATACCCTGCGTAGGGCAGCATTCTGTAATCAACCTGACATCAACAATATTGTAGGCGCTTATCTTCCTTCGTACTCATCAGAATGAAGAACCAGGCCAGGTAGACGTGAGCCACAAGACTAAGTAGAGTACGCATCCTAAAACCCTCACCCTTGTAAAAGCCAGCCCCTTCCTCTATAAAAGGGGATGCGCTTCCTCCATTAAAGGGATGGACTTTTGACCGAACAATACAAGACACACACACAGTCAAGCTGCTACCAAGCTCTTGACCTCCTTTCAACCCTTCCATCAGAGACTTGGGACCAGTCCCTCTCTAGATCGTTTATACCCCCTACTACAAACCGTTCACGGTGCTAATAACACGAGCAGCAAACAACTGGACGTAGGGACATTTGGCCTGAACCAGTATAAATCTTGTGTCCTTTAGCGCACCATCCGAGCCTAATGCGCATTACTATAAATTTACTTGCCAGTGTTCGTACGAAACACCGACAGAAGGGTCGGATAGAATAAACACTCTTTTTTCATTGCAAAAAGGAAGAAGGTGAAATCTAACAAAACAAAATTACGAAGCAAAATCACGAAACTGCGTCCAGACTCGAAAATACCAACGCTTGTTCACATATTACATATAAGTTATGCTCAAAATTATTCGACTAACTACTCCCACGAAGGGAGAACCATTTCTTTCAGATTATCCGCCAGGTTTTTTGCAAGGGGAGCCACCACCTTCTCAATTGCCTCCAGCTCATCATCCTCATAGGTAGGCGGGAAACCCTCGCTCATCACCTTCAGGTTGATCTCCTTCTCGTAATGAGCATGGGCGACGGTGAAGGCCTGGGTGATCCCGGCGTGAAAAGCACTCTCCTCAAGCGGGCCCACACGAGCCGTGATACTAGCGGCACGGGTCACAGGCGAGCTGGTCCCCTCCTCTTGTGCCACCTATAGGTTATCGTAGACCGCTAGAATGGCGAGGGATAGGCAATCATATTCATCACCTTCAGCATGAAGAAGCCGCCGCGCCTCGGCAAGATCGGTGCGCAAACCGGCAGAAACTTCCTCGGCATCCAACCGTCGGGTCACCTCGACTCCAAGATCCGTCTGGCGTGCCTTGGCCTCCCAACGCGCTTTGTCGCGCTCTCGGATCGTCCGCTCGATCACTGTGGCATCTTGGTTCACCTTCTCCTGCAACGTCGTGGACCTCTCCTCAGCCTTCAGCTTGAGGTCCCGCTCTGTCTGTAGCTCCGCCAGGAGCTTGCTGGCTTTCTCACCAGCCCCGGCATTCTTCTGCAACAGCTCGTCTCGCTCCTTTCGGAGCTTGGTGATCTCCTCCTCATCCAGCTTTGTCCTCACCAACAAGTCCTTAAACATCCCGTGGGCATCCTCCGTGTCCTGACGCGCCTAGACCTCCCGCTGCTGGGCGGCAGCAAGCTGCGCACCCACATCTCCTCGCAGCCGGGCCTCCTTGATGAGGCGATCCCACTCCGCCTTCTGCTCACGGAGGAATCGGGATTTATTCCGACTACGAGCAACGAGAATCTGAAGAAGAAGAAGACCGGTATTAGAAATACGAAAACACAAAAACATGCGAAGAAAGAAGAAAACCAAGCGAATACCTAGGTAGTAGGGATAACAATCTCACGCAGGGCTCCTCTGGCCTGGTCCAGGGCGTCCAGCATGGTCGAGATCCCGACATCAAGACCCTCCCGCTCCATGCTCTCGGCATGATCGTCGAGCGAGAAAAGAGCCGATGTCGGATCCTGTGCGGCCATCCACTGGAGCTGCGGCTCCCCCACACGGGGGAGCGGCTACCTCCCAACAATGGGGCCGGGGGCGGCTCCCTCCTAATCCTATGCAGCACCACCGCCACACCCAATGATCCTCCGGCCATGTGCACCTCCATCCGGCCCGCCTCGTCCGCCACGGCCTGGGCCGCCGATGGCATCAACTGCGCCACCCCCTCGGACGCCATCACGACAACATCCAGCCCCACTGGGCTTGGTACGGCCACGGCCACTTCCACCTAGGCCTCCGGCGGCATGGACTGCACTGTGCCCTCAGGCACCACCTCCGTCGGCGATACCAGACCCTCGGCCAGCTGTACCATGCCCGCCACGGAAGATGCCGCCTGCTCAGCAACCACCGAGGGCGCGGGCGCCACCACAGGCACCGTCGGATCGGCCAACATGGCTCCAACATTGGCACCACTCCTGCCTAAAATAGGGGCGATGCCGGGAAGCGCCATTCGTCCCACCTGAATGGCGAGGCTCTTCTTGGGCGCCAGCCCTAGGGAGTGGCCCGTCCGCAAGAACCTACACAAAGGTAAAAGCCATTAGGTCAAAATAGAAAGGGAAAAAAGGATGAAAACAAGGGAATCAGCGGCTTACACTGACGCCTTCGGCCGGCGGAAGCGTTTTGGGGATGGATCCCTAGATCCCTGCCCCAACTTGTCTGGGCGGGACCATTTCGAGCCTGTCCCCTGCTCTGAGGCAGGGGGCTCATCTCCACCGTCTCATGGGGCGCGGCACCAGAGCCACTCCCCTCCACCATCACCTCGGGGTCGGTGGCGGCAGGCCCGCCTTCCCCCATCCACCGATCCTCGGCTGGCACGCCGTGTGAAGCGGCGGACTCTCCGGCCTCCACCGACCTCACCGACTCACTTCCCTCCGCGTGGAACGGGAAGGGTCCCTGCACGGACGGGTGGGCACTTGTCAGTGTGTCCTCGTCTTCCAGGACGCCCCAATCCACGTCGACGACTACCTCATCGTCATCATCATCGTCGTCGTCATCATCATCACTGCTCACGTCCTCTCCCCGATCCTGTGCTTCCTGCTTTAGTCGTTTCTTCTTCTTCATCTGCTCCCTTGCATTCTTGTCCTGCTCGGCCACGAGTCGATTTGCTGCCGCCACGGCCTTGTCCTTTGGCAGCGGAACCAGACTGTCTTTGAAGACTAGCCCCCTCGGCTGGTTCCAACGTCACAAAAGCGAGTATAAAAAAATGGAGATTTAGGAAAAAGAAAGAGCACGGGAGAAGAAGGCTTACGAATTCGAAGAACCCAGGTTCCGGCCGCATTGGGGGATGTCCAGGCACCGGATACACAATGTCGAGGACGCCGCCTGTGGAATCCTTCGTCGGCTCCATCGCCTCCTTAATGCGCTGTGCCACTTCTGAGAAAGGGAGCGCCTCGTCAACAAGCACCGTCCCCTCGAACGACATCCCGGGCATCATCCGATGCAGGGGAAGCGCGCACGCCATCAGTAGAGCCACCCTCCTCGCATGATAGGCGCCGATAATCCCCGTCCCCTTTACACCCTGTTCCTTCAGGACTTGGAGGGCGGAAAGAAGGTTGGAAAGGTGTTTCTTATCTTTGAACTGGATGCCCCAAGCCCATGACTCTGGAGCCTCTTCGATAAGGCGCCCGGTGTACCTCGGCAGGGTGGCACTCACATCATCCCTGACATAAAACCACTGCGAGTGCCATCCCTTGTTAGAAGTCACCAGATGCATGAATGGGTAACCCCTCGACCGGGTATGGCGCAGATGAACACTGGCGCATCCCATCGGCACGCTCACATCCTTCCCCCCAATCTTCCTCTTCGACAAACTGACGGTAAAGAAATACCGCCACAGATCAAAATGGGGATCGATCCCCAGGAAACCCTCACACAGGGCAACAAACGCCGCCATATGTTGAACCCCGTTGGGGGTAAGATGCTGCAGCTCCACCTCATAATAATCCAGCAGCCCCTGAAGGAATCTATGCGCGGGTACCACAAATCCCCACTCATGGAAGATGGCGAAAGATATGACATACCCTTCGGGCGGCGCCGGCTCACCCTCGTCACTAGGTATCAGCCACTCCTGGACGGCGGACAATGGACAGAGAAGGCCACGGTGGATGAGGCCCTCCAAACGCCGAGAGGTGATGCTAGATCTGCCCCACAACTCCATTAAAAGCGA
This sequence comes from Miscanthus floridulus, assembly GCF_019320115.1. Lineage (NCBI taxonomy): Eukaryota > Viridiplantae > Streptophyta > Magnoliopsida > Poales > Poaceae > Miscanthus > Miscanthus floridulus. The sequence continues at coordinate 142,370,823 of NC_089581.1, read as the reverse complement.
TTGGGGAGAAGGTGGGCGCGAGCTCGACGGCGGCTACAAGATAGGCGCAAGCTTGACGGCGGCTACAACATGGACGAAGCCGATCGACGGTGGCGGTGCGGGCGTAGGAGGCTAGGGCGATTGGCGGTGGATGTTTCAGACGCAAAGGCAAGGGAGCAAAATACGGAACCTTGGGGGCGAACCCTGTGGTTTTATAGGGGCGACGGACGCGAGAAGGGCAACCGTCCGCCTCGATCTCCGGGCCTGCCACACGCACCGCCACATCATGTCGCAGGACACGCGCCCGCAGTCCCTATCCTCTCCCACCAAAAATCATGGTGGACGGTTCACCTTCCCCAGGCGAATTCGGACTCTCTACCCATCTAGGAAACACAAGTCACGAAGACTTCTTTCTCTTTGGCCCACCTAGGGCCCAGAAGCTCGGTGGCCGGCCCAACTGAGGACGGATCCGCGAACAATCCGAAATCAAGGGCGCAAGCATTACTGGAATCTCGATCCACGGTCAAGCCCCAGTTAGGTCATCTCTGAATGAGATCCCCGCAAACGGGATACTACGACCCCCTCGAAAAAATATCCAGTTGGCGAAAAACTAAGTCCTTCAGCCTTACCCGCAAAGGGTCCGATACAACCCCCTGGGCGACCCTACTCGAATCACCCGGGGGCTCGGGGGCTACACCCATCGGGTGCGCTCGCGCGCACCCTCTAACAAAGTAACTTCGATGAAATCGAGAACACCCCCAGGCGATTCTATCCAAATCACCTGGAGGCTCGGGGGCTACTGTCGGGGACCCAATACTAGGGTACCCCAGGAGGTGGAACCAATAACCATCGAACGTTAAAAACTTCTGGACGGACAAGGGCACTGCTACGTTCCTTACCCAAATGATGGAAATTTGGTTCCGTCTCGCCCGACGCCTTTGGCTAGCCCCGCCTCGCCCGAGGGCTAAGGGCTAGTCTCCGCCTCGCCCGAGGGCTAAGGGCAGGCCTCCGTTCCACCCAACGCCTTCAGGACAGCTCCACCTCACCCGAGGGTTGAGGGATAGACTCCGCCCCGCCCGACCCCCGAGGGGTGGGCTCGGTCATGCCCAAGGGATAAGGACTGGACTCTGTCTCGCTCGACGACCGAGGACGAACCTCGCCCCCGTTCGATGTCCAAAGGCTGGTTTCATCTTACCTGATAACTTCTCCTTCGTTCCCTCATGATGATGGGTATAGAGCAAGATAAGACGTTCGGGTCAACCATGGCTTCAAGGACCATACCCTACGCCCCGGCAGGAAAGGTACTACCAGGGAACGACTAGACTGGTGCTTTAGACCCTTTCGGGCACCACAGAGCCCAAAAGGTATTGCAGGCGCGTGCCCCTCACCCTGTAGAGTTGTAGGCGCCGCCTTCAGCTCTGGGACACAGAACCCGACGAAGATATACGACAACCACTACACTCCAGAAAAGGATTTGTGATCTCCACGAAGGACGGACATGCCATCACCACGTTAGGGACCCAAGGGAGCGGCGCCCCGCTTCCTGACCCCTCGAGTCCACCTAATCAAAGGACCTTGTCCATGGCGCTACTCCGGACCCCGACCCCGCGTCCCTCCGACAGAGACTCATAGGAGCCAGGAGGCGTGCGGAGCAAGGCTGGGCCAGGTTCATAAGTCAAAACCATTGTACTGTGGCCCATACCCTGTGTAGGGTAGTATTCTGCAAACATCCTGACATTCTACAGGGGCATCGACAGTATTGTAGGCGCTTATCATCCTTTCACATCCATCAGAATGGGTAACCGAGCTGGGTAGACATGAGCCACAAGGCTAGGTGGAGTACGCATCTAAGTCTTCACCCTTGTAAAGCTGTCCCCTTCATCTATAAAAGGGGATGCGCTTCCTCCAACAAAAGGGGGATGAGACACACACACACAGTCAAGTTGCTACCAAGCTCTTGGCCTCCTTTCGACCCTTCCATCAGAGACTTGGGACCTATCTCTCTCTCGATCGTTTGTATCCCCTACTATGAACCATTCATGGTGCTAATAACACGAGCAGCAACAAACTGGACGTAGGGATATTCAGCCCAAACCAGTATAAATCTTGTGTCCTTTAGCGCACCATCCGAGCCTAACGCGCATTACTACAAATTTACTTGCCGGTGCTTGTACGAAACACCGACATATGGGTACTGCATCTTCCTCGGCGATGCCTTAGTGTCATGGTCGTCGAAGCCCCAAGTCACCATGTTGAGATTAAGCACAGAAGCTGAGTACAGGGCCATGGCAAATGCCATGGCTGAATGCATATGGCTCCAGTAACTTCTTTGCGAGCTTCACTACGATGTTCCCAGCGCCGACAATGTATCGGCCGTCTACATGAGCAAGAACCCCATCCACCATCGACGAATGAAGCACATCGAGCTAGACATCCACTTCATCCGAGAACGCGTGGCGCTTGGCGAGCTGCGTGTTGTTCATGTGCCAACGGACCAACAGTTCACCAACGTGATGACGAAGGGCCTGTTGATGAACATGTTCACCGGATTTCGTTCCAGTCTCACCGTCGGAGCTCCCAACGCTGGTGTGATAACGGAGTCCTGCCCACATGCTATACACGTCATGTCGAACGCACGGTCAAACACACGCGTGCATGCATGATGCCAGCTCTGCGACACGCCACGCACGCCACGCCTCTGCTAGTCGCTCTGCCGCGCCATAGAGCAGTTTTCCCAGTAGAGGTTGGAGGCCTTGTACTTGTATAAATATGAGCACACGAGATCAATAGAGAGTTGAGGTTGATCTGTATCCTCTTTCAAAATGACTCAACGTCACCATCTCCGGCGACACCAACTGGCCTTAGCGACCCGCCGCGGCAACAGTCAAGCCCGGGGTGGAAGCGGTTGTAGTTGCTGTCGCCAGAACCATCATCTTCGTTCGCCCGCCGTCACCAAAATCGTCTTCATCCGGCAATGGCCCCCAAGGATTGTCATGCCCCAGGAGATGGCGATCGAGGTTGCCATCATCAGAGCCGTCTTCATCATCCGTCTTCTTCATCATCTGTTCGCACTTTTCACATCCATTTCATATAGTTTCATTTCATGATGTGATGCATATGCAAGTAGGATATGAATGGCTTCTAATCTTGCAACTGGTGCAAAGGTCTCTCCAAAATCCACACCTTCAACTTGGGAGAACCCCTTTGCAACTAGTCTTGCCTTGTTCCTCACAACAACACCTTGATCATCTTGCTTGTTGCGGAACACCCACTTTGTTCCAATGACTCTTGCACCTTTTGGTCGCTCTTCAAGAGTCCAAACCTCATTGCGAGTGAAGTTGTTCAACTCTTCATGCATGGCATTGATCCAATCAGGATCTTTCAGAGCTTCTTCTACCTTGGTAGGCTCATAGCAAGAGACAAAAGAGTGATGAGCAATAAATGAAGCAAGTTTTTGAGATCGAGTCATTACACCCTTTGATGGACTCCCTATGATGAGATCTTGTGGATGATCTTGTAGGAGAGGTGTATTTCTTCTATTTACCACTTGAGGAGGTGGTTGTGGAGCATCAACATCTTGTGCTTGTACCACCATTTGCTCATGGGAGATATGAGTGTCTTCATTTTCTACTCTCCCATCTTTTTCACCATCTTGTGGCACACTTGATGAAGAAGGTTGATCAAAGACTTGTACATCATCTTCATCATCTTTTGGCTTAATGTCTCCCACCAGAATATTCTTCATAGCCTCCCTCAATGGTTCATCACCTACATCATCAAGATTCTCATGTGCTCCATGGGAGCCGTTAGATTCATCAAATTCCACATCATATGTTTCTTCAACCAAGCCGGTGGCATGATTAAATACTCTATATGCTTTGGACTTTGATGAGTAACCAACAAGAAAACCAATATCACAATGTCTTTGGAACTTCCCTAGGTGTTGCCGCTTCTTGTAGATGTAGCATTTGCAACCAAACACCCTAAAGAAGGAGACGTCCGGCTTCTTCCCATTGAGCAACTCATAAGGTGTCTTGCCAAGGAACTTTTGAAGGAATAGGCGGTTTGATGCATAGCATGCGGTGTTGATTACTTCCGCCATAGAGCTTCGGGGGTGTTGTATTCATCTAGCATTGTCCTTGCAAGAGTGATCAAAGTCCGGTTCTTCCTCTCAACTACACAATTTTGTTGAGGAGTATAAGTTGTGGAGACTTCATGCTTGATCCCAACATGAGCAAGTCTTCTATGCCATAGCCACCCAAGTGTTGTTTTGGTGAATAGGTAAGTTTTCAAATTTGCATCTTTGGAGGTGAAGTCCACTAGATATAAGTTGTTGTATCTAAATCCATTGAATATCACTTGATTATCATCTACCTTGGATACAACAACCTCCTCGGTGAACAAGCATTGGAAGCCAAGATCACACAATTGTCCAACGGATAGCAAGTTGAAACTCAATGAAGCAACATATAGCACATTGGAGATGGAATGATCATTTGATATTGCCACTTTGCCCAATCCTTTAACCTTGCCCTTTGAGTTATCTCCAAATGTTATTTTCTCTTGTCCATCTACCTCTTCATCTAGTGAGGTGAACATATGAGGATCACCAGTCATATATTGAGTGCAACCACTATCAATGACCCAATGACTTCCACTGGTCTTGTAGTTCACCTACACACAAGAGATTCAAGCTTTAGGAATCCAAACTTGTTGAGGGCCCTTCACCTTCTCAACAAGTGACTTAGACACCTAAATCTTCTTAGACCTATTCTTGTTAGGGGGTCCTAAGAACATGACTTTCATCTTTCCACTAGAATCCTTTCTAAGCATGTAGTGAGCATTGAAGGCAAAGGGTCTAGCATGCTTGGGCAAGGGTTGTGGTGGTGGAGTTTGGCACTCATGAGCAAAGTGGCCTTCTTGTCCACACTTAAAACATCTCTTTGGCTTTGGCTTTGGCTTTGATTGTTGTTGTTGAACTTGAGCCTTCTTCTTCTCTACACTTGCCACATATCCAATGCCACTTCTATCCATCTTCATGACGGTGTTCATGAGTAGCTCACTTTGGAGGTGCTTGCCTCTAGCAAACTTGCTCAACCCAATCTTGAGATGCGCTTTCTCCAACTTGAGCTTCTTATTTTCTTCCTTTAGAGCATCATCTTTCTTCTCTTCCTTGAGCTTCTTGTTTTCTTCTTTGAGCTCCTCATTCTCAAGGATCAACTCTTCATGATGATCAAGAGTTTCTAGCACAATGGTGTTGTGGCTTTTGATCTCTTCAAGATCTTTCTTGAGCTTCTCATTATCACTCTTGAGCTTGACATACTCATCATAGTCATTGCACTCAACCACTTGCTTGCCTTTGCCACTAGATCCTTGCTCAATGCTCTCATCAATTAAATCATCACATGATGTAGCTATATCAATCTTAACAACAAGGTTAGTAGCGTCATGTGGCTCATTTGGTAAAAATTCTTGAGCAATAACAAGAGTGTCATGATTGATCTTAAGAGTAGTGTATTCATCTTTTAGCTTGTTATGGCTAGTGATGAGCTCATTGTGCACCCACTCAAGTTTATCTTGTTTATCTTTAAGCTCTTTCTTAGAAGATTTGAGCTCCTTGAGTTTGGATGATATAGCATCATTTGTTTCTTTAAGCTCAACATTTGCCTTTTCCAATGTATCGCATTTAGCTAAGAGTGAATCATTTTTAGCATCAAGCTTTTCATTTTTAGCTCTACTATTTCTAATGATCTTAGTGTATTTTCTTAGTATTTTGACAAGATCATCATATGAAGGTGAATCATCATCATCGCTATCGCTATCATCATCACTAGCTTGCTCATCATCACTACTATCATCGTTGTTAGTTACCTTGCGTTCACCCTTGACCATAAGGCATAGGTGTGTAGAGGATGATGGCGATGGTGGTGGTGAAGATGAAAGATCAATAGCAATGGTGGCCACCTTCTCATTGTCACTATCATCATCGGATGATCCGCTAGATGAATCAATGTCCGTGAGCCAATCACCGACAATGTAGGCCTTTCCACTCTTCTTCTTCTTGTGGAAGTCTCTCTTCTTGCCATCTCTCTTCTTGTATGGCTTGTTCTTCTTCTTTTCATCTTCATCTTCGTTACTTGAGTCATCTTTCTTGCCCTTGTTCTTGTTCTTGAACTTGTCTTTCTTGGGCTTGGTGCATTGATGTGCTAGATGACCAAGTTCACCACAATTGAAGCAATCCATTTTGGAGATTGGCTTCCTTCTAGAGCTTGTGAAGAACTTCTTCTTGCCGTCAAACTTGATGCTACTCTTGTTTAGCTTCTTTAGCATCTTGGTGGCTTTCTTCACCATGAGAGTAAGATTTTCATCTTCATCTTCTTCATCATTTGAGCTCTCATACTCAAGTCTTGCTTTGCCCTTATCTTAGCTAGCTTTGAATGCTAAGTCCTTCTCTTTCTTCTTGGTAGAGGATGAGCCATCTTGTGGCATGATGTGCATGTACATCTCATGAGCATTGATCTTTCCCAAGATTTGTGTCGGTGTAGCAGCGAAAAGATCACCTTGATGTAGCATGGTCACAATATGCCCATATTTGTCAATGGAGAGGACACTCAAGATTTTTCTCACAACGTCGGATGGTGACATTTGAGTAAGTCCAAGCCCATTGACTTCCTCTACAAGAACATTCAAACATGAATACATCTCATTAGCACTTTCTTTGGGAAGCATCTCAAATGAATTTAGCTTTTTAATTACTAGATGATAGCGTTCCTCACGCTCACTCTTGGTTCCCTCATGGAGCACATAAATGTCTGACCATAGTGCATGGGCGTCTTTGTGGTTCCTTACGTGGTTGAACACATCTTTGTAAAAGCCTCTAAAGATGGTGTTTCGAGCCTTTGCATTCCACTTTTCACAATTAACCTCATCATCTTGTAAGTTAGTAGCATCCCGAGGTTTTGGGAAGCCTTGTGAGGCGGCTCTAAGAATACCAACGTCTAGAGCTTCTAAGTACGCCTCCATGCGGATTTTCCAATATGGAAAGTCATCTCCCTCAAAGATAGGAGGAGGTCCATCCCTGTGAGACATTTTGCTCTAAGCGATTAAGCTTAAAAACGTGAGCACGAGGCTCTGATACCAATTGAAAGGATCAAGATGCCTAAGAGGGGGGTGAATTGGGCTAATTCTAAATTTTCTTGCAATAATTAAATCCTACAGTTAGCCCAATTAACCCCTTGTGCCTAGAAAAGTGTTTCTATTAATCTAACGCATAAAAGGACTTGCAACCTATGTTCCAAACTTACTCTAGCATGGCAATTCTATGAATGTAAAGACGAGTATTGAATTGCTCAAAGTAAATGCTTAAAGTAAATGCTCGAAGTAAATAGAGAGAGAGGAACGCGGCGATGTTTTGCCGAGGTATTAGAGAGTTGCCACTCCCCACTAGTCCTCGTTGGAGCACCCACGCAAGGGTGTAGCTCCCCCTTGATCTACGCAAGGATCAAGTGCTCTCTACGGGTTGATTCTTTGACACTCCGTCACGGCGAATCACCCAAAACCGCTCACAACTTGAGTTGGGTCACCCACAAGCTCCGCCGGGTGATCACCAAGCTCCCAATCACCACCAAGCCGTCTAGGTGATGGCGATCACCAAGAGTAACAAGCACAAACTCTCACTTGACCACTCGAAGCCTAATGAGAATGGTGGATGCACACTTTGCTACTCTTGATTCAGTAATGAGCCTACTCTCTTGGATTCTCAAATCTCAATCACCTCACTAGGACCTTACTCTTCTTGGCACTCACAAACGTGTTTCTCAACTGTTGGAATGAGCAAAAGTGACTCCACACATGAGTGGATCTTCTATTTATAAGGTAGCCTAAAAAATGAACCGTTATGAGCCTCTACGGGGTGACCGGACGCTCCGGTCATGTTGACCGGACGCTCCGGTCATGTTGACCGGACGCTCCGGTCATGTTGACTGGACGCTCCGGTCAGTTCAACCCGCACACCAGTGTTTAAGAGTTGACCGGACGCTAGCAGGGTCTGATTACCACTGACCGGACGCGTCCAGTCGCATTAAACCCTCATTGGATGCTTACTGTACTCGACCGGACGCTGAACCCCCAGGGTCCGGTCAGTACTGACTGGACGCGTTCGGTCGCAGATTCACTCTTCTGGAACCTTACTAGAGTCGACCGGACGCTGCCTCTCAGTGTCCGGTCACTTGACCACTCCAGCGTCTGGTCGCACCGAACGCAATCACCTTGGTCAAATGAACTGACCAGACCCTACGGCCAGCGTCCGATCACACTGGAGCCAGCGTCCGGTCAGCATTTGACCCTCCATTCACTTCCAACTCTCGAGCATATGTGAATGAAGTTTGCTCCATAGGATCATAGGGCTATTGTGGAGCTACCTAGTGCTAGTTTTAACAAGTGTGCACCACACCTAACTCACTAGACTCATCTAGGTCAAGCTACCCATCCATACCCCCCTTAATAGTATGGCCAAAGGAAAAACAAAGTCCTAAACTACTCCAAGTGTCACTCCAACCCCAATCGACACTTAAAACTAGTCATCCTTAACCTTGTCGTCCATCTTTTGAAAACCAAAATGATTTCCATCGTAGGGGCATGACCACCTCGATTGCCCAATCGATCCCCATTACCATGACCTAACTTAATTGCCTCTGCAAAACACACGTTAGTCATAGTAATCTTGTATTGTCATTAATCACCGAAACCCAACTAGGGGCCTAGATGCTTTCAGTGTTGTCATGTGCTAACGGACCAACAGTTCACCAACGTGATGACGAAGGGCCTGTCGACGAACACGTTCACCGGATTTCGTTCCAGTCTCACCGTCGGAGCTCCCGACGCTGGTGTGATAACGGAGTCCTACCCATGTGTTGTACACGTCATGTCGACCGCATGGTCAAACACACGCGCGCACGCACGATGCTAGCTCTACGACACGCCACGCATGCCGCGCCTCTACTAGTCGCTCTGCCGCACCGTAGAGCAGTTTTCCCAGTAGAGGTTGGAGGCCTTGTACTTGTATAAATATGAGCACACGAGATCAATAGAGAGTTGAGGTTGATCTGTATCCTCTTTCAAAATGACTCAATGTCACCATCTCCGGCGACGCCAACTGGCCTCAGCGACCCGCCGCGGCAACAGTCAAGCCCGGGGTGGAAGCGATTGTAGTTGCTGTCGCCAGAACCATCGTCTTTGTCTGCCTGCCGTCAAAAAATCGTCTTCATCCGGCGATGGCCCGCAAGGATTCTCATGCCCCAGGAGATGGCGATCGAGGTTGCCATCATCAGAGCCGTCTTCATCATATGTCCCACCACCAAGACCACCTCCACCTAGGGAGGACGGTAGCATGTTTCAATCCTGGAACACGACTAAACGTACGCGCACCAGATAATGCAGGCCAGGGAGCTCATAACGTAGGCCAGGGAGCTCATCTTCAACAACTTCGACGGGGTTGGGGACGCGTGGCTCTGGGATGAAGATAATCTTCTCGTCCGGGATGAAATGCGGGTGCAAACACCACACTGCGACAAAGAATTCTCGGTCGTCGTCAGCCGACACATCCCTTGTCCAGACGACTTCGACGTCCGTGCAAGCGGGACCGAGGATTGTTTGTGCCATGGAGGCATTCCTAGCATGGAGGGGCACATGCTTCATCTCCACCAGGACACAGAACCTAAAGGAGCCAGCAGAGGCCAGTGACATCCGCCGCCATGGCCGCTAGATCAAGGAGAACTAGGCGCCCACCGCCGGGGTGCCGAGAACACGGTCCCTGTCCTTGCGGCACTGGAACCAAATGACGAAGTCCTTGGGGTCATGGCGACGAACCCTAACATCATCACCCGCCACACCGAACTACCGAAGCGGTCGAAGAGGAATTGGCGTACCATGGTAGGCGACACAGGAGGTCTGGTACCGCCAACGAGCGCGACAAGCGCCTAGCCAAGCTCATCCTCAGTAGCTTGCAGCTCCGTGGAGTGAGGGACGACGATGAACTCCATACGACGTGGACCGTTCATCTTCTTCCTCTCACCGCCACACCCGCCCGCTCCCACCACCGACCTCCCCCGCCGCTCCATCCAATGGCTCCCCCACCACGGCCGCATCGCTCACCAGCCACCACCGTCCTCCCCTAATCCCAATCTCGTGAACTCGCTGTTGATCCCTCGTCCCGCCACCGGCACTTGCCATCCGATTGTCCTACCTCGCCCCCTCGGTAGCTCCCTGCCGCCTCGCCACCGGTGAACCTGTCACCACCCCTGTCCAGTCGCCTGTTAGAGCCAACGGTGGCCATCGAGCTCCTACTGCTGCTGGAACGCCGGTGATCGCCTAAGCACGATCACCAGACACACTCACAACTCGCACGATGAACTGGAACTGAACACAAGTATTTCGCTGCACAACCGACGTAGCCTTTTCGAGCGTTTTTTCATTGCTTATGTACAATGCAGATACATGGGCCAGAGCCCGTCCCTCGCCACCACACGATCGCTGCTCGATCCGGCTTTGCGCCACGCCGAGCGACATGCACGACGACCATGCAATGGCGGTGACCACGCACCCAACTTGCGCAGCCACGCCCTGGACTGGGCACATCTCCATCTAGGCTCGTGGTTCTACGCGCTAACTAAACCAAATATGCAGTGCTTACAACTGGATTACATGAATGAAAATAGAAAGTGAAATGTAAACATGCTAATTCTAACAAATCACCCCCTTAATCCTGTTGTAACTTGACGATGCCCAGCTTTTGCCTCAGCTCCATGAACCTGATCCTGCCTAGTGCTTTTGTCAGTATATCAGTGTCGAATACCAGAAAAACTGCTTAGACCCTAAAAAGCAAGAACCAATAGAACAAACAAGGTCTCGGCCAAAATCTCTGATTCGCCCGAGGCCCCCTCGCCGAGGCCTCAGAGGAAGCAATGAATCTCCGATTCGCCCGAGGCCCCCTCGCCGAGGCCTCAGAAGAAGTACCGATTCTCCGATTCGCGCGAGGCCGGCTCGGCACCAGCCCCGCGACCACCGCTTTGACCAAACTGCTCTGGCTGAACATCACATCCAATCAAAGCGCTCAACTACTCCGACAACCGCACGACGGCACAGTACAGCGAAGTGGCCGACTATACGTCAGTCGCGTCAACACCCTGCCATCTGTGATAGGACGAAGCAGGGGTTACCGACCACTGTGCTGCCTAACTCCTGCACCAAGGATAACGTGACGTGGGGAGTCAGGGTTGGGTCCCTGTAACCTTGGAATCAGTGCACCAACCGCTCCATCTCGCCCGAGACCCCTCGACAAGGCCTCGGACTCACTGATCCCGCTCCGTCTCGCCCGAGACCCTCCAGAGGGGCCTCAGACAAATTGTTCGTGCTCTGCCTCGCCCGAGGCCGGGCTTGTCCCGCAACCTCATCGTCTCCGCCTCAAACGTCTCTCTGGCAAGTTGTCGCATCCAATTAATGCGCCCAGCTGCACCCACTACGTAAGCCACGATCGGCAGTGCACTACTATAGGAGCGACGGGACAACGGTCAAATCTCCTTTTTACCATCCCTTACTGACAATACAGGTACCATACCCTGTAGACACACGTCCCGCACTGTTCCGCCTAAATCAACTACGACGATGGCCGCCGAGACCCCCGCATTGTCGCATCTAAAGGCCTCTGCACAACGGGCCTCGGCGCGACCAGCGACAGCAGCCGCCAGGCCTCGGCACTTCACAAGTCAACAAATCTATAGGAGCGCAGCATGTCGCCTACCTGACCATACTGACTAGACTTCTACGGGAACTCCCACGACGGCACACTGCCCCAGGAGTAGAGTACGTCATCAAATAGTCCTTTAAAAGCTCTACGTATAGCTCTCTCATGTACGCTGGCTTCCCCCTTGCGGCTATAAAAGGAGGTAGCCAGTACCGTTTTGGAGGACGGCCAGTAGGACATATCAAATCGGCTCACGAATGCCCACACAAGTAACGCACCTCACTCTGTAATTCATATTTCCCCTCGTAGAGACCTGGGATGAACTCCCTCTCTCGCCTAGCTTGTAACCCCCTACTACAAGCACCCCGGTGCGAGGAATACAAGAACACTCTCTCAGACTGGACGTAGGGCATCCATTGACTGAACTAGTATAAACCTTGTGTCTCTTTGCATCACCATCCAGAATTGGGAGCACGCAGCACAAATTCACTCGTTGGTTGAGGACCCCTGGTCCAAAATACCGACAGTTGGCGCGCCAGGTAGGGGCCTCTGCGTGTCAGCTTAGTCATCCCAGCAGATTCCAGATGGCAGATCCCGTGCGACCGCTGCGTCTTGGGATGATCATCTAGTTCGGGAGCCTAGAGTTCATGTCTCTAGGGCACGAGTACGACATGGTTCTCCTCTCACCCAGAGCACCGTCGACCGACGACGACGTCACGCACCGCAGCCCACGCGTGAACGGCGCCCGGGCCACTGCTCCGGTCAAGCTCGCCAGGCGCGACGCGAGCAGGGCCACCCCAACGCCATGCGAGTTCAGGGCAATGCTCCGCGCTCCACCGATGTCCCGTGCCCGGCTGCTGGTACAGAGTCCCTGCACGGGGACCTGTCTGGATTAAGCCTCGACAGGGGGAAAACACCGGTCGCGCACGGCGTCACCCCATCATCAGGCTCTGTCCCGTCTCCTCCCGAGAAGCCAGCTCCGGCGGAGCAGGGCCCGGTGACGGCACCATCCCCGTACTCTTTCGGGCTGACCAATGCCGCCGCCTCCTACGCCACCGCTCTCGTCTCCATTCATCAACGTCATGCCCTTGACCCCATTACCACAACTCCGATCCACGCCCACACTGACTCCTCAGAGGAGGACGAAGCGTGGGCCGGAGCAGACTTCACCGGGCTTCACGACCCCGAGGCGATGCGCCGCTTCAGGGTCGCAAGCGACTACTGCTTCAGCTACTCCGACTCCGACGATGAGGACGCTCATGACCCGACTCGTGAGTGTTTCCAAATCGAGCTCAGAATGCCGAGCACGGGCAACGAAGGCGGAGCGGCAGCCAACGCCACGCCGCCACACAGAGGGTCCCCGCCAGCGCTAGCGGGTGTCCCCACCCCCGATGAACTTCGACGCCTAGACCTGGAGTAGCTCCGTGAGCTTTAGGCCAAGGTTGAGCAAGACTGACTCCTCCTGCAGTAGCTTCGAGCCACCCTCGAGCAAGAGCAGCAGGGTCGCGGTGATGGCGGAGCGGCCCGATGGAGGGCTCGTGACGTCCACCGCCGCATCATTAATGACAAGGGGAGTGAGCAGCCCCCAGTCTTTAACCGCGCTAGCCAGAACGTCGCGGCAGCGGCAATGCTAGTCAGAGCGATGCCCGAGCCCTCTACCACGGAGGGACGACGGGTCCGCGGTGAGCTCCAGGAGCTTCTTGAGACTGCCGCGGTACAGCAAGCTGAAAGCTCCGCATCTCGACGGCGTGGGGACACCCCAAAACAGCCCTCGGTGCACGACCGTCTCAGGGCTCCCTCGGTGCACGACCGCCTCAAGGCTCCCTCGGTTCACGACCGCCTCGATGACCGATGTGAGGTGCAAGATGACCACAACGTGGTCAAAAGGCGACGGTGCCATGACCGTGATGGGGCCACCCGAGGCTACCAGGTGCACCGAGGCGGCCGCTATGACAGTGGGGAGGACCGCAGTCCTTCTCCCGGGCCACCTGGCCCTCGGGTCTTCAGCAAGGCCATCCGCAGCGCCCACTTCCCGACCTAGTTTCGACAACCGGCCAACCTCTCGAAGTACAGTGGCGAGACCAACCCTGAACTGTGGTTGGCCGACTACCGCCTGGCATGTCAGCTAGGCGGCGCGGACGATGACCTGCTCATCATCCACAACCTTCCCTTGTTCCTGTCAGACTCAGCACGAGCCTGGCTCGAACACCTTCCCCCCATGCAGATCCACGACTGGCGAGACTTGGTAAAGGTCTTCGTTGGGAATTTCCAGGGCACGTACGCGTGCCCAGGGAATTCCTGGGACCTCAAGAGTTGTCGCCAGAAGCCAGATGAGTCTCTCCGAGACTTTATCCGACGATTCTCCAAACAATGCACCGAGCTGCCTAGCGTCGGCGACTCGGAGATTGTCCAGGCGTTCCTCTCTGGCACCACCTGCCGAGACCTGGTCCGGGAGTTGGGCCGGAGCATGCCAACCACAGCATCGGCACTCCTCGACATCGCCACCAGTTTCGCCTCAGGCGAAGAGGCCGTTGGGGCCATCTTCCCCAACAACAATGCCAAAGGGAAGCGGAGCGACGAGACCCCCGAGTCCTTGACATCTCGCCCAGCCCAGAAGAAGAAAAAAGGTCGTCAGGGGAAGCGGGAGGCCCTCGAGGCCGGTCTCGTCGTGGCCACGGACCGCAAGAACCCCCGAGGCCTAGGGCTCTTCGACGACATGCTCAAGAAGCCCTGCCCTTACCATCAGGGCCCGATGAAGCACACCCTCGAGGAGTGCACCATGCTCCGGTGTTACTACGCCAAGCTCGGACTCCCTAACGACGATGCCAAGAAAAGGGGCGTAGGTGACAGGGAAGACGACAAGGATGATGGGTTCCCCAAGGTTCAAAATGCCTTCATGATCTTCGGCGGACCTTCAGCGTGCCTCACGGCGCGTCAGCGGAAGAAGGAACGCCGAGAGGTCTTCTTGGTTGAGGTAGCCACCCCCCAGTACCTCCACTGGTCTTGGGAGGCAATCACCTTCGACCGAAAGGACCATCCCGATTATGTCCCGAACCCTGGGCAGTACCCACTTGTCATCGACCCAATCATCGGCAACACCCGGCTTACCAAGGTGCTGATGGACGGAGGCAGCGGCCTCAACATCCTCTACGCCAACACCTTAGAACTCCTAGAGCTTGACCGGTCACAGCTCTGAGGCGACGCCGCGCCCTTCCACGGCATCGTGCTAGGGAAGCGCACATGACCCCTCGGACGCATCGACTTGACCGTCTGCTTCGGCACCCCCTCCAACTACCGCAAGGAGGTTCTTACCTTCGAGGTGGTTGGGTTCAAGGGAACATACCATGCCATTCTAGGGCGCCCGTGCTACGCCAAGTTCATGGCGATCCCCAACTACACCTACCTCAAGCTCAAGATGCTGGGCCCAAACGGCGTCATCACTGTCGGGTCCACGTACGAGCATGCATACGACTACGACGTCGAATGTGTCAAGTACGCCAAGGCTATCATTAAGGCCGAGACCCTCATCGCCAACCTCGACCAGCTCGGCAATGAAGCACCCCACTCCAAGCGCCGAGCCAGGACCTTCGAGCCAGTAGAGGCCGTCAAGCTCGTCCCAGTCGACCCCACCTGCTCTAGCGACCGAGCACTAAGGATCAACGCCACCCTCGACAACAAATAGGAGGCCGTGCTCGTCGACTTTCTCCGCGCGAACGTCGATATTTTCGCGTGGAGCCCCTCGGACATGCCGGGCATACCGAGGGAGGTCGCCGAGCACGCCTTGAACATTCGGGCCGGCTCCAGACCGGTGAAACAGCGCCTGCGCCGATTCGACGAGGAAAAGCGTAGGGCCATCGGCGAGGAGGTGCAGAAGCTTTTGGCGGCCGGATTCATCAAGGAAGTGTCCCACCCAGAGTGGTTAGCTAATCCTGTATTAGTTAAAAAGAAAAATGGAAAGTGGAGGATGTGTGTAGACTACGCCGGTCTAAACAAGGCATGGCCAAAAGTTCCGTTTCCATTGCCTCGAATCGACCAAATCGTCGACTCCACTGTGGGATGCGAGACCCTGTCTTTCCTTGACGCGTATTCTGGTTACCATCAGATCAAGATGAAAGAGTCCGACCAGCTCGCGACTTCTTTCATCACCCCATTTGGCCTATACTGCTATACGACTATGCCATTCGGCCTCAGAAACGCAGGGGCCACGTACCAGCGATGCATGACCCAGGCCTTTGGCGAGCACATCAGGCGAACTGTCGAGGCCTACATGGACGACATTGTAGTCAAGTCCAGGCAGGCTAGTGACCTCGTCAAGGACCTGGAGATAGCCTTCGAATGCCTCAGGGAAAATGGCATCAAGCTCAACCCCGAGAAGTGCGTCTTTGGGGTCCCTCGAGGCATGCTCTTGGGGTTCATAGTCTCGGAGCGTGGCATCGAGGCTAACCCAGAGAAGGTCTCAGCCGTGACCAACATGGGACCGATCCGGGACATCAAGGGAGTGCAGAGGGTTATGGGATGCCTTGCGGCCCTGAGTCACTTCATCTCACGCCTTGGCGAAAAAGGTCTGCCTCTATACCGCCTCTTGAGAAAATCCGAACGCTTTTCCTGGACCCTCGAGGCCGAAGAATCCCTCACCAAACTCAAGGCACTGCTCACCAATCCTCCCATCCTAGTGCCACCAACTGAAGGCGAAGCCCTCTTACTCTACGCCGCCGCAACGACCCAAGTGGTCAGCGCGGCCGTAGTGGTAGAGAGGCAGGAAGAAGGGCACGCTCTACCCGTCCAATGACCTATTTACTTCATCAGCGAGGTGCTCTCCGAGACCAAGACGCGCTACCCCCACATCCAGAAGCTAATCTACGCCATAATCTTGGCTTGACGCAAGCTGCATCACTACTTCGAGTCCCACCCGGTTACCGTGGTGACATCTTTCCCCTTGGGAGAGATAGTCCATAACCAGGAGGCCTCGGGTAGGATTGCCAAGTGGGCCGTGGAACTCATGGGGGAAGCCCTGTCTTTCGCACCCCGAAAAGCCATTAAGTCTCAGGTCTTGGCCGATTTTGTGGCAGAATGGACCGATACCCAACTACCACCTACTCAAGCCCAGGCAGAATACTGGACCATGTACTTCGACGGGTCTCTGATGAAGATCGGGGCAGGCGCGGGTCTGCTCTTCATCTCACCCCTCGGAGTACATATGCGCTACGTAATCCAACTCTACTTCGCCGCTTCCAACAACATGGCTGAATACGAGGCCCTCATCAACGGCATGCAGATCGCCATTGAACTTGGGGCACGGCGTCTCGACGTTCGAGGAGATTCGCAGCTCGTCATCAACCAAGTGATGAAGGAGTCAAACTGCCATGACCTCAAGATGGAGGTATACTGCACGATGGTACGCAGCCTAGAGGACAAGTTCGATGGCCTCAAACTCAACCACATCACACGAAAGTTCAACGAGGCCGCGAACGAGCTGGCAAAGATGGCGTCGGCACGGACCCCGGTCCCCCCGAACGTCTTCGCCAGAGACCTCCACAAGCCTTCCATCAACTACGTATCAACGGCAGAGGCAGGCCCCCCGGTTGAGCCCACCGTAGGGCCTGAGGCCCCCTCTATCGCCGAGACCTCTGCTGCCGAGCCCGAGGCCATGGCAATCGATGCGGAACCTCCCAAGGGTGACCAAGGCACGGACTGGCGAGTCCCGTTCCTTGATCGCCTCGTTCGAGGAGAGCTTCCTACTGACAGGACCGAGGCCCGACGGCTTGCGCGATGAGCCAAGTCCTACGTCCTTTGCAATGGCGAGTTGTATAGGCGTAGCCCATCCGGTATTCTCCAACGATGCATCACCACCGAGGCTGGCCAATCCCTACTTTGGGACTTGCATGCGGGAGCCTGCGGGCACCACGCGGCGCCTCGGGCGCTCGTGGGAAATGCCTTCCACCAAGGTTTCTACTGGCCAATAGCGGTGGCCGATGCCACAAAGCTAGTACGCTCCTGCGAGGGATGCCAGTACTACGCTCGATAGATGCACCTCCCGGCCCAAGCCCTCCAAACCATCCCCATCACATGGCCATTCGCCGTGTGGGGGCTGGACATGGTTGGGCCTCTGCAGAAGGCACCCGGGGGCTATACCCATCTGCTGGTAGCCATCGACAAATTCTCCAAGTGGATCGAGGCTCGTCCAATCACCCAAATCAAATCCGAGCAAGCAGTGATGTTCTTTACAGATATCATCCACAGGTTCGGAATCTCGAATACCATCATCACCGACAATGGGACGCAATTCACCGGCCACAAATTCCTGACATTCTGCGACGACCACCACATCTGTGTGGCCTGGTCGGCCGTAGGACATCCCAGGACAAACGGCCAAGTAGAACGTGCAAACGGCATGATCCTACAAGGTCTCAAACCTAGAATATACAACCGGTTGAAGAAATTCGGCAAGAAATGGCTTGCCGAACTCCCGTCATTCATCTGGAGCCTGAGGAATACACCAAGCCGAGCCACGGGGTTCACACCGTTCTTCCTGGTCTATGGTGTCGAGGCTATCCTCCCCATCGACTTGGAGTACGGTTCCCCGAGGCTACAGGCCTACAGCGAGCAAAGCAGCCGCACTACCCATGAGGACGCCTCGACCAACTTGAGGAAGCCCGAGACGTCGCACTACTACACTCGGCCAAATACTAGCAAGCCCTACGACGCTACCAAGCTCGGCGCATTCAGAGCCGAGACCTGAAGGTGGGCGACCTGGTGCTGAGGCTAAGGCAGAGCAGTAAGGGCCACCACAAGCTGACCCCGCCATGGGAAGGACCGTACATCGTCGCCCAAGTACTGAAGCCCGGAACCTACAAGCTAGCCAACGAGAAGGGCGAAATCTTCACCAACGCTTGGAACATAGAACAGCTATGTCGTTTCTACCCTTAAATTTCCAAACGTTGTTTACATTATTTCTCGAAATACAATAAAGAAGCGTTCTTTAGTTGTTATAGTCTTTCGAGGAACCCCCTTATAGACAAGTCGATTGTATGGAACCTAAGGACCGAAAGATCGTCCCAAAGGCAAAAGGCCGGCCGAGCCGTGAGAACGGCCTACGCCCCCGGGCTACGGCAGCTCCCTCACCACCTTTTCACCCAAGGGACAGCTTAGGCTCCGAGGAAGTTCTTTGCAAAAAAGCTGTCTATCGATAGGGGCTCGACATCACAATAACGCTATAAGGGAGACTCGGCTCTGCCTCTGCAAAGCCGAGCCTCCCTCGGGGGCTATAAGGGGGAAACCCCCCCCCCTAAGTCCCGGACATCGTTTTTTAACCATCTTTCAAAAATTTCTACGCCAAACTCTCTCGTGCTCCGACAGGACCATCGCAAAAAAACTAAGGACCAAAAGCTTGTCTCGAGGCCAAAGGGCCGGTCGAATCGTGAACACGCCCTACGCCTCTGGGCTACGGCAACTCCCTCGCCACCCTTCGCCAAGGGACGGCTTATGCTCCGAAGAAGTTCTTTGCGTGTGTCCAAGAACGAGATAGAGGGTACAGGCTCGGAAATAGAATAGAAAACGGTTAAAAAACGCACACGCGCAAATACTTTAAAGGCCTCGACGACCACAAAACGTCACGATATGACAATTAACCCAATCCGGTTACATGGCCACTTTTGGCCTAGGTCAAAGCATAAGGATCGGTGCCTGGCGCGGGAGGGACCACCTCTTCTCCAAACAGATGGGCCAGCACCGTGCCAGGCGCCTCGGCCGCCTCCATCAGCTTCGCGACCTCTGCATCGGCCTCCTCGTGATCTTCCGACAAGACGTAGCCATCGCTGACAGCCTCGAGGTTGACGGCGTAGTGCAAAGAGACAACGGCTAGGGCGCGCTTGACACCCGTGTGCAACGCCCCCTGGAGTCGCTCATCGATGCGGCCGCTCAACGTAGTCAGGCGGCTCCCAAGGGAGTCGGCTGATTCGACCCCCTCAAC
This sequence comes from Miscanthus floridulus, assembly GCF_019320115.1. Classification (NCBI taxonomy): domain Eukaryota; kingdom Viridiplantae; phylum Streptophyta; class Magnoliopsida; order Poales; family Poaceae; genus Miscanthus; species Miscanthus floridulus. Next base: position 142,351,135 of record NC_089581.1, on the reverse strand, counting down.
CTCCAGAGCCTCGTAGGTGGTACGGGCGGCACTACGCAGTGCCTCGTGCTCCCGGACCTCAACGTCCAGCACCGCTTGCATTGCGACGGAGGCCTCAGCCGCCCGGGAGAACTCTGTCTCCAAATCTATGACACAACAAAGAGTCAGGAGTCAAATGCAAACCAGAGCAAATGGAACAAGGGGCGCAGCTCGGCAGAACTTACCCTCGACTTTTTTCTTCCAGTCTAAAGCCTTGACTCGAGAGGCCTCGGCCGCCTTGGTAGCCTCTGCCAAAGCGACTTTCGTCAGCTGGTGTTCACTCTGCTCCGCACCCAACTGCCCGGTGGTGGCCTTGGCAGAGGCCGTCGCTTCTTGAGCCCAAGACCTAAAGGAGTCCTGCTCCTCCTCCAGCTCCTTGATCTTTGCCACCAAAGGGGCAGACTGCTCCTTAGCCGTGGCCACCTCGGCCTGAAGGTCAGCACAGCGAAGGCGGAGGTCCCCCACTTCCGCACTCCGCGCCGACAAGAGCCCCTGGGCATCAGCAAGCAGGCCCTTCTGCCACCGGAGCTGGTCCCAGATGTCCCTCTCCTTTCGTAGGAACACCGATTTCCCAAGGGACCGGGCCTCGAGCTCCTGAAAAGGCAAAAACGCACGTCAAATGCTACGACGGGGCTCGGAGAGAAAACAACGCGGCACGAGAGAGGAAAGTACTTACCTGGGTAACACCAGGCAAGTCCCCTTCCATAATAGACATCGCTGTCTGCAGCGACTGCACTGCCAGTTGGCGGTACTGCTCGAGGGTGTCCCATCGCCCCCCCTCCGCAACATCTTCAAGGGCGAACACGGGCTCCCCCTCAGGGTCAGCCCGGTCCCACCAGAAAACACGTGGGAAGTTCCACCCACGGGGCTCAGGTCGGACCCGGACGAGGACCGAACTCCCCTCGGCGGGAGCCGGGACTGGCTGCTCCGTGGTACTGGCCGCCTCGATGTCTGCCGCCTCCTTCCTATGGGAGGAATCATCAGACAAGATCGCCTGAACCAGGGGCGGTGCCAAAACTTGCCCCGTCTCCGTCTCCACCGCCTCGGCCTCGACGGAACCGGGGGCTCTGGCCTCTGCCATCTCTACCTCGATGACCCCTGCATCCACCGCCATGGCTTCGGAAGTCTTGGGAGCTCCGGCCTCACCCTCGATGGCCTCGGCAGAGGTGGACGCCTCGGCCTCATTCACCCCAAGACCCACGACACCACGGGGTGTGGGCTCCTCCTCCCCCACTCGTTCCGTGGCCGCCTCGGCGCCCTTTTCTTGGGCAGCCGGTTCCTCCAGGACGGCCTTGCCCGATGCCGTGCCACCCTACATGCCAGCCTGCGCCTCCTCTGCCTGATGGGCGGTGGAGCTGATGTCCACCTTGAGCGCCTTATGGGGCGCCAAGGCAGGTTCCTCCACCCGACGCTTCAGGCTGGACGCAAAGACACTCCCAAGGTCAGCGTACAACCAAGGGGCGAGCAGGGAATACTACAAACTCCGCCAAAAAAAATACACTTACCATGAACGGGGACACAACCGCTTATGTACGACGTTCCTCCTCTTCGACGGCGGCGGTGGTGGCGGTGGCACGGCCTCTGTATCCACCGGTACCGACTGGTCACTGCCGGACCCCGGCACCCCCTCAACCATCCGCAGAGACGGTTGAGGCGCCCCCACTGTCGCTCGCTCTACCTCCGCCGCCGAGCTCACCGGGCTGACAGCCCGCTTCCCCAACACCCGTGCCTCGGGCGTATCGTCCTCGACAACAAGACGGACGTCTCCCAGAGACACCCCGGGTGCCACCTCCCTAACGTCGGGGAGGTGGTCTAGGGTACCCTTCCCTGCCTCGCTCTCATCGTCATCGCCTGAGGATTCTGATGACGATGGCATCGGCGATGACTCCACCGGGAGACCCTCAAGCTTCTAACGCCGGCGACGTTCGTCCAGCTTTTCGCGCTCAAGGATCTTCCTCATACGCTTTGCCTCCTCGGCATCCTTCCGCTTCTTTTGCGCCTCGGCACGCGTCCGGTTCACCGCCCGTCGAACCGCGTCCTCAGGAACAGGCGGCGGGGAGGCTCGCACGTCTCTCATCCCCTGCAGGAACGACGAAATAAGGTGACGGACAAAAAAGACAAGGAGCAAGAAGGCCGTGAAGGCCTCGGCAACACCCAACTTACCAGTGAGATGTACCCCCACGACAGGCGCATTGGGAAAGGCATCAAATCATCAAGCTTCACCTTCTCATCCACCGCCTCTCTCACCCGACGCAGGGTCTCGTTGTTTGAAATGGCGAAGGCGGACATCTTGATACCTTCGATCGGATCACTCGGGGTCATCTCAAACAGGCGCCGCCGCCGAGCCATCAGCGGCAGCACCCTCCGGCGATGAAAAGCCGCCACGACCATGGCCGCCGTAAGGCCGCGGTCACCCAGCTTCCCCAGGGCCCTTAGGAGCGGTTCTAGCCTGGGCTGATCGACCTTGACAACGCCATAACCCCATTTCTCCGGCTGACTCTCCACAATCCGCCTAGTATAGGGGGGAAACCCGCCATCATCATTGCGGAGGTAGAACCATCCGTTATGCCAGCCACGGTTGGACGACGCGAGCTGAGCCGGGATATAGAGGGACTGCTAGTCTTGGCGCACTTGGAGAGTGCAGCCGCTGGCCCTCAACGCCTTTCGAGCGCCCTTCACGCCCGCCGGCTTGGTGGTGAAAACCGCCCAAAACAAGTGGAGCCACAGCTCCTAGTGGGGAGCGATCCGTAGATACCCCTCGCAGACGGCGACGAAGATGGCCGCCTGCGCGATGGAATTGGGGCTGAAGTTGTGAAGCTCCACACCATAGTAGTGCGGGAGCGCCCGCATGAACTGGTCCGCCGGCAAACCGAGGCCTCGCTCATGGAAAACGACAAAGCTCACCACGTAGCCGTCACGTGGCCTCGGCTCTGACTCGCTCCCTGGAGCGATCCACTCTGGCCTATCGGGGTCGGTGATCGGGCAAAGAAGACCAGCGTCGACAAGCGCCTACAGCATCTCCACCGACACATCGGAGCGACCCCAAGGATCCGCCTAGAGGATTCTGACGCCCGCCATCGATGCAGTGGAGAACACAACTGTAATGGTAAGACGAACCCTCGACTACTCGCTCCCTCTTTCTCTCTTTTCCCCTCTCCCCATTTCTTCCCGGCGCTCTCCTCTGCTCTTAGCAAATGCTCGAAGGCAGAGAGGGTGATTGCGAGCGAAAAAGGTAAGGAGAGGCAGAGCCGCGGCTCGTCGCGTATTTATAGGGGAGAGGGCGAACAACGAACGACGAAATCGGAAACGGGTGAGCGACGAAATCGGGGTGATGATTTTCTAGATCTAGCGCGATTAATGCAGATCCGGTAAAACCGCTCACGCGTCCATTTTTTACTAATTGCGCGTAGTAACGTCCCGTCCGTAGACAGCGCGATAGAGTCTATACGCAGCAACGGCAGGCGCCTTTTTCGCCCCCCGAGAAACCGCCGTGAAAGGCGCGCCTACCGTTGTCAGCCGATGGAAAGGGAATATCCCCCACGCGATTCCTTCCAGACTAAGGAACTGGGCACCGAGCCCATTACGGTCTAGAGGTTCGAAGGCTGGGCCCCCGAGGGTCTCGACAGCCGCCTCAGGACAACAGAGTTAGGGACAACTATGGGCGAGCCTGTACATGGCCGAGGCCCAGGCAAGCGATTGCTTGGGATGCCCTATGTCATGTCCGAGACCAGCAGGAGTTCTCTAAAGGGGATCCTATCGTAGGGAGGCACTGAGCCCCTAGGGCCAATCGAACAGCCCTGGCACCCGCTAGAGAAGCCCTCTGGTACCTTTTTGGAGTGCGTCTCTGGATCACTAGCCGACCCCTATCGAATGGGGCACGGGCCTCCACTCGGTCTTACCCGATAACAGCTCACCGGAAGTGTCACCGCTCGCACCCACCGAGGGTAGCCAGGCATATTCCACCCCTCCTTCCGAGCGAAAAGGATGTGCGAGGGTCGTACAAAAAGCGAGGGGAACTCCTGATCGCCCTCTCGCTTCGTGTGGAGGCTCGGGGGCTCTTCCTGCAACCTTGCCGAGACCCAGCGACCTAGGCTCGCACGCGAGGGCTCTGCAAACAACCCCTCCGTCCGAACGAAAAGGACGCGCGAGGGTCGTACAAAAAGCCAGGGGAACTCCTGATCGCCCTCTCGCTTCGTGCGGAGGCTCGAGGGCTCTTCCTGCAACCTTGCCGAGACCCAGCGACCTAGGCTCGCATGCGAGGGCTCGGCAAACAACCCCTTCATCCGAACGAAAAGGACACGCGAGGGTCGCACAAAAAGCTAGGGGAACTCCTGATCGCCCTCTTGCTTCGTGCGGAGGCTCGGGGGCTCTTCATGCAACCTTGCCGAGACCCAGCGACCTAGGCTCGCACGCGAGGGCTCGGCAAACAACCCCTCCGTCCGAACGAAAAGGACGCGCGAGGGTCGCACAAAAAGCCAGGGGAACTCTTGATCACCCTCTCGCTCCGTGCGGAGGCTCGGGGGCTCTTCCTGCACCCAAAAACAAAAACAAGTTACCCAAGCTCACACCCCGAGGGTCGGAAAAACACGACGAAAAAGGCACCGAGCCCGTTACGGTCCAGGGGTTCGAAGGCTGGGCCACTAAGGGTTTCGACAGCCGCCCCAGGACAACAGAGTCAGGGACCACTATGGGCAAGCCCGTACATGGCCGAGGCCCGAGCAGACAATTGCTTGGGGTGCCCAAAATCATGTCCGAGACCAGCAGGAGTTCTCTAAAGGGGATCCCATCACAGGGAGGCACCGAGCCCCTAGGGCCAATCGAACGGCCTTGGCACCCGCTAGAGAAGCCCTCTGGTACTTTTTTGGAGTGCATCTCTGGACCACAAGCCGACCCCTATCAAATGGGGCACGGGCCTCCACTCGGACTTACCTGATAATAGCTTACCGGAAGTGTCACCGCTCGCGCCCACCGAGGGTAGCCTGACATATTCCACCCCTCCTTCTGAGTGAAAAGGAAGCGCGAGGGTCGTACAAAAAGCCAGGGGAACTCCTGATCGCCCTCTCGCTCTGTGCGGAGGCTCGGGGGCTCTTCCTACAACCTTGCCGAGACCCGGCGACCTAGGCTCGCACGCGAGGGCTTGGCAAACAACCCCTCCTTCCGAACGAAAAGGATGCACGAGGGTCGTACAAAAAGCCAGGGGAACTCCTGACCTCCCTCTCGCTCCGTGCGGAGGCTCGGGGGGTCTTCCTACAACCTTGCTGAGACCCAGCGACCTAGGCTCACACGAGAGGGCTCGGCAAACAACCCCTCCTTTCGAACGAAAAGGATGCACGAGGGTCGTACAAAAAGCCAGGGGAACTCCTGACCGCCCTCTTGCTCCGTGCGGAGGTTCGGGGGCTCTTCCTGCAACCTTGCCGAGACCCAGCGACCTAGGCTCGCACACGAGGGCTTGGCAGGCTCAGGGACTCCTCCTGCACCCTGAACGAAAAACTAACGACCTGAACTCACCCTCATGGGTCTGACAAACACGACAGAACACCTTGCTCGACGAAGAAAAAAGCCCCTAGAGGAATGAACTCACTCCTCTAGGGCCTCGGGGGCTACACTCGGCGGGTGCGCTCGCGCGCACCCACCGGAATCATGAGTACAAAACAAACCCGACAAAAGCCACTGAGAAACAAAGTCTCGAAAAAACCTCAGGGAGAGTGCCTCACACTCTCGCCCGAGGCTCGGGGGCTACTGTCGGATACCAGAAAAACTGCTTAGACCCTAAAAAGCAAGAACCAATAGAACAAACAAGGTCTCGGCCAAAATCTCCGATTCGCCCGAGGCCCCCTCGCCGAGGCCTTAGAGGAAGCAACGAATCTCCGATTCACCCGAGGCCCCCTCGCCGAGGCCCCCTCGCCGAGGCCCCCTCGCCGAGGCCTCAGAAGAAGTACCGATTCTCCGATTCACGCGAGGCCGGCTCGGCACCAGCCCCACGACCGCCGCTTTGACCAAACTGCTCTGGCTGAACATCACATCCAATCAAAGCGCTCAACTACTCCGACAACCGCACGACGGCACAGTACAGCGAAGTGGCCGACTATATGTCAGTCGCGTCAACACCCTGCCATCTGCGACGGGACGAAGCAGGGGTTACCGACCACTGTGCTGCCTAACTCCTGCACCAAGGATAACGTGACGTGGGGAGTCAGGGCTAGGTTCCTGTAACCTTGGAATCAGCGCACCAACCGCTCCATCTCGCCCGAGACCCCTCGACAAGGCCTCGGACTCACTGATCCCGCTCCGTCTCGCCCGAGACCCTCCAGAGGGGCCTCGGACAAACTATTCATGCTCCGCCTCGCCCGAGGCCGGGCTCGTCCCGCAACCTCGTCGTCTCCGCCTCAAACGTCTCTCTGGCAAGTTGTCGCATCCAATTAATGCGCCCAGCTGCACCCACTACGTAAGCCATGATCGGCAGTGCACTACTACAGGAGCGACGAGACAACGGTCAAATCTCCTTTTTACCATCCCTTGCTGACAATACAGGTACCATACCCTGTAGACGCACGTCCCGCACTGTTCCGCCTAAATCAACTACGATGATGGCCGCCGAGACCCCCGCATTGTCGCTTCTAAAGGCCTCTGCACAGCGGGCCTCGGCGCGACCAGCTACAGCAGCCGCCAGGCCTCGGCACTTCACAAGTCAACAAATCCACAGGAGCGCAGCATGTCGCCTGCCTGACCATACTAACTAGACTTCTACGGGAACTCCCACGACGGCACACTGCCCTAGGAGTAGAGTACGTCATCAAATAGTCCTTTAAAAGCTCTACGTATAGCTCTCTCATGTACGCTGGCTTCCCCCTTGCGGCTATAAAAGGAGGTAGCCAGTACCGTTTTGGAGGACGGCCAGTAGGACATATCAAATCGGCTCACGAATGCCCACACAAGTAACGCACCTCACTCTGTAATTCATATTTCCCCTCGCAGAGACCTGGGACGAACTCCCTCTCCCGCCTAGCTTGTAACCCCCTACTACAAGCACCCCGGTGCGAGGAATACAAGAACACTCTCTCAGACTGGACGTAGGGCATCCATTGCCTGAACCAGTATAAACCTTGTGTCTCTTTGCATCACCATCTGGAATCGGGAGCACGCAGCACAAATTCACTCGTTGGTTGAGGACCCCCGGTCCAAAATACCGACAATCAGCTAACTTGTTGTCGGTTCTCACATGATCAACTTCAACCTGTCCACTGCTGATACACTCTCTGATGTAATGGAAACGAGTGTCTATATGCTTGCTTCTCTCATGGAACACCGGATTTTTACTCAACTCTATGGCCGACTTGTTGTCCACAAGAAGTCTGAACTTCTGAACATCTCTTCCCATCAGATCAGCAATGAGTCTACTAAGCCAGACTCCCTGACAAGCACCTGCAGCTGCTGCCACATACTCAGCTTCACACGTTGATAATGCAACAACTTTCTGCTTTTGTGAAGTCCATGTCACCAAATTGTTTCCTAGGAAGAAAGCCATGCCAGTGGTGCTTCTCCTCAACACGAGATCGCCACCATGGTCACTGTCTATGTATCCTAGCAGGTTCAGACCTGTCTCTCCCCCTTTCACATATTTGCAGCCATAGTCAGTTGTTCCAGACACATATCTGACAATTCTCTTAACCACAGCCCAATGTTCATTGTTTGGTGACTCCATAACCCGACTTGCCATCCCAACTGCATATGCTATATCTGGCCTCGTGTTGACTAAGTATCTGAGGCTCCCTATTATGCTTCTGTACTTAGTAACATCAAATGCCTTATCTATAGTTCCTGATACAAGCCTGACACGCTGCTCCATTGGTGTGTCTGTTGGTTTGCATTCTAACAGACCACATGTTCTACTATCTTGGTTGCATATGCACTCTGACATATCATTATTTCTCCATAATTTTGTGTCACCTCAATCCCAAGGTAGTAACTCAGTAGGCCTAGATCACTCATACTGAAGAGCCTCATCATCTGCTGCTTGAAACTAGCAATTTTGTCGCTATCTGGCCCACAGATAATAAGATCATCCACATAGACACCAACTATGAGAAATGAATCACCTTCACTCCTCCTGTACACAGCATGTTCTTCTTCATTTTTTTCTGAAACCAAGTCTACATAGCTCTTGATCAAGTTTTGCATTCCATGCTCTTGGAGCCTGTTTCAACCCATAAAGGGCCTTTTTCAGCTTTAGCACCTTTCCTGCATTATTTGGTTCCTGAAAACCTGGTGGCTGATGAACATACACTTCTTCCTATAGTTCTCCATTGAGAAAAGTTGATTTTACATCCATATGGTGAACCTCCCATCCACCATTGGCAGCCATAGCTAGAAGTAGTCTCACTGTTTCCAGTCTTGCTACAGGAGCAAACACTTCATCAAAATCCACCACCCTGTTTCTGTGCATACCCCTTAGCTACAAGTCTTGCCTTGTGCTTTGCAATGTTCCCTGCTGGATCCCTTTTTACCTTGAACACCCACTTGAGCCCTATAGCATGTTGACCTTTAGGTAATTCTGTCAAGCTCCAAGTGTTGTTCTCTTTGATAGACTGCAATTCTGCATTCATGGCATTCTTCCAACATTCTTCTTCAAGAGCCTCATCAACATTCCTTGGTTCATCAGCTGCTAGTAGGCATAACCCACTATACTCATAGTCATGTATTTCTTCAGTTGCATCTAGCAGATCAGGCAGGGTTCTGAAACGAACTAGTCCCTGACTTGATCCCGAGCTTCCTGCAGAATTTGAGACTGTGGTATTAGATCCTGCTGCAGATCCGATTATTTGATTGATCAGTGTTGATGGTGACCCCGGCATTGCTGGTATGGATGCCTGGGGAGACTGTTCTTGACCCTGTCCCCCTTGGTCTTGCTCACTACCTCCACCTTGCACTGAATCCGCTGGAAAATCTATTGTCGGATTAGCTACAGTAGACTGAAACTCAACTGTAAATGTTTTAGAGTCAGCCTGGCCTGTACTATCTTGGGCATTCCAATTCCACTTTGCATCTTCTTCGAACACAACATCCCGACTTACATGTAGTCGATTGTTCTCTGGATCAAACACCCGATATCCTTTGGTCCCTAACTCATACCCAAGAAATACCATTTTTACTGATCTATCAGACAACTTTGTGATACCGGGTCCAACTACTTTCACATGAGCCACACACCCGAAGGTTTTCAAGTGATCCACCCTGGGTTTCTTCCCATGCCAAGCTTCATAAGGTGTCATGTTCTTCAGACTTTTCGTTGGAGCATGGTTCAAAATGAACACTGCTGTCACAACGGCTTCTCCCCAGAACCTAGGTGGCATTCCTTTTGACTTCAACAGGCACCTAGCCATCTCAACCACTGTTTGGTTTCGACGCTCCACTACTCCATTTTGCTGTGGGGAATATGGAGTGGTGGTGTAGTGCTTTATCCCTGTTTCATTGCAGAAGACAGTGAACAGATTTGAGTTGAACTCTCCTCCTCTGTCAGTTCTCAATGCTTTCAACTTTTTGCCATGCTCTAGTTCTGCTTGCTGCTTAATTTTCTTGAAATATGACAGTGCCTCATCTTTGGTTTTCAATAGCTCCGCCCACATATATCTACTATGGTCATCTACCACTAGCAGAAAATATTCTTTGCCACCAGGTGTTGGTGGACTGATCTTCCCACACAAATCAGCATGAACAAGCTCTAATCCCTGACTAGCTCTGAAAGAGGATTGGTGTGGGAATGGAATTCGGTGTTGTTTGCCTAATGTGCACCCATCACATACTTGCTCTACTCGATCAACAGTTGGCATACCTTCAACCATCCCTTTACTTGCTAGATCACAAAGTGCTCTGAAATTTAAATGGCCAAACCTTGCATGCCACAACCAATTCTTATCCTCCAAGTTCATGTGCAGATAAACAGGTGAAACTACTGCATTTTTCAGGGTGTACAGTCTATTGTTGGTTCTAGGAGCACTAATTATTAATGTACCCTCAGAGTCAACCACTGTAAGTCTGCCATTTCTCAACCTCACATCACAACCAGCCTCTTCTAGCTGTCCTAGACTGATGATATTGCTTTTCAACTTGGGAATATAATAGACATTGGTCAATACCTTATGCTGTTCATCTCGTCCTTCCATGACGATTGAGCCAAGCCCCTTGATCTCGACGCAGGAGCCATCACCGAAGCGGACTGTGCCGGACACCTCATCATCAAGATGATTCAGTGCCTCCCGTGTCCCTGTCATGTGGTTGCTAGCCCTAGTGTCCAGCACCCACACGCCATTGTCGCACTGCATCGGCACAACCTTCTCCTCGGCCAGGTGTACGGTCTTGGTTGGCCCGTGCACGACGCCGCTCACCGATGCCAGGAACAACGCCGGCTGCGCATCTGCCACCGCCAAGTTCGTCGCCTCCTCCTTCTCCGGTCTCTTCTCCTTCTTGGGCCGTTTACAATCCTCAGCCCAGTGCCCGTAGATGCCACAATTGCGGCACCTACCTTTACGCCGAGGAGTCCCCTCACACGTGAGTTTGACGGTGCCCTGACCGCCAGATCCGCCGCCATCTGGTTTCATCGGCGACTTGCCCTTTCCATGACCGCCACTGCCGCCTCCAGTGTTGCCATCCTTGGGGGAGTTGGACTGAAGACGATGTTTGTTTCTCGCTAACCAGTCCTCCTCCGCCAACAGCAACCGGCCGGCCTTGTTGGCTATCTGATCTACCTTCTCCTCCATGCGGTCCTCCGCTGCATGCAGCTTTCCCACCAGTTCCTCAACTGTAAGTTCTTTGAGATCACAAAACATCTCAATAGACACCACAACTTGAGTGAATTTTGCTGGGGCTACTCGAAGGAATTTCTTCATGACTCGGGTCTCATCTACTGTCTCCCCGAGACTCTTGAGATTGGCGACAAGACTGTTTATCCTCATGCCAAAGTCGTCAACTGTCTCCCCCTCCTTGAAACTGATGTTCTCGAATTCTTGTATCAGCTTCTGGGCATTGACATCCTTGACGCGATTGGCACCGAGCCTCATCGTCTTGACCACCTCCCAGGCCTCCTTGCACTACCGGAGACTGTGTATTTACCGAGTGCCCCGACAATTACCGAGTGTCAAAAGTCGGGGCACTCGGAAAAAAGTATTTACCGAGTGCCAACACTCGGAAAACATAAACACCCGGTAGTCAACCGCTTTACCGAGTCAGCACACTCGGTATATTCAGACACTCGGTAAAACTACAAGTTAACCGACGGGGTGCACTCGGTAAAAATGGTCACTCGGTATTAACGTGCCACGTCACCTAGGACAGCAACCGTGCCCAGACGGCGTCAAGGCATGACATGTTTACCGAGTGTTATGATCACACACTCGGCAAACATGAAAATTTTACCGAGTGTTGGGCCAATACACTCGGTAAACACTATCTTTTACCGAGTGTATTGGCCCAACACTCGGTAAAATTCAACCAAATTTCTTGTTTTTCCCTTCATTCTTTTTCCTCTATCCACATATGATATTTAGTACTCCATTCCAAAATATGGTGTTTATTTCGATTTATTTACTATATTTCACAAAAGTTTCATTCTTTATGAAAATTAGGAACATATCATGTGAATTTAATTGTAATAATTAAAATCGAACTCGATAAATCACAAGATTGGAAGAATTAACATTGAAGCATACATCTATGTTATAGAAAAAATTTCATAACGTTTTGGAAGTATTTTTACATTCGTCGCTGCCGAACCGGTACATCTCCCAAAGAGACGCTAAACATTCACAATGACGAGTAGGATTTCTATTAAGAGTGAAATTCAACAATATGATTTGAACTTGGAATTTTTTAGATAGTAAATAGATGACATGAAATAGTTCATGTGAAAGTTTGGTGAATTTTAGGATTAAATTGGCATTTTTTCTTTTTTGTTTTGCATGAAATAATGGAGACTTTTACCGAGTGTGACCTCAAACACTCGGTAAAGATTAGCCACGGCCCACCTGTCTCTTTACCGAGTGCCGTAGATCTAGGCACTCGGTAAACATGTACCAGGCCCACATGTTATTGGGCTGCGGTGCTTCTGTTTACCGAGTGCCGTAGATCTGGGCACTCGGTAAACATGTACCAGGCCCACATGTAATTGGGCTGCGGTGCTTGAGTTTACCGAGTGCCGTATATCTAGGCACTCGGTAAACAGAGGCATTCACTTAGTCGTTTCTCCCTCAAATCGTGCAGACGACACACACACCGCACGGCCGCGCATCCCCGCCGCACCGCCGCCGTCCCCCGCGCCGGCGCCTCCCCGCCGTCCCCCGCACTTGCGCCCGCGCCTCCCCGCGCCCGCGCGCTCCACGCCGACGCCGGCGCCTCCCCGCCGTCGCCGGCGCCTCCCCACCGCCGCGGCCGCCTCCTCCCCTCCACGCCGTCGCAGAACCGGCGCGCGCGGTGGAAGACGAAGCAGCTGGAGAAGGACTACGACGCGCTGAAGCTCCAGCTCGACGCCGTCAAGGCCGACAACGACTCCCTCCTCTCCCACAACAAGAAGCTCCACCGCCGCGGCCGCCTCCTCCCCTCCACCACCGCCGCCACCGGGCGGTCCCCCACAGCCGCCGCCACCGGGAAAGGAAGGGCTGCAACCTCATCCATTGCCGAGGTTTGTTGCTAATCTATCTTCTCAGATTGCAAAAAAACGATATGCATGACTTATTCTGATGCTCACAGCCATAGGATTCTAGACCTTATCATTTTCGTTTTTTTCCGTCACAGAAAAGACATGATTGTGGTAGACGAACTGTATATATGCAGACTAAATTAATCCGACATGGACTTGTTTGAATGTATTTAATCCAGTGTTAGTTCAAGAAAAAAGAGGCACACAATTCCAACCAGATGAGAACTTTTGATGCCAGTGCTAATCTATATTCGTAGTGTCATGTATGGGTCCTAGGAAACTTCAATCTTGCCTTAGCCTGGTCGATCTGAAGTTTTGATGGCAGCAGCTCCCTGCCGATTTCTGATTATTGATCACAGAACTGTGACAGAGTGTATGAATGGAAAGGAGTACTAGTATAGGTTAACTCAGCTGTCAGGCATACAGGGAATCGCAGTGTTGGTGTATGAGAGGAATCTGTGAGCTAGTGAGAACAGAGCTTACGAAGTGGAGAACAGAGCACACATGTTACTGTGTCATTTGTCATTTATGCATTTCCTCATGGTGATGTATATGCATCCTGCATGCTTTAGCATAATACATATACCAGTGTAGTGCTTGATTAGATCATTGCTTCTACTAGTAAAACAAAGTAAATGGATGAGTCCTTGATAAATCAAGGACCCTATTTCTTTTCTAGGAAAGTGTAACCAGATCACCATTTAGGGAAAATGAGTAAGCTACATTGAGTAGTTAGTTGAGCACCAAGGAAGGAATCTCAAGCTTTTCCTTAATAAGAGGAATAATTCTTAAAACGCATTGTATGCCCTTTTGTATGTTAGCTTACAACTTTATTGTGAAATAAAGTTAAAAATGTTAAGTCGTCTTAGATTCACTTGTTTCATAATTTATATTGCAATATCGCAGGGTTGGCTTGAATGTTGTCATTCTTACACACGTGTTCATACATTCAGTTACACACTTGTTTCCGTCAAGTTCACTCCAAATTAAGTTGAATGTTGCATTGTCACTTAACCATGTGTGATGTCTACCCGGCGTATATGTATTTCACTCAGTGCATATTTTGTTCTTGCTTAACTGCAATGTAATTATTTCACTAATAATAAGGGGAAGAAAATACAATATGCTTATGTGAACTGCTGATTAAACTTTAATTTGGCATGCATAATGGAAACTTCATATAATTCGTTCACAGCATGCTAAAATGCTCTCATAGTTAGATATTCTGTTGGATTTGAATACTAGCCCACTATGCAGTGCAACAGATAAAAACATAATAATTAGCTCGTGCATACACGAATAAGCTGACAGAGCGCAGACTAGATGAAATGAGTATATATTTTGTCGCATTGGTATAGAAGCCTCCAAATTAAGGAATTGGTACACAATATTGACCTGCCACCATTATTATAGTGGGCAACATATAGTGTTATGTATATTTATTTATGTTAATAAATGGAAGATGGCTATATATCTAGCTAGCAAATTATTAGTACAGCTAGCTATAAACTTGTGGGCCCATAGAATTGGCTGGCTAATTGCAAGGTGGTTTAGCTAGCTATAGATTCAATCGAGTACCATATTTTAGTGTTATTAGTACTGATTTAGGTGTTCGAATTGGACAGCCATATTAGTTATCTAATTAATACTCCTAATTAAGTGTAATGCACATAGCACATACCTTGTCTACATATCTATAGGAGCTTAATTGATATCCTTTGTTTTTTACATATATGAACATGCATGCCTGATTGACAGCACAATGAATATCCAAAAGAGTAATAAAGGGGACCAATAGATAAACGGACCTTATGTGCAAAGAGAAAATAAAACAAATAAAAAGGAGACTCTTATCTGTAAGGAATGTATATGATGAATGCAATGCCTGAACTATATATGCATGTGTAGTATGATGATATTATAATATAAGATTTGCACGAATATATATGCTGCTTAACCTACCCACCAGTGGCACACAATTTGCACAAAAAAATACTTCTCTTTGATCAGTTGAAACAAGCAGAAGAAGCCACTATTAAGCCTTTCAGATTCTTACCTCACAAAGAAAGCAACAAATAAAAGCATGTGCCAGACAACAACCAAGAATAACACATGAGGAAAGAACCAAAGAGAAAAAATAGATACAGTCAAGTACACAGAATAGTCTTTAGAGACGGTGGCACCTAAAAAGGAGCTGGGAATAATTAGTTGGCCTAGCTGATTGAAGGTGAGAGGAGGCAAAAAATATAAGATTATGTGTGCAATTACACTATGCTTCTTAGATCCAGACAGATACCGTGACGCTTGTATTTCCAAGTGTCGACCAAGAACATGAATGTCTCTTTATCATCTCATATGGTTTTTCTCTCGCACTACTACTCTATTGCTCTAAACTGCAATATCGTCTATATGTTAGGATGGATGACCGTCAGTGGATGTACACGGGCTATCAGAAGAGGGGTCAATACACAAATGAATGGATTGAGAAGGCCAATGATTTCATGACGAAGGCATTTGCAAACGGACGGCGACATGCCTGGTGTCCCTGTAGGAAGTGTAAGAACAAGGCAATGAAAACATATGAGGAGATGAGTAAAGATCTTGTCAACAATGGATTTGTAGAGAACTATACCCGGTGGACCATGCATGGTGAACGCCATCGTGCGAGAGAAGAGGTCGTGAGACAACGGATCGAGGAGTTTGATTCTGAAGCCGGGGTGGCAGAAATGTTAAATGACCATGACATGGCTTTCGATGAAGGAAGTGCAGAGCAGGAGCCAGAGGAAACTGCAAAGGCGTTTTACGCCATGTTGGATGCGGCACAACAACCCCTTCACGGGCGCACCAATGTTTCTAAACTGGATGCCATTGCACGTCTAATGGCTGTGAAGTCCCAGTTTTAGCTGGAGTAGAGAATCCTTCGATCAACTGTTGACAGTAGTTGGCACCCTACTTCCGGATGATCACGTTCTGCCAAAGAACACATATGAGTCAAATAAAATCCTTCGTGCACTCAAGATGTCGTACGAGCAGATACATGCTTGTCCGAACGGATGCATCTTATTCAGGGGAGAACATGCTGACGATAAGTACTGTCCGAAGTGTAAGGCATCTAGGTACATTGAGTTAGAATCTGGTGATGGTCGGAAGACGCAAACAAAAGTCGGCGCAAAGATCCTGAGGTACCTTCCTTTCATACCGAGGATCCAACGGCTTTTCATGAGCGAGGAATCCGCAAAACAGATGACGTGGCACAAAACTGGACGCCGATACACTGACAAGATGATACATCCGTCCGATGGTGAATCATGGAAAAGCTTCGATCGGAAGCATACCGACAAAGCTGATGAGGCTCGTAATGTACGCATTGCACTGGCAACTGATGGGTTCAATCCTTATGGAATGGGTTCTTCACCATACACATGTTGGCCCGTATTCGTCATCCCTCTCAACCTCCCACCTGGCGTCGCCTTTCAACGGCAAAATATTTTCTTGTCACTTATAATTCCAGGACACCCGGGGGCTAATATGAGTGTGTACATGGAGCCTTTGATAGACGATTTGGTCCGTGCATGGGACGAAGGGGTAGTGACATACGACCGATTCACAAAGACAAACTTCAGAATGCATATTTGGTACCATTATTCCATGCATGACTTCCTGGCTTATGGGTTATTTTGTGGCTGGTGTGTTCACACGAAGATGCCATGCCCGATATGCAAGTCAGCTGTGGAGTTCTTTCGGTTGGAGAAGGGGGGCAAGTTTTCTTCGTTTGACAAACATCGACAATTCCTCCCTCTTGACCACCCATTCAGGAGAGACAAGAAGAACTTTCGAAAAGGTGTCACAGTGGAAGACTCTGCACCGGAAATGATGACAGGTGCCCAGGTTCTTAAGATGTTAGATGGTCTTGTGGTCGACAATGAAAAGGGGGGCTTCGTGGGATATGGAAAAGAGCATGCCTGGACACACAAGTCGTGCTTGTGGAAGCTTCCTTACTTTAAGGACCTCCTTCTTCCACATAACATTGATGTAATGCACACTGAAAAGAATTTCACCGAGGCGGTCCTTCACACAATCATGGACTGGGAAAAGTCAAAGGACAATGTCAAGGCTAGATTGGATCAAGCAACGCTGTGCGATAGACCAAAGCTAAACATGTTGCCTCCCTTACGCGGGAAGTCATGGAAGAAGCCTAAGGCCGACTTCGTCCTAACGAGGGCCTAAAAGAAAGAAGTTCTTCAATGGTTCCAATCGTTGATGTTCCCTGACGGGTATGCAGCGAATTGGAGGAGGGGTGTGAACTTAAGTACCATGCGAATCACAGGGCTGAAGAGTCATGATTACCACATATGGATTGAGCGCCTTCTTCCGGTGATGGTTCGTGGCTATTTCCCTAATCACATCTGGCGAGTGATGGCAGAGTTGAGCATGTTCTTCCGCAAGCTATGTGCTAAGGAGATATCTCGGACCGAGATTGAAGAAATGGAAAGAATGGCCCCGGTGTTGCTCTGCAAGTTGGAGAAGATCTTTCCCCCCGGCTTCTTCAATCCGATGCAACATTTGCTCTTGCACCTACCATATGAGGCAAAAATGGGGGGCCCTGTGCATGCCCGTTGGTGCTATCCAATTGAGCGATGCCTAAAGGTTCTTAGAACAAAATGCAAAAATAAATGCAAAATTGAAGCTTCCTGTGCAGAGGCATCCATTGTGGAGGAGGTGTCATACTTCACAACAAGATACTATGCCGACAACCTTCCTAACGTGCATAATCCACCCCCTCGTTACAATGCTGCCGACAATCAGTCGACCCTCAGCCTTTTTCGAGGGCAACTCGGAAGTGCAAGTGAACCTACCTTGAAGATGTTGAGCCTAGAAGAGTGGCGCTCTATCCAGCTGTATGTGTTGCGGAACCTTGAAGAGGTTGGCCCGTACATTGCGTAAGTTTTACACAAACTTGTTTCTTTTCTTGTCAGTATTTCGCATGCACCCATCCAACCCTCTTGTTAACGGCCGTTACAGCAAATTTGTTCTCCTCTACCATCGTCCATCACGGAGGGAACCCACCGAAGCGGAAGTTGAAACCCTTCTAAGACATGGCGCGGGAGAACGAAATCCCACTTTTATTTGTTGGTTCAAGGAGGAGGTACTGTTCAATTTCATTTGTTGTTTGTACTTAACTCTCAACTTGACAAATATATAACGAATCATCCTACTTGAACTAGCAGGCCAAAACTGACGTGTCTATGAGTGCCGAGTTGAGGCAAGTTGCCAATGGATTTGAATTTAGGGTCAAGTCATTCTCTGTGTACGATGTCAATGGATATCGCTTTCACACAACTCGGCATGAGCAGCGTCGGCCGAATCGAAGAACCACAAATACCGGTGTTTTCACGCCAGGCACAGATGGGTTGGACTACTATGGAATAATTGAAGAAATATACAAACTCAAGTTTCCTGGTTGTGTACCTCTTCATCCTGTCATATTCAAATGCCATTGGTTTGATCCCAAAGAAGTGATAAAGACCCCTGAGCTTGGGTTAGTCGAAGTTCTAAAGTCATCCGTCTTGTTAGGAGACGACGTGTACATTGTGGCCCAACAGGCCACGCAAGTTTATTATCTCTCATACCCGTGCCAAACCAAAGACCGTCTTAAGGCGTATGATGTTGTGTACAAGGTATCGCCGCATGGTAAAGTACCCGTCCCAAACGATGATGATTATAACATCGATGCAAACACATATGACGGAGAGTTCTTTCAAGAAGAAGGATTAGAAGGGAGTTTTGAGATTGTCTTAGATGTAGATCTCGCAATGGAAGTAGACAATGATACGATCGTTGTTGACGGGGATGATGGAGAGGAGGTTCACAACGCGAAGGACTTGTTATTACTTGAGCAACACCATTCAGGCAGTGTCGCTAGTGATGAGACTTTGAGAGACGATCATAATTACGTCGACAATAGCGATGATGAGATTTTTGGCCCACCTATCGATGATCTTGATGATTATTTCTAGTACATGTAAGATCTGTAGTACTTATGGCAATTTTATACATGTATGATACATTTACTTATTTTGCATCTCTTTTATACATGTATGATATATTTACTTATTTTGCATCTCTTTTATACATGTATGATACATTTACTTATTTTGCATCTCTTTTATACATGTATGATACATTTACTTTTGTATATGCGTACTGATAGTTTATTCCTTTTGTTGCAGGTGATTGATGGTGGGCGGTGGAATCAGGAAGCTTAGGTCGGTTATGACCTTACTGGCTGGTGGCGAGGGGTCCAGCCAGGGTGGAGGAGGAGGGCGTGCACAGACTGAGGGTGGAGGGCGTGCCCAGGGAGGAGGAGGAGGACGACGACGAGGGCGTGCCTAGGGAGGTGGAGCCCAGGATGGAGGAGGAGCCCAGGGTGCAGGAGGAGGACGGCGACGACGAGGGCGTCGAGAGCCGACACCTCCTCCACAGGACGACGACCACGAGTTCGTAGCGGCCACGGAGGAGGATGAGGAGGAGGAGGAGACCAGGGAGGAGATAGCGGAGGCGGTGGAGGAGGCACGGAGGGAGGATGCTTCCGAGCGGGTTGAGCGCGAGGAGGATGCCGACTTGGTGGCAGAGGAAAATGGGGTGCCTACGGTTTGGATGCGAGGGTCGTCGCGCCTCCCAGACTTACCCATACAGAGACGGCCAGTGATTCGACCATCCGGAACTAAGTAAGTAATTTTTGCATGTTAACACTAATTCACAGGTTTTTAAGTTATAACAGAAACTAATATTCAATCTCAATAACTTTGTGCAGGGATTGGGAAATGGTGATCCCAGGGAGTCACTCTCGCCGAGTAAACGGGATCCTGGGTCTTCTGTGCAGGGCAAACTACCCCGGGATGGTGAGGATCGATGGTGTTGTGCAGCCCGCCATGAAGTGGTCCCACTGGCACGCCGCCAGCGATCAGACTGATCGAGCTGGCAGGTGTTATAACAGCAAGGCCGACCGGGTGATGAAAGAGCTGTGGGTACGTGTTCATCGCACTATGCTGATAATAACATCACATTAATTGTATATTACTGACTGTATTTGCTTGTAGGATTACTACACCTTGGCGGAGGGAGTACGTAGGGAGGACGCGGATGACGTGGTGAACAGAGTCTGTGTTCACCGAGTGCAGGACCTCTTCTACGAGACAAAGCTCCTGTGCAGAAGAATTTACCATGCCCGCAGAGGAAACAGAGTCACCAGAGCGCAGGCAGTGCACCTGCCCCTAACTAAGGAGCAATACTTGACGGTAAACATGAGATTACATCGTCTGTGATTAATTGCACTGAAATTGATTTATGATTTGTCATGTGCTCGTGTACGTGCAGGTGCCTCCTGCTTGGTGTGCGGGGATGGACAACTGCTGGGAGGCCATTGTGGACACGTGGTTGAGTGAGGAGTACGAGCAATATCACGCCGTACGCTCACGTTGCCGTGCGATGATGCAGGGTTCCTCGCACAAACAAGGGCCCACTACCCTCAAGGAATATGCAGCCAGATATGTACGCGGATTTCATTTCGTTGTTGCTACGCTAACTTCTGAATGCATAATATCTTATTGTTGTGCTTCTTCCTGCAGACGCGGTTCCACCTCGGCCAGGAGTGCACCTCGTTCAAGGCATATGCCTTGGCACACAAGGGCAAGGCAAAGGACCCCGACCTCGTCTACAACCCGGAGGACCCGCCCGAGGCATACAGTAACCTGAGCGTGCACAGTCGCCTCAGCGAGTACATGGCGATGGCGAGAGAGATCCATGGGCCAGAATTTGATCCGAGCACCGCTGACCTCGAGGGTGACATCGTCATGAGGTTGGGACCAGGTAAGCCACACGGGAGGTACTATATGGGCAACAGCACCATAGACACGGCCAACACTCAGACACTCGCCCAGATTAGAGCCCGGAGCACGAGTTCGAGCCCGGCCATACGCCCACGCTCACAGCCCCAGGTGGTAGCACTCCAAGTTAGTTCTGTTGCATTCGTTGTCCATTCATTTTCTACCCGTTCTTTATTTGCATTCTAACTATGTGATAAATAATTGTAGGCCCAGATTGAAGCCCTGCAGGAGTCACAGCAGGCCTCACAGAGCCAGTTTCAGGCCCTCCAGCTATCGCACTAGGCCGAGTTGGCACAGGAGAGGGCGCGAGTGCAGGCCCAGCTTGAGGCCTTCCAGCAGTCGCAGAAGGCCTGGTACGAGTACATGGCCAGCTTTTCTCAGAGCATGGGCCAGCCTCCACCGCCTCCGCCGCCGCCGATGATACCGTTGGTGCCTCCACCTCCGCGCGACGGCACTCCTGTGAGTCACTCTTCATCTTGAAAGGCTTTTTCAGTTCAGATTGTGCTACAGTCAACACTATCATGTTAGAACCTAGAAGAGAGTAGGATACATACATGTATAAGTTAGATTATTAGTAATATTGTTCAGACCTTGAAAGGCATCATGTTAGGTTCTACATGAGTACATAGGTGTTTGCCCAATTCATGTTCAGTCTACTCGACCATGTGTGACGATATCTTGCACATAGAGGAGACCTAAACAGCAACTAACTTGATATGTGTTATCTATTATATGCCTATATATTGATGTCACTGTTAACTGGTCTTTCGAAGGAATATTTGAATTTGGCATACTACCTTATGATTAATTGACAAATATGTTTATTTTCTTTTGCTCCCTCATTCCAGGGACCTTCTACAGCTGGATCGAACAACGATCAAGACTTGGACTTGTCTCCGTTTCTCGGTAGGGCTCCGACCATGTGACAGGACCATGTTTCACTTGTTTGTATGTTGAACTTAGAAGTGGGTTGAACTTTGTGGACTTTGGACATGTTGATGGTGTTTGTGGACTTTGCATTGTGCTTGTGACATTTGTTGTAGCTATATGTTGGTTATAATGAGTGGATGTGACATTTGTGGACATATATGTGATATATATTGTCTATCTGTTGGTAACTGTGATATTCTATTATAATTGTTGTTAATTGTGGCTGGATATGCACTGAAACAAACAAAAAAAATACTGTGGACAAGTTTTACCGAGTGTTACACTCGGTAATGGTCATGTTTACCGAGTGTTACACTCGGTAAAACAGAGAACAGAACCAAATTGGTTCTGATTCTGTTAAATTTGCCGAGTGGTGCCATTTTTTACCGAGTGCCACGACCCCACTCGGATATATGTGCCATTTTTTACCGAGTGGAACACTCGGTTAACGAGTTACATGTTTACCGAGTGTTACTGGTACACTCGGTAAACTATATTAGGGAAAAATATTTGCGGAATTGTTTTAATCATGAAAATGGTTATCTGTTTACCGAGTGCTATGTCTAACACTCGGTAAACGACGCCGTTAACGGCAAGCTTGGGGACTGACGACCGTCACGTCGTAGTTGTTTACCGAGTGTTGGCGTAGCACTCGGTAAAATTTATTCTCCGAGTGCCCCGTTAGTTGACACTCGGTAAACTAACTTTACCGAGTCGTTGTTCACCGAGTCATGTTTACCGAGTGTGGCACTCGGTAAACAATTTACCGAGTGTTTCTCCATATTTGCCGAGTGTTTATCACACTCGGTAATTAATCAGTATCCCGTAGTGTTGACGGTTTTCTTGTTCCCCAACGTCGCCCACATCTCCTTTGGCACGGATCGCAGCAACACGCTCATGGCCTGCCGATCCTGGGGTCGCTTCACGTTCGTCCCCGGATCAATGGCCTCCCAGATCTCCATCGCCTCGTAGTTGCATTGCATCAACATCGACCACTCGGAGTAGTTCGTGCGCGTGAGCATTGGCCACAAGAGGGTGCTCTCGCGAATGCCGCCCGACGTCATGCTGCCCGACGCGCCGGAGTCAGGCATCGTCGCCGCCGCCTTCTTCGGGATCACGAACTTCTTCCGGGGAGGTTCTCGCGGTGGGCTCACGGACCCGCCGTAGAACATACACCTACGCTCTGGTACCACTTGTCGGAGCCGACGGTGGCCGTCGAGCTCCTGCTGCTGCTGGAACGCCGGTGATCGCCTGAGCACGGTCACCAGACACACTCACAACTCGCACGATGAACTGGAACTGAACACAAGTATTTCGCTGCACAACCGACGTAGCCTTTTCGAGCGTTTTTTCATTGCTTATGTACAATGCAGATACATGGGCCAGAGCCCGTCCCCCGCCACCACACGATCGCTGCTCGATCCGGCTTTTGCGCCACGCTGAGCGACATGCACGACGACCATGCAGTGGCGGTGGCCACGCCCCGGACTGGGCACATCTCCGTCCAGGCTCGTGTTTTTACGCGCTAACTAAACCAAATATGCAGTGCTTACAACTGGATTACATGAATGAAAATAGAAAGTGAAATATAAACATGCTAATTCTAACACCGCCCACCCCGGGCCCTCCCTTTCTAAGCAATCGGAGATCTCCGTAGCGCCGGAGAGGACGAAGATGCGTGCGTTGTCGTTAGCTTGAGTGTCGCCTAATAATCAGGTGAGTAAAATGTAAGAAGCGTGTGTACATTTTTTCTTTGTAATCTCTATGCATAGAAGCAATCTACGCCGTCATTGATTAACAATAAGCAATCCGCACCCTGCTACTCTGTCGTGACGATCGTGGGTCGACAAACTTGAGAGCTGACGACATCGAGCGAGGCTCGTTTTTAATTTGAATTTCATGTATAGTTTATCCTCGTTCGGCTCCTGATTCCAGCTATCAAAACTTTAAAATTACACCGATCAAACGACACGTTCGTTGATTGGTTTTTAGGCTAGTTTAGACTGACTGGTACTGATTTATTATGAAAGAAAAACACTAGACCGAAAGCTATAAACGTGAACTACCAGCCATCCTGCCGGTCTCGACATTATATGCAACGACAATAGTACAGTACATACATCTGGTAGCTACTACGAGGCACTGTCGCATGAACATCCTCGACAGATCCACCTGTCGGCTAGTGTCGGTGCGCAGCTACAGCATGCTTTGCACGCTTCATTACTAGCTAGCAGCTGCAGTGGAGGCGTGCGTACATTACTGATGTGTACACGTGACGACGAGGACGATGCAGCTGGGGCTTGGCGTGGAATGGTTGTCGAACGTTTTTGGCTGTTCCTAGCTGGGCGGCCATGAACTCGCTATGCTACGCTACGCTACGCATAGTTCGCATGCAACAAAGCAAACAGAGAGGTCATCCACCATGCTCCTCTACGCATAATATAAGCACCACCACGATAGCCAATAGGACACACAACTCAACCATGCATAGTGGCACGGTGAGGCTATTTATTTCGACGCACCTTCCCGTCCGGACGACCGTCTATCATTATCGTATTTATTTCGGAGTAGCTAGGAGTATTTGCCATCGATCGATCGATCATGTCCGGCGGGGCGGGCGTGTGGGTGTTCCGGGACGGGGTGATGCAGCTGCTGCCGGCGGCCGGCGGGTCGAGCCGGAGGAAGGCGCGCGCTGGTGTACCTGCCGACGGGCGAGACGATGGCGTCGCTGGAGGCGCTGGAGCGGCGGCTGGCGGCTCACGGCTGGGAGCGCTACTACGAGAACCGCTCCTTGGTGCAGCTGCACCGCCGCGACGGCGGCGCCGACCTCATCGC
This sequence comes from Miscanthus floridulus, assembly GCF_019320115.1. Lineage (NCBI taxonomy): Eukaryota > Viridiplantae > Streptophyta > Magnoliopsida > Poales > Poaceae > Miscanthus > Miscanthus floridulus. The sequence continues at coordinate 142,326,778 of NC_089581.1, read as the reverse complement.
GCTTCCCCGCGACTTCGCGCGGTTCCGCTCCAGGCATATGCGTATAAGCCGTATTTTTTCAATCAACGAATAGTATTTTTCTCTTATAACAAATTAGTCAACAATAATTTTAGCCATGATTTATCTGCCAAGCGAACGGGACTACGTACGACGTCGTGGTCAAGAACCGCGACCTCTTCAGGGTCGTCGACCACCCAAACTAAACAAATCCATGCATCCATCGGTCTCAGTCTCACTGCGCGTGTTTTGGTGTGCTCGATCTTGCCTGCTGTTGCATTGTGATCGGACACTTGCTGGATGGAACTGATGTGTGAGCAAGTCCATCGCTGCGCTTGTCGATCGACCAGTTGTCATGGATGGCTTTTTCTGCGCTCCTGCAGAGTCACTGCACGGTCCAAACTGCTAAACTATCGTTTAGAACCACGTCGCGTCGGATCGAGTTTGTGGGCGGGCTCTCTCGCGTTAGCCGCGGTCTGCAGATCCACCACCCACCAGGCTCCGATGTCCGATCGACCAAATCTGGATGGTGCGGGGAAGACGACTTCCTCTCCATCTCCCCAAGGCAAACACTGATGCTGCTCTGATCTCCCCAAGCCAGTAAGCCACTTTGGAGTTGAACATCATTAATCTTGCAACGGAAAGACAGGCCAGCGTGTCGGAGACTGCTCGGACCTCACGAATGTGGACAACGAATCCGGGGCCAGGATCCCGTCCATCAACTTCAAGAAGCTCAATGGGCCGGAGCGCCGGAAGGTGTTGGAGGCCGACGGCAACGACGCCGTTTTCACGGCCCATTCGTTCAATCACGGGCCCCTCGCGCGGTCGCCCAGGTCGACAGGCCCTCGCCCAGGCTCATGTGGCCAGCCGCCAACGCTGGTACCTATGGCCTCTTCGTTTCGACGTAAACGATCGTGGATTATTTATTGTTGGCTGGTTTGGTGTGAGAGAAAAATACTGTTCCAGCTTATCATCCACGACACGGCGTCCGGCCGGCCGCCGCACGTCTGGCCCTGCGGACCAGCCGGCTCAATAAACCCGTATTCGTCCTCTACCTCTTCCGTTGCTCGCCTCTCGCCGCTCCGGCTTCTCATGCACCGCCCGCGCTCCATTTCGTTGCTCCTATCGCTCTCCCCCACACTACTCCTGCTCCTCCGCCGCTCGCCCCGCTGCTCTTGTCGTAGCTCCGTGCGCCGGCCCCGCTGCTTCTGCTCCTGTTCCGCGCGCCCATCTCGCTGCTCTGCCGCTCGCGTCCGCTGCTCCTGCTCCGCCACCCGCCCGGTCTAACAACACCGACAGGTGCCCCCTGGCGCGGAAGCCCTCCGGCCTCGCCAACTGCTACGACTATGGCGCCCCGATACAAATGGCGGAGGAGGTTGCACTGGGATATGATGCATGTTGCAAGCTCATATTTCAAATAAGATGTTTTAGATGTATGTTGCAAGCGTTTCATACAAATATTGCAAAAGTAGATCAGGATGTTGCAATAGTTGTACACGTATGTTGCAAGAGTCTATCTCCAATGTTTCATCTGTTTTCAGACATATCTTGCAAGCGTGTTTATTTGGATGTTGCATATGTTTTCACACATATGTCGTGAGTGTTTTATCTGGATATTGTGTATATTTTGCAATGGTTTTCAAGTGTTTCATACGCATGTTTTAAGTGTTTCAGTCTTTTTTATGTTGCAACTGTGCATCCGAATGTTTTAAAAGTAGAATGGGTGTTGCATGCACATAGGATACGCGTGGGGAAGCTAGAGGGGACGCGAGCAGTCACCGCGAGCATGCGGCGCGGGCAATGTTCGGCGGTGCAGGCCCCCGCGTGGCCGCGAGACGCATGCACATGTGAGCAACGTCCCACCGGCGCGGGCCCATGTGTGGACGCGGAAAAACAGATTGCAGCCGCGAGCATCCGACAACGGGCGTCCAGGCGTTAGCAGTGTCGAATTTTTTTTTGTTTATTTCTTTTATTATTGCTCTTGTAACTATCATTTGGAATTTGGAAGTGGTGGTTGCTCTTCTCTACGCACGTCCACAAGAAACGCTCTATGCTCCACTGACCTCCCTCGCCTCCTCGGCACCAGCATGCCGAGACAAAGGGTAAAGTACACTTTCCAACCCTCAACTCGTGCCGAAGTTCGATTTTCAACCTTCAACTATGAAACCAGTTAAGAAACACCCTCCAACTATCAAAACTGGACAAATTTGGTTCTCGGCTGGTTTCAAAAGCGGTTTTCTATTTTCAGGAGGCACCGAAATTTTATATTATTTTTTTTGAGTATCTTAACGTCCTCAAATAAAAAAACTCAAAACTATAAAGCTGTAGATCTCATTGAGAGCTACAACTTTGGTATAAAAAGTATTTTCATTTAACCCATACAAATAATATATTAGTGCTCTAATGCGGCAAGCGCTAGTAGACGATTATTATGGTGCTGAAATTTATATTGTTTTTTTGAGCATCTTACTGTCCTCAAATGAAAAAAAAAAAAACTATAAAGTTTTAGATCTCATCGAGATCTACAATTTACATATAAAAATTATCTTCATCCGACATCGTATTAAAGGGTTATGATTTTTTAAAATTTGAGACTCGTCATGCGACAAAACAATAATGTGGCGTGACGAGACTCAAATTTCGAAAAATCATAACCCTTTAATATGATGTCGGATGAAGATAATTTCTATATGTAAATTGTAGACCTCGATGAGATCTACAACTTTATAGTTTTAATTTTTTTTTCATTTGAGGACAGTAAGATGCTCGAAAAAATAATATAAAATTTTAGCACCATAATAATCGCCTACTAGCGTTTGCCGCATTAGAGCGCTAATATATTATTTGTATGGAGTTAAATGAAAATGCTTTTTATACAAAAGTTGTAGCTCTCAATGAGATCTACAACTTTGTAGTTTTGAGTTTTTTCATTTAATGACGTTAAGATGCTCAAAAAAATAATATAAAATTTTGGCGTCTCCTGAAAATAGAAACCCGCTTTTGAAACCAGCCGAGGACCAAATTTGTCAGGTTTTGATAGTTGCAGTGGCGAATCTAGGATTTTAGATCAGGGTATGCCGCCTAAAAATTTTCATATACAATTCGGTAAATCCATATTAGTAATTCAGTAATAATTGTAAAATCGACTACATGATTCGGTATAAGTGCACTAAATAATACAATAAAGCTTAAATTTATGGATTAGTTAAATTAAAACCATCCACTAAATACAATATAAATAGTTCAAAAGTCATACCGATAATTGAAATATAGGAGTAAAAGAGTACAAGAGACTTACAACTCTATTTCTGACTATTTTATTTGACGCTTTTGAAGGGACATAAATATCTTAATTATATCATCTTCACCAACTTCAAAGAAAATATTCCGCTCAGTGAAAGTGACTAGACAATCATCTAAAAGACTATCTTCACCATATTTCGTAACTTTGTTGTCACTAAAACCATTGCAGAAAATACTTTCAACACTTGCCATTGCCATAGGTAGAAGCAACACCAATTTGAGATGCTCATAAACCATTGATACACTTTGTGCCTGTTTATTTCGAAAAGCTTAACTGAGAGAGTTTCTCTTCAGAAGAGCATAAATATTAAAAAAACACAATGCTAAATAATTAATCAATTTGTTGTTTGTGATGTTAGCAAATCCTCCCTCCATTTTAAATTATAAGACGTTTTGGCTTTTCGAGATACATAAGTTTTGCTATGCACTTATATATACACTACGTCTAGATTGTGCATAATAAAAGTAATGTATCTAAAAAAATCAAAATATCTTATAAATTAGAATGGAGGGAGTAGCTATGAAAGTAGATAATAATTTTCTATAATAAGACGAAGAGTAGAAGATTAAATTTTACCATGGAGAAATAGTGAATCAGCGAGCCTATGTGACTGCGTGGTCGTGCAAACTGCAAACTGCACACGAGTGACCGGAGGCAGCAGGGCACCGGCCACCAAAACCAGGGCGTCACCATCACGCCGGCATCAACAGTCAGTCAGGGGGTGGCAGGGGGCGGCATGTTCCGTGAATCGTGACTCCTCAGCTCCGATCGACGGATCGAGATTTTTTTTAACAAATCGACGGATCGAGATAACAGCCAAAAAGTGGAAGGTCCGAGGATAACCTTGCCGCGGACTGGCCTCCTTGGCCTTCTGACTTCCTGCTTCCATGATGGATATAGCGTCATCTATGATCCAAGTGATTTCTTTCATTTTCTTAATACAAATACAGATATATAATACATATATGTTATTAGTACATACCGATCAGACAGGCAGCATACCCTGTGCCTCCGCCACTGGATAGTTGGACGGTGTTTCTTAACCTGTTTCATAATTGAAGGTTAAAAATCAAACTTCAGCATAAGTTGAGAATTGAAAAGTGTACTCTACCCGCGAGACAATCGCCTCCTCGACATCGGCTGCGGTGTTGGCGGTCCCATGCGCAACATCGCCGTACACTCGGCCTCCAACAACGTCGCCGACATCAGCATCGACGAGTACTAGGTCAACCGCACCCGCGCTCCCATGCTCCTCCCGAAACGCCTTCGTCGGCTTGCGCCTACTCCATCGAGGCCACCTGCCCCTCAATCTACATATTTTGAGATAAATTAATTTATCCTAACCCATGTGAATTAAGATAGATACAAGCCTAGCCAAACAAGCCTTAAACAGGACGAGCTTTCGAGACCGCGCTTGTACGCCGGAGCAAAATACTTACTATTGTTCTACAACGTGAATTAAGATAGATAGTCTAGCCAAACAAGCGCTAAGCAGGACGAGCTCTCCAGACCGCGCTTGTGCGCCGGGGCAAAATACCAACGATTGTTCTATAGCTTAACAGTTAACAATTAACATTATCCTCCGGCTTCGATTCAATGCATCGTAAAGTTATTGTGACGCTGCCCGGTCGATGGCTTCCCTGCCTATCCTGCTGGCTGCTGCGCTGTAGCGGGTCAGGAGCTGCCGCCAGGGCTCTCCTGCGCGGCGCCGTGTGCGCAGTTGTTGCATTATTTTCACACATGTATTCACGTCGGTCGGTACAATCCAATCCGATCGAAGGAGCGCAACTTGCACCACCGGAGGCGCCCTCGGCACTCGACAAAGGCCCAAAAACCCTTGGCAAAGAGCCATCGGAAAAAAATTTAACGGCAAAGAGGCTCTTTGTCGAGGGCCATTTGTCGGGCACTCGGCAAAGCCTTTTCCGAGTGCCAACGACGGCACTCTGCAAAGAAAAGCAGCCGTCAACGGCGTTGCTCCGTTGACGGCGCCTTTGCCGAGTGCCGACAGTTAGGGCACTCGGCAAAGACATTTTTTTTCAAAAACTCTTTGCCGAGTGCCACGGCGGCGTGCACTCGGCAAAACCATTTTTAATTTTTTTTAAAAAGCTCTTTGCCGAGTGCCTCCCCAGCTTGGCACTCGGCAAAGATTTTTTGCTTTTTTAAAAAAAATCTTTGCCGAGTGCAATGTCCTGGCACTCGGCAAAGTTTCCTAGCTTTGCCGAGTGCCATGACCATTGCACTTGACAAATCAATCAAAATTGTAATTTTTTTTTGTTTTTTGCATTCCACTGACACAAACAGTTCAAATATATATCGCATGTCACATATATATCACAAACATCACAATAATCACATATATATCACAACGAAACCATTTTCACACATTATATCACAACCACAACTCAAATAACAACATATCGCAACCACAAGTCAAATATCACAACCACAAGTCACAAATTCACAACCACAGTCTATCAAGTCCAAGCACAAGTCACAACCATAAGTGAAGCTCAAGTCCAAGCACATGACAAAGCACAACTCCTCAAAAAAGCGGCCTATGACACGATGGTGAAGCAAAGGCTCCATCATTCGGTGACGCATGAGCGGGGTTATTCGAACCCGCCGACGGAAGCTACAAAAAGGATAAGAGGTTGCATGTGTGAGATTCATCTAGTAAGTTTCTATGTGAAGCATTGGTGTATGTCATAGCTAGTGCAAGCATCTAGTAAGTTTCTATGTCAAGCATCAAGTAAATTGAGAATGTCAAGCATGGTTGTATGTCATAGCTAGTGCAAGCATGTAGTAAGTTTCTATGTCAAGCATCTAGTAAGTTTGTATGTCAACCATGGTTGTATGTCAAAGAAGCATCTATTAAGAGTGAACTTTCATACTTACAGGAGTGGCTGTAGGAGTAGGCGGTGGAGGAGCTGCCAACGGCAAAGGTACACCACCTTGCTGGACACTCCGCATGAAGGCCTCCATTTCTTGCATCCTCCTCTCCTGGGCCGCGAACGCTTCCCTATGGGCCTGCAGCTGCGCGCTCTGAGCCTCGACCACGAGCTTCTAGGCCTGCAGCTCGGCCTGCAATACAAACTTCAATGTTTCAGTAATGCAAATGTAACTTAGGTGTGCAAAGATGAACGTACGACGAGTAAAACAGGACGTACCTCGAGAGCGTCGACCCGCTGTAGTGACGGAGTAGGCCGTGGGCGTATGGGCTGGCTAGAGCTCGTGCTCCGTGCTCGGAGCACGTCGAGAGAGGGAACAGTGGTGGAGTCGATGGCGCCGTCTGCAATCCACAGCCGCCCATGCTTCTTGCCTCCTCCTAGCCTCATGATGGTCTCTGCATCAATGGGCTCAGTGTGCACATCGTAATCTTCCCCCATGGACCTCCCTCACCTTTGAGGTGTACTCTTGGACCTTAGTGTGCACGGTCGGGTCGGAGTACACCTCGCGCGGGGCAGACGGGTCGAAGGAGACAGAGGAAGACGCCCTGCCCATGTGGGACATAGCCCATGCAGAGAACTCCGAGACCTCCACGCCCGGGTGTGCAGCCTCATGCGAGTAAGACGGCAAGATGGTGAGAAATAAGGCAGAACTCAGCGTCAAATAAGATAAAAGAAATCACTTAAATATGCTTGTTTGTAGGCGGGGAGGCTGCGGCTGCCTTGATGGTGAGTAGCACCTCGCCTCAGCAGACGCTGGTCCCGCTGCCTCGCGTGGTTCTCAGCGAAGTCGTTGGACAACCACCTGTCCACGATCATCTCCCAGCACACTGAGTGGGATCGGCACCACCAGGGAATCACCTACAAGTCATCAATTATTTGACATAGAAAAAGATAAAATTAAACCGACTTAATCTCAAAACGAATCATTATTAATGTTTTTTCCGTCTACCTCAAGGTACTAGGCCCGGGACAGCTCCACCTGTCTTGCATCAGGCTTGCTGATGGACTGCTTCAACACCACGGCGTAGTAGTCTCTGTGGGCTTGCACGCGCGCCTCATGGTGCATGCCGGTGACGTACTTCCTACAGGCGGCGGTAGTCGCCTGATCCGCCCAGGCCTCAAGTCCTTCTTCCGGCTTGAAATACCTCTGCATACAAAACCGATGTATCCATTCATTATTTCAATAAAAGACTTGCCCAATGAAAATGTTGTGCGAGAGAGACTTACCCAAAACTCTGCCAGTACCCGCTTCTGCTTGTTGCGGTACCTGTCGTCAGGGGCCAACTGGTACCTGTCCCACGTGTAGGTCGGCTCCCGCACGTCCTCGAACACGTTCACAAGGCCGGGGTACCATTTCCTACACAAAACACCAAGGATGCTCGTGGAGGAGCGTGCAGGAGTACCCGACAAAACCAACCAGGCCCTGCACAAGTGATTAAGAAAATTTATCAGTTCCTCTTTTGATTTCCAACATTATCATATGAAGTAGTTGTGATAACATCTATAGTTACTTTTGATTTCCAACATTTATCAGTTCCTCTTTTGATTGAACCCATCTGTTGCCAGCGCGACACGTACATTACGAGCCCCAGCTGCTTTGTCAGGATGTTTGTCATTAAAGTACGTCCATGCTTCGACATCGGACGGATGCACCATCGTCCATGGCTTGTACCGTACACCTTCTTTTATGCCATGTCATCTGTTTTGCGGATTCCTCGGTCATGAAAAGCCGTTGGATCATCGGCACAAACGGAAGATGCCGTAGGACTTTCGTGGGGATCGTAAGCTGCCTCTTCTGGCCATCTCCAGAGTCTACCTCTAGGTACCTTGAGGATTTACACTTTAGACAGTACTTTGCATCCTTGTGATCTTTCCTAAATAAGACGCACCCATTCGGACAAACATGTATCTTGTCATATGGCATCTTAAGCATACGAAGTAGTTTCTGTGACTCGTGTAAGTTCTTCGGCAGAATGTGCTTCTCTGGTAGCATGCTGCCAACACACGACCAACATCTTATCAAAGTCTTCGTGACTCAGATTTAACTCGGCCTTCAACCCCATAACACGTCCAATGGCATCCAGCTGAGAAACCGTTGTACTCTCATGAAGGGGTTTATATGCCGAGTCCAACATTTCGTAGAAGGCCTTAGCGGCTTCCTCCATCTCCTCCTTCTCACGTCCTTCTGCGAAGTGAGCTTGGTGAGTATCATCTAGCATGTCTGCTACTCTGGCATCATCATCAAAAGCCTCGAGGCGTGGTCTCACCACCTCCGCTCTTATACGATCTGCTTCACCATGGTGGATCCACCGGTGGTAGCCAGCCGTATAACCATTGTACACAAGATGTTTACCCATGGTCACCTTGTCTACCCTTCTGTTGTTGTCACATTTGCTACAGGGACACCAAAGTTTAGAATGTCCTTTAGCTACACCCGAGCTCCATGCATGTTCCAAGAAAGCATCTGTTCCATTCACCCACTCAATGCCAAAGTCACTCTTGCTTCTCCGGCCCATGTACATCCACTGACGGTCTTCCATCCTTCCACATATACAGCACATAGTAATGTAACCATCAATTGCATCTACGCGGTGTTCCTACTCTCTAATAGGTGATGATAGGTCCTAATCCCACCCGCGGATGCGTAGATGAGGTTAGTTTCCATGCTCCGCTCCCTATCCGAGATAGAATTTCGACAGCACCTCCCCGCTGTTCTCTCGATGCACGTCCTGCAAGGGAGAGTGTGTATCCAGAGAACAACAGGGGGTGATGCCGAAACACCATCTCGGACCGGAGCGGACCATGGAAACTAACCCATCTACGCATCCGTGGGCTGTCCAAAAAACGTGGACAATCCAAAACAGATATGGTCGCAGATATACAAAGATCTATATACCTCCAACCGTATCTCTTTCGGATAGGAGACACCTAACTAGGTTACGCGACCAAAGACCACATACGGATAGAGGGGTTATACCTAGGGTGCCGGTGAGGTTAGGGTAGCAGGGCGGTGGAGAGTCGGTGCAGTGGCGAGTCGACGCGGTGCAGGAAGACCCGCAGCGCCGACGAAGACGATCGGGGTCGCCGAGTCCCTCCCACAGGTCCTCCTGCAAAAAGGGCAAAAATGGTTAGTGTCGACTCAAAATTTCGGCAGCACCTCCCCTGCACAGGAAGGTTCCCAAAACCTGCAAAAAACATGGCACAAAGGCCAACAACCACATATATACCAAATATGGGCACGAAGGCCAACAACCACCAATATATCAAGAGGAGCCATGTACTTTAGTTCTCTTTCCATGCAGATGAAAGTATTGAAATAGTACAACAACAATTACTACTAACCCTACAACTACTACTAACACTACTACTAACAACTACTTAACTACTAACAATACTAATACTAAGAACTACTTAACTATTAACAACTACTACTACTAACCACTACTACTTACTAACTACTACTATTTACTAACTACTACTACTACTAAGCCTACAACTAACACTACTAACTACTACTAACAACCACTACTACTTACTAACTACTACTATTTACTAACTACTACTACTACTAACCCTACAACTAACACTACTAACTACTACAACTAACACTACAACTAACACTACTAACTACTGCTACTAACACTACAACTAACTACTACTAACACTACTAACTACTACTACTACTAACACTACAAGGGTAGGGCTTACCTTGGCGGCAAGAACGGCAAGAGCGAGGGCCAGCGACGACGGCGGGGATGACCGCAGCAGTGCGAGGATCAATGGGCGGTCGGAACGGCGCGAGGATCGACGGGTGGTCGGGTCGGCACCTTCCTTTTCTTCCTCCTCCCCCTTCTCTTTCTTCCTCTTCCTCCTCCCCCTTCTCTTTCTTCCTCTTGCTCCTCTCCTTCTCCCTCTGCTGGCCGACCGCAGGGCACGGCGGGGCCGGTGGAGCTCGGGGCCGGCAGGGGAGCTCAGGGCTGGCCGGGTCGCTGTCCCCGGGGACCCGGGGCGCCGGCGTGGGGCCGCCGGGGCGCGAGCGCGGGTCCACCGGGGTGGGGGCGTGGGTCCACCGGGGCGGGGGCACGGGTCCGTCGGGGCGCGGGCGCGGGGCCGCCGAGGCGGGGGCGCGGGGCCGCCGAGGCGGGGGGCGCGGGGCCGCCGAGGCTGGGCGGGAGCGCCGGCCGGGCGCCGGGGCGAGCGCCGCCAGGATGGGGGCGGGGGGCGCGGGACGGGGGCGTCGGGGCGGGCCCGGCAGGACCTCGCCGGAGGGGGACGACGGCGGGGTCGGCGGCGGTGGCGCGGCGACGCGGGGGCGGGTGGGAGACGAGTGAGGAGGGGGTGGGGTTGGGCCGGCCTTTAGGTTAAAAGATTTGCCGAGTGCCAGGCCCAGCGGCACTCGGCAAAGGTTTTTTCTTTTTTAAAAAAATTCTTTGCCGAGCGCCCTATGACTGGCGCTCGGCAAAGGCTTCTTTTGCCGAGTGCCAAGGTTGGCACTCGGCAAATTAATTTTTTTTTGTTTTTTTCGCCCCAATTTTTTTCTGGGGCCTTGCTACAGTAATTAAAACTCCATTTCAAAATTTGGGACAATTTTTAGTTTTTTTACTTTATTTCCTTAATTAGTTTTGTTTCGTTGAATTTTTCCGACTATTTCAAATTTGAACTGCATGTACATGAAATAATGTAATTTGGTCATTTAAAAAATGGTATTCATGATGTTTGGCGTATGTTGAGGCCGTATCCAGGAACTCGCATGAAATTACGAGCATCTTGTTGTCGTAACATGACGATGTACTTGCGGGAAAAGTGTATTTAAATTATATAAAATCCAAACGAAGTTCGAAAATCACGAAACTTGTCGAGGTGTCTTGTTATCGCATGTGGAGGCCGTGGTAAAAAATTGAGAAAGCTTGGAGCAAGTTGTGATGTCGGATGCCTAAAAGCCAGACACCGCAACTTGATGCTCGTAATTTCATGTGGAGGCCGTGGAGATGTCTGGGTTTTATGCATCTGACGTCGCAACTTACTCGAAACATTCTTAATTTTTTACCACAGCCTACACATGCGATAACATGACACCTCAACAAGTTTCGTGATTTTCGGACTTCGTATGGACTTTATATAATTTTAAAACACTTTTCCGGCAAGTGGCTCGTCATGTTACGTGAAGAAGATGCGCGAAATTTAATGCGAGTTCGTGGATAGAGACTCAACATATACCAAATGCCATGAATAACATTTTTTGAAGCACTAGATTACAATATTCCATGCACTTGCGGTTCAAATTTGAATTATATATAAAAATTCAACATAATCAAATTAATCAACCAAATATAACAAAAAAACTAGAAAAAGCACCAAATTTGAACATGAAGTTGTAAACAATGTAGGCGGGCCCAACAAAAAATTTGGGGTAAAAAAAAACAAAAAAAATTGAAAATTTGCCGAGTGCTAGGCCAGGGGCACTCGGCAAAGATTTTTTTAAAAGAAAAATTTCAAAAACGGTTAAAAAGTCTTTGCCGATAGCCTAACAGTGATGCCCTCGGTAAAGATTGACGGCAGGGGATGGACGTCGTGTCAGGCGGTGTTGCCGAGGGCCGGCCCTTTGCCGAGGGCTTAGCCCCCTCGGCAAATAATTATTGTTGCCGTGTGCTTGTCTTTGTTGAGGGTCTGGCCCTCGGCAAAGAGTCTTTGCCGAGAGCTGCTCTTTGCCGAGGGTCAGGCCCTCGGCAAAGACTCTTTATCGTGTGCCTGAGCATTTTCCCTCGACAAATCCTCAGGCCCTCGGTAAAGATGCTCTGTCCGGTAGCGTTGTGCTAACCATTAGCAGCTTGCCAAAACACCTGCCGGACCGGATGTCTTCCTGTACCAACAGCCAAGCGCTGCCCTGCACTGGTGACTGGCCGCTGTCGCTGATATAGTGAGATGCTGCGCTGCGGCTTACTATGTACTACCACACATGCAGTGCTTATTCAACGCCTGCAGTAGATTTTGCTCGGTGATCTAGCTACTTTAATACTCCCTCTCTGTCCTAATGTAATTGTAGAATAGTGTTACGTTAAAATTTATCAAATCTAATTGAATTTATATAAAAAATATACTAATATTTATCGTACTAAATAGATATTGTTAGATTCATCATGAAACATATTTTATAATATATGTATTTGAAAATAATATCTTTATATAATTAGTTAAATTCAAAATAGTTCGATTTTGATTAGATCTTGAATTACCTTCTTTTTAGGATCAAGGTAGTACTACGTACTATATATACTACCGTGTTCTCATATAGGGGTAGCTAGTACAGCAGTTATATATGTTGGTACTCACTTTGGAGTCACACTCACTGACGCGAGCTTACAAGAGGAAATAAATACACTTGTCTCAGCTGATGAGCCTCCAGTAACTCTGTAAGAGGCGCAGATGTCCAGTGGGCGCCTGCTGATGGCCAGTGTACACGACACCATAGTTGGGGGTTGTTTGCTGCTCTGTTGCTTATCGTTCTTACACAAAAATGTATTGTACTACCGTGCAAGCGCATGAAACAAGATATAAGCAATTTACGCTGTGTAGTAGACTATTTATTTATGCCAACGAGCGATAGGAACCTGATCGAGTACCTGACATAATACTATATAGGTTAGTGCGTGTGCGAGTATGTGCACGTTTGTTTCTTTTTTTTTCATGTAATGTTAGGACTACGTAAACACAATGACAGATGTTGAACGAGAAAGATGTTTATTTTATTTCCATTAATTTTGTCCGGGTGAAGTATATGTTTATCGCACACATCAACCTTCTTGTGGAGTTATGGTGTTGAAATTTGTTGTGATAGCTAAAAAATCATTAGCACCGGAGTAACCAGGCGAAGTTCTCAAAACCAGACCATAGATTGTCATCGCTTGTGTCTCCTCAGTGGATGATTGATTTGCAGTTGCTTCAGTATATCATTGCAAACTAAAGGTTTGGTTTCTTTTGCAATGATATACTTTTTAAGGGCGTCAATTAGCTTTTGTGTCACTAGTAGAGAATAGACCTTTGATCCTCAGCTAAAATGGACTCTAGTCCCGGCATTTTTTGTGTCCGGGACTAGAGATACCTTTAGTCCCGGTTGGTGGCTCCAACCGGGACTAAAGGCCCCTCCCAACGGCTACTGCGCCAGACAGAGGTAGCAGGGACCTTTAGTCCCGGTTGGAGCCACCAACCGGGACTAAAGGTAGACTTTTACTCCCGGTTGGTGGCTCCAACCGGGACTAAAGGTCCCTGCCATCTCTGTCTGGCGCAGTAGCCATTGGGAGGGACCTTTAGTCCCGGTTGGAGCCACCAACCGGGACTAAATGTCCCCCTTTATATCCCGGCCGTCTCCTTCTTCCTCCCCGAGCCCGAGCTCAGCACATTTTGAAGCTCACTGCACTAGTGTTCTTGCTTCCTCCCTTCATTGTTCCTCCATCTATTCTTCGATTTCTTCGATTCCTCCGTCGATTCTTCAGTTGTAAAGGTTACCAATCTTATACTCTTATTTTTCACCATTGTCTTATCTCATTTTGTTCACTATATATATATATATAGTTCTTTATTGTGGTTTTTTTCATTTGTAAGCAATTTGAGCTCAAAATCACTTCAAGCTTGCATATTTACATGAACGAAGGTTAAAGTAGCTAGTTGAACTTGCGGACCATGTTCTTCTCGGCGAGCATATTCTCTGCCGAGCGGTAACGGACGTCAAGGAGGAGCTTTGATTCTACGAGGGAGAGCGGCAACGGTCGTGGAAGACCGTGTTCCCTTCCTCGTAGAATCGGAGCTCTTCCGTGGCCAAGTACGGTGCCGTCCGGTGGAGAAATGCTCACCGAGATGATCACGTAAGCAAGGTCAACTAGTACGGATGGTTATTTATTCACACGTCCCGATATCGTCGCAGTAGTCTGTCAATCACCATACCTAAACGTAGTATATATATATATAAATATAAACGATAATCGATTGTTATGTGTGTACACTCCCATTCTTCTGTTAATTTGCGGAAATATCATGTGAATTACTTACCTGCCGCAGTAAAAGACGAGAACACAATGACCATGGCCACGGCCATAAAAAATGCCAACAACACAACACTAGCAACTTTCTCGGCAAGCAGAGTAGTGTTAAACGATCTGGAAACCTTTAAACTTCAAGCTTGTATATTTACATGAAGGAAGGTTAAAGTAGCTATTAAAAACTAGTATTCACTGTTCATTTGTAGCATGCATAGCACACTTCATTGTTTAGAGATATAGAGAATTTTAGAGTTTTTTTTAATTTTATTTGTTTATAAAATAAGAAATTTATAGTGTATTAAAAAATGAGTATAGAGAGTAGATGGCAACTGCTTCCGGGTCCTCGGCCTCTCATGGGTTTTCAAAGCGACTTAGGACGGGCCTCCCACTCATTGCATGCGACAAGTGTTGTGATGAGACGAAGATTGTGATGGAGTACCGAGTGAAGAAGGAGGGTCCCAACAAGGGTCGCATTTTCTACAAGTGTCCAGATCGCAATGTGAGTTATTTTATCATATTTAATGACTATGGTTAGTTTATACCTATTTTTCATGATGGTTGTGATTAAATTTTTAATTTTCTGTTTTAATTTTAGTGGGATGACACTGGATGTTCAGGCTTCTACTAGGAGGAAGAGTATGTTGAACTCGTGCAAAAATATCTTGCACAACAGGCAGATATGACGGCTAATGAGGCAGTGATCCAGCCGAAGAAGCCCAAAGATGTTGAATAAACGGGGGATCTGTCTGTTTTAGTTGGGATTGGTCGCGAAATCCTTGTGCTGCTGAAGTGCATTTTAGCTTTAGTGTTTTTAGTGGTAGTTGGGATTATCTATATTGTAGCGATGATTTCTTAAATTTATAGCTTTTGTGGTGGTATGCATGTTGTATAATTAACTAATTATGTTCTAGGTTTTAATACGGTATTTATGTCATGTAATGCAAATGAGTCGGCATTGGATGTACAATGCTGATCGTCGCTCCCAAGAGTTCATGGACAGCGTGCATTCTTTGTTACGTGCGGCCGAGGTAAACAAACGCGATGGTTTCATGTGCTGCCCATGTGTCGTATGTAAGAATACGGTGGAATATCCTTGCTCAATGACTCTTCATTCACACTTGTTCAAGTCGGGTTTCATGCCAAACTATATTTGTTGGACGAAGCACGGAGAAACCGGCGTTGTAATGGAAGAAGGTGAAGAAGAACAATGGGACGACAATGATATTATTTCCGATGGTGAGTGCTTCAATGATACTGCAATGGGAGAAGCTGAAGAAGAGGTAGCCGCAGAAGATGAGTCTGCTGATGATCTTTGTCAGGTCATTCGTGACGCACAAAGAGAATGTGAAAGTAAAAAGGAGAAGATCAAGTTCGAGCGGATGCTAGAAGATCACAAGAAATTGTTGTACCCAACTTGTGATGCAGGGCAGAAAAAGTTGGGAACCACACTAGAATTGCTATAATGGAAGACAAAGAATGGTGTATCTGACAAGGGATTTGGAGAGTTACTAAAAATCCAAAAGAAGATGCTTCCGAAGGACAATGAATTGCCCGCCACTACCTACGAAGCAAAACAAGTTGTCTGTCCTATGGGGCTAGAAATCGAGAAGATACATGCATGTCCTAATGACTGCATCCTCTACCGTGGCAAAGAGTATGAGAAATTGGATGCATGCCTGGTATGCCATGCATCGCGGTATAAGATCAGGCGAGATGACCCTGGTGATGTTGAGGGCGAACGTCCGTGGAAGAAAATCTCTACCAAGGTTATGTGGTATGCTCCTATAATACCATGTTTGAAACGTCTGTTCAGAAATAAAGAACATGCAAAATTGTTGCGATGGCACAAAGAAGACTATAAGGTAGACAATATGTTAAGACACCCTGCTGATGGGTCCCAGTGGAGAGCAATCGACAGAGAATTCCCGGAGTTTGCAAATGACGCAAGAAACTTAAGGTTTGCTTTAAGTACAGATGGTATCAATCCTTTTGGAGAGTAGAACAGTAGTCATAGCACTTGGCCTGTTACTCTAAGTATCTACAACCTTGCTCCTTGGTTATGCATGAAGCGGAAGTTCATTATGATGCATGTGCTCATCCAAGGCCCGAAGCAACCTGGCAATGACATCGATGTGTACCTGAGACCACTTATTGACGAACTTCTCATTTTGTGGAATAAAGAAGGTGTACGTGTGTAGGATGAGTACAAACAGGAACACTTTGATCTGCGAGCATTGTTGTTTGTAACAATCAATGATTGGCCTGCTCTAAGTAATCTTTTAGGACAGTCAAACAAGGGATATAATGCATGCACACACTGCTTCGGTGATATTAGAGGTGTATTCTTGAAAAAATGTCGAAAGGTCGTGTACCTTGGCCATCGTCGATTTCTTCCTGCAAATCACCCCGTAAGAAAGAAAGACAAGCATTTTAAAGGGAAGGCAGACCACCTGACCAAGCCTCGCAACCAAACCGGTGAGGATGTACTCGATATGGTCAATGATGTGAAAGTCGTTTTTGGAAAAGGACATGGCAGCCAACCTGTTCCGAACGACGCTAACGGTCACGCACCCATGTGGAAGAAGTCCATATTTTGGGAGCTACCCTATTGGCAAGTCTTAGAGGTCCATAGCTCGATCGACGTGATGCACCTGACGAAGAATCTTTGTGTGAACCTGCTAGGCTTCATGGGTGTGTATGGAAAGCCTAAAGACACATTTGAAGCACGATAGGACCTGCGTTGTTTGAGAGAAAGAGACAACCTGCATCCAGAGAAGACAGATGATGGACACCATTACTTACGTCCTGCCAGCTACACTCTAAGCAAAGAGGAGAAGGAAATCATGTTTGAATGCTTAAACAACATCAAGGTACCATCTGGATTCTCCTCGAATATAAAGGGTATTATAAATGTGCCAGAGAAGAAATTCTGTAACTTAAAGTCCCATGACTATCACGTTCTCTTGACGCAATTACTTCTAGTTGCATTAAGAGGAATTCTACCTCCAAATGTACGTCTAGCCACCGTGAAGCTATGTGCATTCCTCAATGCAATTTCTCAGAAGGCAATTGATCCAACTGATCTAGCTAAACTACAGAATGATGTGGTTCAATGTCTCGTCAGCTTTGAGTTGGTGTTCCCTCCTTCCTTCTTTGATATCATGACACACCTCCTAGTTTACCTAGTCAAGGAGATTTTCATTCTTGGTCCCGTGTTCCTACACAACATGTTCCCCTTAGAGAGATTCATGGGAGTCCTGAAGAAATATGTTCACAACCGTGCTCGCCCAGAAGGAAGCATCGCCAAGGGCTATGGAACAAAAGAGGTCATTGAGTTCTGTGTTGACTTTATTCCCGACCTTGACTCGATTGGTGTTCCTGAATCGAGACATGAGGGGAGACTAAGCGAAAAGGGGACACTAGGGAGAAAAACATATATTGGTACGGAGGATGATCATTTCAATAAAGCGCACTACACAGTTCTACAGAACTCCTCTTTGGTAGATCCGTATATTGAGACACACAAGGATCTCTTACGATCCGAGTTTCCAGGGAAGACTAAAGCTTGGATTACGCGTAAGCACATGGAAACTTTCGGCGGTTGGTTGCAAAAAAAATGTCAAGGTGATGAGAGCATCCATGAGCAACTGTATTTATTGGCTATGCAACCATCATGGCATATCGTCACATACAAAGGGTATGAGATAAATGGGAACATATTCTACATAGTAGCCCAAGATAAAAGGAGTACCAACCAAATAGTGGTGTCCGCATAGATGCCACAGACCCGAATGGGAATAAGCAGACATATTATGGCCGCATAGATGAAATATGGGAACTAGAATATGCACCTACTTTGAAGATCCCATTGTTCAAGTGCCAATGGGTCAAGGTGATCGGAGGCGGGGTAACAGTAGACAACGAGTATGGAATGACAACAGTAGACCTTAGTAATATTGGATACAAAGACGAACCATTCGTCCTTGCCAAGGATGTGAATCAGGTGTTCTATATCAATGATATGTCTACCAAACCAAAAAGAGGGAAAAACGATAATGACTCAACCAAAGAGCCAAAGCGCCACATAGTTCTTTCAGAGAAAAGAGTCATCATGGGAATTGAGGACAAGTCGGACATGTCAGAAGATTATGAAAAGGATGACCGAATTCCGCCCTTCAAAGTGAACAAAGACCCTAGCATCTTGGTAAATGATGAGGACACTCCATGGTTACGACGCGATCATAACCAAGGGACATACATAAAGAAGAAGTTCACTGCTATGCCCACTTGATGATATAGTGATTTAATGTAGTGTGTGTTTGAGATATTATGTAATAATTGTGAATTCAGATGTTTATTATGTCGTGTTTCAAATTAAATCAATGTTTGATTTGGTGGGATTTCTCTCTCGAAAAGTTAAATTAGGATATTGAGTGATGAAAAATTAAAATATTAACGTTAAAATGATGTGAAAACAAATTTCCTGTCAAAAACCAATAGTTTAATAATTTTAATTAAATACTACATTTTTGCATTAACGAAATAATAAATATTAGTTACATTATGTTTTATAATTATAACAAAAAATAAAAAAAGTTTGGTTATATATTTTTCCTATGTGCAATAAAGAAAAAGAAAATCCATATTTTTAACAAAATAATTTTATGCCTTTTATTTAATTTACTATGTATTTAACAAGACTATTGCATTTCTATTAAAAAAATTTGCTCAAAACAGGCGGGAAACGAAACTGCAGCCCACCTGGGAGTAAAGGTGGGCTGCAGTTTCGTGGCCCGCCAAAAAAACCTTTGCTCCCGGTGCGTGTTACCAACCGGGAGTAAAGGTATACCTTTACTCCCGATTGGTAACACGCACCGGGAGCAAAGGATCTTTACTCCCGGCTGGTGGCTGGCACCGGGAGTAAATCTCCCTGGTATATAACTGCCAGTGCCTGGCGCAGATCAATCCCCTCCTCTTCTTCCTCGTCGAACACCGCCGCCCTTTCTCTCTTCTTCCTTGCGCCGCTGCCGATTCGTCTTCCCCTACGCATCAGCCCGCCGCCGTGACACCGGAGCCCACGCCTCGCCTCGTGCGGCCCTCCACCTCATGTGCCCGTGTGGCCCTCCGCCACCGACGACCTCGTGCGGCCCTCCACCACGCGCGCCCGTGCGGCCCTCCACCGCCGACGACCTCACGCCGACGACCGATGTGAGTTCTCTCGGCTTTCTCTCTCCTAGTGCCTAGGGTTTCGCCATTCAGCGGCCAGTCGCAGTATGGGCATGGCGGGGTCACATGGCCGGCCGTGACGAGGATGATGGCGCGGTGCCATGGCTTGCTCGTGGCTATGGAGTTTCGCAATTGGTTTCACCATTCAGTGGCCAGTCGCAGTATGGGCATGGCGGGGTCGCATGGCCGGCCATGGCGAGGATGATGGCGCGGTGCCGTGGCTTGCTCGTGGCTATGGAGTTTCGCAATTTTTTTTATTTTTTTGCCGGTTTGCAATTCTATATATTGACGTTTGTACTGTGTTTTGCAAAAAGAAAAATAACATGTGGACATGAATGCATGATATATAATATACTCCTTTTGATCACAGCCCTGGCCCGACGCGCGGGCCACACCCTCCAGCGCATTGACCGCAGCCCCGGCCCGGGCCGCTCCACGCCGACGCCCTCCACCGCACCGACACCGCCCCGACCCGCCTCACGTCGTCGTCGTCAGCACGCCGGCCCGCCTCACGTCGTCGTCGTCAGCACACCGGCCACCGCGCCGACATGTATATATACGTCATTTGTATTCATATGCATGTATATATACGTCGCGGAGCACTGCCGCCCTCGTTCGCCCATGCGTTTCTATGTATACGGCGGAGCACCGCCGCCCTCGTTCACCCATGTGTACAAACATATATACGGCGGAGTGGAGCACCACCACTCTCGTCACACCGCCCTCTCTCGCAGTCTAGTCGATCAACATTCGTATTATCGTTATCGTTAACGCTAAACAATCACACTAGGGCAAATTGCGTCGGTGACTAGGGCGAACCGCGTTGTTGATATCACCGACGTGGTTCGCCCTAGTCACCGACGCAATTCGCCCTCGGCCGTTTATGTATAGCCCTAATTCGCCCTAGTACCAACGCAGTTCGCCCTAGTGTGGCGAATTGCGTCCGTGACTGAGGGGCAAGATTTAATAATGCATATTGTTCGTAGATTTTATGCATGTAAGAAAAGATTTGACGTACTATATATTAGTTTTTTTTTGAAGCTAGATGGCCGACCCGAGAAACATGGATGAGGAGGAGTTGATGATGAATTTGATCAACACTGGCACTCAAGTTGCCGGCGATGATGGTGCTAAAAATAACGTGCAAGTGGATGCAGATGACGGGAGTTAGTACTTAGCTCTTGAACAAAATGAGCAACAACATATTGGCCAAGTATATATTTTTTATTATTAGCTATATATATTATCATATGTCTTATATGTGCTCATGACATTAAAAATAATGTTTATGTTTTGTAGCCCTCTGGATCGACATGAACAACTACAACGAAGAGTAAAAATGTCCGAGGTCCCAAAAAGCCATTGGAGGGCCGCTTCATCATCTCGGAGTTCAATGTGGATACAGGCGAACCGGGGGGGGGGCAAATAAAACGAAATTCGTGCACCACTGTGGTTACCTTGTATGGGACCGGCTCCCGATCAGTACCCACGAATGGAAGAAGAAGACCAATGCTCCTCATATCAGTTTTGTCTCCGATCGTGACAAGACGTTAATTTGGAAAGATGTCTTGGTACATTTCACGCTCCCAACAGATGGTTATGATGATATAATAGATGGTGATGAATTGAAGGAGCGAGTTAGGGATTGGACAATGAAGAAGATGGCCACCCTAGTTTCAGACTTGGAAGAAACACCTATACACGACGTATGTCAAGAAGAACATAGCACCAGAATTCACTGTCCCAAGCCTGATCTCAAAGCAGAGGCCCTATTGGGATGAGTTTGTACAGTACAAGACGTCGGAAGAGGGTGTGAGTCGGGTGATAAAGAACCAACGTAATGCCCAACAGAAGACATACCACCATAACTTGGGATTAGGTGGCTACCCTGACTGCCATTAAGAAGTGGAACAAAATGGAAGTAGACCTTCTTGCAAGGGTATCACACCAGAATCACTCGAGTGGGGAGAGCATGCAAAGAATTGGTTTTTCGCTCATGGGGGAACACTGGAGCAGGAGACAGGGAAGTGCGTTTATGGCGCAAGACTACAAGAAGCAGCAGAAAGATTGTTTTATGCTCAGAGAGCTACTGCTAGTGGTGCGTTCAGGCCCAACAGAGAGAAGGATGAACTGACATACGCCATCGGGACTATTGAACATGGTGGCCGAACTAGAGGCAAAGGAAGTGTCTCGTGGGAGCATGGATTCCCTCAGGACAGACCTTCCTACAGAAGCCGCTAGAGAAAGAAGGAAGAAGAGGCACAGCGGCTCCAGAGGTTGGAGGAAGCGGTGCGTGAAGCACAGGAGCGGGAAAAAAACCTTGAAGTGAGAATGTAGGAGGAAATCAGAAGGCAAGTGCAAATAGCAGTGAGTGCAAGCAAGCAGGCATCAGAGCCAGGAATCAACATTAGCCAATCTGTTCAGTTGAAAAGCAGCTGCGCTTCCACGGAGATACCAAATCAAGGGGACACAGGACTGCGCTTCCCTGTGGATGACGTCACTGAACCTTATACATCGTGTGAGCTACACATTTCGAAGGGGAATTCCACAATCAAGGTGGCTATCGGTCTTGTTAATCCTATCGACCGAACCAAGACACCAAGGATTCATGGGAATATAATCCAAGAAGGATATGCTACCATCTCGGTAGATAAAGCTAAAAAAGGTTTTAGTGATTTGCCTCTTGACATTCCTAGAGGTGATAACGAGAAGACTCTAGGAGAAGCAGAGAAGACATTCATTCTATGGCGCAAGCGCTACATCATCATTCCCAGGATGTCGCCTCCACCTCCTCCTGAACTACCTCACCATAGGTGCGGATGAAAACACTACATCATTAATTTATATTGGCTTAAATAATTAATAATCTGCTCATAATAATATGTCATTCCTTTTTTTGTAGCAGATCCTCCCCCAACCTAAATTCAATTGTTCAATCGCCAGATCATCATAGTGCTCTGTACGATGACAATGTGTTGGAAGGCGAGGCTGCATCCACACCATCTCCAAGGAGGTCTCCAACGCCGCAGCCGCCACCTCCAAGGAGGTCTCCAACGCCGCTGCCACCACCTCCAAGGAGGTCTCCAACGCCTCCCCCGCCCCCGCCTACCAAGAAGCCAAGTACTAGCAAGAGGCTAGCCCCGCAAACGAAGAACCAGTTCCCGCCGGCAAAGAAAGCCACCGTGAAACCAAGGGCTATTCCCAAAATAATATCTGAAGAGAAGGAAGAAGTAATGATGCATATAAAAAAGATATGTCCAGATTCTATGACAAACTTAAAAAGGATCAAGAAGCAAGGAGAAACCCGGAGAAACCGTACTTCTTCGTAGCTCCAGACTATTCTAAGAAAAAAGGTAGCTTCTTACCAGCAACAACAGCGGGAATCTCGTAAGCCGTCCAAATCAACGTTAACGGACTATGACCGCACTCTCACCAAGTCAATTGAGGCGGCACAGAAAAAGAAGCGGGCAAGGGAAAGGAGTTGCACAACTCGGACAACAATCGCACCAATCAGTCCCCCCTCTAGTTGTTGGTAATGAATATGGTTCGAATTTAGGATTAATGCATCAGGCAAACATACCTCCGGATGTCGATTTGGATCACCTTGGTGAATTTATTGAAGAGACTGGTCTCGACCTTTACCAGATGTTTGGTGATGGAAACATTGAGAGTGCGGCAGGAGGTTGATATTTGGAAGAAAAAATTTGTACTAGGCCAGAGTCTATACAACCCTCAAGCCTTAGGTGATCTGGGGACTGCAAATATACCTACTAAACAAGTGGTACATGCAGGCATCTACCGGTGGAGACTTCTGTGTTGGTGTCAGAATTAGAGACGAACATTGGTTCCGTGGCGATGATGTTATGTATGTTGACTTTGTAGAATTTCATCAACTATGCCACCTGACCTCTCTGGACAAAGTTATCATTAGCTGCTATTGCCTGTAAGTAATAATTCTTTCGATCTATTATTAAACTCATCATATGTGTGTATATGCATATAAATTATCCTAACAAGTACTATATATATGTAGATTTACAATGACAGAGCGCAGAAAGGAAGGCTGCAATGAAATTGGTTTTGTTGATCCCCATATAGTATTCAAAGACCCAGTTACTCCAAAGCCTAATTGGAAGTCTGAGTCAGAGAGTAACCTCATGAACTTCTTAGTGAACCAACGCCACAAGAAGGATATACTCTTTCCCTACAACTTCAAGTGAGTGTTAATAATGTCGATCATCCTTAATGGCTCATATGTTGATTCTAGTTAATTAATGAGTGTTATGCGTTATATCCTATAAACTCATGCAGCAATCACTGGATATTGATGGACATCGATCTGGTGAAAAGTCACTTGATAATCTATGACTCGATGAGAAAACCACAACAAGACTACCAAGATACGATAGATATTATCTAGAGGTAATTTCGGTATCTCTAGCAACTATATATACACACAAACATGATGATTAACTATATCTGATGACGTGGCAAATTTTTTATGGGGCAGTGTTTGGAAAACCTTTATTGAGAAGCAACACATGGGAAAATGCAAAGCGCCACTGAATGTAATCCCTTTGAAAGTAAGTCCCCTAAATCGCATCATCTTTATTAATTAAACATATAGCTTTCACCGGATCACCAGATTGGATGACAAATCTTTTTCTCATAAAGTGGTGTCTAAGGCAGGAACAGGGGAACAACTACTGTGGTTACTATGTTTGCAAGTTTATCAAGGAGGTCTCCCAAAGAACTCATACAGAGAGACTCAAAGTACGTTAAAAATACACTATATATTCATTTAATTATTATTATTGATTGTGTTACTATGTATTTATATATATATGTAAAGAGGTCTCTGTAGGAGTTCTTTGGGAGACCTCCTTGATATATATATATGTATGTATGTACATATATTAATTTATTTTCCTTTAATTCAAACCTGTAGGCTCGATGGTTGGAGGAAAATGTCATACGACAAGACCAAATCAAAGCAATTCAAGAGTCTATAGCCGGATTTTTTAATGACTAGGTCATCGATTCCAAGGGCGAGTTCTACTTCGACCCAACACTGCCATGGAAGCCAAGCTAGAGGATGAGAGGAAACTTGTTATATCACAACAACTGTAATGCAATCTTTTGTAATATATGCACATAAAATAATATAATGTAAAATACACATATGCATGCATGCATGTAAATATATATATGATGCATGCATGCATGCATATATATATATATATATTTATTTATTTCTATGCTTGAATTGTGTGATTTAATACGTTCATTGTGCTTGAACCGAAACATACTATACGCACGTATAAATGTATTATTAGCAGCGTACCATATGACTTCGAAAACCTATTTTGAAAAGAAAACAAAAAAATGAAAAGAAAAGAAAAAAGAAAAAAAAAACCTTTAATCCCGGTTCGTATTACCAACCGGGACTAAAGGGTGCCGGCCTCGTGGCATGTCAGGAGGCACCTTTAGTCCCGGTTGGTGTTACCCACCCAGTTCCTGACCCGGGACTAAAGGACCCCCTTTAGTCCCGGATGCTTGCTCCCGGGTGGGGAACCGGGACTAGAGAGGGTTTCCCACCGGGAGTAAAGGCCGTCTCTGTACCAGTGTGTAGATACTTCATCATTCGGGATGTGTCCCACAAGTTTTGGATTATCATGGCATTCACATATAATTAATTTAGGGTGAGAAACGAACTAACTTAGATGATGATTAAAACACGTACCATTGGATACAATTTGCATAGTTATTCATCATGGTTGGTACAAAACTTGTTAAACAGTCTTAACTGCATCGTGTGTAATTGTAGGTGTCCTTTTCTAACTTAAACATTTATAGTCGTGCACTCCCCCTGTTTTATATAAGGTACTCAGGCGGTTCATTTTTTTTTTTTGGCATGGTCGAACAAAACAGAAACATAAATGACCATAAGTTCTCAAAAAAACAATCATATATTGTCATCTTTTGGGCGGATGTCTGATTTGCAGTTGCTTTAGTATATGCAGTGTTGTCCTCGTTGATGGAGTTCTAATAACTAGGTAGTTCCTATATCAAGTTAAAGGCTGGTTTTCTTTGTAATGCTAGATTCTTGAAAAAAAAAAGATTAGAGTTGTCGCCTCTTATATGTCATGTTCTTATTTTTACCTTTGTCCAAAGGAATCCTAAGGCTACGCTGAGACTAGTTTTTGTAGAACCCTTGGTTATGAGAAAGAGGAAGCTGGACGAAAATCATGATTCGAGGGGGTGTTCAGGATGTGCATGGAAAAGTTAGCACTTTTTTGTTACTTCTTTTGTTCCAAATTATTGGGAATTTAGTTTCATCCACTACTACACAAACGTTTATGGAGGCGGGCGTTTTTGATTTTCCGCGGCGGGCAAAGCCGTCCGCCGCGGCCTAGAGGCCACGGTAAATCGTGGCTTAACCGCGGCGGGCGGCTTTGCCCGCCGCGGTTAACCGATTTACCACGGCGGGCGATGTAACGTGCCCGCTGCGGTAAACATACTTTTACCACGGCGGTCACGTTGAACCGCCCGCCGCGGTAAATTATTTTACCGCGGCGGACACAGTACAGAGCCCGCCGCGGTTATGTTCGTTAGCCGTGGCGGGCATTATTATTTGCCCGCCTCGGTAAATTTTTTCCTGAATTAAAAAAAATACAGCAGCCATATAATTAAATTCAAATTCAAATTCAAATTCAAATCACATCCAGATTTCACAAATTAAACTTAAAAAGTATGCAGGCATTACACATGAGATAATATACATATATATACATTCACTTAGTCGTTCTTGTCATTGTTAATTCATTACATTTACATATTAAAGTCGTTATACATGCCCTAAGGAGTAATCTTGCCCAAGTGGTGGGGGTGCAGGTTCTTCTTCGCGAGTGCGCTGAACTTGGCGCTCTTTGCCTTTGCTTCTTCTGTTGTTCTTTGTTTGCAGAACTCTTCCCAGTGATGTTCCTTCACCATAGTGTATTTGACACAGGGTGACTTGCCTAGCTTCAGGTAGTACCTGGTCAGCATGGACTTGAAGTTTCTAAAGGCTCTTCCTGCCACGTGCATGACCCACTCCCTGCACTTGTCTAGATCGGCGTCCTCGGGATAATGGAAGCTCCTCGTCACCTCACCCCAGATATGTGTCTTGTAGTCGACCGGGACATTGTTCCACTCCGCCCAAGTGATCTCCACCTTGTCCTTGACTATACATGCCACCTGGTTGCTGAACTTGGCAAGGACCGTGGGTGGCGACAACGGGTTTCCCTCTGGTCCCACCTCATGGATCACATGGACTTCGCCGTGGATTTCCCTCCGGTGCCTCCCGTGTTCCCCCCTTCTCAGCTTTGTCCTCTGACCACTAGACTTGCCTGAAGTGGTTGGAGATGGAGCGGGGGGTTCTTTGTCACTGACTTCTTCCTCCTCGAAATTCAATTCTCGAGGCACCACCGGCATCTGTTCAGGGTTTGGAGACCGCGCACTTTCAACTTCGTCGTCCCTCGGTTGGTAGGTCGGATCATCATCGTCCTCTGTACGACGTTTCTTTGTTGGCCTAGGGGTCACGGACACTTGGCTCTCGAGGCTAGTTGATGATGATGCACTAGGGGTAGGGTCGCGCCATTCGCTTATCGGTTCCTCCGCCATTGGAAAGCTACAATGAATACATATTTCAGTTGTATAGACACAGTTATAGAGTAGTAAAGTAGAGTAGTACTAGAGTAGTAAAGTAGTAGTAGTTGGCTCAGATTTGCCCCATTGTCATCACATCGCTTTTAAACTGGTTGCTTGTATCTGGTATACAAGCCATCCTAGTTTAGCGGGGGCACTCGATCATCATCGCCGCTGCCTCAGCATAAAAGGGTTCACATCATTGCATATGCCACTGCCTCAGCAATAAGTTTAAAAGTTCATCATTGCATATGCCAAAAAAGGAAGCAGCCCCATTAAATAAAAACCTTTCACAAATCAAAAACAGGAGCAGCAGTAGTAGAATAGTAGTATAGGAGGGAGTAGAGGAGTAGAGGAGGGAGTAGTAGTAGGCAGTAGTAGTATACTAGTAGTAGTATACTACTAGAAAGTAGTAGGCAGTAGTAGTAGTATACTAGTAGTAGTACAGGAGGAAGTAGAGGTAGGCAGTAGTAGTAGTATATACTAGTACTAAAGGAGGGAGTGACCAATTCATCTCAAAATTCTCACAAATTATATCAAATTTGGCAAAATTGCAGCAGAGTGACCAATTCATCTCAAAATTCTCACAAATTTAGCTCAGAATTAGTTTAAAGGCAAGGTGCATCATAGGCAGTGGAATATGCTCAGAATTTTGTCATAAATTTCTTTGGCATCATAGGCAGCAAAAAGAATTGAATTCAAATGCTACGGTTCACCAAAAGCATCATAGATCAGTAGTATAGCAGTTCAAAATTCACCAAGTGTAGTACTGCTTTGTTCAGTTGAATTCAGAGTAGCAGCAGCAGTAGTAAGACAACAGTGGTAGAGAGAAATAGGTAATACAAGTACCATTTTGCATCAAGTAGTAGAGTACTAGTAAGGGGATAAGTAGTAGCTAGCCATCTCAAAAAACTTTCACAAATCAAAAAATTTGCATCAAGCTATAGAGTGTAGGCAGTAGACAGTAGAGTGTAGGTAGTAGAGTGCAGGCAGTGGATTAATGGGCATAATGGCAATTGGCAATGCCAAACTGCCAATGACAAGCAAGAGAGGCAATGCCAAACTGCCAATGACAAGCATGGAATATTAGTGTACTGAATTTCATAGCAGTATTGAAATTTCAGTCTTGTATTTTTGTATGACACTATCAGAATTTTGATAACAAATTGCAAGCATTTTGTGCACAACAGATTGAGTGAAGATTCCTTTCTATTGCTACCTTTTCTAGTTCATAGTACTTTTGATAATTGATTCCTTTTTGCTGTGTTCTTGTAACTTAATTAAGTTCTCAAACCTGAAATTTAATAAAGCTCTAAATATTAGACGGTTAGAACAAGTGATGACATTATTACCTCACCTTTTTTAACTACTGTGATTCACCCCTCCAGTTTTTTTAACAGAGTTTTGATCCATTACAAGGATTTGAATACTAGGATTGTTAGCACTAGGATTTCATGCCTAGGATTGTGATGGCTGTTAGTGAAAAACTAGAAAATTCCATAATATACATGTAAAAATTGGGCATATTGTTCTTCAGGGCGCATTATAAGTTCCAGTAGATGAATCTTATCTTTTGTTATTGCATCTAATGAATGATTATCAGTTTTAATACCCTGAATTGGCGCAATGGTGCTTTGGCATTGGAACACAAAAAATGTGATGACTTTGCCTCCACGTTTTCTGTCATTTCTCATCCTCCTGTGTTACTATCAAATTGTAGACGCATATAGCTGGAGGACAGACACCACCTTTCAATTTCTTCCTATTTTAGATTGATGATTGTTTCTATCAAATTGGTTAATTTATTTTCTGAGGATTAGGTTCTACCAATAGCAGAACTGGTTGATTTGTCTATGCCAGAATATGTTTTTTTAAGGGGGGTGAAGTCCAGCAAGGAAGAGTTGTGAACTTGGGAATAGGGGTGTCCATGGGCACCCTTAGATGGAGAGTAGGCAGTTATATATTATTTGGATAGCATTTTAAATGTTCAGCTCAAGCAGTTTTTTGAACATTTCGTGTGTTATGTGATAGACTCTCTTTTTTGCTGGAACTAAGTCTTTCTAAATCATTGCAGATAAATTCACAAGCCAAATGGATTAGGTTCCAATCGATTAACAAACTTAAATTTTTTTCTGAATCAACTAAACAACAGTTGGAATTGGAAATTAAGGAGTAAGACAGGAGAGAAATGTACCAAATTGTAGGTTGCAGCTGTACCAGAGCAGACGAATAGGAGTGCAACCTTGAAGGCCCGACCGCAGGAACGGAGCTCCGGCCACCAGCCTGCGCCCTACAAGCCGTGGGTGGTGGCGCAAGACAGCCGGGGCCCGGGGGCGGTGCAGCACGCCGCCGCTGCTCTGCCTACACCTTTCCGGCGGTGACGCCGGCCGGGCTACGTGAGCACGGCCGTGGGCGAGAAGGGAGCACTCGAGATGGTGGCGGCGGTAGGATCCAGTCACTGCGAGGTGCTAGGGTTCCGGTGAGCAGCCGAGTCGAGAGACTCGAGAGCACGGGGGCGGGGCGCGGGCAAGGGAGAGGAGGACGGGGGCGCGGACCGGGCACGGGGAGGAGAACGGGGGCGGGGGTCGGTGCGCGGAGGAGCTCAATCGGCGGTGGAGCCCGGCGGCGGCGGCGTGAGATTTTGGCAGCCCTTCGGGGTAAAACTGAACCGCGCGAAAGACCGCCGAGATGTAGAGGGTGGGGACGGCTTATATAGGATGCGATTAACCGCGGCGGGCAACGTAACAGCCCGCCGCGGGAAATATTTAACGCGGCGGTCTGTTAAACTGCCCGCCGCGGTTAATATATTAACCGCGGCGGGCGCTGTTATATGCCCGCCGCGGTAAAGAGTCTATACTAACATAATTCATTAGCTAATTCATTAGCTATATTCATTAGTCTATACTTTTGAGGTCCCTTGGCTTTTTATTACTTGACTTTTGTAGCACACTTAAGAATCTTATCCTCTTTTATAGAGTATGCATATAGAGTATCTGGGATTGTTACATATAGAGTCTCTAGGATACATTATTATATATATGTCTGTGGGATACGTATAGAGTCCACTACATTATTACATATATATATATGTCTCTGGGATACATAAATCATTTTGGTGCAGGTGCTTTCACCGTCCTCTTCTCACCATCGGGGCGGGCCCACGGCATCATCCCTTTGATCTGCCCCGATAGTGAGAAGAGACCGGGGTAATCGGTGATGGTGACAAAGATGATTGCTTTTAGTGTGAACTTCTCCTTGCGGGATGCATCCACCATCTGGACCCCAACATCAAATAGTATCTTCATTTCCTCCATGAACGGCTCCAGGAACACATCTATATCGTTGCCGGGCTGCTTCGGTCCGGAGATAAGCATGGTCAGCATAAGGTACCTACGCTTCTGACATAGATGGGGAGGTAGGTTGTACATGGTGAGCACAACGGGCCAAGTGCTGTGCGAGCTGCTAAGCTCACCGAACGGGTTCATCCCGTTGGTACTTAGCGCGAACCTAACATGCCTGGGCTCCTTGCCAAACTCCGGGTAGGCCTCGTCGAAATCCTTCCACTGCTTGCCATCGGATGGGTGCCGTAGCTTGCCATCGTCGTTCAGGCGGTCAGCAGATGCATGCCAGGACATGAGCTTGGCATCGTCCGGGTTCCCGAATATTGCACGCAGGCGATCGGTCACGGGCAGGTACCACACCGACAGTGCTGGACTTTTCCTGTGCGTGTAACCCTCTTCTTCATCGTCCTGCTGAGCCAAGATCTGTTTGGCCACACTGCTCTTCTTTGCCCCCTTCTTGTTCTTCTTCCGACCACCCCGCAAGTCTCCCTCGTCTTCTGCATCCACGCGACAACCAGCATTTTTCTTGTACCGACTAAAGCCACAGTGCGGACAACTCGTCAAATTCTCATACTCATTGCCCCGATACAGGATGCAGTGGTTAGGGCATGCATCAAACTTTCTAAGCTTCATCGCCACTGGCCGGATCAGCTTCTTGGCCCGATAAGTATTGGCGGGCACCTTGTTAGCCGTTGGGTACGTGGTGGCAAGGTAGCTTAACAACTCATTGAAGCTAGTGTCAGACCAACCATGACGAGCCTTCAACATCAACATATGGAGGTTAAAACGGAGCGCCGTGCAGTCCTTTGGACAATCGCCGCCGTCCTTATAGAGAGGATCAACTGCCGCCTGTTTCAACTCTCTGAAATTCTCCAACCACTTTGGGCAACCCAACACAACGTCGTCTTCATCGAAGTGTTTGACTAGATCTTCAACAAGCTGCACATCCTCGGGTTGGCTCACAGTATCCTGACCATCAACACCGTCGCCGGCTTCGTCGGCCATGTCTTGCATTACATCATCCACCGTGATGTAATCACGACAACTGTTGTCACTGTCGGCTGGCGCAGCTGCTGCGGAAGGATCTTTATTCACCGGTGGTGCTGTCGTCATCGGCGTCGAAGAGGTAACTCCAGATGCAGCGCCACTCGCACCAACTCTTTCGCCGTGAAATGTCCAGACTGTGTAGCCCTCGATGAAACCATACATGATCAAATGAGTTTGCACCTCGCTGTCTCGGTGGGCTTTCAGGTTCTTGCAACGAGAACATGGACATATGGTTGTCATCCGCTTCAGTCTCTCACGGTGAGCTTTACCAGCCGCAATAAACTTCCTTAATTCAAAGAGGTACCGCGGATCATTCACTCTATCGATCCGGTACATCCATTCCGATCTATCCATCGTATCTGCGAACATTATCCATCACAATCAACATTAAATAAAGAAGAATTAGGAGAAATTGATGATTTTTACGTCCAAAATCATGAAAAAGAGAGGAAATGACGATGTGAAAGATGAAGCATGCATCTATGATGAATCTAAAGTTAAAGAAATACATAACATCATTTTTTTCATTAAAATTGATCTAGATCTAGATCTAGATCTAAAGAGAACTCTAGGTGATGGAAATAAAGAGAGAGGATGGAAGGAGAGAGGGAGAGCCTTTATGAACCTCTTATGATGTCCTCCTCCCTCAAATCCAAGCCCTTCAACTCAAATCAAAAGTTTCCTCAAATTTTAGGGCAAAGCCTCCCCCCATGAGTTTTGAGAGAGGAAGACCCGTGGAGAAGGAGGGTCCGAGGGCTGTATATGTACAGGCTTTACCGCGGCGGGCAACATAAAACGCCCGCCTCGGTAAATCAAGTCTTTACCGCGGCGGGCAGTTTAAAGCGCCCGCTATGGTAAACCGTATTAACCGCGGCGGGCTATTCATACCGCCCGCCGCGGTAAATAACGATTTTCTGCGGCGGGCAGGTAAGGTGGCCCGCCGCGGTAAACCAATTTCCCGCAACGGGCGCCCCGGTGGCCGGCCTCGCTGGCCGGCCACCGGTTAACCGTGGCGGGCAAAAAAGGTGCCCGCCACGGAGCGTGTTTTGGCCACGCTGCGCAAATTCATTCCTGTAGTAGTGATCCTAAATGGAACCAATCTAATTTTGATTAAGTTCGTTGAAAAGTACACCAACATATACAACATTGAATTAGTTACATTATCATATCATGGGATAGACGAAAGTTAGGAGTGACACATATGCCTTGCACTAGTGCAAAACAGCCAAGCATCAAAAGAAAGCTAACCAACTAATAATTAAGATACCTTCAGTTTGTAACCATAGATACTTTCCGGGGGATTTTAGCTTTCTTGTAGATACTTCGTTCATCATGTAATCCCACATGTTTTGGGTCATTGGATCAACTCATCAAAACTTGCTAAATTAATTAAACTATATATATATAATGGCATGCCACCTAATTAATTTAGAGAGAGAAATGAACTAACCTAGCTGTACTACGCAAAAAACACCTTTAGATACACACTTGCATGCATACGTATTCATCATGCATTCATGCTTTCTACACAACTTGTACAACTGTCTTAACTGCATCGTGTATATATAACTGTAGGTGTCCTTTGCTAACTTCTTAAATAATTACAGCCAAATTTCAAAAAAAAAAAAAATCACAGCCGCACGCTCTCTCTCCCCCCTCTCCTTTTATATAGCGTAGTACTCGGGCGGGTTCATAGGGGCAAGCAAAGCTGTAGAGATACTAAAGAGAGGGCGCCAGGGCAAAGAGAAAGATGAGGCAGCAGCAGCAGCCAAGGTCGGCGAGCAGGTTCAAGACGATTTGTGTCTTCTGCGGCAGCAGGCAAGGCAAGAGGACGAGCTACCACGACGCCGCCATTGCCCTTGCCCAACAGTTGGTAATATAATTCTAGTTTAGTCGTCTGTATATGGAGTACGTGTTTATCCGATCCGGCCGTTTCATTTGAGTACGCCACGAGCAAGCTAAGCATGCCTGCGCCGTGTGCAGCACTAGCATTATTTTCACATGCATCATCCACGTCGTCGACGACGACGGCTCTCGGTCGGCACAACAATTCAATCCGAAGGAGCGCGCCTTGAGTAGTGCAAGTAGCAGCTTGTTGCCAAAACACCTGCCGCCTGCCGGTGCCGGACGATGTCAACCAGCATGCACGCAGAGATGCTGCGCGTGCTCGCGTGCATGCGGTAGGAGTAGTAGTACAGCAGAGTGCTCACTTTGGAGCTGAGTCACACTCACTGACAGGAGGAAATAAATACACTGGTCTCAGCTGATGAACATCCTGTACGACGTGATGCCATTGGATTAGCTTCAGCTGTTTTGAATGAAGGCGGAAAAAAATATACAACACTGCATGCAAATAACAAAAGCTAACTAAAAATGAGCAGGGTTATTAATTTTTCATAATATAAATAAAAGGATTTCGCTAGCTTCTGAGGTGGTGGACGCATGCAATGCAATGCAGGTGTCGAGAGGCATCGACCTGGTGTATGGCGGCGGCGGCATAGGTCTCATGGGGCTCGTCTCGCAGGCCGTCCACCGCGGCGGCGGGCGCGTCGTCGGGTACGTGCATGCGCACGCCCACACACACCAGTACAATATATCGTGTGTTGTGCTAATCTAGTAGCTAATCGAGTAGTGTTCGTGCATCCTTTTTCGTCTTCCTGCAGAGTGATTCCCAGGACTCTGATGGCCACTCCTGAGGTATATCTATCTATTTGCATTACGTGATGCATGCATAGGCATATAGCCAGCATATATAGAATTTGCTTCTGCCGTCCTGCGGCGCACACCACACAAGAGCTTTTTTTTTCTTCTTATGATGCTGCTGTCTGCTGCCTTTTCTTCCGCGCGTCGTCAGATAATCGGAGAGACGGCGGGGGAGGTGATTGCGGTGGCGGACATGCACCAAAGGAAGGCAGAGATGGCGAGGCAATCTGATGCCTTCATAGCCCTGCCTGGTGAGTAGGAATATATACAATATATATATCGTGCGTCCAAATGATAGTATGATTCGATACTGATTAACCAAATTATATCGGGGAGGTGGTCATGATTCATGAATCCCCGCAACGTTGCGCCTTACTGACCAAGACAGTTTTTTTTAGTACTATGCGCGTGTTCAGTTCCACTCAAAATTCCAAAAAGTGCTACAGTACCTATCACATCGAATATTTGCGGCCCGTGCATGGAGCATTAAATATAGACGAAAAAAAACTAATTGCACAGTTTGGTGGGAAATTGCGAGACGAACGTTTTGAGCCTAATTAGTCCATGTTTGAACACTAATTGCCAAATAAAAACGAAAATGCTACAGTGGCCCAAAATTCCAACTTTCTGGAACTAAACACGCTCTATGTAGGACTGATGACTCTTCTTCTGACATTAATGCAAGCACAATAAAACGTGCCGTGCTGCCGGCCGGATGGACGACCACACGTATAGTACATAGCAACAAATTAAATAAACCTGCCTGCATTCATGCATGTATATGCTGGTCCATGCATAAAATGGTCATCAGAACTATAGTACTAGCTCTCTGACGTGCGTACATGGCTGAACTAATCCTGAGGACCGTTTTTTTTTCAGGAGGATATGGAACACTGGAGGAGCTGCTTGAGATGATCACATGGGCGCAGTTAGGCATCCACTGTAAGCCGGTAATTAATTAATCATAACGATATGCTGAGGCATGTATCCACACACACACGATGAGTATAGCTAGAGTACTAGCTAGATATGTATGTGCCTCGACGATCTATCACTCTGTTTGCTTGGCTTATAAGCCGTACTTTTTCAGCCAACAAATAGTATTTTTCTCTCACAACAAATCAGCCAACAGTGCTTTCAGTCATGGCTTATCAACCAGCGAACATGGCATATACATATATCGGCTTCTCGAGCTCTCTCGTACCGTCTTCATCAGGTTGGATTGCTGAACGTTGATGGCTACTACGCCTCCCTGCTGGCGTTCATCGACCAGGCCGTGGAGGACGGGTTCATCAGCCCCAGTGCTCGCCGCATCGTCGTCCAGGCTCCCACGGCGCAAGAACTCATGGACAAACTTGAGGTATATATGCCTGCTAGTACTAGTAGGCACGCTAATTAATAAATCTTTCAGTCTGCAGATTATATTATATGCCTGCTGCTTCTGCATCATCACTAACTATACATATATATATTATTAGGAATACGTCCCGTACTACGACAGAGTTGCCTCCGGGCTCAACTGGGAGGCGAGGGTCGTCGTCGTCAAGGATGCAGGGGCTGCTGATTCAGGGACGATCAGCGTTTCAGGCATACGAAGTTCGCATGCAGGTCGCCATGATTAGTAACTTGTTAGATCGCTCAGAATGCTGTGTTTGTGCGGATGTATGGTTAATTAATGTATTGTAGTCGTATACTCGTAGTAGTAGCAGCATTTCATATTTTCATTTGAATTAGTTCGGTAGCTTAAAAATCAAAGTAGTATATGGTGTTGTAGTGGTAAGAGCTTTAATTGGGTTTTATTATTAGTCAACGCTTTTTTATGGAAGTCAATTATCGGTTCTCACGATCAAAATCCAAAGCTACTGTAGAGATCACAAGAGCTATATATCAAGTAAGCTACCCAAAATACATTATAGCAATCGCAATGTATATGGGCTGAGTAGTCCATTTAGGCAGCTTTTGTATCAGTGGAGACTATAGTTATTTGCCCTGTTTGCTTGGTTGATAAGCCATGACTGAAAGTACTGTTGGCTGATTTGTTGTGAGAGAAAAATCACTACGCCAGATCTTAACATCACTGTCGGTTCAAAAACCCCTTCAGTGTCGGATTTTAAACACGTAGTGGTATACCGGCAGTGATGTGGAATTGACATCACTGCCGGTTCTTATAAACCGACAGTGATGTGAACCAGCAGTGATGTAGTTTCTAGGAAAGCCAAAAAAATCATTGAAAAAATAGGGATTTTTTTTAATACCAGGAGAGGCCCCACTGAACAGCCACACGGTCGCGCATCGCAAGTCACAAGTCAAGCGATTTTTTGCCCGAAAAACGCGTGCTTCGCGGCCACCGGCGCTCGAACCCATATCGTCCTGCTTCACGTCTTCGGCCCCTAACCACTCCACCTGCAAGCTATTTGTGTACAAATGAGATTTTCGTCCTAGGCATTTTATGTCCATCTAATTTTAAAATAAATATTTGGGACCCTAAACGAATTCAAATGAAAAAGTTGCCACCCACAAAGTTTTATAACTTTTCGAGATCTACAACTTTCATTTTGGTAGTTTCTCCATCCGAGGTCGTTTACAAAATTTAAATTTTAAATTTGAGAAATTCAAACGTAGTTTTCCATGACAAGATAATTTCAAATCAAAAAGTTATCAACTACGAAGTTTCATAACTTTTTGAGATCTACAAATTTCGTTTTTGTTGTTTGTCCATCCCACGTCGTTTAAAAAATTCAAATTTTAAATTTTTAAAATTCAAACGTAGCTTTCCTTGAGAAGATGGTTTCAAATCAAAAAGTTGTCAACTACAATGTTTCATAACTTTTTGGGATGTACAACTTTCATTTTAGTAGTTTCTCCATCCGATGTCGTTTATAAAATTTAAATTTCAAATTTTAGAAATTCAAACGTAATTTTCCTTGACAAGATGATTTCAAATCAAAAAGTTGTCAACTATAGAGTTTCATAACTTTCTGAGATCTACAACTTCTATTTTGGTCATTTGATCATTTATTCATCCGACGTAGTGGTAGTAACATTATTCACAAATGTTACATATCATTCTTGTTGTTTATGAAACTATAAGAGAGATATGTAAATTTTATAAAGAATGTTATTACCACTTTATCGGATCAAGAAATGACCAAAATAAAAGTTGTAGATCTTGATAAGTTCTACAACTTCTATGTTCATGATTTTTTCAGCTGAAATCATTTAGTGTTCGAAAATGACGTTTGAAGTTGCCATTTTTTGAAATTCAAATTCAAATAAATAAAACACAGTCACATGAAAAGATGGATAAAATAATAGCGGTAAGAACACAATAAATTGATAGAGAATGATTTTAGACATTTTTAGAAAAAAAAATCATCAAATTTAAAGTTAGTATGAGGGAGAAAGACTAGTTACAAGTTTTAGTCAGAGATTAAAAAGAGAAATAAGAGTTATTCAATAATTTTAAATTTTAATTTTAAATAGTATTTTCAAGTAGTAAATGATCTCAAATGAAAAAGTTTTCAACTACAAAGTTGCATAACTTTTCGAGATCTACAACTTTTATTTTGGGCGTTTCTCCATGTGGGACCGTTTGAAAAAATTAAATTTTAAATTTGAGAAATCAAACGTAATTTTCATTAGATAGATTATTTCAAATGAAAATATTTGGACATCCAAACGATCTTAAATTAAAAAAGTTTAAACTACAAAGTTGTAGATCTCGTTGAGTACTACAACTTTGATATAAAGTTCGTCTTCATCGGACATCATACGAGAAACTTATGAAGTTTTCTGGTAGCATATCACTGTCGGTTCTAGCCACGAACTGACAGTGATAGTATCAGTATCGGTTTTTGGCTAAAACCGCAGTGATGACCCAATATCACTGTCGGTTTTTGGCTAAAACCGACAGTGATATGAACCGACAGTGAATACCCAAATATCAGTGTCGGTTGGTCCTATTACTGCCGGTTTTAGTCAAAAACCGGCAGTAATGGTCTATCACTGTCTATCACTGCCGGTTTTTTAAAATTCGGCAGTGATGAGGCCGGCAATGATGTCTAATTCTGTAGCAGTGAATACTGTTCGTTGACTGAAAAAGTATGGCTTATAAACCAAACCAAACGAACAGAGCGATTGTTGTTGCCATAACGTTGGACCTTTGGTTGTAGAATAAAATATTTATTTTTTCCACCTTCATCTCTCTCTCAAACCCATGGTCACAGCAGCCATAGGTGCCAGAGGCAAGGGAGAGAGAGTAAGGAGACAGAAAAAATATTTGTTTATTTCTTATGGGCAGTCCATAAGGACTATGGATATCTCTAGTTATGCACTGCTCTATAAACTATATCTACTATGTTTTAGCTAGGTGGTAGACAATATTTTAATGTCTATGGACTACTTTTCTGAAACACTGTGGTTGCTCTTATATCATATCACTCTCTAAATCCCACCATGTCGTATAAAAACAAATACAATACAAGTCACCCATTTATTTCACACTTCCTTCATTCCAAAATATAAGTCAGTCTGACTTTTCTAGATACATAGTAAAAGCATTTTCTAGATACAAGTCGCATCTAGGAATATCTAGAAAAATCTCATAATTCTCAAAACGTTATAATCGATGTCAAAATACATTTTGAAAACTTTCCACAATGAAAACACGAGATGCAACCAACTTGAATGCATAGTATGAACGCATTCATCATTAAATTTATGTTCCATTCATGTTCCTTGCGTCTCATTTTTTTTTGTTGTGGAAAAACAAGCAAAACATATTTATTTAGATATAGATATGGATTATATAATGGTTTTACTGTTTTCTACATCTTGATATTTTCCTATTTTTCTAGAGCTAATCTTAAATTTTCAAGCTTATAGGTATTTTTATGAGATTTGGATATTGTATTTGGATTTGTTGTATCATAATCTCTAGTATTTTAGAAGCTTATAGATTTCTTTTTATAAAAAAAGCTTATCATGTATTTACATATTTTTTTACCTATCAGTCCTTGTTTAGGGCGTGTTTGGCATGGCTCTGAAGCTGAACTCCAGCGACTCCAGCTAATTTTCCAGCCAAACACCCCAGCTCTAAAACTCCACGAAGCTACCAACCCCATGGAGCTGTAGTGCAAATGGGGGTGTAGCTCTAAAACTCCACGAAGCTACCAACCCCATGGAGCTGTAGTGCAAATGGGGGTGTAGTTTTGGAGCACCTCTTTTGTAGCTCCAAAACCATCCAATATAAACCTCCTCACGGAGTTGGTGGGTAATTACCCACCAATACCACTGGTTACACAGAAAACGGTTCGTTCTTTCTATTCTCCGTCTCCTTCCCGACGCAACCCCTTGGCAGGAGCACAGAAAACGGTACCGCACGGACGTGCCTGGCCCTGGCAGGAGCATGCCATCCCACACCCGACCTCGTTCCACCCGTCCTCGCTGCCGTGCCTCCGGTCCTGGATCGCCCGCGCGTGTCGCTCCCGTCGCACCGCGCTCATGCTCTACGCCGGCGACGTCTCCAGGCCGTCCAGGCCCAACATCCGGGGCGCCATCCTCGCCGAGTGCGCCAACCGCACGTCGGCTGTGTGCACCGTCGTCGACTGCTCCACCGCCGCGTGCGGGCTCAACCCCATGGCGTACATGCGGCCCATGCTCAAGGCTAACTTCTGCCTGCAGCTACCTAGGGAC
Source organism: Miscanthus floridulus (assembly GCF_019320115.1). Lineage (NCBI taxonomy): Eukaryota > Viridiplantae > Streptophyta > Magnoliopsida > Poales > Poaceae > Miscanthus > Miscanthus floridulus. Next base: position 142,286,799 of record NC_089581.1, on the reverse strand, counting down.
TCGCTGTCCCGTCGCTCTACGTTCGACGCCATCGTCGCCGGATGCACCCCGGTCTTCTTCGAGCACGCCGCCGCCAGGATGCACTATGGCTGGCACCTGCCCCGTGGGAGGAGCGGCTTGGTCCAACGCTCACGACGGCCAAGCACTGGCCTCGAGACCCAGCCGTGTGCCACCGCTTGGTCGCCTGCAGCCGCTGGGAGCGAGGTGCGACCCGTGTCGGCCGCCGCTAGCCCACGCCGCCACCGCACCGTCCTGCTCTCATCCCAGTCGCCGCTGACCCGCGCCGCCACAGCCCCATCCTGCTCTCAACCGGCCAGCACCGCCACGTCTCGTGCGAAGCTCCACCGGATTCAAGGGCAACCGGCATTCTAACGAAGAAGAAGATAGGGGGGAGAGGCTGACATGTAGGGACGTGAGTTGGGGGTAACAATGGCAATTCATCCTAAAAGTTGTCTTTTTGGAGCTGAAGGTACCCTCCCAACCAAACACCTCTATCAGACAGTTCCAACTCCACCCAGAGCTGGCTCCACCTGGAGTTCTAGAGTGGAGCAGCTCCACCCAGAGTTGGAGCCATGCCAAACACCCCCTTAGATGGGCTAGGACTAAAGATAGTTGGCTAACAATTAGCCTTATGCATCAAACAAGCCCTAGGTATCGATATAAATAGGAAAAAGTCCATTTTACCTCCCTAAATTATCCTTAAAGTGTAGTTTTCCTCTTCGAACTTCAAAACCAGGTAAACCACCTGTAACACCCTCGGTGTTACGCCTTAAACCAACTACTAAACAATGTCACGAGCATCGTGTTTGTGTAATAATGCATGTGATAGAAGGTGTTGATAAATTTCTTGTAGCCTCAAATAATCAATAAAAATGTTAAATCAATGTTGATGCAATAGCTCATGTATATCAAGTAGGGTTTAAAACCAATTTTTATTAAGCAAAAATACTATAGAACATCTGTGTGATACTTAAATAAAGTTGGAAGTGCAAACTTTGTTGATGACAATGAAACACTTGCTGTTAAAAAATAATATTGCTTAGTAATATTTTCAATAGCTTAGAAATGCAATTTGAAATAGAGTTCAACTCAAAAAAAACTTAGAAAATTTCAAGCTTGTGTACAGCTGGACATTGCTAAGTTTAACAATTTATTTAGAGAGATTGGATTAGAGGGTGATGCGGTGTTTTAGCTCGGTGGAGCAGCCTCATGTATCAGTTTGATCGTGGTGAAGTCGGTTTCGGTTTAGAGGCAATGATTTAGTGGTAGTCGCTGCTTTAAAATCCGTACACAGCACGTTCTCGGGCTAGCCCTCTGAGCTGGGCGCGGTCACCAGGCCATAGGGGCATGCCGTCGTAGTGTTGGCGCGCTCTGCATGCGCATGCGCGCTATCGCACTTGGCCGGCCTGGTCACCCTGACCCGACCACAAGGAGCCGCCGTTGCTATGGCTTGCCTAGCTGAGCGGCACTGCCCCTACCCCACGCGCTGCCGCGCCACCGACCCACCTCGCGCCATGACGCAGCCGCTGCTGCTGCTGTCGCATCACGTCGCGCTCACGCCTGCCCGCTGCATCGCACTACGTCGCCTGCCGCTGCACCACGCTGCGTCACTGGCTCGCTTTGATGCCGCGCGCACGAGGCTGGCCCGCCGTCGCCATGCCATTTATGGCACTGCAGCGCACAGGCCACGCAGGTCACGAGCATGCGCGCCTGTCGGTCAGCGTTTGGCCACAGGCCGCGCTGGTCAAGTCAATCGTGTCTCGCCAAGGCTCGCCTTGTCGAGTTACTGGCCGCACCCCGTCTCTCTCTCAATCTTTACTTCTCTCTACCACCGAGCTACGCCAACGCACCTGCCTGTGAGGGGTCGTCTCCCATCAATTCCATGCACCCACAGCTCTGTCCTCATAGCCTCTCATCAACCGCCCCCACCCTGCCTTGATTACGGCTAGGCCGAGCTCCAAATTTGGAGCTTTGCTTCCGCCATCGTGCCATTAAGGCCCAGCTCGCCTCATCGTGGCCAGCTCCAACCTCGCCATCTCATGTCGAATTGACCACACCACTAGCCACGCCTAGTGAAAGGATTAAGATGCCCAAGAAGGGGGGTGAATTAGACTAATTCTAAATTTCTTTGCAATAATTAAGTCCTATGGTTTGCCTAATTAACCCCTTGTGCCTAGAAAGTGTATCTATTGATATACCGCACAAAAGTTTAGCAACCTATGTTCTAATCCTACTCTAGCATGGCAATTCTATGAATGTAAATGACAATAATTGAATTGCTCAAAGTAAATGCTAAAAGTAAATAGAGAAGGAGGAATGCGACGATGTTTTGTCGAGATTTCAGAGAGTCGCCACTCCCCACTAGTCCTCGTTGGAGCACTTGCGCAAGGGTGTAGCTCCCCCTGGATCCGCGCAAGGATCAAGTGCTCTCTATGGGTTGATTCTTCGACACTCCATCACGGTGAATCACCCACAACCGCTCACAACTTGAGTTGGGTCATCCACAAGCTCCGTCAGATGATCACCAAACTCCCAATCACCACTAAGCCATCTAGGTGATGGCGATCACCAAGAGTAACAAGCACAAACTCTCACTTGACCACGACAAGCCTAATGAGAAGGGTGGATGCACACTTTGCTACTCTTGATCTCACTAATGAGGGCTCTCTTTGGGATTCTCAAATCTTAATCTCCTCACTAGGACCTTGCTCTTCTAGGCACCCTCAAAGGTGTTTCTCAGCTGTTGGAATGAGCAAAAGTACCCCCACACATGAATAGAGGAAGTATTTATAAGCATGGCTAAAAAAACGAACCGTTATGTGCCTCTGTGGGGTGACCGGACGCTCCGGTCAGTTCTCCCCGAACTACAGTGTTTAAGTGATGACCGGACGCTAGTCGTGATTTTCCCTCTCTGGAACCTTACTAGAGTCGACCAGACGCTGGGACTCAGCGTTCGGTCAACACTGACCAGACGCGTCCGGTCGTGATTTTCCATCTCTGGAACCTTACTGTAGTCGACCAGATGCTAGGACTCTACGTTCGATCACTTCACCTCTTAGTGTCCGGTCACTTCCAGATGATTTCACCTTGATCAAATGAACTGACCAAACTCTGTGCTAGCGTCCGGTCACACCAAAGCCAGCATTCGGTCAGTATTTGATCCTCCATTCACTTCCAACCCTCGATCATATGTGAATGAAGTTTGCTCTAATGGATCTAAGGGATTTTTAGGAGCTAACTAGTGCTAGGTTTAGCAAGTGTGCACCACACCTAACCCACTAGACTCACCTAGGTCAAGCTACCCGTCCATACCCCCCTTAATAGTACGGCCAAAGGAAAAATAAAGTCCTAAACTACTCTAAGTGTCCCTTTAACTCCAATCGACACTTAGAACTAGTCCATCTTTAACCTTGTCGTCCATCCTTTGAAAACCAAAATAATTTCCATCATAGGGGCATAACCACCATGATAGCGCAATCGATGTCCATTACCATGACCTAACTTAATTGCCTCTGCAAAACACACGTTAGTTATAGTAATCACGTACTGTCATTAATCATCGAAACCCAACTAGGGGCCTAGATGCTTTCACCTAGAACCCCTCTTCATCGTGCGCATCCAAGTTGCGGCCCTATAGCCGCCTCCACGCCACTGACATGGTCGTGTCGCCATGATTCACCGTCGAGTTCGCCGCGCGCACGTGACCAGACTTGCTTGGGGTGTCTTCGGCCAGGCCACCGCCACGGGTAGGATCGTGGTGCATCACTAATGCTTACCCGTCACTTCTATTATCTATGGCACGCTGTGGCTCACTGGAACGCGGTTGCCGCCGCCATAGGTCGCCCACCATCGGGGAGAGCCCATTCTGCTTGACCTCCGTTCGTGCAACCAACGCCCATCATCGCGCGTCGGCCCATAGGTGAGCATCGGTCCTATAGCTAGGTCTGCAAGGGTCCTAGTTGGCCAGCGTAATGGGGCTGTACCGGTCCACGCCACGCCGGCGAGAGCGGGGGTCGCGGGGACCTCCCCGATGCGAAGACATATTCTCTCGGGGTCTTTCATGCATAAGTGTTGACTGAGTAAATAGGACGAATAGTGGATGCAAGAATAGTAGGAAGCTCGAGGGCGTTTTCGCTAAAAAGCCAGCACGCGCGGGGGCTCCCCGCCGTGGGCCGCCTTCGCGCTTGGGTCGCGCCCCATGTGGGCCGCGTTGGGCCAGTTTCATTCGTCTTTTTAGTAAAGAATTAGAAATGGTTTTGTATTTTTATTTAAGAACCAGTTTTGTGTAATTAATCTAAAATCATGTAGATGTTCAAAAATTATGCAACAAATTTTGTTAGGCCCCTAAAATTATGATCTATCTGCTAGTATATTTTGTTCACATAGTTTTATAATATATTTAGGAGTTATATAATTAATTGGAGATGCTTAATATTGTAAGATATAAACTTGAAGGAATTTTTGTGATAAATTGGTGATAGTGTTGGCTCTAAAACTTTCACAGTAAATTCCTACCATTATTAGGTGCTCACTGTAATTTTTGTAGCTCCATAATAATCAGTTTGCTAGGGTAGCTAAATGAGCCCTAGTTCAAAAATATATATTTAATCAATAAAATGCCGAAACACCTTGAGTGTTTAGGACTAAAACACTTGTTGGGAAATAAAACCTTACTTGACGACGTGGATACATAGACTAGTATGTTAGTCATTAAAGTTGGGTCGGTAGCTTGCGGAGCGTAATCATATTTTAGAGTTGCAGTTGCCATTGATTATTTATATCTCTGCATTGCATCCACGTATATTATAATAGGAACAATGATGGATCATGTAAATGATTGGAGTAGCGAAAAAGATGGTGCTTTGATGATCGTGTCACCAATGAAATGCTAATCTTTGGTTATATCTTACCTAGGCAAGCTTCGGTGCATAACCCCTATTATTCTATTCTTTATTTTATGCTTGTGCATTAAGTTTTAAGGAGTTGAATGAAAACACACTTGCATATATATATATATATATATCATTTTCCTATAAGTCCTACTAGTATGTCAGGATCGTATAGATTGCTATGCTATAGGATCCGATAGAAGTCGAGTGATTACCTGTCACTCGCGAGAGATAGGAAATATATTATTGTTGTTATTATATTACTATCACATTGAATATATATGGAGGATAATTGAAGACCTGACGGAATGGTACTTTGGATCTAGACTTGGTTAGACATTCGAACGAGGCTTGAATTGCACTTGTTCCGCCTGTGTCGATTGAGAACCGTTCGTTGCTGTGGATAGTAGTTAGGTCACAGACTTATTATCCTGAGCATATACTTGCTTATGGGAGCGGGAAGGCTCGTTACGCTCTTGTCACGGGTTCCAGCTCTTTCCAGACCGACTGATTGGGAGTGGGGAAAGGTGGAGGTTTAAGCACCATATTGAAACGGGTCTCACGTGTGGGGGCTTGGAGTCTAAGTTTGGACGGGGACCTAGACCCTGTGACAGGAGTGGAATGGGTTAGTCTTGCTTGTGCCTGGGGCGTAAGCGGGGCGTGTATTTCAGGGTACCCAACTGGGATACATTGATTCGCGAATCACCGTTTCTGTGAGACGGTACGACTTGGCTATGGTATAGCACCGTAGTAAGAACTTGAACTTGAAAGGTGATAAAATGGTTCTGATTGCTTACCACCTGCTTGAAAGTAGCATATGTGCTTATATAGAATGGTTAGTTAATGAACTAATGATGACTGCTAATAAAATTGAATATAAGGACGCACGTTTAGTAATGTTTCCGCAGATGCAATAACCCACAAGCTAAATAAGCCTTGCATATCTTTGGAGTCTTTTATTTTTCTCCTGTCGGGTAAGTCTTGCTGAGTACATTCGAGTACTCAGGGTTTTATTTCCCCTGTTGCAGGTGATTGGAGAATACTTAGAGCTGACTCTTATGTGTGGAAACCTCCTGGTGGGCTCAGAGAGGATTTCTTTTATGCTACGACCGTAGTGTTTATTTATAACCCTTACTAAAGGTTTTATAAGAAAAGATGTAAAATCTGTTAGCATCTCTTGTATATAAATGTCCACTATATTAATGCTCCACCATGTCATTAAATTAATATTTGCTTCCTCTGTAACTCTGATAACATTGTTATATTCCGCTATTATAATAAATTAAGATAATATTATGGTACTATGATAAAGTGATGTAAAAACTGGCTTAAGAATATTATAAGCTTTATTCTCTCATTTATGATCCTGATGAAAAAATATGGATTTTCGAGTTCTCTCTTGGGGTGTGCTCGACGAAACTGCGTAGTTTAGTGTTCTCTCTTAAGTACTTAGTGTCTAATGGAAGACAAGTACTCTTGGAGACATTGGATTAGGCGGTTCTGCGACACCACCTCTCTCAACTTTTCAAACCGTTCAATTTGCCTCCCTGATCCGGTTATAGGTGGTTTTTCAAAGGCGGTTTTGTCTTTTTCTTTTTTTATTTATTTCGGCTAAATTTTTAAAAAATCATAGTAAATCACATAAAATCATAAAATAGAAAATCAAAATTTGTTGGACTCCACGTGAGTAGATCTACACAGTGAATATATAATATAGTATGTTTTAGTATAAAGTTTTTGTTGTAGCTTTAAATCTATGCTTTTCTGTAATTAATTCAAAGCTACAATTTCTATGGTCTAATTATGGTGAAATTTTTATCGTGGGCTAATTATTATATAATTGAACTTTACTAAAAATTTTTATCGTGGGCCAACAAAGGAGGGTTACGTGATAAGTGCGCCGTCGTGTGCTTACAGATGGCTGCTGGTGATCACTTGCTATCGAACTTGGGGGAGCATTTTTATTTTGGAACTAAGTGTTTGTCGTTTCGGATCTCCTAGAGTGAAACCAATTTCACTTAAACACGTAAGCGTTACATAAAATGTGGGTTTCTGGTCGTTGATTAGTTTGTTATTAGATCTGCAGATTGAATTGCGTGGATCAGTGGACAGCATAAGTAAGTGAAAAGAAGTTTGTAATAATCAGTCTGTTCGCGTGTTGGTTTCAGCCAGAGCTTATCAGCCATGATATAATATTTTTCTCTCACAACAAACTATTATCAGCCGGGATTATCAGCCCAGAAACCAATCAGCGAATAGGCTGAATGAATTCTTCATGTCCGATTTTTTTTTCTAAGAAACAGTGTTCATGTCCGATCGATCGATATGACCATGATCATGTTGTTAGTTTGTAATGTATTCCTCGATGGGATCTACCCATCGAATTGGATTATTACTACTAGGAAAGCGCTAGCAGGGGATGTGGTGGTGTATCCTCTAATCACGCAATGGAGAAAAAAAAAAGAATTCAATTAGGTATGCACGCAACCAAATGCATCCAAAGAGAATGCATGTACGCTTATAACAGTACTATTGTAACCAGCGATGTGATCGCTAAAAGAGCTTGTTTATTAGCCCCCAGGCTTGCGTTGCGTGTGTGTTTGCCTTCCACCGTGACAAAATGGTCACGCTTCTGCAGGTAAGCGTCTGGCGTTGTACGTGGCCTCAATTCCGCGCTCCCTGCACGGTTTATGTTTTTCTTTCAAGTTGTGCGCGGATATCAGGAAGTCAAGGCTTGATGGCACTGGCACAGACCCATGACCATGATGCGTCGCTGTCACTGATGCGGCCAAGGACGAACACTACACTAGATTTAGACATCACTATCGGTATCATCATTGCCGGTTGGCTTGGTGGCACTAGCACAGACCCATGACCATGATGCGTCACTGTCACGGATGCGGCAAAGGGCGAACACTATACTAGATTTAGACATCACTGCCGACATCATCACTGTCGGATTTGTGAGAACCGACAGTGATGTATCTTCACTGCTGGTTATGAGCTTGCAAATAAGAAAATGATTGGGGCTGGGCTAAAACCAGCAGTGAAGCACCACATCACTGCCTGATCGTGGCTTGAACCGGCAATGTTTTTGCAGCCACAAACGGTGACGGTGTCAATCAGGGCGGTGAGAACGAGCAGCCATGGACCCTGTCCGGCCTGCTCGATCTGGGTCAAAATGACCAAGATGGGTAACTTTGGTATCATGTGACTATGTAGCCACACACGTTAATCAATTGAGAGGGTCATAGCTTACTTGGTGTCTCTAGTAGGAGCCTCCGCCGGTCGAGGAGCCAGAGGGTTCAGGTAGCAGGAAGGTCAGATCCAAGCGAGACGTGTCAAAGATTCCTGTTGGTAGGAATGCACACTGGCACATTACTGAGTTTGATGAATTCGGGAATCCACTCTCATCGCCTATAGCTTTGACCAAATACAAGACTATCCTCGGGTTACTTGTTAGGGACTTCATCCCGATTAGATACAAGTGGATTGGAAAAGATGATGACCCGTGGAGGATTCCCGAAAGTGAGAAGGATTACATATGAGATGTCAAGATCCCAGAGTATTTCACTTTCCCAACGGAGTATGATAGGGAGTTAGTCAAGAAAAAAACAAAAAAAAAATCATGGGGACATGCTTCAAGAATTTTATGGGAATATTGTACAAGAATTTTGTCTTCCAAAATAAAGAGCCAGATTTCGATGGTGGACAGTTTAGCAAGCAGAAGGACTTCTGGCAGAATTTCAAGGAATACAGGTTATCCGAGGAGTACTTAGAACTGAGCAGGAAGAATAAGGAGAACTCACAGAAAGCGACGAATCCTCATCATATCGGCTCTCGTGGCTACGCTAAAAAGATGCCATAATTTGAAGCAGAACTTCAAAAGATAGATCGCCTTGCTAAGGAAGGCGTTCAGGTTGAGACCGCTGATTGGGAGCCTAGATCGATAATATACTATATGGGGAGGAATGTATGGCACGCCGAGAATGGGAGTTTTAGCTCCACAAATCAACCTATGAGCGAACTCATCCAGAGAATCTCCTAGGTAACTGAGGAGGTGAGGCAAGGGACTCGCACTTCTAACAGGAAGAAAGATGTGCTCACCCAAGCACTCGGAACCAAGGAGCACCCTAGTCGCACTAGAGGAATCGGTATTGTTCTTTAGAAACTAGCATTCTCCCAAGAATCTAACACTTACCAAAGCCGCTCGAGGGGTAGAGCAGAACAGGAGACATAGTATTTGAGGCGACTGAAAGAGATGGAAGATATAATGGAAGCACGGATTGAGGCGACTGTTGAAGCGCGAGTCGAGCAAATTTTGTTGTCTAAGGGCTTAGGAGTACCACAAAACACTACTCCTACTGCCTTTAGCCCATAGTTTAGGGGTCGCAGCAGCTGCGGATCGACCCCGCTCGACGAAGAAGAGATGAATGTGCCTCATTCGGTGGACGACATCACTGAACCAGTCAATGTCAAGTTGTACATCCGTCAGGAATGGACAAAGGACAAGGTAGCGCTTGGCTAGGCCTGGCCTGCCGGAGACAGGACAATTAATGGCCGCCCAATTTCACAGGGGTACGCTCGCGTCACCATTGATAGAATACTTGATAAGAAGTATAACAAGATACCCATTGAGTACCCCATAGCGAAAGATAGGCCGAAACTTGGTCAAAACAAGGGCTCTCAAGTGGCCTGGCGTAAGCGCTTCATTAAGCTTGACCATCAATTGTCCTCTGATGATGAGGACGACTGTGAGTCTTTACCCACCCGTGATGATCACTCACCATCTCCCAACAGAGATCACTCTCCTCCTCATCCGGAGCCATCACCCTCGAGAAGACAGAGGTCTCCTTCTATTCCTCCTCGTCTGACTACATCTTCATCAGCCCCAAGAAAAGATACTCCTCCTCCTCCTCCATCTTCATCAGCGCTGGGAAAATAGAATTCTCATCGTCATCCTCCTCTTCCACCTCAGCCCAAAACAAGATCAAGGACATCCTCGCAGTCGTAGAAAAGGTCCTTGGATTCGGTCGCTAATGCTCCCAAAGTGGACCAACAAAAAAGGAAAAAATTGTTCAGTGGCAGCATTACCACCTTGATGAAAGAAAAATTTACAGCACACATCTCGAAGAAAGATTATGTTAGTTTCTTCAATCTCTGTGCCTCACTGCCTTCGTTTTTGTTGAAGTCCGAATTCGAAAGGCAAACACAGAATAAATAAGCTACAACAAGAGACGAAGAAAAATACATAATAAAGATTTAAGAAATATACAGAAGTACGTCGAAGACAACCTATGATTAACCATGGAAAAGGCCGCGGACATCTATTATGATGTACAAGGGACGGGAACACCGGCAATGAAGTATGAAAGGGGCAATCTTTTGGTTTCCGATCATGAGTATAAAAATCTAACAACATATATGCGTCAGTTACATGAATATTACATGGCTCAAGCAACAGAGATGGACGACATTGGTTTTGAGGTTATTATCCGTTCGCCACATGTTTTTCATTATCCTGAAGAAGAGAAGTTCGATGTTGAGTGGGAGTGCTTGTTCCAGCTATACCAGAAACGCTCTCTCGATGTTCAAATGTTGACGCTGTGGACTATGTAAGTACCCTACACGCATGATATTATAATTAACTACTCTCTCGAGACATAAATTGTTAACTTTTGAGCACTTCCCATGATTTTATGTAGGTGTATAGCAAAATTTTGTAGTCTAAAAAACAAATGGGAATGTCTCCCTGTGAAGTACATAGGCTTCTTGGACCCCTTGCGAGTCAATGAGAGGACATGTCTAGGCCTCTATGGATGTGACGTGGAAGACCTGAAACAGAGATTGATTGATGTTTTCGACGAATTCACGATGAAGAACAAAACCCACATACTTCTAGCCTACAACTGCGAGTATGTGTTCTCGTCTTTTAATTTTATGCTTCTTTTTTTTGTTAAGATTATTCGATAATTAGGATTCTGTGATTGCAGCAACCATTTCGTCTTCATTTGTGTTAATCTTGCCAAAAATCTGATCGAGGTGTGGGACTCGAAAAAAAACATTTCATCATCTGGATGCACTGGTGGCAGTGCTGAATTAGTAGGCGATCCTAATAACATATTATTTTCTAATCACACATACTGCTTTCTAATGTTTCTCCCTTTAATATTGCTTAGTGTCCGAAGAAGACATATCGATAGGACGCATGTCCCATTTAAGGTTGTCGAAATGGAAGGGAAGTACCTAAAATAGTCGGCGGAAAACAATGAATGTGGGTTTTATGTAATGTGGGCAATGCTTCGCTACATCGGCGAAAAATCGGAAGAAGCTGATAAGTTGGTGTGTATAATCCCCATTTCATTTATGTCTGTTAATAATTCAACAAAATAATTTACTGTTCCTCTTTGGATATCATCTTTTTTGAACGACAGCGCAAGAAATATAACCATGAAAGGCTGTTAGACATGGAGATCATCGCACTACAATCAGAGCTGGCAAAATTCATCTTAGCCGAGGTATTGAAAAAAGATGGAGTATTTTCCATTGGACAATCCATAAAGTACAAGAACCAGTATGGCCTAGAGCAGCTCGCCAGATTATTGTAAGAAGTCCGAAAAGCATTGCACAATATGTGAAGTCCGAGAATATTTTTTTTTATTTTGAGGGATCGAGATCTAGATAAAAACATTTGAATTGTAACCGTAACATTTGTAATGTTTAATATTAATGGACATGTCGTCTACGTAGCGTATATAAAGCGAAACCCGATTCCACGAAAAAATATAAATTAAAATCAAATATAAAACAATAAAATGCGAATGTGACATCACTGCCGGTTATCATAAAACCGGCAGTGTTGTCGTAAACATCACTGTCGGTTAGCAACAAAACCGACAGTGATGGCACTGCCGGCTTGAGCCATAAACCGACAGTGATTCTTACTACAACATTATCGGTTGAAACATAAACCGACAGTATTGTTGGAACTGAACTCTACTAGGTGGTCTTATGAACCGACAGTATTGGTGGAAATGAATACTGTCAGTTGTGTAAAGAACCGGCAGTAAAGTTGAAGAACACTGCTGGTTTGTAGGAACCGACTATGATAGCTTACCCTCGTCACTACAGGTTTAAAATCGAACAGTGATAGGGTATTTTAAACCGGCAGTGAAGTGCTATTCTGACGTAGTGGAACACCCTACCCTCTCAAGCCACAAGACTCGCCGCATGACGTACGTACATGCACGAGCACGATGCCGGCAGCATGCATGCACGGAGCCACGGCGATGGCGGTGGAATTCTCGGTGGTCAGCAGAGGGCTGGACCGTACCTCACTACATAAAAATGATTTTTAGCAACGGTTTGATTTTTCTGTAGGGGCGGCTGCTGATGGAGCCGTCCCTACAGTGGTGTGCTCGGGTGCCCAAACACCAGCCGCCCCTATAAATGGAACAGCAGGGGCGGCTGGTGATACGAGCCGCCCCTATAAATGGGGTCTGATTTGTAGGGGCGGCTCAATCACCAGCCGCCCCTGGAGTTGCTATTTGTAGGGGCGGCTGGTGATTGAGCCGCCCCTATAAATGCCCCCGTATATATAGCTCCGATTTGTAAGGACGGCTCAATCACCAGCCACCTCTACAAATGACCCACATATAAAACAGCTGCAGCACATTCTTCCTCCTCGGGTCACTCACTCCAACCCGTGAAAGAAAGGTGAGGAGGCCTTAGGCACCTCCCAAAAATTGCTCTACTAAGGGGGGAAGGTTTTGGTCTCAAATCCTTTGGTGGAGAGGTTGTAGAAGGTAAGAAAATGCTATTCCACACTTTTTTTGAAGTTTTAATGGTTGGTTAGTGAGTAATTAGAGTTTTATTTTTCTCTCTCTTCTATGGTGCTTGAGCTACTTATGAAGCAAATTAGACCCAAGTTTTAAATGTACTAGGATAAATTAGGGAGGGGAACAAGATCATACGCTTATTTGGTCCATGTTTCTTAATTTTAGTGAACAATTAGTTAGTTTTATGTATGTTTCATGTGCATGTGGATCTAGATCTAGGGTTTGGTTTTTTTATTAATTTCGTTTTTGTAAATTTATGTTTGATGAAAATGGACTAGGGTTTGTATGAAAGATATTGGGTAAAGTATAATTGTTGCTAATTGTTGTCTTTGAAATTATTTATTGTAATCAATAAATATGTATTTTAATTATTTATGGATAAATGGGACATTAATTAATTTTCCTCTACCATGGTGTGTTTGTATGCTTCATGTAATTATATTAGATTTATATTCATATATATCTGAAGTATATACAATTATTCTCAAGTAATTATTAATTTGTTTCATTTTTATATAAATCTAAATAAGTAGTCCTTTAATGTTTGTTTTGTTGTTGTTGTAAAAGATGGAGTACAGGAACTCTTAGATGTATGGTTCGTTAAGGTTCAAGGCAGGTTTCCGTGAAGAGGTGGATAAATTTATTGAAGCCGCAAAGAAGCATGCAACGACATTGAAAGAGAATAAGGATACAATTATTTGCCCATGTAAAGATTACAAGAACCGTATGGCATGGACAGATGTGACTATCATCAGATCACATTTGATTATGCGAGGATTTGTTGAGGACTACACAATGTGGATTCATCATGGTGAAACGGTTATTGTTAACGACGAGGATGAGGATGAATACGACGACGAAACCATAGAATCCCTGTCCCAATATTCAGCAGAGCTTGATGCACGAATGGATTTTGAGTTTGGCAATGAACAAGGTGGTGATGCTGGTGGTTGGGATGGTAACAACGAAGGCGGTGCCAATAATGATGGTGGAGCACGTGTCGGGGATGAAGATAATTTGGAGGACATGATTCGAGCCCTTGAACCAGAGATTTTACTAAATAGCCCGGAAGGTCTAGAAAATTTGGAAAGGGTGACAAAAGCATTGAAGGAGACTGTGTATGGTATTGAAAAGGGCTGTCCGACACATTGGACATTGCTACATTTTGTGCTTGAACTGCTCATCCTGAAGGCTAAGTACGGCTGGTCAGACTGTAGTTTCAATGATCTATTGCATCTCCTGTCATGGGTGCTGCCACAACCAAACTCAGTTCCCGCCAACACATACCAAGCGAAGAAGGTCATAAGTCCATTGACAATGGGGGTTGAAAAAATCCATGCATGCCCCAACCACTGTATACTTTTTCATGGCGAAACATTCAAGTCACTGGATAAATATCCCCGGTGTGGGGCCAGCCGATATAAGAACAATGACCTTTACGGTGGGGACGAAGCCTCCACAGGGAAAAAGAGGAATAAGAAGGGTACAAAAAAGGTGGTACAAGAATCTCAGCCCCCAGAGGACACTTCATTAGGCAATGATGCAAAGCAGAGAAAAATTTCTACCTTGGTAATGTGGTACCTGCCAGTGACCGACCGCTTGAGACGTATCTTCCTAAACCCTAAAGAAGCCTCACTCATGACATGGTGGGATGATGAGCGCAAGGTGGATGATGATAAGATTGCACACCCGGCTGATTGTAGTCAGTGGCAAAGGTTAGATGAGAAGCACAAATAATTCAGCAATGACCCAAGAAATGTACGGTTTGGCTTAAGGACCGATGGAATGAATCCCTTCAATGAGAGGATGAGCGACCACAGCACATGCCCAGTGATCTTGACCATGTACAACATCCCAACATGGTTGTGTTAGAAGAGAAAGTACCTTCTCCTCACTATTCTTATTTCTGGCCCTAAACAACCAGGCATTGATATAGACGTGTTCCTCAAGCCATTGATGCAAGAAATGGAGAGGCTATGGAGGCATGGGGAGTAGATGTACAATGCATTCCAAAAGAAGGACTTCATATGTAGAGCAATAATATTTATTACTATCAATGATTACCCCATCCTATTTGCTTTGTCTGGACAGATCAAAGGGAAGATGGGATGCTTGGTTTGCTTGGATGGTACTACATGGGTGTACCTGGATGCATCCAAGAAGATTGTTTACCTAAGGAAGCGACGCTTCTTAAAGACAAGTCACAAGTACCGCAGCAAATTGTTCTTTAGATTTTATGACAATGCCCCGGAGATTGAACCCCCTCCGGAGAGACGTCATAACGAAGAACACGTGTACAGAATGGTGAAAAACATACGCGTCGTCTATGGAAAGAAGAATCCGGATGGGACGAACAGAGATAGAAGCACACCTCCTGTCGAAGACGTACCTTTCAAGAAACAATCGATCTTCATTTAGTATCTGCCTTATTGGCCAGACTTGGAGGTCCCCCATGGCATTGATGCTATGCACGTGCAGAAGAATGTCTCATTGCTACCTTGATGGACACAGGCAAGTCAAAGAATGGTCTAAAAGCATGGAAAGACATGGTGTAGCTAAACATGATGCCACAGCTTCACCCGGTACCTGAGGCTAATGGAAAATACACTCTGCCTGTGGTGTGCTTCAACCTAACACCAGACGAGAAGAGAGCTATATGCACTTTCCTGAGGGGGATCAAAGTCCTGACTGGGTTTTCAGCAAATATGAAGAAGCTAGTGTCGATGAAGGACTTGTCAATAACACACTACAAGGCTCATGATTGCCATGTGATGCTGACAGTGTTTCTCCCTATTGCAATTAGGGCTATAAAGCCAGAGTTCTTGAAAATGGTCATCACCCGCATGTGCTACTTCTTTTCGAAGATCTCATAGAAGACGATTGGCAAGCAAGAACTGAGTGACCTACATGAATTTGTGGTGGAGACACAAAACCAACTCGAGATGTGTTTACCTCCTGCTTTTTTTGATATAATGCCACATCTCATGATTCACATGGTTCATCAAATACAGACGCTAGGCCCTTGCTACTTGCATGAAATGTGGTCCTACGAGCGGTTCATGTCGGTTCTAAGTCGATACGTGCATAATCGAGCATACCCAGAGGGCTCCATGATAGAGGGTTACAGTACTGAAGAAGTCGTCGAGTGCTGTCAAGAGTACCTAAAAGTACAGAAAGGGATTGTTAAATCCGATTCTCGTCACAAGGGTAGGCTGGCTGGGAAGGGCACTAGTGGTAGAAAAGTGTTCATCGACCATGATTATAAAGAGGTGAGTTGGGCGCATTATAGTGTCTTGCAGAGTACACAATTGATGCAACCATACATTGATAAACACTTGGCTATCATTATGGCGCAGAGAAATGGCCGTTCGAATGATTGGGTCATGAAACAACACAAGCAATGACTAACTACATGGTTGAAGGACCAAAACATACCGCCTAGAGAAACCATAGACTCTATTACCATCAGTAGGTTAGCGGAGGAGCCATCGAGACAAGTGACATCTTGGAATGCTTATGACATCAATGGTTATACGTACTATACCCACGCAAAGGATAGTAAATATGTGAACCAAAACAACGGCGTTCGAATAGAGGCTCTCGATGGATTAGAGCGAAAGATCCAATACTTTGGCATCGTTGAAGAGATATGAGAACTTGACTATGGAAGGGATATAACGGTGGCCCTGTTTCGATGCCGCTGGATCAAACAACATCAACTGAACGAGATCGGATTGAGAGTCCTAGACCTCGAGAATCTAGGCTACCAAGATGACCCTTGGGTGCTCGCTTCACGTGTCGCACAAGTTTTCTATATGTCTGACCCACAAAGTAACCTCCCCCCGAAGAAGACAAAGCACGTGGTTGCCTCCGGAAAACATCACATTATTGGAGTTGATG
Organism: Miscanthus floridulus; assembly: GCF_019320115.1. Lineage (NCBI taxonomy): Eukaryota > Viridiplantae > Streptophyta > Magnoliopsida > Poales > Poaceae > Miscanthus > Miscanthus floridulus. Next base: position 142,270,172 of record NC_089581.1, on the reverse strand, counting down.
GCGTGGACGATGTTGAAGCTTACAATAACTACGATGAGATGCCGCTATTCACATAATTTTCTAAGAAGATCAGTGTTGTGGAAAAGAACCTCCCCAAAGATATAATGCCATGGGAACGAAAAGGTGTCAAGGGGAAAGTCGTTACAGCGGGCTAGCTAGTTGTTGAACATGGAGTGTTTGTGTAAGTGTGTGTTTGTAAGACTTCATTTATGCATGCGTGTGAGACTATTATATTTATGTACGTGTGTAAGACTACATATTTTGTATGCGTGTGAGACTACATTTTATGCATGTGGTGTGAGACTACCTTTGCAACATCCAGATGACTCTATTTGAACATCAACTCTATTACTACTAAAACTTTATGAAAATCACTTAACACTTTATGGAATGAAGAAATGACCAAAATAAAGTAGGAGATCTTGAGGAGTTATACAACTTTTATATTCATCACCTTTATAGCTGAAATCATTTAGTGTTTAAAATCAGGTTTGAAGTTGTCATTTTCTGAAATTTAAAATTGAATTGTTCAAAATTAGCGACAAAGATAGATGACTAGACTAAAATGATAGAGCATGATTTTAGAAAATTTTAGGGAAAAAAACCATCACATTTGGAGTTAGTTGAGGGAGAAAAACTAGTTACAAGTTTCAGCCACAGATTAAAAAGAGAAATCACACTTGTTCATCATTGATCATCATGAATAGTTGGTGATTTTTTCTTTTAATCTCTGGATAAAATTTGTAACTAGTCTTTCTCCCTTATAGTAACTCCAAATGTGATGATTTTTTTCCTAAAAATTGTCTAAAATCTTGCCCTATCAAATTAGTGTGTTGATTTGATCATTCTTTTTATTTGACAAAGTTTGAGCACTTCAAATTTTCAAATTTTAAAAAATAACAAGTTCGAACGAGATTTTCAACCATTAAATGATTTCAGCTGAAAAAGTGATGAATACCAAAGTTGTATAACTTATCAAGATCTACAACTTTTATTTTGATCATTTCTTCATCTGACAAAGTGATAGTAAACATTATTCACAAATCAACATGTTTCTCGTATAGTTCATGAAACTATGAGTCATATGTGAATTTATGAACAATGTTTACTAATACTTTATCATATGAACAAGTGACTAAAATAAAAGTTGTAGATAGTGAGGAGTTCAATAACTTTTATGTTCACGACTTTTATTGTTGAAATCATTTATGGTTTCAAAATCTTGTTTGAAGTTGCCATTTAGTAAAATATAAAATTTCAACTGTTCAAATTTGGTCAAATGAAAATATGATCAAAATAAAAGTTGTACATATTGATGAGTTCTACAACTTTGGTATTCATGAGTTTTTCATCTGAAATCATTTACTCCTTCAAAATATTGTTTTAAGTTGAAATTATTTGAATTTCAAAATTTGAATCGTTCAAACAAAGTCACATGACATGATGACCAAACTAAAAGTTGTACATGTTGATGAGTTATACAACTTTTATGTTTACAACATTTTCATTTTATTTCATTTAATGTCATAAAATTATAGTCGAAGTTTTAAAATTCAAAATTTTAAGTTTTGTTTTTTTGTTTTCTATATTGTTTTGACTACAATTGTTTATATATATATATATTTCTTCATATATAGGATAATACAAAATATTATATTTGTGTATATACATAATTTTTTTATATTACTTTGTGTTTTTATGATATAAAAAATATAGAATTTATGATTTCAAAAAATAGAAAATATTTGTAGGGGCGGTTGGATCAGGAACCGCCCCTACAAATAGTCCCGAGTATAAATAGGAGGGCGCACGGGAGTCATCTAGTCTGGGCGCTGTCTTCTTCCTCTGACGCCGTCAGGCTGCCCCGCGCGCCTAGGGTTTCCGCCGCCGGCCACGCCACCGGCCCCGCCGCCGGTCCTGCTGCCCGCGCCCGCGCCCGCCCACACCTGACCCCCGGCGTCCCGCACCCGGCCCCCGGCGCCCGCCCCCGTGCGCCGACGACGCAGGCTCCCGGTGCCCAGCGCCCGGCCCCCGGCGTCCCCCCCGCACGCCGACGACGCAGGCTCCCGGCGCCCCTGCCCCCGCGCACCGACGACACAGGCTCCGGCGCCTGGCCTCCCGCGTCGCCCCTGGGCCCCGCGCGCCGCACGGGCGAGCTCAACCCCGCCTGCCACAAGCCGCGTAGGTGATCTTTGCCCCTGCCTCCGCCTGGTGATTCTTGCTAGCTTTGCCTTGCGAGTCTGCTCAATAGCTTGCCAACGGAAAGTGCCATTCTGTTCCTTCTTCTTCTTGTATGCTACTCCCATGGTGGTAGAATCGTCGATTTTATGCCTCACAGCTAGGTTAATTCATGCTGTTTCACTGGATTGACGCCGCTCTGTTGAGCTCCGAAGTTTAGGGCCCAATTCAATTTCACTGGATTCTTAGTTTACTTGCTGTTTACTAGTATTACCAGTACACTACTGGTGGTAGTCCACTTTCTAGAAGCTCTGTTTCTTTGACTAGCTTCCCTGCATGACTTGGATTCCAAAATGCCACTTCAGAAAATCAGGAAATATTCTAATATTTGTTCCTAGAGCACATTGTAGCTGTCTTGATATAGCCCTCATGTTTCCCCATCAGACAAATTTAAAACTTCTCAGTTTCTGTTGTTAAGTTATTACTTCATTTTCTTTACTTGCTGTCTTAGATCAGCTCATCTTAATTTTCTGACTTGTCTCCATTGAATCAATCAACTTCTGGTCAATGCACAATATGACCAGGATGGAGTTGGTGTATCGCAATAATTAGTGAAAACTACAGGATATCCACCAGAAGCATACTTTAAGTAGTTAATCATGTGGCTGACTATACTTGTATGTGATTTGCATTATTTGGCACACATTAATTATTCAGACGCCCCAGACCAATTATTGGTACCTGTCCCTAGTGTATCAGGCTATCAGCCATCTAGTGCTATTTGCTTCATGACAAAACACTGAGGCTGATGCTGACTAGTGAGCACTGAGCAGCATTCAGGCTTTGGTTACCCTGTCAGTGCCACACACAACACAAGGATCAGAAGTTCAGAACTATGACGAAAATAAAAATCTATTCACAAATAAAGTTTATCAGTATTAGTCACGCAAATCATGCTTCTGACCATGGGATGAATGCAAAATTGGATAATTCTCTCTTTTTGGTACAAAACTGGATAATTCTCTCCTTTTCAGGAAACTGCTCATTTTAGGGAAAAATACCCAGCTCCTTCTGTTGTTTATACACTGTTACCACATAGTACTTCTACTAGCTTTTTTTTCTAACTGCCGTTTTACTTTACTTTATTTATTTTGTTTACACAAAAGTTCCCATTTACTACTACTGTTACATTTACGACAGTGGGCGGTGGCCCAGTGTGTAATTGCAGCTCTTGTGCTTTTGCCTTGGATCAGTTGGATGGTGAACCACTGCAATAATAATTTCTGTCATAAGCAAAGCAGTTTGCTTTACTATGCCACTTTGGCATTATAAATTAGCCTATGTGACCAAATTCATTTCAATTTAGAGTCATATAGATTGAAATCGCACATAATGATCCCTTCTAGTAAAACATCATTATGATTGGTTTCTTAATGAACTGGTGCTTATAGCTGATTATTTTGGATACAACTGTTTGTATATACTACTACTACTACTACTACTACTACTACTACTACTACTACTACTACTACTACTACTACTACTACTACTACTACTACTACTACTACTATACTGAACTACTACTACTACTCTACTCTACTGAACTACTACTATTCTACTTGCTACCGCTAGCTACTCCTACTCCTACTAGCTGGTTGCTACTCTACTCTCTTCCCTAGCTGCTGGCTACTACTCTTAACTACTGGCTGCTACACTTCTCTACTCCTCTACTCTACTCCTCTACTATTACTCTATCTACTATTACTCCTCCTCTACTCAGCAGCTGTTGCTTTTTTATACCTTTTCCTCTCTATACTTGCTAAGCAGATGTTGCTTTTTTTTGCCAAATCTCCCCTCTCCTCTCCTCTCCTTTGTTTTGCCGGTGATGAAATTATCCAAGTCCATACATTATATGGAATATGAGCTGATGATCAAGAACTTGTGAGGAACTTGGCATCATTAGCAGCCGCCTCTACATTACCTTCTCCTCTCTTCTCTGTTATGATGCCTTGATGCTCCAAGTTCAAGATCAGATGATGATTGACATGTTTCTGAGGCCTCTACTACTGCTATTTCTCGTTTTTTGATATATTGTTGTTTTATAGGACTACTTTGGTTTATAGACCTTTTTTATTTCTTATACCTTCTCGCGTACCTAAAGCACACTTTCTTGCATCTATTAGAACAAAGCACAAAACAATGTCGCGGACACCAGACAGTACAGCCCGATGCCCCAAACATGATGAGCAACCAACCCTTGAGGAGCAAGCACTAGAGGACCAGCTTACTCAGGAATAGTTCGATAACGAGGTAGAAAAGGATCTAGAAGTGATGCTTACTTAGGAGCAGTGTGACGAGGAGGAAGGCCTCGAAGGAGAGGCTGCTGAAGGCGAAGAAGAAGAGGATGATGATGACTCAGAAGAGGGATATGAAAGTCCCGAGGATCCTTTCCCACGTGAAGGCAGAAGGAGGCCAACGGAGGAAGATTTGGACAAGGATTTTGACCCGAACAAGGAGGTAAGGAAAAAGCCTTAGCTTATAAATTTTGCTAAAGCTTTGGCTGTGTTACCTCTGCTAACACTTTGACCAGTCGTATATACAGGTCCCTCCTAAAACTTGGAAAAGACGACATCGACGTCCACGACATCTCACTGGACAAGATGGAGTAGAGGAAAGGAGAGCAGAGGCAACAACCACAGAGACGGATCACGATGCCTCTACTCCACAACCTCAAGACACAACCACGATTACCAAGCCTAAGAGGAAACGAGGGGATAGAAAAGGAAATCTATATCCAGATAAGGCATGCTATGTGATAACGGAGGTTGGGCCAGCAGGGGAGATCCTTGAGCCAAAGGAATTAAGAGGATGATTCCGTAATGCGATCGGGGCCCTAGTAAGAGATAAATTGAACCAAACAATCCCTAACTGGAAAGAGGTACCAGAGAACAAAAAGAATGAACTATGGGATAATGAGAGAGTCATTCCGACGTTGGAGGTCGGAGCTCAACATGAAGTATATCCAAAAGGGGTTAACTCCCTTCAATGAGTTCAGCAAAATAACTCCTAGTCAATGGGAGGAGCTCGTGGCTCAGAAGACTTCGCCGGAGGCATTGGAGCTCAGTGCCCATAACACCGAGCTGGTGAAAGAGGAACAAACACCACCATCATCTAGGCCCCGGTGGCTACTATGCCAAGGAAGAGCAGTTTAAGAAGATGGACGAAGAGGCCACAACTGCTGGGAATATCGATGTGACGAATTTGAAGGTACGCTCAAGGAATTTGATATATGCGAGGAGTACAGAATCATCCGACGGTAATCTTAAGTTTGATAAGCTGGAGACCTAAGAGGCAGTATCAAGGATACTGAAATATACTGAAGACAAGGAGAAGGGCTCATTCAATCCTTCCAGAGGGAGGGACAAGCTTAGCCTTGGCTTGGGAAACAAGGAGCACACATGCCGCACCAGGGGGCTAGGGAAAAGGATGACCTAGAAGCAAAGATTCAAAGAGGACAGGCACATGTACAAGAAACATGGCAGAGACCGGGAGACTAGTCTTGAGCTCCAAGTGAAGACTCTAGTTGCAAAGGCGCTGGAGGAGCAAGGACTGTCTATGGAACCACGGATATTAGTGATGCCACTGGGAGAACTAGCATTAGTTGGCAGCCCTTCGAAAGTTCCTAGCAGCCAAGGTTCCACTACAGCCACAACCCCCGTCGATCGCATACGGGAACCAACTAGCTGCACCTTGGTGTTTCTCAGCGGCCAGCAGAACACTGTGATGGAGGTGGCAACGGGTGTGGCACATCCTCCCGATGGCTTATATCACAATAATAAGATACCATCGGACTACACTAGGGTCGAGGTGCATACAGTGAAGCTTGAGTTCATGCAGTGGCGGATAGACTACGCAACTACCGAGGGGCTGGTGTTACTCGGAGACGTTATGGGGCAGTTCATCCTCTGGCACAAATGGGACATTATATTGACTGCTTCTTTGCCGCCTCCCCCTCTCCCAAATTTGGAGCGAGTTGTTGAGGTCGGGGAGATATTTTCACCGTCTCGTGACCCCCACATTCCTGAGATGTCACATTCTTCCCTGCCTCCTAGCGAGCATGTGCCTGATGAGATGCCACAACCTTCTCCAGCTCGTACCGAGCAAGCGCATCATGAGATACCATAGTCTTCTCAACAAGCATAGTCGATACATGAACAACGAGTGCCTCCTGAAGAAGGTGATGCACAAGAAGATGAGGACGTGCCTGAATGGGAACTTCGAAAGAAGCATCCAATCACCATAAGACCAGTTTATGTTCCGATCAAAGATGTCTCGTCGGTGTCCAAGTGGTTTTCCCATGACCAGTTCAAGCCTGAGAACCAAGTTAAAAAGTCCCATCACGGGGTTCTGAGGAGGCCATCACTAGCAAACTCCACCAAATTGCAAAGCAGTATCCAAATATTGATGCCATCAAATGGTCAAAGGATTGCCCGAAAACATATGAAAGATGCAAGCCCTTTCTACCAAACCGAGACATCCAGCGCCTACCACTTGGAATGAGAAGGTTTCATTATTGGTACTTGCGTGTTCTCCCAACGAGCATAGATCTCATACAAGCATGCTTTCCCACCGGCACATTTGGAAGCCCAGCCGAAAAAATTGTCTTTGACTTCAATGACACGCACACATGCTTTCACCTGGGAGAAATGGAGATGAATCTAATTCGCACGTGGTGCCTGTAAGTCCTTGTCATCCCGATATGATATGAATATAATCTTTGAATTTTGTTGTAACTAACCCACGCCGTGATTTATAGAATACAAGTGCACATTGTCAAACAAATGCCAAGTGTGAAAGCCGGGTATGTAGACCCTCAAGCTATAGCCCAAACAAATTTTAATTACCCTAAACGGTGGACACTGGATGCCAAAGAGCTAGCTGCTGTAAAGACTCTTCGGGAGAAAGAGCGCATCCGTACGACGAAACTAAGGGAAGAGTCCCTTAAGGTTGCGTCATACATTGCCCTAGCTTTCAAAAATCTCTAACAACACTCTACTATATGGCTACCATACAACTTCGAGTAAGTTCAACTCTATACTTAAAGCTTTGTTCGATATAATTTATTCGATGCAAAAGAGCTTATCTAGTTCTATGATTAAATCCATACAGCAACCACTAGATTTGTATAGCCGTCGATGTCGGGAGGAGCATGGCAAGGGTCTTTGATTTATTAGATAGGGACACGGTGACATACAAAGACTTCATATCGATTCTCAAGACGTATACATATCGACAATCCTCATTAGCTTATATGTTTGTATACATACTTGTAACGTTCACTTTTGGATACTAACAAGTTGTATTTGCTAAAATAATTTGAACATGGCATTTAGGTTCTATGTCACTAATCATCATAGAAGGCATGATCCAGCAAGAAAGAAAAAGCTGGCTATAAAAACACTATGTGCGGTAAGTGTAACTTACTTCTTCAGTACTCCGTTACATGGCTGTCAAAAGCATTACTTAACATTTTCATATGCAAAACACACAGTGCCCCAAGCAGAAGTCTGAGAGTGTACATTATGGATACTATATATGTTCGATGATGAGTAACACCGGTGCCTATAGGAGACACCCCTTAAGGGTAAGTTTGAACCTCTTCATCCGTAGTATAAAAACTTCATACATGGTATGAAATACTAAACCGAAACTTGTTCTCTTATAGTGGAGAGAAGAGAAAGGAATGAAAAGAGACCCATACAAGGATGATCAACTCTTAGAGCTCGTCGGCGACCTTTGCAACTTCATATTGGACCAGATTGTACACGTCAGAGGTGCCTACCATGACCGAGAGTCTGAGTTAGGTATAAATCCTCAGTACCAACACCTTCGTGAGTCTGAAAGGCTAGCTCTAGGACGTTGATAACAATGTGTATGGAATTTGTATATGTAATAATGGATCGTATATATTCTTGTGAATTGGACTTGTAATTGTAGTTTATAGAATACTCTTGTGCTTGTAGTCGCGATCGCGGGGCGTTCGGCAACGCGAACGCGGTTCGGAACGTTGGTCGCGGGGCGTTTGCCAACGCGAACGCTGGTCGCGGGGCGTTCGGCAACGCGAACGCGGTTCGGAACGTTGGTCGCGGGGCGTTCGGCAACGCGAACGCGGCTCGGAACGTTGGTCGCGGGACGTTCGGCAACGAGATTTTGAATTGTAAATTTGAATTTTTTTGGCGGGAAAACGTACCGTAGGGGTGGTTCTATATTGAACCGCCCCTACAAATACATGTTTGTAGGAGCGGCTGATATTACAGCCGCCCCTACAGATCAATTTGTAGGAGCGGCCTGAGAACCGCCCCTACAAATGCATGATTTATAGAGACGATTCAGTAGAGGCGGCTGGTCAAACCGGCCCTACAAATGATTACGAGCCGCATCTAAAAATGGATTATGTGGTAGTGTCTGAACGGGGAGGACCGGCCGGACGAAGCCACGTCGCGAGAGACGGCCGCCGCCCGGCCCGTACGTACGCGACTCTACAGCACTAGACATCGGTACGTATGCGCTGCGCTGCTTCTCTCGCGCCGGTGGCGCCGTCGTCTCCCGTGCATGTACCAACTGGTGGCGTAGATTGCTTGGCTAAGCTCCATTTCCTTCTGTGAAACCTATTTCTTACATACATCTCTTCTTCTCCTTGAAACAAGGGCTAGCTGCCGTACGTCTGTGTCCGGCCTCGATCGGTCTCCCTGTGTACCGACTTTGTTCGACGGCGAGCTACCAGTCGCGGACAAGCAGCTCCGGGCCCTGGTCCTCGGCGCGCTGCACCTGGCCGATCGCCGGTGCCGAACCCATGCCCTCTGCTGCTTGCGGCCACGGGACCGCCACAAAGTCTTGGAACGGCCACCGCGGCCTATGGCGCTGCCTGCGGCGGGTGTCCGTGCCATCATCACTAGCTGGGCGGCTGGGCCTAGCCGCCCACCTCCACGCTCCACCGTTATTGCGTCCACATGGGGTACGCACGGGCGCTCAGCGAGCTTCCGCTGGAGACTATCCGTACAACTTTGACCACGCAGTGATAAAACCCCACGCTGCATAGCAGTAGCATAAACTAGCCTTCCATTCCAATCCTGTGGTCCTGTCTCTACGTTCTACTACATGCATGCACGCGCGACCTAGCGGAACGACCTGCTTTCGGACTTCTCCATCCTGGACCGGCACGTACTTCCTTCTGTAGCGCTGCTGCTACAAACTACTGCTACTACAGTGCCACTGCTCCTGGATGGCATACACGCAGCAACCACGCCAAGCAGGAAGACGTGTCAGCTGATCGTCTTCATCAATGCGGCAGCGACGACGACGACGAACGAAGAGGGAGAGGCGTGTCCGCCGCCCCCTCCCTTCCGCCCCCGCCCCCGCCCCGCGACGAGCGAAACCTAACCCCGTGCGTCCACAGACCGCTGCACGGTCGCCTGCTTTCTCGTCGCACTCAGACCTCCGATGCCCGATCCCTGGCAAACCAAGACTCGTCTCATCTCATCTTACTAGTAATAAGGAATCGAATCACTATTCTTCTATATACAAACAAACGCATACAGCAGCGTACTAGTACACACATGCCCGTCGTCAGAATCACGAGAAGACAAGCAAACGAGTTGCGGCGCGTAGTACAGGCCGGCCTGACGAGTCTTACTGGAGCACACACACAAAAAAAACTACAGAAACGTCTCAATTATGCAGCGGCCGCAGACGTCGTCGTCGATCCAGGGCGGGGAGACGAAGAAACGACACACGACACTTGCTTATCCGATCGATCGATGCGTTCCCGAGATGAGCCGAGGAGGGGAGGACAAAAAAAAAAACTAGCGGCTGCCAGCCAGACGAGCTCTGCTGCCGTGCACCGTGCTGCGCTCCGCTCCGTGCGTCCCCCGTTGCCAGCTGGGGCAGCCGTGAGGAGAGGACCGAGTGAAAACGCCATTCCGATCCACGCAGACGCAGGCCTTTCAAGGGGACCGCAATGCAACTTGCCGCGCATCGATGTGGAGCTATCTGAAATCTTATCTGCGTGCTTTTCTTTCTTTCTTACTCCGTCCTTTTTTTTTGCGAGATGATCTTCCTGTGTTTAGTCTTATCGAGATCGCAGTGGCCAAGAAAAGGGGGCAATAATGCGGGCGGGCTGGCCGGCTTTCCAAAGCTTCCATCGACCTGAGCTGAGCTGAGCTCGGATGGCAGTGGTAGCTGGTGGTGGTGGCTGTGGCCGGACGAGCTGGCCCAATTTTTTATAATTAGGGTCTTCTTTTAAAGAAAATTTACGTTTAGCTCTTTGGAAGACTTAAACTCATCTTTGTACTTGGGGTCGGCGTCAGGACTCATGACATCGAGGTAACACGTCTCGACGCCACACATCTTGGCTCCGAGGTGCCTGGCCGTGCACAATAGGGCATCTTAGGTGGCGTTCGCGTGGTCGGTACCTCAGCGCCAAAACACACGGTGCCGCACCGAGCATGGATTCAAAACCCGAAGCCAAGTTTCCCTTGCTTACGCTGCTCTCATTTCTTCCTACCCCTCTCGGTTTCTTCCTCTCCCTAACCCGTCCAATCTCTTGAATCGACGAATTTGACCTTGGATACTTGGATTTGATCCATACATCTTCCGAGCAAGGTATCCTCTCTTCTGTTATCAAATTTTACGCATTGATTTAATATATATTACGTCTATTTTGTAACCCTAGATACGTTATTACCTAATGTTTGAAGTGATTTTTTATTTTTTGTATTATGTAATGGTAGGATACCAAGGTGTGGTAAAGCTAGTAAGCCAAGGTAATCTCTTATCATCGTGTTATATTATATTTTCATTTATGTGCAACAAATAGAAAAACCCTAGGTTTAGGGTTTAATATTCATTGCTTTCGATTCTTAGAACAAATTTGATTTAATTGTAGTTATGGCCGGATGACCGGAAATGCCTTCGACCCATTGCCTCTGCCTAGTGGTGTTCCAGTGCCCATGTGCTTTTACGGCGATCCTTGCAAGGTAGCCAACTCCGATGAAGAGGACACGTATAGGCAGTGGTATTAGATGTGTGCCAATTTTGCGTTTGAGCCTACACTACGTCAGCGCCGCATTAACAAGATGGTGAGAAATTGATGTTGTTTAATATTTATTTTGTGTCAAATGAAGTCTTGCATGATTTATTTGTTTTGTAACAATTGCATTTGTTGTAGACCCCTCCACCGCTGTGTGATTTTGAGCAATGGATCGATACTGAGATCAAGCCGGAAGACAAGGAGTGGATGCAGAAACTGTTAGGCAAAGGACAAGGAGATGATACAGAAGAGATGTAGAGAGGAGGCTCTAGAAAAGGAGCATAAGAAAGAGGATGAAAGGAGGCGTGTTGCTTCACACAGGGAGGAGAGGGAAAGGAAGCTTGAGCGTGCACAGCGAGCGAAGGCAGCGATGGAGGAGAATCCTGATGCCCAGAGAAAGGGAAAGTAGCCTCATTGCACTTAGTAGTCTTCATAACTTGCTAGTTCTATGGTATATTCACGAACAATGTTGTCTAATCCTGGACTTTGCATTGTGTTGTCATGTAATGCACTTTTAGCTTGTCGTTATGTACTTTAAATGTTGTTATGTTGATTAATGTGCTCTATTATTGGACCTTTCATAGTGTTTTTGGTTTCATTATTTGTTGTCATAATATTGAGTTTAATATTGCATAGGTAGTGAAACGAGCTCACGTAGTGTAAATAAAACGTAATGAAATAGTAGATTACCTAATTCAACACACACAACACATGAAATGACATTTGATAACATGTACCAAACTAGGGTACAGAGGTCCTGGACTAAACCTAACATGCCTTAGGTAATTGAAGCAAACAACAAGCAGATGAAATGGCATGTGAGAACATGTGCCAAACAAGGGTACATATTTCCTTCGACTAACCCTAACATGCCTTAGGTGATTAAACCAAAAAAACAAACACATAGATGTGGCCCGTTAAAAAGATTGGGTTGTCCTAGTAGTGTGGCCACATAGCAAATTATGTTGCACATTCTCCACAGTATCCTCCTATTGTTGGTGGTGGTGGCAGCGGAGGACCCTTGTTCATGTGATTAGGGCAGATGCAATATTGATCATTGTAGAGTGCCTCTATGAACTGGCATCATTGTTGTTGTCGTCCTGTTCGTTGTCCTTATAATCGCTGCTAACTTCTCTTTCTAGATAAAAAAATACGGTCCTGCAGGTAGTAGATGTACTCCGCATGTGGATAAATAGGTCAAGGATCGACCCACCTAATGAACCCACAGTTTTCTTCGGCCAAGGAAGACTGCAATAAGTATGTCATGTAAGTTGTATAGAAGAGGAACATATTGAAGAAACAAATAGTAATAGCAATTACCTATGCTCGCGGGCATTTGAAGAAACGACAACCTCCATCTATTCCCTCAGTGAATATCTGCACTAGGTAGTCCTCACCATGCATGCATTTTGGTCACTCTTCTTTTCGTTCATCGTATCCTCTCAATGGTGCCTCTTTGGTGAAATCACTTTTGCTCTCAACTAGGAACCTCTCATAAAGAGCTTTCTCAAAAAAATCGGGACCAAGAGAACCCTCCCATATAATGGTAGTTCCGTTCCCCTTTCCTCTCCATCTGGACGACCCTCCAGACATTGGTACTGCAACGAAAGAAAATACCGAGGAGTGGTCTTCTTTCTTGTGTGTGTGAATGAGAGGAAGTGAGGGGTTATTTATAGGTTGAGAGGAGGATTGGAGGCCTCTCAATGTGCCATGTCTGCGATCCATGTGCCTCTTCACCTCAGCCCTTGGATTAAACAGTCATAAGATGGATGGTGAAGATGGAGTGGAGTTATGCTTCCTTGCATGCCAGTACTATGTACGAGAAGTGATAAATCGCTGTTGTCATCATACTCCTCGTCCTGGTAACTGAAAAGTCTATTTTTATTGTCTGAAAAGCCTAGATTCGTTCACTGTTACTGAGTAGCCTAGATTCGTTTAGTGTTACTAAAAAGGCTAGATTAGTTCACTGTTACTGAAAAGCCTAGATTCATTCAGTGTTACTGAAAAGCCTAGATCCGTTCTCTGTTATTGAAAAGCCTAGATTCGTTCACTGTTACTGAAAAGCCTAGATTCATCTGCAAAGCGTCTGTACGATACGATTGGACTATACATGTTCTAATGAATTTAAATTTAATATGTTTACTACATTTGTGCCTTTTTAGCAGTGTAGTATAATTAATGATTCACAAAAAAACACAAAAGTGTCCCTTGTTTCAGGAGCATCCACGGTTACAAACAGAGACATTATTATATAATCCAAACATTTAATCGTCCAAAGAGCACAATACAACCACATCGAACATCACAATCAACATAACATATCCTGCATTGTCTAAATAGTCCACAATGTCCATACAGTCACAAATAGTTATAGGAAAGTAACTACATACTTTTCAAATCTCCACACATGCAAAATAAGCAAAGTCCCTGTGGCCTTCTATTTGCGAGCACAGACCCTCCAATTGCAATCTGCCATCTTGCACACCACCATGTAATGGCGCTTCGCATGGGACTACCTCACCTTGAATGGTCTCTTATGCCTCACAGAATATTCTTGTAGCCACCTTCTTAAGGTGGCCAAGTCCTTGAAGACCATGCCCTTCTGAATTTCCACGCTGTCATCGACCTCAGGAGCCTCTACAGCTCGTCATCTCTTCCTTCTCCATAAGCATGTTGAGAATGACTAAGGTCGCTAAATTCATGAACCAGTGGATCACGATCAGGACACAAGCGTCTGATGAGCTCCATTTCTTGTTTGCTCAAAGCTGTAACTGGGCGGTCATCATCAGAATCAATGGCCTTTGTTGTGCCATAAGGCTCCTCATCATCTGCAATATCAAAATCTACACTGTTAGAGGCCATAAACCCTGGGTCCACGTTGGTTGATGGAGGAATATGAGCACAACCATCATTATCAGGATTGTCTCCTGCATTTAAAGCACAAATATGGATAGCACTAAGACAAAGGAATGGAATGAACAAAGAATAAGGAAAGCAAAAGTGTTACTAAATCACTTACTAGGATGATTCTGGGTCAAAGGGATCTCCTGAGGGGCACCTACAATATCATCAGTCCCACATTCTGCATGGATATCAGAACATACACCAACCTCATTGGGAGAGGATTGAGCATCAGGCACCACAACCGCATCTTCCACATCCACCTCACGGTTGGGTAACAGAGGCTCAGAGGGTGTCAGATTCTCTGGTGCTGGCAACAACCCATGAGGGGGTGAATGAACATTAGGGGGTGAATAACCAAGAGGGGTGGGATCATTGGACAACTTCCGCACAACCAAATCCAAACATTAAAACTCATTCTTCATGACAGTTTTAACATATTTGTCCCATTGAGCCTCTGATGCAATTGGGACCAACCGCCTCAAAATTGTCCTTGACCTGCCATGGTGAAGTACCCCCTCAACTAAGATGGCATCTTCATTTGAATTGCATTTAAGCTCATCATGAGCCCTACCAAACAACTCACAAAACAGTGGCCGATAATCGAATATCACTGGCACCCTTTGCATTCCAACAAAACTAACATTCCCAAACTCATCTTCCTCCACACTTCCTCCATGATATAGGGTGACTACGTTGTCCATCTAGTTGGTATGCACAACACCAAAGTTATTATGGGTTTACATATAAAAGTTTTCGACTCTCTACCTAAATAAATAAGTATCTAATCTAAACCACCTATCTATCTAACTACATCTACTACAAGTACTACCTATCTAACTAAATTACCTAACTATCTAACTATCTATCTAAATTAGCTAATTAAATATCTACCTAAATTAGCTAATTAAACATCACTAAATCACTAAATAACTATCTATCTAAATTAGCTAAATAAACGTCGCTAAATCACTAAAAAACTAAAAAAGCTTTACCAAACTACAAAACTATATAAAATAAATAACTACATTATCTAAACTAACTCAATTAAAAAAAACTAAAGAAAAATTACCTGAGAGCCGGTGGCGTCAATGGGGGCGTCACTGGGGGCGGTGGGATCACTGGGAGCCGCGAGAGGAGCGCGCGGGTCCGACGGTGGTGGCTCGCGGCGAGGTCCGAGGCGACGTCGAGGGCCGGTGCGGCAGCAGCTCCGACGACGTTGCTTTAGTGTGGCACTGGAGTGCTCGGCGACAGCTGGCTGGGATGGCAGCGGCTCTGGTCGGCGGCGTTCCTATGGCCTAGAGCCCGATGGTGTCCTCGCAAGCCATGGTGGGGGGATGGTCGGGGTAGCCGCCTAACTTGAACGTCGGTGGCCCGCCGGCTGGTGGGGACACCGAGGAGAAGCAGGGGGCACCCTTGCCGCCGGTGCGCATGGAAGGAGCTCTGGGGCGACGAGGGTGGCTGAGGGAACGGATGGGGGAGTGAGGGAGGTGACCGGCGCACGGGGGACGGCAGGCGATGAACTATAGCAGTGGAGCGGGCGGTAGCCGACGGAGCAGGCATGGGCGACGGCAGGCCTGGCGGCGGCGGTGAGAGGGAGAGGAGAGATAGAGCACGAGAGAGGGAGAAAGAGAGCACGAGAGAGAGCTACGACGGCCACATGCTTGAATCTATGCTCGGCGCCATGTGTTCTGGCGCCGAGGTACCAGCCACGTGAATGCCACCTAGGATGCCTTGCTGTGCACGGCCAGGCACCTTAGAGCCAAGATCTGTGGCGTCGAGACATGTTACCTTGGCGCCATGTGTCCTGGCGTCGATCCCCAGGGTCCAAAGATGAGTTTAAGTCTCCTAGGGGGCCAAATGTAAATTTTCTTCAAAAAAAGGGCCAAATTGTAAAAAAAATTAGGGCGAGCTGGTGCCTACAGAGTGTAGTGCAGTCCAGCGTGCCATCATCATTCGTTGCCATCGTTCCTCCATGGACGCATCTGCGGCATTGGGGTCATCGTCCTGCCTAGCATGGACCAGCAGGCCCTGCCCGAAAAGTGCTAATATCATCGCTGGACTGTATACTACTGCTGCTGGGCCCGCGTGTTCTGCGGTGGAGCCATCGTCTCTGCAAACAAACAACGCTCTCCACTCCAGCCTTTGATGGACTGAGCACGGTCACCTTGGGAGAGCAGATCATCCATAGGTTTGTTTATTGTCCGTAGATAACTTAGTTTATAAAAACACATATGTACCACATGATTAATGCAATTGAAATACTTGTTTAGACACATCTAATGTTTGTTTGGGCGTCCGCATGCCTGCATGCACAGAGGATAGGTGTGTGTGGAGTAAGGGTGTGGGTTCGAGGTTTGAATTAGGGTTCAGGGTTGGGATGCAAGCGAGGAGAGAACCGTGTGTAACACCTCAGTCACCTTAAAATCTAGGAATATCACTACATACCTTTTTCGATGTTAGACAAGGTGCTAACGCTGTACAATTCGGATCTTTTGATCCAAAGCTAGATTGGTGTGACATTCTTCAACTAAATCAATAGTTATCTCTGTTTGATGAAAGATTGGGAACCTTGCTCCCCATCAAGTGGTAATCAGATCTTCAGGTGATACCATTAGGTTCACATCTTACCCTAGTTCGAGTGTTTTTGCCTTCGTCCCATAATCCAACTTCATATTTGTTTTCCTGTCCTAGAACCTTTCGCTCTATAGCCTTTGCATAATTAAGTTTCAGAGCCCATTGTGTTGAGTTGGTGTCCTAGGTTAAGGCCTTGTTGCTGGTTAGATTGTGTTTGAGTCCATTATGTGTGTTTTTCTCAAACCCTAGCCGCAGCCAATTTCTCACTTTGTTTCCCATTTTGCCCACGGATTTGGAGGTCGTTTGTAAAACAGGCATAACTTTTGCATATGAACTCGAAATGCAGAAAACTTTATATGTTTTCGAATTAGCAGAAAATTTCGCATCCATTTTTCCTTGCCTTTGGCAGGTTTGACAAATTTATTTTCTCAAAAAAACAGCCCGAAAGATTGTTGTTCTGATCTTGGAAGCTTTTAGTCGCTTTTGCTGGGAAGGGATGGAACGAGAATGCCACACGGAAGGGCCATCTCTTATATCTTGTTGGCCTCAATGTA
The DNA here is from genome assembly GCF_019320115.1 of Miscanthus floridulus. NCBI lineage: Eukaryota > Viridiplantae > Streptophyta > Magnoliopsida > Poales > Poaceae > Miscanthus > Miscanthus floridulus. The sequence goes on along the minus strand of NC_089581.1, from coordinate 142,252,874 downwards.
GAGTTATTGAATATGATGACTCAGATTAAGCACATACCTCATGATGCATATGTAAATATAGATAGGCCAAATCATATGTTCACTTTTGATTATTTTTGAAATCTCATTTATGCAAATGTATCACGTCTTTACCTTTCTAAAGCCTTAAAGCATTCTATTTTGTTTACATATTTGGGTAAGTCCTGCAGGTACACTATTGCACCTAAAAGATATTGGCAGTCATGTCGTTCCACCAAAACCAGCAAAACAGATGAATGGCAAGAGCCCCCTTTTGGCTTATGGTGATACTGCTCATGGGCAACGACGCCTATGAAAGCCCTAGTTTGGTTTTGGATAATTGATGAAACCCTAGGACTAACCTTTGATCTAAGTGTGTGAATTAGATGAGGTAGTCCAATCCAAGTGTTGGAGCTCGAAGATGGTCATGGAGAAGGTGATGGCCACAAATGAGATGATCAAGTGCTCCAACTTGAAAAAGAAGAAAGAGAAAAATAAAAACCAAGGAGATCAAGGCAAAGGTATCAAATAGGGTTTAAGTGCATTTAAGATCGATAGTCGTACTATAAAGGGGGAAAATCTTTGGCTAAGCGGTTATCGAGTGCCACTAGGTGATATGATTCTTGCATATGCATTTAGGTACCTAGTGTGCTAACATTTGACCCTTGAAAATTGCTTTGAAAAATGCCAACACACGAGCACATTAATTGTACACACTATGGTTAGCAACTTGGAAGTAAGGGTGAAGCGGTTAAGGAGATAGAAAAAGAAAAGGAGAAGGTGGTGAGAACCGTACCCTGCTGGCGTAGGGGGTCCGGACCTAGGGGTGAGTGCGGTCCGGACTCATACCCTAGCCTTCGAGCGGCGGTAGGAGAATTGGACCATGCTTGGTAGTGGTTGTGGACCATCTCCGTTGGGTCCGGTTGGTAAGCGCAAGGAGGCCAAGAGCAGTGTTGGGGCGCGACAGCACTGGACCCAGGTATGGCATAGGTCTGGACTCAGGCGCGCGTGGGTCCGACTGTGGTTTGCTAGGCGTAGAGGCAACATGGCGCGAGGAGAAGAAGCAGACCCACAATGTACGTGATTTGGAAGCCCGGAGCGGACCGAGTCCGGAGCCATTTTGGCTCTCTGGATGCTTACTGGATCCTTCTGGACCCAAGGTACGTGTGGGTCCGGTTGTGCTGTCCAGGGTTCGATCCGGAGGTGACTGAGAGGAGCAGTTTACGCTGCTCAAGTGACCATTGAGATCTCACACGTGAGATTCAAAGGAGGGACGTGTGGAGTGATCCTATGAACCAGGCCCGCACTGTAATGGTCTAGACCCTAGGTCCGGTTCCATGGTCCGGTTGTCTCGAGAGCATAACGGCTAGTGGAGGCCTTGGACCATTATAAATAGAACTTGGACGCCTTGGGCTCACTCTCTTGGACATTTTCACCTGTGATACATCCTTGTGAGCCTAAGTAAATACCTTCCACTCATCTTCATCATTGATTCATCATCATAGTAAGATTGGGAGTGATTCCAAGTGCATTTGCTGGAGTGATTGCATCTAGTGGCACTTGGAGATCATTGTGGCTGTGGAATTCTTGTTTCTCTTGGAGGTTGCCACCACCTAGATGGCTTGGAGTAGTGACATGAGTTGGTGATTGTTCGTGGCCATCTCCCAGTGATTGTGAGGGGTCTTGTGCATTCGTCGGCGGAGCACCAAAGGCAACTTTAGTAAATTGCTTGTGTCATTGAGCTACCTCACTTGTGGGTAGGTTCTTGCGGCGCCATTTGTTAGCTAGGTGTGTGATACCTATTAGCCACCGAACCACCAAGTATTAGTCAACACAACGGGGACTAGCGTGCCGGCAAGCACGTGAACCTCAGTAGAAAAATCTTGTGTCCCTTGTGTGATTGGATTTCTCTCGGTGATTGGATTGCCTTCATATTATGATTGGTTCATTCCTTGACACAACATTATATTCACCCTACTTACTCCCGTACATTTCTTGCAAACTAGTTGCCAAGCTCTGTAGTGTAATTATTCTTTGAGAGCTTGTTAGTTTGGTTAGTGTGGCTCTTTAGTTAGTCTTTGAGAGCACACTGGCTTAGTGAGTAGTGACTTAGCTTTTGTGTGTGCCTAGTGATCATAGAAACTAGAATTGTTGGGATAGGTGGCTAGCAACCCTTGTAGAGCTAGAGTAAAATTGCATTACGCCATTTGTTGTACTAACCAATTGCTCTAGTGATTTGTAGAGTTTTTGTTGGTGTTTCGAGTTGCCACCGACAAGTAAATTTCTAATATTGCGCGTCTGGCTCAGATGGTGTGCTTAGAGGACATGAGGTTTATACTAGTTCGGGCAGAATGTTCCTACATCCAGTTTATTGCTGTTGCTCGTGTTACTAGCACTAAAAGTTCATAGTAGGGGTTACAAATGGACGAGAAAGGGACATGTCCCAAGTCTCTAGTGAAAGGAGTGAACGGGTGCTGAGAGAGCTCAGTTGCTACTCAGCCATGTGTTCGGGGTTCAATGAGTTCATGATGGTTCAATTGGATGTAGCCTAAATCGATGTGATGTGTTGCGATGCCCCTTATGGGACGCCCTACTTTCCCTTTTATAGGCCAAGGGAAAGCAATGGTTATAGCGGAGGAAAAAGAAGAACGAGAGAGAGAGAGAGAGAGCCAAAGGCCGTCAGGATCGTTGGGTCCTTCTTCTCCTTCATGCGGATCTTGTCGACCCTGTAGATGTCAATAGGGATGGCTTCGCATCATGGTCCTATCCGTCACTAGCGCCATGCGTAGGCATCATATGCCAGTCATGGCGCTCCACTTCATCCTGGCGAACATCATGGTGAACTGACGCACCTGTTAGTGTTCATACGGGGGTTAGGCAGAACATCACCGGTACGCCTAATGCTATTCTTGATGTGAATCCTCCGGTATGGCCCGTCAAGGCCATGGGTTACATCAGGGCATGCCGGTCTCTTCCCTGGTGTTAGAGCTTTGACTCAGGCCATATGCTTGGACCTGGAGTGGTTGGTGGTGGTATGGGTCTCCGTCGGGCGAGGCAGAGCCCACGACCTTAGGGTTGGGTGAGGTGGAGTCCTCCCCCAGAGGCCAGGCAAGGTAGAGCGCAAACCTAAGGGTCGGGCAGGCGGAGCATAGACCCAAGGGTTGGGCGAGGCAGTGTCCTCCCCCAGAGGCCAGGCGAGGTAGAGTGCAAACCCAAGGGTTGGGCAAGGCAGAGCCCACGGCCTCGGGGTCGGGCAAGGCGGAGCATAGAGAAAAGGGTCGGGAGAGGTGGAGTCTTCCCCCAGAGGCCGGGCGAGGCGGAGCTCATGGCCTTGGGATTAGGCGAGGCAGAGCGCAGACCCAAGGGTCAGGCGAGGCAATGTCCTCCTTCAGAGGCTAGGTGAGGCGAAGCGCAAACTCAAGGGTTAGGCAAGGTAGAGCCCGCAGCCTTAGGGTTGGGTGAGGTGGAGTCCTCCTCTAGAGGCCGTGCAGGGCAAAGCGCAGACCCAAGGGTCGAGCGAGGTGGAGCGCAGACCCAAAAGGTTGAGCGAGGCGGTCCCTCTCCCAGAGGTCGGGCAAAGGGGAGCTTACGCTCCAGGGGGTCAGTTGGAGCTGTAGTTGGACTCTTGACTGCTCGAATGAGTCAATGTTGATGGTCATTAGATCCTTCTCTTCGAGTACCCTAGTATTGGTCCCCAACGATAGCCCCCGAGCCTATGGAGGCATAGAAAATTCCTTCGAAGGTTTTTTCGAGCGAGAGGACTCTGATGGCCTTTGCCTTCTTTTGTTGCCCACGACATGACCTAGGGATGGTGATTCCCTTTCATCGAGATCGGACCCCTCGGGAGTATAGCTGTGAGGTTTGGTGGGTCAGAAAAGGTCCTTCTCTGATTTTGACCCCTTCGGGGGTTTGTCGTTTCACGACCGTGCGTTCAGTCTCCTTGCGAGCCCAACTTTCCTCGAGCCCCTATGCGTAGCTAGGGTCCGATCGAGGGTCGGCTCATCTTTGTGATCATCACCCCATCCATGGTTTCTGCAATCAGAGGGGTTGAGCTGTGTCGTGATTTTCCTCTATGGATGAGCCACGGTGTTCGGTGAGTTGTCAGCTGGCTAGTAGTGGGTCCCCATCATCCCGTTCACTGGGATCTGGCTTGGGCCAACTGTTGACCGACTCCAGACCCTCGATGGTCAATCCATATAGTTCTTGAGTCCATTCGACCGGTCTCAAGGGCCTTCTGCCTTTCTTTCGAGGAAAAAATTATGGATCGTATCCAACCAAGACTCGAACGTCAGCCGAGATGCCTGTGGCGCTCGTGCACCTGGGTACCAGCCGCTAGAGGGCGCATCCCTTTCCATCCCTCTCTTCAAAAAGGCGCCCAGAGCGGTTGTCAAACCAGTCAATGGGCCAACCTTCGAACTCTTGGGTCTAGACGGGCTGCAATAGAGTTTTTAGCTCCATATCCCTTACCTGTGATGGGTCGTAGCCCGTTCGGAGAGGTGAAATGTCCGATGAGTTTTTTGATGGAATGGACAGAGATTGTGTGCACGTGTCCTGCAGCGAGACGTGGTGGCAGATCATGGTAGGCATGGAGATCTAGGCGGGTGGTTAGTTTCCTCGCACCCATCGCCCCTATAAAACCAAAGGGTTCACCCCCAGGGTTCCACACCTTGCATCCTTGTCTCCGTAGCCACGATAGCTGTCGCCAATTGCTTAGGTTTCCTGCCTCCACATCCCCATCACTGTCAAGCCCGCATCCATCTGCCCCACCTTCAATGGATCTGTGGTGCCGCTCCGACATCACCTTTCAGTGCATGGAAGGCCTCGTCAGTCATGGTATTCTCCGTGTATGGACCTCGGTCGAGGAGTGGCTGCTGCTCGGTGAGGAGGATCTATCGTCGCTGCTCGACAGCTATGTGGTGTTGTTCGCCCACTTCTATGAGCATGGGTTCATGACCCCCGCCCATAAATTTCTCTAGGGGCTACTACACTATTACAAGATCGAGCTGCAGCATCTCCACCCCAATGGGATCCAGCACATGGCAGCATTCGTCGCCATGTGCGAGGGGTTCCTAAGGATCAACCCCTACTTCGATCTATGGAGGTACTTCTTTGCTGTCACCCACCAGAAGAAGGGGGAGAGGAGCGACAGGCAGGAGCTACATATGCCGATGGGGTGCGCCGGCATCTAGCTTCGGAACAATCGGGTCGGCGAGTACCCGCCCATGCGGCTCTCGATGTCCAACAAGGGGTAGCACTCGCAGTGGTTCTACCTCAAGAACGATGTTGCTGCCCCTCTGCCAAAGTTCACCGAGCGCCTGATCGAAGAGGCCCCGGAGTCATGGAGGAAGTGGGGCATCCCAAAGAAGGAGAAGAAGAAGATCCAGGACCACATCGCCGCCATCTACATCCTAAAGGAGAATAGCCAGAAGGGGTCAGGTGTCATCGGGGCCCACCACACAAGGAGGGTGGCGCCGTTGATGATGCATGCGCTCCCGCTATACGTGATGGCACCCGAGGCATCATTCGACAGAATGGCGCTTGCTGAGGGGGCGCTCCCCAACTCTGAGATCGCGCAACGCATGAAGGAGGCAATGGAGCCCTCGTGGGACGATGTGGGTGTCCCCCTCGATTTTGTCTTTCCAGTGCTGGGACATCCTCTGATGAAGTTTCCCCTTGTCTTGCCTTCTCTTCAATTGAATTCCCAACCCCTTGATACTAACTTTGAAAGGGGTGGGATCAGCTGAGGGATCTCATCCTCATAGATCACTCGGTGCCATTGCCGAAGGATTCGACCATCAGGATGGTGAATCGCGCCGAGGGTGAGCGGCTGAGGAAGGCAAAGGAGGACAGGAAGAGGAAGAAATAGTAGAAGCTATAGGCATGGGGACGAGGGGAGGACACTGATAGTGATGATGATGCTGATGACGCTGATGATGAGGTAGTCGATGACTTTGAGTTGGATGACCTAGAGAACGAGGATGCACGATAGGTATCAGTTCATCCTTAAAGGCAGTGGGACCCTTCCCGTTGCACGGAGGGGAGGGTACATCCGGGGAGCCAGCAGAGACAGGCCGTATCGTCGACCTACCCTAGGAGCCAATAGGGGCACACAGCTCTATCGCCATGCCTGAGGTGCTAGCGGAGGTAGGTGGCTCCACCGTCGTGCCCTAAGAGCCAAGGGAAGCGAGCCCCTCTGCCCAGAAGTAGGGGGAGGGCTCAAACGGCCTTGTTTCGACAAGGCGGAGCAAAGGTCAAGGGGTTCGCACCCCAAACACATCTGCCACCCGATGACACTGAGTTGAGTTGTCAGTTCCTCTGTTTTTTCCTATTTTAGTCAGATTTCATCATGACTTATGCTTTTCATCCCTTGCAGCATCAGCAAGCAGCGCAATCCTTTAACGCTGGCGTCGAAGAAGAGCGTTGCCCTCCAATTGAGGCGGCAACCGTTGGCTGGTGTCACGCTCGTTTTGGGTGGTAGCGGCACCAGTGTGACCACATCATTGGTCGGTCAGACGCTACCCACGGTGGCGCTCATGCCCTCGGCGGGACGGGCGGACATGGGGGCTCAAAGGGCACCTTCGGAGGTCACGGAGGAGCGGGCGATGGCCGTGATACTACTACCGACGATAGGGCAGACAGGGCTACTGACTGTGCTCGTGGTGCCGACCATGGCGGGTGCGACACAGCCAGTCGTGACCCCACCAACGCAGGTGGAGGTGGCGGCGGCCATGATAGACGGGTCACAACCGGGTGCAACCGCAGCGGTTCCTGAGGCACCGGCATGACCCGCGTCATCGGTGGACCAAGCGACGGCGCCTGGCATGGGCTAGATGGAGGGAGACATGGCCGAGGGGTCCTCAGGAGTCATGGTGGTGGCAGAGATGTCGACGTCCACACTGCTAACCCCTTTTGTTGCTAGAGGGGGTCCCTCAGTAAGGACATCATGATGAGAAAGGTTGGCGGCGCTTGGGACCGGTAGGGAGTTGTCCCTGGCGCTAATGTCGGTAGGCAGCGACTCGCCCGCACGGGGCGAGCCCCTGCTCTAGTGGACAAATCCATAGGATCTGGCATCGACACTCTTCACCCTCGACGCTGCCGCCGAGAGCATGGAGCAGGAGAGCCTCGACGTGGGGATCGAGTCCGTGCTAGAAGGCTTGGACCACACTAGGGGTGCCTTGCATGACATTGTCGTTCCCTTCGGACGGGTATTTGCCTGATCCTACTTCTTACCCTTTTCTTTCTCTATATACTTTTCATATTCTGACCATCGTTTCCCTGCAGTCGCTCATAGCTTGCAGCCAGGGGAAGTCTTGGTTCCTTCATCAACAGAAGGAGACCTAGGACCACCTCATTGAGGAGGCGCGACTACGTCGGGGGTGACTACTTAGCTTGTTGCCACCCAACAGAGGGTGGCTGAGCTGACTACCCTCGCCAAGGAAGCAGACAGTCTTCGTTTGCGGGTGGCTGAGGCCCATTGGGACGCTGACGAGGCCAAGAAGGCGTTCGAGGCTCTATCGACGAGGAGGAGGCCACCAAGGTTAGGAAGGAATAGGACAAGCTGCTCTAGAAGGATGTTGAGACCCGCCAGTGGATCCTCGACCTTCTGGCCGAGGTTGAGAAGGAAAGGGAGCTGAAGATGGGGGCCAAGGAGAATCTCGTGGCCCTAGAGAAGAGGAAGAGCCTGGATGCCACGGCGGTCGCCCGACTACGCTAGGAGTTGGATGAGCTGCTCCAAAGCGTGGAGAGGCTCTGCTTGGAGCATGGCATGGCTCACGAGGAGCACGACTAGGGAATTCCTTTTATTTTTTCTTCAAATCCAAAAAATTTCTCTTCAAGCCTACCAAGAGCGCGATGACGCGCACTAGAAGGTCAGCTCCCTCTAGGCCGAGCTCAAAAATGTGATGACCCAAAATGTAGAGGCCGAGAGCATTTCTATCGGGCTAGTCATGGACCTCGCTGAGGCATGGATGAATCTTCAGGCGGAGAGTGACAAGCTCGGTATCCTGAGCGCCGCCCTTGGAGTGGTCTGCGACAACCTTGAGGTGGTGCGGTCAGAGGGGACCAACTCGCTTTGCGGCCTATGTCGTTGAGATCATGGCTCAGGTGCGCTAGCTCGAGAGGAATGCCCTTCGTGCCAGGGTCAATCAATCCTTCACGATTACTCATTCTCATTATGGGGCAACATCGATCTGGAGATGATGTGCCATGGCTTCGTGCCTGGCTATGAAGTCCACGAGCTGGAGGTGATGGAAGCAGCAGTGGCTCCCCTTTCGTAGGACCTAGTAGATCGGATCAAAGGCATAGTTCTTCCCCAGAGGGGTTAGTTAGTTCAATAGGGCGAGCGGTCGTTCTTGTAATAAGCGAACAAGTTCTGATCCTTCTGTATCGTTCGAACAAACTTGTCATTTTATTTTGTTTGATCAAATCTGTTCTTTTGTTTTGGTGCGAACGAATTTGTTTTCCTCCCTTTTTATGTGTGAAAAGGGATTCATGTGTTCCGACCCTTGCATTTGTTAAGACCATAGAGTTCGAGGTGTAGGAGGGAAACTCTGATCACACTGGTAAGCAAGAGTGCCGTAGCCACTGGGGTGTAGGTTTCTTGTAGTCCGACCAACCTTACTCAGTCATTCGTTTCCGTAGACCTTGCCGCTAGGTTTTTTAATGTGAGGAAGTGGTCGGGCGTGGTGATAGTTTTAGAGAGGGTGTATATATACCCTTATCAGCCCCCGAGTGAGACCCGACCCCTTGCCATTGTTGGGGTCAGGTGTCACTAAAGATCGAGGAGAGGATAGCGAAACTAGTAAGAGAAAGCGTCTCTTATTTTTGTACATACCCCCTCCCTAGGATCTGAGCCATCATTCTACGACCGTGCATTCAGTCTTCTTGCGACTCCAACTTTCCTTGAGCCCCCACGCGTAGCAGGGGTCCAGTTGAGGGTTAGCTCATTTTTGTGATCGTTGCCCCATCCGTGGTTTTTCGCAACCAGAGGGGTTAAGCTAATGTCACTTGCGTCAATGGCTCAAGTGATGCGCTCGGTAAGCTCGCTAACGGGCATGTTCGAGTGGAATCCAGGTTCGTCATTCGTGACGGGGTCAGCATAGCCCTCATGTGGCTCTAGAGAGCGACTCAAGTGGCCCGTTGGCCTCCCCTCGATGGAGATTCTGTGGGCTCAGCTCCAGGTTAGGATCAAACAAGAAGGTTGAGATGACCCTGTCTGCTTCTAAACGGGTCGGGCGAAGGCCACTGGGGCTCATCTGTGTTTTCTTCCCTGGCTTTGTTCGATGCGAGGTGGCCTTGAGCCCTTCGTGGGTTGGCCTTCGAACCCTGGTCAGTTGGATTCCCAAGCTAGGGTTGGGTGGCTTGAGCTCCTAAGCCCTATTGGGCTTGGTAGGGGTCGGCTGAATCTCATGCGTCATCCCGTCTGCAGTTTCCACAACCGGAGGGGCTGAGCTAATGACACTTGCCTCGATGGCTCAAGTATTGTGCTCGGCGAGCTCGCTAATGGGCATGTTTGAGTGGAATCTAGGTCCATCATTCGCTGAAGGGGTCAGCATAGCCCTCATGTGGCATTCTACTACTCCTTAACCTACCTCCTGGCAAATGCCTGAGTCATTTCGAAGACTGATTTAGGTGGCCCACTGGCCTCTCCTCAATGTAGATTCTATGGGCTTGGCTCGAGGTTAGGATCAAATGAGAAAGGTCTCGATGTCCCTATCTGCTTCTGAGCAGGGTCGGGCAAGGGCCACTAGGGCTCATCTCCGTTTTTCTTCCTGGCTCTGTTTGACTCGAGGCGGCCTCGAGCCCTCCACAGACCGACCTTCGAACCTCGGTCGGTCGCCGCTCATATCGAATGAGACGACTACCGCTTCATGACGCAACACGAAGCATTGTGATGCAGCAATTGCATATGCAATGCTCGGATGTATGGGCTAAATGAATGAATAATATATGAATCATGCATGAGAATGGATGAATGAATGATCATGCAATGGAAAAGAAAAGTGGGGGATCGGTAAAGTTACCTCGATGGCTTGAGTGACGGGTTCGGGGAGCTCTTACCGGATATGTCCATGTGGGGTCCAGGTCTGTTGTTCATGATAGAGCTGGCATAACCTGCATGGGGAATCCCACTGCTCCCTATCCATCTCTCAGTAGCGGCCTGGGCCATTCAATTAACTTAGGCAACCTGCCGGCCTCTCCTTGATGGAGATTCCGTAGGTGGCCCCTCCAAACCCTTCCTGAGAAGGTGCAGGTTAAAGCTCAGGGTGCGGGGACAAAGACCCTAATTATGCTGGTGAGCAAAAATGCCGTAGCCACTGGGGCATAGATTTCTTGCGGCCCGACCAATTTTACTCAGAGTTTGTTTCCGCACACCTTGCTTCTAGTTTTTCAACGTGAGAAGGGGTCGGGCATAAAGAACGTCTAGTGAATAGATACTCTTGCTAGCCCTGAGTGAGGCCCAACCCCTTGCGGTTGCTAGGGTCAGGGCCTCAATAGCGAATTTGATAAGAGAAAACGTGCGTAAATTAAGGGCGACCTACTGGCGCAGGACCTACCTTGATGGCATGAGTGACGGGTTCAGGGAGCTCTTACTAGACACATTTGAGTGGAATCCAGGTCCATCATTCATGAAGGGGTCAGCATAACCTACGTGGGGCATCCTGCTGCTCCATACCTATCTCTCGGTAGCAACCAAGCCGTCCAATCGACTTATGTTACCTGCTGGGATAGGACTTACCTACGGAGATAGGGGATGAGAACATCCCACCCAAAAACTTAGTTAGGCAGATAAGCCAGGTGACGAACTTGTAATAAATGGATAAGCTCTTAGATTTCGTTATGGCCAAACAATTTTTAGCCCTACTCCCCCTTTTGTATAAAAAGGTTGGTGCGTTCCGACCCTTTTCATCGTTAAGGCCGTAAAGCTCGGGGTGCGAGTGAACAAATTCTGATCACGCTGGTGAGCAAAGACGTCGTAGCCGTTGGGGCGTAGGTTTCTCACAGTCCGACCAGTTTTACTCAGAGTTTGCTTCTATATCCCTAGCTTCTAGGTCTCAACATGAGAGGGGGTTGGGCACGGAGAATGTTTGCCAGGTGGATATACTCTTAGACACGCACCGACTTTTTCGGTAGCTAAGGCCAAAAAGCCCGGGGTGCGGAAAAAACTCTGATCACGCTGGTGGGCAAAGATGTCATAGCCGTTGGGGCATAAGTTTATCGCTGTCAGACCAGTTTTACTCAGTGTTTGTTTCCACAAACCTCACTTCTGGGTCTTAACATGAGAGAAGGTCAAGCATAGAGAAATGTCTACTAGATAGGTACGCTCTTATTAGCCCCCAAGTGAAGCCCGACCCCTTGCCGTTGCTAGGGTCGGGTGTCACTAAAGATCAGGGAGGCGATAACAAAACTAATAAGAGAAAGTGTGTGTTTATTAAGGTTAAAAGCGACGTAGCTGCTTGATGTTCCAGGCATTGATGAAGACTTCACCGTCGATGGTCTTGAGCTTGTATGCGCCTGGTTGGAGCACCTCCGCGATGACGTACGGTCCCTCCCATGGTAGAAAGAGCTTGTGGCGGTTCCTGTTGCTCTAGACGAGGCAGAGCAGGAGGTCCCCATCATTGAAGGCCCGACCCCACACTCGACGGCTGTGGTACCAGCGCAACACTTGTTGGTACTTTGCCAAACCGAGGAGGGTGACATCACGCACTTCATCTAGCTGGTCCATGGCATCTTTGAGGGATGCCTCAGCTCCCTGTTCGTCATACACCCTGACCCTTTATGCTCCATAGTCAAGGTCGGTCGGGAGGGTAGCCTCGAAACCGTAGACCATGAAGAATGGTGTGTAGCCCGTGGCCCAGCTAGGGGTCGTCCTTACGCTCCTAGGGCACCGTGGGAAGTTCTGCAACCCATCGTCCACCAAATTTGTTTAACTGGTTGAAGATCCTAGGCTTGAGGCCTTGTAGGACCATGTCGTTCATGCGCTCGACCTGCCCATTCGTGTGGGGGTGCGCCACGGTGGCCCAATCCACGCGGATGTGGTATTCATCGCAGAATCGGAGGAACTTCTTTCTGGTGAACTACGTGCTGTTGTCCGCGATAATAGAGTTCGGGGCCCCAAAGCGATGGACGATGTCGAGGAAGAACAGCATGGCTTGCTCGAACTTGATCACGGAGATCGGTCGAGCCTCTATCCACTTCGTAAACTTGTCTATGGTGACAAGCAAGTGCGTATAGGCCCTAGGCGCCCTCTTGAGAGGTCCGACCAGATCGAGCCCCTAGACCATGAATGGCCATGTGATGGGGATCGTCTAGAGTGCTTGGGCCAGCAGGTGGGTCTGTCAGGCGTAGTACTGACACCCTTCGTAGGTGCGTATAATATGTTCAGTGTCGGCTACCATGGTCGGCCAGTAGAGGCCTTGTCGGAATGCATTTCCGACTAGGGTTCTAGACGCGGCATGGTGACCGCAGACCCCACCGTGGATATCACTCAGCAACTACTTTCCTTGCTCGATAGGGATGCATCATTGTAGGATCCTAGTGTGGCTCCACCTGTAGAGTTTGCCATCAACAATGGCAAAGGACTTGGCACGACGCGTGAGCCACTGAGCCTTCGTCTTGTCCATTGGCAGCGCCTCATGGAGGAGGTAGTCGAGGTAAGGCGTCCTCCAGTCGGCTAGAGGGTCGGGCTCTGTTGCTGGATCCTCATCAAGCTCCATGACCTTAGGGTCGGATGGAGCCAACGGCTGGTTAGCCCCTGAGCCTAGGGCGGGTAGACTGTCATTGGCCAATTCCGGCTCCTTGTAGCGGACCAAGGGCTTATGCTAATCGCTGATGAAGATGCCCATTGGCACTGGCTCTTGGCCAAATGCTGCTTTCCCCAGCACATCGGCCGCCTCATTGAGATGCCTTGGGATGTGGTTGAGCTTGAGACTATCGAACTTGTCCTCCAGCTGGTGGACTTCTCGACAATATACAGCCATCTTGGCGTTGTGGCTGCTTTACTCCTTCATGACTTGGTCGATGACCAGCTAGGAGTCGCCCTAGACATCGAGGCATCAGATACCCAACTCGATGGTGATGTGTAGGCCATTGATGAGCACCTCATACTCGGCCACATTGTTGGAGGAGGGGAAATGGATGCGAACCATGTACCTCATGCATACCCCAAGAGGTGAAACGAAGACTAGCCCCACGCCGGTGCCTTTCTTCATCAACGATCCATCAAAGTACATCATCCAGTACTCCTGGTTGATGACTACCAGTGGCATTTAGACCTCGGTCCACTCTACAATGAAATCAGCCAGCACTTGAGACTTGATAGCCATCCGAGGGGCATACGAAATGCCTTGACCCATCAGATCGAGTGCCCACTTTGTGATTCTTCCCTTGGCATCCTGGTTTTGGACAACCTCGCTGAGGGGGAAGGACATCACGACTGTCACCGTATGTGACTCAAAGTAGTGACACAGCTTCCTCTTGGCGATAAGGATGACATACAGGAGCTTCTAGATTTGGGGGTAGCGGGTCTTGGAATCGAACAAGACTTCACTAACAAAGTACATGGGATGCTGCACTTTGAGGGCGTGCCCTTCTTCTTGCTCCACCACCAGGGCGGCGCTGACCACTTGCGTGATGGCCACAATGTAGAGCAGAAGCAATTCTCCATCGGTCGGAGGGACCAGGATCGAGGCCTTCACCAGTAGCTGCTTGACCGCATCAAGTGCCTCCTGGGCCTCGAGCGTCCATTCGAAATGGTCGGCCTTCTTTAGAAGCTGATAGAAGGGGAGACCTCGTTCATCGAGGCACGAGAAGAAGCGGCTGAGTGTGGTGAGGTACCCTGCAACTCATTGTACCCCCTTTACATTCTGAATCGGGCCCATCCTTGTGATGGCTGAGATCTTCTCTAGGTTGGCCTCGATGCCATGCTTGGAGACAATGAAACCTAGCAGCATACCCCTTGAGACCCTAAAAACGCACTTCTTGAGGTTGAGCTTAATGACATTTACTCAGAGTTTTGCGAAGGTCTGCTCAAGGTTGTCTATGACTTGGTCAGCCCGTTTGGACTTGACCACAATGTCATCTACATAGGCTTCAACTGTTCGCCCGATGAGGTCTCCAAAACACTTGAGCATACAACACTAGTACGTAGCCCCTACATTCTTCAGACCGAATGGCATTGTGATGTAGCAGAACGATCCGAATGGGGTGATGAAAGATGTTATGAACGAGTCGGATGCTTTCATCACGATTTGATGGTACTCGGAGTTAGCATCAATGAGGCAAAGGGTTTTGCACCCTAAGATAGAGTCGACTACTTGGTCTATGCGTGGCAAAGGAAACGGATCCTTTGGACACGCTTTGTTGAGACCCATTTAGTCAACACACATTCTCCATTTTCTGCTCTTCTTTCGTACAAGGACAGGATTGGCTAACCACTCTAGGTGGTATACTTCCCTGATAAACCCTGTTGCCAACAGCTTTGTGATCTCCTCACTGATGGCCCTATGTTTCTCCTCGTCAAAGTGACGCAGGCACTGCTTCACCGGCTTGGAGCCTGGCCTAATCTCCAAGACATGCTCGATGACTTCTCTCAGAATGCCCGGCATGTTCGAGGGTTTCCAAGCAAAGATGTCTCTGTTGGCGCGGAGGATGCCAACAAGCACGCTTTCTTATTCGGAGGAAAACATGGTGCCAATGCGCACCACTTAGCCCTTAGAGCCATTGGGGTCTATGAGGACATCCTTGGCGCCCTCCACTGGCTTGAAAGACTCGGCCGACTACTTGGGGTCAGGTGCTTCTACGATGACCTCCTTCCCAATGGCCGCAAGCTCCTTGGAGGCGACGATTGTCGCGGCGTGATCGTAGCACTCGACCTCGCATTCGTAGGTGCGCTAGAAGGAGGTGCCGATGGTGATGATCCCACACGGTCCCAACATCTTTAGCTTTAGATAGGTGTAGTTAGGGACGACCATGAACTTCATGTAACATGGACGTCCTAGGATGGTGTGGTAGGTTCCATGGAACCCAACCACCTCGAAGTTGAGGGTCTCTGTCCTATAATTGGATGGATCCCTAAAAGTGATGGGTAGATCGATCTGCCTAAGGGGCACGGCCTGCTTTCTAGGCACGATGCCATGGAAAGGTGCTCTGGTCGGTCGGACACGCGATCGGTCGATGCCCATGGTGTCAAGCGCTTTGGCGTACATGATGTTGAGGCCGCTGCCTCCATCCATCAGTACCTTGGTGAGCCACTTCATGTCGATGATCGGGTCAACCACGAGCAAATATCTCCCTGGTTATGGGACGCTCTCTGGGTGGTCGGTCTAATCAAAGGTTATGGCGGACTCCGACCATCGAAGGAAGGTAGGTGTGGCCGGCTCGGTCGTATAGACCTCACGACGCACGAGCTTCTGGTGGCACTTCAAGTCACAGGCCACCAACCCTTCGAAGACCATGAGGCAGCCATCTAGTGTTGGAAAGCTGCCATCCCTCCCCTCGGCATCGTCCATGGTCGGCTTGGGGTCCTTCCCATGCCCTCCCTTATTGAAGCCTCCGGACAAGAACCACTTCACGAGGCTACAATCCTTGTATAGATGCTTCACAGGAAAGCATGGTTTGGGCATGGCCCTTCGATCAGCATCTCAAAGTTGTCTAGGGTACCCTCAGCAGGCTTTCGACCCCCCTTGTGGTCGATGGCAGACACGAGTGAGCCCTCGCACCGCTGCTTATTCTTCTTCTTGCTAGGACGGTTGGAGGCGCCTTTGCCGGCGTCCCCATCCCGCTTTGCCTTACCCATGGGACAGTCAAAGATCGCTCCGACCACCTGCTCACCCAAGGCATGGCTGGTGGCGATGTTGAGGAGCTCTTTGGTGGTTTGTGGACCCTTACGTCCCAGCTTGTGAACTAGGGACTTGCAGGTGGTACCAGACAAGAAGGCTCCTATGACGTTGGCGTCAGCGACGTTGGGTAGATCGTTGCACTATCAAGAGAAGCATTGAATGTATCCATGAAGGGTTTCTCTGGCCTTCTGTCGGTAGTTTTTGAGATCCCATGGGTTCCCAGGACGCTTGTACATGCCCTAGAAGTTTCCCATGAAGATCTTTTTTAGGTCCACCCAATTTTGGATTCTGTTGGGCAAAAGGTGTTCCAATCATGTTCGTGTCGAATCAGCAATGAACAATGGAAGGTTGCGGATAATGAAATCATCATTATCCCCTCCACCGGCTTGGCAAGTAAGACAATAATCCTTGAGCCATAGTTTGAGGTTCGTTTCCCTGGAGTATTTTGGGATGTTGGTTGGTGGTTGGTACCATAGCGGGAAGGCGACGTTGAGGATGTGTCAGCCAAAGGCCTGAGGTCCCGGTAGGCCAGGGCTCGGGCTTCGGTCCTCCCCACTGGCGTAGCATCCACCACGACGAGGGTGGTAGACACGGCTAGCTCCCTCCCTCAGATCGCGTGGGCATGCCTACAGGCGTTGAGGGTGTCACGCACGTCACGGCTGCAGCTGAGACACTCATGTACCAGGACCGTGGTGCGCAGCCTGCCGCCTCGTGGCACCTGGTGGACTGACACGTCCTTGTCGGGTCGCTCCAAGAGTGTGCACTGGCTGGCGTCGAGCTCACATCATCAAGATAGCAAGCTCTCGGCCTACTGTGCCGCCACATGCTTGAGTAGGATATGAATCTCGCAATGGGTGCGATGGTCTTCGGGCGTTGCTGGCCCCGAAAGCCCCCGGAGCAAGGCCGCCACAACGATGATGTTCTGGCTCACCCGGGTGAAGTGCAGGAGTGCTTCATCATCATCGATGATCCTTCGGTTCACATCACGGGCCATGGCATGTGCACGCCCATCGTCTCTATGGCGCTCGATCTCTCAATCGAGCTCTGCACGTTCCTTCTTTGAGCTGGAGTCGTGCTTCCTCAAGCTCTTGGTGTCGGGCCTTCAGCTACTCCACCCGTAGACGAGGCGGGGCCCTTGCATCCCCCCGACCTTGTCATCGAGGTCGTTCATTAGGGTGGCCTCTTCCTCGTGGATGCTTTCGACGTGTCCCTCAAGGGTACCCGCCATGAAATACTCACGAGAGGGGTGGTGGCTCACCCTGCTAGAGTCAGAGCTGGAGGGCGACTCCGATTCTCTCGCGAGGAGGTTGTGGAAAGACTCCACGACATATTTGGTCATCCCCTTGAACTCGTCGTTCACGGGGGATGGAGGCGTGCGTTGCACCATAGGGTGGTCAACGGTCTCTACGACGTTACAGAGACCGAACGGGAGCGCTGTCGTGGTGCTCCAGGGGAGGTATTCCGATGAGAGGGGCTCTCCCATGGCAAGTTGTGCCATGACATTGGCGAACGAGAAGGTGAGGTGGCACAGGTCCTCCCCTGACGGTCGGGGTCCCAGGAAGGCGCTGAGCTGGTGCTCTAACCTTTTGTAATCGAAGTCGAGGAGCTGGTCGCTCCCAGGGACGTGGGCCTCCGATGCGTGCAGCTACAGCTCCTCCAGCGCCTCAGTGATCGCGCTAAGGCCGACGGAGTGGAGAGGTTGGACGGCAGTGGGAGCCTGCGTCAACTCTCCTTCCATCGTGATGATGAAGTCTAGGTCCCCGAAGCGCATGTGCGCGCCCAGGACCCACCTGACATTGCGACAAGCCATTCGAGGCCTGGTGTGGATGTCGAGACACTCAAAAGGCCCCTACCTAGCGCACCAACTGTCGGTGTTTTGAGTTGCCACCAACAAGTAAATTTCTAATATTGCGCATCTGGCTTGGATGGTGTGCTTAGTGGACATGAGGTTTATACTGGTTCGGACAGAATGTCCCTACGTCCAGTTCATTGCTGCTGCTCGTGTTACTAGCACTGAAAGTTTATAGTAGGGGTTACAAACGGGCGAGAGGGAGATAGGTCCCAAGTCTCTGGTGAAAAGGAGTGAACGGGTGCTGAGAGGGCTCGGTTGCTACTTAGCCATGTGTCCAAGGTTCGATGGGTTCATGATGGTTCAATCGGATCTAGCTTGAATCAATGTGATGTGTTGCGATGCCCCTTATGGGATGCTCTGCTTTCCCTTTTATAGGCCAAGGGAAAGCATGGGTTACAACAGAGGAAAAATAAGAACGAGAGAGAGAGAGAGAGAGTCGAAGGCCTTCAGGATCGTCGGGTCCTTCTCCTTCATGCGGGTCCCGTCGACCCTATAGATGTCAACAAGGACAGCTTCGCATCGCAGTCCTGTCCGTCACTAGCGCCATGCATAGGCGTCATATGCCGGTCATGGCGCTCCACTCTATCCTGGCGAACGTCGTGGTGAACTGATGCACTCGTCAGTGTTCGTATGGCGGTTAGGCAGAATAGCACTGGTATGCCCGACGGTGTTCTTGATGTGAATCCTCCGGTATGGCCCGTTAAGGCCACGGGTTACATCGGGGCATGCCAGTCTCTTTCCTGCTGTCAGAGCTTTGACTCAGGCCCATACGCTTGGACATGGAGTGGTTGACGGTGGTATGGGTCTCCGTTGGACGAGGCGGAGCCCGTGGCCTCAGGGTCAGGCGAGGCGGAGTCCTCCCCCAGAGGCCGGAAGAGGCGGAGCGCAAACCCAAGGGTCGAGCGAGGTAGAGCATAGACCCAAGGGTCGGGCGAGGCGGAGTCCTTCCCCAGAGGCCAGGCGAGGCGGAGCCCGTGGCCTCGTGGTCGGGCGAGGCGGAGCGCAGACCTAAGGGTCGAGCGAGGCGGAGCGTAGACCCAAGGGTCAGGCGAGGCGGAGTCCTCCCCCAGAGGCCGGGCGAGGCGGAGCGCAAACCCGAGGGTCGGGCAAGGCGGAGTCCTCCCCCAGAGGCCGGGCGAGGCGAAGCGCAGACCCAAGGGTCGGGCGAGGCGGAGCGCAGACCTAAAACGTCGGACGAGGCGGTCCCTCTCCTAGAGGCCGGGCGAAGCGGAGCTTGCGCGCCGGGGGGTCGGTTGGAGCTGTTGTCGCGCTCTTGACTGCTCGGATGAGTCAATATTGATGGTCATTAGCTCCTCCTCTTCGGGTACCCTAGTATTGGTCCCCGACAGTTTTTAAATAGACTATTCACCCCCTCTAGCAATATTAGGACCTTTCAGCCTACTAGTTAATTAGAGAAGTGACAATTCGTAATGTAGAATTTTCAACCTAGGTGAATGGTAGGATAGCCATCTAGGCACATTTAGGTTACACAAGAGTTTCGATTTATATAGATTAAGCTTGAGACTTGCAATATAATCAAGACATGTAATAATCGTCTTAAAATTTTGCTCTATCATGTATCCATATAATGATTACTTAATTGTGCAAATAATATGCGTGTTGCTTCTAAGTTGTATGAGATCATATTGGGGACCATGATTATTATGCTTTAGCCAGATCATCAGTGGATGATAATCTGGTTTAATAGAGGTAATTTGGATGGTTCCTACCACATCATATTAATTAACAATCACAATAATTTATGGAACTATGACAATATTGCTATAAAGGTGAAATATGTAACTATCCAAACTTTTTGCATATAACACAGATGATATGAAAATGAGACATTTTATTATAAACCGTATATATATTCTGGCACTCCTATTTCCCATAATAAATATCAATTGAGGAGTTGTATAGCCACTCTGCAATGTCATCGTGGCACCGCTAGTGACCATAAGCATTGGGTTATCCTTGAGGCCAATATGACCGACCATGTCATGGTCGTCTCACGTAAATAAAGGATACTAATAACTTTATATAAAGATACAGTAAAACTTTTATTTTCAATAAAATTGATCGTGATGGTGATGTTATAAAAGACTAGCAAACATGTTCGCTGCAACGAACGGGATATACATCTTGCGCAGTATATACTAATATGTTTGGGAATCGGATTTTACAATGTGGCAGGACGCACACTATTTTAACTTGTATATATGAATCAATTAGGATTCTTTTCTCTAATTCATCACTTACTACTGCTCTTAGTAACCTGTCAGAACCCGTATACTACTACTCTCAGTAAAATCAGTCAGGACTCTTATGCTCGGGAGGATGGAAGAACAAACAGAAGCGTTCTTTTTCTGGTCGGATTCTTTTTTCCATAATTTTTGTGATGACTCCAAATCAGACTCCAATCTACACATGTTTCCAAGTCATTCTACTTTTTTTATCGACTCCATGTGTATTGGACTCATTCTAATTTCCGGATATAAATATGCGTGGATATGAGACACTTGTCTTGGAGAGTAGAAAACTTGGTTTTGTAAAGAGATCAACCGAGAGAGGCAAGAGTGATGGACGGAAAGACGTGGAAGAGTGAGGCGGGACGGAAAAAATAGGGGAGAGAAAATACTATTACGTATAGAATGTATGTATTAATATTGTTTTAAATATAGTCCATACATAGACACTTATCACTCCAAAGTGGAGACCGCACAAACAAATTTTCAACATGCTACACGTAATTTGCATGTGTTTCTCTTCCTGTGTCGCCTCATGCTACGTGACTAACTCTTCCTATTCTCCGTGCTATAATTCTTGGTGGAGATGATAGGGTACATGTGTCGGGTTCATAAACCCGGGGTTCCTCATGGACCTGCTTCTCAGCAAAAGCTCGGCTCAGCAGACGACGTTGCGAACGACGCGCAAACTCCTGGGCCGGTCCAAAAACCTAACGACAGGCCAGAAGGGCGATACAATCTTCGACCGGAAGGCCTAGCCAAGGAGGAACGGCGCCCGCTTCCGACTCTGGCCCGCCTCTCCAACCGAAAGGCCTCGCTTCTGACTCCAGCCCGCCTCTCCAACCGGAAGGCCTGGCCAAACAACCATTCCGACTCCGACCCGTGTCTCCGACCGGGGATACACCGAACCTCTGCTTACAACTCTTCTCCGACTGGCGCAGTCGGAGCCGACTGGGACCAACTGACCGGGGACGCCCGCTCAGTGAGGACCAGGAAACGGGCAGAGCAAGTAAAGCAGGACGCTCAAATCAAACCGTAAAACCAAGGACCGTACCCTATACACCTACAGGACAGTACCGACAGGACATGTCAGAAGGGTGCCCTACAACCTTCCAAGCATGTTAGAACCCAAGCAGTGTTGTGGGCGCCGACGATTTGCCCTAGAGTCTTGTGGGCGCCATCAATTCCCATACCAGGCAAATACGGTAAAAACCCCCCACATGCCTCTGGCCATCGACAATGTTGTGGGCGCCGTCATTTATCATACATGGTGAATATGGTAAAACCTTCCACATGCGTCTGACACAAACAGTGTTATGGGCGCCTACCATCATCTTGTACCCGACGGCGTGGGCAACAAGACTTAGTAGCATACGAACTCTAACTCTCTCTCTCTCTCTCACACACTTGTAAAGGCCGTCCCCTTCATCTATAAAAGGGGATGCGCTCTCCCAACGGGGAGATCAATCGGACGACAACTGAAACACGCTCCAACAATCCGAACGACCAAGGATTCCAACGAACAATAGATGTTTGAACACTTAGCACATAGCAGAGCTCCCGTCACTCTCGGCCCTTCAGACCAGAGTCTGACCGGACCTCTTGCACCCCCATCTTACTCCCTTCCGTTTGTAACCCCACAGCAAACTTCGAGCACCTAGGCTCAGGAATAAAGTCACCGCCCGACTCAAACTGGACCTAGGGCATGTTTCCTGCACCAATATAAACCCTGTGTCATTGAGTGCTAGGCCACATCTGATCACAACGTACGGCAAAACTAGAAATATTTACATGTTGGTCACTTTCTACACCGACAGTTGGCGTCATCCGTAGGGAAGACGTTGTACGTTCACGCTTTTGGTCATCAGATGGCCCACTTTTCCCATCCTCGCCATGGCGGGCTCAAGCGATACGACTCGCTTCGGCTCACTAGAGTTTTCTGCACTCCCACCTGTTAGGATGTGGGTTCCACCTATCTTCGAGCCATCCCAGGCCTTCCTCTTCAGAAGCCTAGACTTCATCACCGACCGGCTCGGCATGTTGCACCTCCGCGAGGAGGCACTTGTTCCGGCGCCCATCGAAGGGGCGCCCTCCGTCGGCTCTGGGACTCCCGGCGACTTCAACGGCAAGGCGCCTGCGCTTCGTTCCGAGCATACTCTCTGCTCAAACCCCACTATGAGTAACATACGCTTTGTTATTTACTCGCTATTTACTATCTTTCGCCGATTATCCGGAGGGACCCCGTTGTCCCTGTCGTGACCGCCATGCAACCGGTTCCCCTACGGCCTCACGTCCCACGCGGATGCGTACGCCCGGGGGCTCCGAAGGATGCTGGCACCACCCCCTCTCACATCCAAATTCGTGAGGATAGTGAGCTATGCTCCAGCCTCTTTTCATGACCTCCTGGATGACGATGTTGAGAGCGACAGCTCTAGCATCGACAACGTCATGGCACCTAGCCACCCTCTGTCCTAGGAGTGTGCTATGGTGGATGCCCTAGGACAGCCGCGCGGTGGTAGTGGAGTCACTTTAGACCCACACCCCTCCGGACCCTCACGCAGATGGCCTCGCATGTGCTCAGGTGAATGGTGAGGAGCTATGATATAGGCGATAGAACCAGCCGCCACATGCGCCAGTGCGATTGGCACACCACGATGCGCCCCATGCGCGTAACCCGGCGAGTGGCACCTGGGGTCACGCCCGCCAGGTCCAACGCAACATCATGGATGAGGGGAACAATCCCCACAGTTCGCTCGGGCTGGCCAAAACATCGTCGCGGCAGCGATGCTTCTGTGTGGCCTTCCCGAGCCGGACAACCCCCAGGAACAGGCGATCCACTGGAACCTCTAGGCACTGGTGGAAACCACCGTCATTCAATAGGCGAAGACCTCCAGATCACAACACTGACTCATGGCCTCTCCCCCCACCAGGGGAGTGGGGACGCACTAGACGAATCGCTCCAAACGCTCACCGCTACAGCCACTGAGCACGGCACAGGAGGGCACAGCTGTGCCACAGCCTGACATGGCACCCGCTCCACACCGACCGCCTGTGCGCGAACACCTCAAGCCAAACCAAGACGCTCCTAGCGTCATCAGCAACCGGCATTGGGCTAGGAATGATGCTGACGTCCATCGAGCGGCGGTGAGAGCAGACGACACGGGCTCCGGTCGGACCATTGAGGGGACTGGTGAAACGCACCTCAGGCATGGTCACTGACCCAACGATCGGAGTCCCATCCCGGATGGCCTGAGACCATAGGCCTTTGGCTGGCGCATCCAGAGAGCGTCGTTCCCATAGCGCTTCCGACCGCCTACCAACGTCGCCAAGTATACTAGGGAGACGAACCTCGGAATATGGCTCGAAGACTTTTGGCTTGCCTGCCGAGCCAGAGGAGTGGATGATGATCACTTCATCATTCAGCACCTCCCCATCTGCGTGGGGAACATGTGTTGAGCATGGCTCGAATTCCTCCCACACGACAGCATCCGTGACTAGGCGGATCTCACGAGGATCTTCGTTAGGAACTTCCAGGGGACGTATGTCCACCCTGGGAACTCCTGGGACCTCAAGAGTTTCCAACAAGAGCCCAACGAGTCCCTATAGGATTACATCCGTAGGTTCTCGAAGTGTTGCAACTCCCTTCCTGATGTCGTCGACATGGACGTCATCAGCGCATTCCTCTCCGGGACGACCTACGAGTACTTGATCCATAAGCTTGGCTGCCTAAAGCCCCAAACCACCCGTGACCTGCTCGACGTCACCACAAACCATGCCTCCGGCGAGGAGGCAGTCGGAGCGGTCTTTAATGGAGGCTAGGACAAGGGCAAGGCCAAGCGCGAGTGAAAGGTCCTAATATGGCTAGAGGGGGTGAATAGCCTATTTAAATTCTACAAATCAACTAGAGCAATTTGATTAGTATGACAAATAGTGAAATGCAAACTTGCTCTAGCTCTACAAGGGTTGCAAGCCACCCATCCAACAATTCTAGTAGCAATGATCACTTAACACACCACTTGCAATCCTACTCGCTAGATGAACTTGAGAAACAATGCAAGCTCTCAATTCTAATTACTCTAAAGAGCTTGCTACAACTAGTTTGCAAGAATGTAAATGAGTGAGTAGGATAATTATACCACCGTGTAGAGGAATGAACCAATCACAAGATGAAGATTACGCCAATCACCGGGAGAATGAAAATGACAAGAGACAACCGATTTTCTCTCGAGGTTCACGTGCTTGCCAACACGCTAGTCTCCATTGTGTCGACCAACACTTGGTGGTTCGGTGGCTAAGAGGTGTTTCACAAACCTCATCCACATGATTGGACACCGCAAGAACCTACCCACAAGTGAGGTAACTCAATAACACGAGCAATTTACTAGAGTTACCTTTCGGCACACCGCTGGGGAGGGTACAACTCCCCTCACAATCACTGGAGACGGCCACAAACAATCACCAACTCATGCCGATCCACCACCACTGCACCAAGCCGTCTAGGTGGTGGCAACCACCAAGAGTAACAAGCGAAATCCACAGCGCAACACGAATACCAAGCGCCTCTAGATGCAATCACTCAAGCAATGCACTTGGATTCTCTCCCAATCTCACAAAGATGATGGATCAATGATGGAGATGAGTGGGAGGGCTTTTGCTAAACTCACAAGATTGCTATGTCAATGAAAATGTGCAAGAGAGTGAGCTTGAGCCGGCCATGGGGCTTAAATAGAAGCCCCCATGAAATAGAGCCGTTGTACCCCTTCATTGGGCACTGATTAGAGTGACCGGACACAAGGCTCAGCGTCTAGTCGCCCAATGGTGGCCATGTGTCATTCTGTGTTCAACAGGAGTTATCTGATCTCAACGGTCATGACATGACCGGACGCTCCGGCATAAGTGATCGGACGCCGAACACCAAGAGTCCAGTCATTTCCAGTAAGCTCCCAGAGACAGCAAATCTTGACCGGACACGTCCGGTCGACCTTGACCGGACACAGACAGCGTTCGGTCAGTCTCCTTAATCTCGATACAGCAACGTCAGCTTTGACCGGACGCTGCCTTCCAACGTCCGGTCAGTCAGAGGCCCAATGTCCAGTCGCATGACCGATGCCAGGTTATCACTGCCACGCCTGACCGGACGCACCGGTCCCCCTGAGACCAGGGTTCGATCAGTTGTAAAATAGCGAGACTGACCTTCTATCATCTCTATCTCCTTCACCCTTGCTCAAATGTGCCAACCACCAAATGTATCACCTTGTGCACATGTGTTAGCATATTTTCACAAATATTTTCAAGGGTGTTAGCACTCCACTAGAACCTAAATGCATGTGCAATGAATTAGAGTATCTAGTGGCACTTTGATAACCGCATTTCGATACGAGTTTCACTCCTCTTAATAGTATGGCTATCTATCCTAAATGTGATCACACTCACAGACTCACTAAGTGTCTTGATCACTAAAACAAAATGGCTCCTTCATTTTATACCTTTGCCTTGAGCCTTTTGTTTTTCTCTTTCTTCTTTTCCAAGTTCAAGCCTTTGATCATAACCATGCCATCACCATTGTCATGATCTTCGTCATTGCTTCATCACTTGGAGTAGTGCTACCTATCTCATGATCACTTTGATAAACTAGGTTAGCACTTAGGGTTTCATCAATTAACCAAAACCAAACTAGAGCTCTCAGCGAGGACCAAGACGAGGGCCCTCCACATAGAGGGCCAAGAAGAATAAGAAGGATCGGTGCCAACAGGCCAACTTTGCATTGGTCGTCGTAGCTAATCGCATGGGCAAGTAGCCCCAGTAGGGCCTGCCTGACCACTTCGGCAAGCTCATGGATAGCCCCTGCACCAACCACGCTTACCCCGTCAAAGACATCTACAAGGACTGTGAGCTCCTTAAGTGCTTCCTACAACAGGCCAGTAGGCCAAAAGAAGGAAAGGGCAAGGAGGCGGCAGCCAAGAAAGGAGGCACGACGGGCAAGGATGGGGATGGCTTCCCCAACCCTGAGGAATGCATCATGATCTTTGGGGATCCGATGTCATCTACTCCAAGCGCCAGCACAAAGTGCGCTACCGAGAGGCGTGCATCGTCGAAATGGCTGTCCCCTCCTTCCTTTGCTGGTCGGAATCTCCGATCACTTTTGATCAGAGGGACCATCCATCACACGTCACCAGACCAGGACGCTACCCGCTCGTCATCGACCCCATCGTCCGCAAGAAGCACCTCACCAAGGTGCTGATGGACGGAGGTAGCGGCCTCAACATCCTCTACGTCGACACCCTCGACGCCAAGCGCATCCCCCGATCAGAGCTCCGACCGACAAGCTCTCCCTTCCACAGTGTGATCGTGGGAGCGCAGGCATACTCGCTCGGGCAAATCGACCTACCCATCACGTTTGGCGACCGAGCCAACTTCCGCTTGGAGGTGCTCACCTTCTAGGTGGTGGACTTCCCAGGGTCTTACCACGCCATCTTGGGGCTGCCATGCTATGCCAAGTTCATGGCGGTCCCCAACTACACCTACCTAAACCTGAAGATGTCAGACTGAACGGTGTCATCACTATGGGTAGCACCTTCTCGCACGCCCTCATGTGCGACCGTGAGCATTACGAGCTCACCACTTCCATCATCAACTCTTTTGAGCTCCCACGACTCAGGGAGTTGTCGACCCCAGTAGTCCTGGACTACAACAAACCAACCTCCTCGATGGCCTTCCACTCGCTCGAGGAAACTAAGGCAGTGGGGATCGACCCCACTGTCCCAACCAAGACAGTGCAGATCAGGACCCAGCTCCCAGCCAAATAGGAATGCGAGCTCATCAACTTCCTACGCGCCAATCATGATGTCTTCGCATGGAAACCATCTAACAAGCTAGGCATACCATGGGAGGTCACCGAGCATGCACTATGCCTTATCCTGGGCTCGAAGCCCGCCAAGCAATGCCTACGCCGCTTTGACGACGAGAGGCATAGGGCCATAGGCGAGGAGGTCACCAAACTCCTGGCAGTTGGATTCATCAGAGATGTATTCCACTCCGACTGGCTTGCCAATCCTGTTCTTGTTAAAAAGAAGACCGGGAAATGGAGAATGTGCATTGATTATACTAGCCTCAACAAAGCGTGTCCAATGAATCACTTTCCTTTACTATGCATAGACCAGATAATCGACTCCACCTCAGGATGCGAGATCCTCTCCTTTCTAGATACCTACTCAGGCTATCACCAGATTGTGATAAAAGAGACTGATCAGCTCGCAACCTCATTCATCACCCCATATGGTTCATACTGTTATGTAACCATGCCCTTCGGTCTGAAGAATGTTGGTGCCACCTACCAAAGGTGCATGCAGCAATGCTTCGCCGATCAAATCGACCCACTCGATCAGCCTGATCAAGCCAAGCGGCCGAAACCAACAATCATTGTCTATGTTGATGACGTAGTGGTCAAAACGGCTCAAGCTTGCGACCTGATCGCAAACTTGGCCATGACATTCGCGAACCTCCGAAGGTTCAACATCAAATTGAATCCTGAAAAATGTGTTTTCGCGGTTTCGAAGGGGAAGCTACTAGGATACATCGTGTCCAAACGCGGCATCGAGGCCAACCTCGAAAAAATCACGGCCATCTCCAACATGGGCCCTATACGCAACGTCAAGGGCGTATAAAGGCTCACCGGCTATCTAGCCACCCTGAGCTGGTTCATCTCCCGGCTCGGTAAGCGATGGATGCCTCTCTACAAGCTACTCAAAAGGACAAACACGTTCGTCTAGACTGAGGAAGCAGAACAGGGCTTGGAGAGCCTCAAAGCATCACGAACATCAGCCCCAATCCTCGTCCCTCCCAAACAGGGAGAACCCCTCATCCTCTACGTCGTGGCGGGCAACCACGTGGTCAGTGCCGCCCTAGTTGTTGAAAAGGAGGAGCCAGGACACCACCTTAAGGTCCAGCGACCCATATACTTCATTGGGGAGGTACTCACCGACCCCAAGGTCTAGTACCCCTAGGTGCAAAAACTCCTATACGCCATGCTGATGGCGACCCAAAAGCTCCTACACTACTTCACTGACCATGAAGTCATGGTCGTTACTTCATACCCGCTCAGGGACATCGTCTGCAATTGCGACGCCACAGGACAGATCTCCAAGTGGGCACTCAAACTCATGGGCCACGACATCAGGTATATCCCCCGCACCGCTATTAAGTCTCAGGCACTCATAGATTTTGTCACCGAATGGACAGAGGTCCAGCTACCGACCCTAGCGTCACCCACGAATAATGGACGATGTACTTCGACGGGTCCATCATGGCGCCCGGCTTGGGGGCTGGAGTGGTTCTGATCTCCCTAGATGGGAGTAGGCTCCGCTATGCCATCTGCCTCCATTTTTTAGCCTCAAACAATGCCACGGAGTACAATGCCCTCATCAATGGACTATGCATCGCCATCGAGCTTGGCGCTACACGACTCTATGTTCACGGTGACTCAGAGCTGGTCGTCGGCCAGGTCATGAAGGAGTCCTCCTGCAAAAGCCCCCTCATGGTAGCACACTACCAAGAGGTGCGCAAGCTCAAGGACAAATTCCAGGGGAGCAAGCTGCATCACGTCCTCTGAAAGGACAATGATGCCGCCGATTTTCTCGCAAAATTGGTCGCCAGGTGGGATCCGTCTCTGAGCGGGATCTTCATCAACGACCTCCATAAGTCATCCGCCCACATACTGAAAGGTCCAATCCAGACACACCCCGACGCCAACCCGGTGCTCGAGGACTCCGACCCCGATGCCAAACCGGCGCTCGGGGCTCTTACCCCAGTGCCTCCATGACGATGTCGCCCGCCGACGTCGCCGTGTTGGCAATCAATCAAACCGACTGGCGAGCGTCGCTACTCTCCTACCTCCTTGAGGAAGCTCTCCCACCTGAAAGGACTAAAGCACAGCGGATCACTCAACGTGCCAAGATGTTCGTCGCGCTTAGTGACAAACTTTACAAACGAAGTCCATCGGGGGTACTCATGTAGTGCATCCCTACCGACCAAGGGAAACAACTCCTCCTTCAAGTCTATGCCAAAATCTGTGGATATCACACAGCCCCGATGTCGCTGGTCAGAAAAGCCTTTAGCCAAGGTTTTTACTGGCTCACCGCACTACGAGATGCAGAGGAGGTCGTTCGTAGGTGCGTGGAATAACAATTCTACGCTCGGCAAACTCATTTGCCGGCACAGGAGCTCCAAACCATTCCCATCACCTGGCCGTTCGTGGTCTGGGGCCTCTGTCGCAGAACCGACCAATTTATAAGAGCACAAGTACAAAAACAATCACTGAAACGATCAAATTCAGTTGGCATCAGAGGTAGATTCAACACTAAACATGTCATACGGGTATTTAAAAACAAAAGCTTTTGTTGTGAAAACGGTTTTCCAACTTATAGTTATATATAAGTTTTTAAAAATCTAAAATTTTATAGTGTGCTGGTGATCACATCCCTTGTAGCCCACTTAAGGACTTTCAGGTGGCTTATATAATTATTAACTTGGAGGAAAGTGATTGTTTCTATTTCGTCGTCCATGTGGCGTGCTATTGCATGGGTGCCATTCGCTTGAATGGTAATGTATGGATCAACTGCCTCTACGCCAAGGTAAGTGTGAGTTTTGAGAGCATGACCGTCCAACTGTCGGTCTAGGGGAGAGTTAGTTGTGGTTACTGGAATATTTACAAATTGCATACATGTACATACGAAGGTACTTAATTGTGGGTATATCTATCGGGTAGTTTGGATACCAACATATATATATATATATATATATATATATATATATATATATATATATATCTGGGGATGTATATATGGAGAGTATCTTAGTTTACTACTTTCATTGTTAGCATTATATCTTATTGGGTTGGGCTGCAATGAAATTTTCTGCAGGTACGCTAACAACGCACCGTGTAGATCGACTAGTTACCGCTAATTGAGAGAATGTATGTATGCCACCGTATATTCCGCTAGAACTTAATTTTTCTTAGGTTTGTAAGGACGTACAGAATGAGCATGTATCATATTCACTCATGTCATTCATATTGCATTACTTCCTCCCTTATAATTACTTATCCTGATTATTAAGTTCCATCTCTCCACAAAATAATCTTCTCACGAGAGTTGCATCCCTTTTTGATACAGATGGCCGCGCCCGTGTTTCCTCCTGGTAGCAGCACCTTTTTGGATCAGTTTGGTACGCCTACCTTGCTCTAGAGAGTGCTAAGCTCAGTTGGGTACCCAGAGGCACCCCACTACACGTGGAGGCAGATGGTGCCATTGGGAGATGTGCCATGGTACATTGCGACCTTGGTAGTGCCACAGAACCCCACGAGACCATTGTGGCATGGGTGGAGCATCGAGACTGATGGGCAAAGCCCATGGGAAGCCACGCAAGTTGCTGCCCTTGATGTGCTTATGGACATAGCATAGATTTTGAGAGATGAATTAGTGGGTGGACCAGCTGCATCCATTCCCTGAGTGGCTCCTACAGAGGCTGAGTGGACTCAAGAAGTTGGCCAGGCCTTGGTTCGAGGCCATGGTGAACGTGTTCAGAGCGACAATGTGGGAATGAGTGCTATGATGGCCATCCTGAAGCTTTGTCAAGTCAGGCAGGACACCCTCTCTAGTGTGTTAGAAGAAGCTAGCAAGGCAGTGGCAGCCCAGCACAAGTTCAGGTTGCGTGCCCGCAAGTATCGCCGTAGGGCGGAGGCATGTGGGCGAGCTCAGCTAGAAGTAGATGAGATTCGGGGCATTGCAAATTATCGCCTGCAACAGTGGGGGCAAACAGCACGCGAGAGAGATGAGCTTCATAACTAGCTTATGAACCTCACCATAGAGAGAGATGAGGCAATA
Organism: Miscanthus floridulus; assembly: GCF_019320115.1. Lineage (NCBI taxonomy): Eukaryota > Viridiplantae > Streptophyta > Magnoliopsida > Poales > Poaceae > Miscanthus > Miscanthus floridulus. The sequence continues at coordinate 142,222,057 of NC_089581.1, read as the reverse complement.
CACGAGTTGGACCGTGTGACCCGTCATAGAGATGCAGCCTTAGAGTTGGCAGAAGAAAGGCGTCAGGGCTAGATCATGGCTAACCACAATGCTTTTCAAAGGGAGCATGAGCTCCAAGAGCAGCTTGAAGAGCTTCAGGTTGAGCACCATCAACTGAACAACCGTCTGTTTTCTATTCCTCACCCCATACCAATGTATCCTAATGTGGGTGGACCTCAAGTGATTGAGGCCGATGAAGAAGAAGAGGACGTGCAGATGGATGTCAATGCAGCTGAACCTGCAAATGAAGAGGAAGAGGAAGATCCTGAAGAAGTCTAGGGCGTATCCGATGTGGACAGTGATTACTTCGATGAGTAGTTAGCTAGCAAGTCTCACTAGTTTAAGCTTTTGCAGCCATTGGTGTAATAGACTTAGTACTATGACTAATGTTGGATGTACCTTTTAATTCGAACTTGGCATGTAATGTACCTTAATCCGCTCCCTTTGGGATGCTTATCTTGCTGGTTAAGTTTAAAACTTATCATGTTGGAATGCACTGCGTATGGCGCTAGTAATCTAATTGATGATGTGGTGATTGGAGAATGAATTTTTGCCTCTGTTTATTGTATGAATTTTACATTCTCTCCAGTAAATTTAGTTTGGCGTAATTACGTTGTTCCTCTTCAATGTGCTAACATCACCAATAATTGTTGGTTGTGCATTGTTGCAGATGCCTCGCACTCATTCCTCTAGTGCGGCTAGTGATGATGATGATCTTCCACCGCCACCACCGCCCACACCCGCGGAATTGATGGCAATTCTTGCTGAAGGACAGCGCACTATGGCTGAGGCTCTCCGCACGATTGCAAATCATGATGGTCGTGGTGCATGCCAAGGACTGGAACCAAATTAGTATAGCGACTTCAAAGATTTCCTTGACACTAAACCATCGATCTTCAAGGAGGCTGAAGAGCCCCTCTAAGCTAATGAGTGGTTGAACACTCTTGAGCAGAAATTCTGTCTGCTCCGCTTGACAGAAGTGCTGAAGACTGAATATGCTTCTCACCAACTGCATGGGCCAGCTGGTATTTGGTGGAGTCATTATCGGTCCACTATGCCCGCTAATGCCCAAATCACTTGGGATTAGTTCAAGTCTGCTTTCAGGGGAAATTATATTCCTCCTAGTCTCATGGCAATCAAGCATACAGAGTTCATGAAGCTAACCTAGGGGAACAAGAGCTTTCAATAACCTTGCAAGGTATGCTACTGAGTTTGTTGACACTGATGCCAAGAAAATCGCCAGTTTCAAGCGGGGACTTAGCCCCAAATTGATGAAGACTATGGAAAATTGTAAGTGTGTTCATTTTAATGAGTGTGTGAGTGATGCTTTATCTCAAGAGAACAACAATGCTGTATATGCTGCTTCGAAGAATCGTAAGAGGGCCTATGTGGCGGGTGCCTCACAATCTAAGGCTCTAGTCACACATAGGGCTCCATTCCATCCTCCGGCATCAGCTGCTAAGTTCTGCTCACCGCTGAAGAAGAATCTAGGCAAGACTAGATTTCGCAAGGCTTTTACAGTTGCTCTTCCCAAGGGCACTACCATTCAAGGCAGTTCCATTATTCCTCCAAGCAACATGCCGTGCTAGAACTGCAACAAGCCAGGTCACTGGGCAAGGAAGTGTCCTTACCCTAAGAAGAATAACTACCAAGGTGGCCGTCTGGGACAGGTGAACCACACTAATATTGCTGATATCTCGTCAGGAGAGGTAGTAACGGCTGGTAAGTTTTTGGTTGATCAAAACCCTATAGTTGTACTATTTGATTCAGGTGCTTCGCATTCTTTTATTAGTCCCGCATTTGCATCCAAGTTTATGTAGAAAACATACACTATTGAGGGTGAGGGTTATTGTATTAGGGTGGTCAGTGGTACTATCCCAACCAAGCTTGTAGTCGGGGACGTGCAACTTGAGATAGAGAGGCAAAGTTATCAGGTTGATCTGGTAGTTTTACTGAGGCTAGGTATCGACGTGATATTGGGAATGAACTGGATGAGCAGTCATGGAGTGCTTATTGATACATCGACTAGAGTAGTCATGCTCAGAGATCCTTGTAATCAGGAAGGTTTTCTAGTATAGCTACCTAGGGACATCAATCTTTCTTGTGTGGCTAATGCGGTGCAAGCAAAGGTTATGGCAGACATCCCTGTTGTGTGTGATTTTCAGGATGTTTTTCCCGATGATTTGCCCAGATTGCCTCTGGATTGGGACGTGAAGTCCAAGATAGAGTTGCTACCTGGTACAGCGCCCATCTCTAGAAGGCCTTATAGAATGCCTCCCAACGAACAAACTGAACTTAAGATCTAGTTGAATGAACTTCTAAAGAAAGGCCTTATTCATCCTAGTTCGTCTCCGTGGGGGTACCTAGCTATCTTTGTGAAGAAGGATCAATCACTACGCATGTGTGTAGATTATAGGCCTTTGAATGCAGTCACAATCAAGAATAAGTACCCTTTGCCACATATAGATATCTTATTTGATCAGTTGTCCAAAGCAAAAGTCTTTTCCAAGATTGATTTGAGATCGGGTTATCATCAAATCAAAATTCGACCTGAGGATGTTCCAAAAACTGCATTCTCTACAAGATATGGTCTGTATGAGTATCTTGTTATGTCTTTTGGATTGACCAATGCCCCCGCACACTTTATGTATTTGATGAATTCGGTGTTCATGCCCGAGTTGGACAAATTTGTGGTGGTATTTATAGATGATATCTTGGTCTATTCTGAGAATGAAGAAGATCATATTGAACATTTATGAGTGGTTCTCACTAAATTGTGTGAACACAAGCTTTATGCAAAGTTCAGCAAGTGTGAATTCTGGTTTCGTGAGGTACCTTTTCTCGGACACGTGTTGTTCGATGGTGGAATTATGGTGGATCCCACCAAGGTGCAAGAAGTGTTGGACTGGAAGGCTCCAATCTTGGTGCACGAGGTTCGGAGTTTTCTAGGATTGGCTAGCTATTATTGTCGCTTCATTCTGGATTTCTCTAAAATAGCCAAGCCTATGACTCGGTTGCTGCAAAAAGACATGAGGTTTGTCTGGACTTCTGAGTGTGATGTGTCTTTTCACAACCTACGAACCCTTCTAACTTTGGCTCCGGTTCTGGCACAACCGGATATCGAGAAACCTTTTGATGTGTTTTGTGATGCATCAGTTATAGGTTTAGAAGGTGTTCTTATGCAGGAGGGTAGAGTCATTGCTTATACCTCTCGCCAACTTCGGAAGCATAAGGTGAACTATCCTACGCATGACTTAGAACTCGCTGCAGTTGTTCATGCTTTGAAGGCCTGGAGATATTATTTGCTTGGCAATGTGTGCAACATCTACACTAATCATAAAAGTCTTAAGTACATCTTCACTCAACCTGAGTTGAATATGTGTCAAAGAAGATGGCTCGAGTTGATCAAGGATTATAACCTCCAAGTGCACTATCATCCTAGCAAGGCAAACGTCGTTGCAGATGCCTTAAGCAGGAAATCTCATTGCCACTCTTTGATTGAAAGTGACCTCCATTTGTCAAAACTCCTACATCCTGCAGTCCTTCACAAAATCACTGTCAGTTGTACTTTATAGAGTTAAATTATTGAGCTACAGAAGACAGATCCAGGTGTGTTCCACATCAAGCGCAAGATGAAAGAGCAAGAAACCAAGAATTTTCGAGTAGATGAGAATGACGTGTTATGGTTTAAAGATAGGTTAGTGGTTCTGAAGGATAGAGAGCTCAGAAATCAAATCATATCCGAAGCACATTCCTCGAAATTATCTATTCATCTTGGTAGTAGCAAAATGTATCATGATTTGAAGCCAGTGAAAGGAGATATTATGGAATTGATTTTGTTCAAGAAGCTAAAGAACAAGTCTATACTATCCAAACCCATATGGCCGTAGCTCAAGCTAGGCAGAAGAGTTATGCTGATCGTCGTAGAAAACCTATTGAGTTCAAAGTTGGAGACTTTGTTTATCTAAAAGTCTCACCCATGAAGAGTGTCCAACACTTTGGTGTGAAGCAAAAGCTTGCCCCAAGATATGTCAGTCCATTTCAAATCATTGGACAAAGTGGTAAGGCAGCATACAAGATCCAATTACCTCCTAAGATGAATGTTATATTCAATGTCTTTCACGTATCCTAGTTGAAGAAATGTCTTCGTGTCCCTGAGTAGAGAGTTCCACTGGGGGATATCGAGTTAAAATCAGATTTAACTTTTGAAGAGAAACCGGTCTGAGTAATTGACACTCGGGAGCGAGTGACTCAAAGTTGGGTGGTCAAGTTTTACAAGGTCATGTGGAGTAATCAGGGTAGTGAACGCGATGCAACGTAGGAAAGAGAAGATTATTCGAGGGACGGTTATAAGGAATTCTATCAACAATGGTACGCTTGTCAAATCTCGAGACAAGATTTTTATAAGGGGGAGGGCTGTAACACCCTAGGTGTTTGGCTTCCACATTTGCACTTGCATTTCATAAACATGAGCATCATTCATCCATTCATGAGCTTAGATTATATGAAACATGCTTTTGAAAATTGCAACATATTGTTATATTTTATGTGTGTTTGTTTTAGGAAATGAATAGTGTGTAACACACAAGTGCAACATGTGCAACACACTTTAGTGAAACATGGTTAGCTAGTACAATGCCACAAACTCATGAAACACTTGAAACACGGTTTTGAAACAGAAGTAACAAAGTCACTTATTTTTCCTTGTTTCAATACATGTGATGCTTGATTTTGGTGTGACCAATGTGTGGTGTGGCTAATTATCCTCTCAAGCAACTTAGTTATACTTATAATGTCATTAGTAACAATGTTCATGTTGATCATTTTGCCTAATTAAGTTTCCAAGTCATGGTTTGACTAGTGTTGACCTCTAGAGCTCCTTGGTTTGACTGTTTAAAAAGTATAACTTAGAGGGTTTACATGTCTGAGCAACCTAAAGCAAAGTTGTAGAAAATGTTATAAGGAACAAACTTTGTTTAGGAGCCAAGTCATGAAAATGTGCAGAACATGCTCAAATAGGGCCCACAAGTCAGAAATCAGTGTTTTTCCAGCACTTAGAAATTTTCTAAGTGTTGGAGCTGGTTTCCAATTTCAAGAAGGGGACTTTGGAGCCTTGTAGATTGAAATCCATGGCAAATTAGCTCGATCTCATGTTGATTTAATTGGAGTACTCACCTAGTTCTATCACGTAGTCCAACTGGATTAGCATTTGGTCGAGTTGATTAGGAGTTAATCACCATCCAAGATCGCCTGTCAGTCGGCTCCATCAGGCTTGATCGCCATTCTGATCAGGCCGATCATGGCCGACCGAGACCAGAGGGTGGCTGCTGCATGGATGCCACGCGCCCGGCTTGCCCTGACCACGTTGCACGCTGGCCTGCTTGATGTGGAGGACGCCCTGCTGCCTCTCCACTCACCCGCACGCGCCCTGCCTCCTCCTTCATCTCTCCCACAGCCGTGCAGCAGCCCCGCGTAGCGCAGCTTGCCGCCGTCGCCATTGACGGCACAAGCCCATGCCGTGTCCCTCAAACACCACCATAGGAGCTCCATTGTGCTTCCACCGTCACCCCACAACCACGTTTGCTCACTGGCAGCGCCTGGTAAGCCGTTGTGCCGCGTGCATTCCTCGCCGGCGTTCCACCGCCACAGTCCATCACCGTGGCCACCCCGCCTCCAACCACCGTGTGCCTTGCTTGGGTGTGTGTTAGCTCCGCCGTAGCATGTAGTAGCTCGTCGTAGCAGCGGGTCGAGCTACCACTGCCAGCGCTGGCGTCTCACCATCGAGCCGCTCCGTCGTGCCGCCATCAACGTCGCCGTCGTCGTTGGCTCCAGCAATAGGCCGAGTTAGGTAGCTTAATAGGTTCGGGGGGGACTTAGAGATCACGGTCGTGCCAACGCCGTTGTCAGAAAAGCCACCGCCAGCGAGCTTCGTTGATCCCACGTCGTCCCCTATTTTTCATGTCGCTGACATGCGGGCCCAGCTGACAAGTGGACCCCGCCTGACAGTGACTGAGTATTCAAAGGATAGTTCAAATAACTCAGATTTGATTGCTGTTTTTGTAAAAATCTTATCTCCAGTTTTGTAAATCCAAATTGGGTGGTTCCAATTTTGTTAGAATCATGGTGAAGTATAGTATTTAGGAAAATATAACATGAACACTTGTAGTGGAATTTTTGGAGGAATTAAATAGAAACTTGAAATGTGTTTTTAAATGAATGCAAACTTGCTTAAATTATATCCTGAGTTCCTGTGCTCCAAAAATTATGAAATTTTGTTAGTGAGCTCTTCTTGATGAGTAGAAGCTCTGGTAAAAATTTGAGAGTCATTGCATGTATGGTTTTTGGGTTATAGATTTTCCTTATATCATTGAATGATCCTTGTGTGAATTTTAGTAATTTATCTATGAATCCAATGACCATGAAATTTATTGGAGGATGTCCTAGTACCTTAAGGATGCTAGGAAAAGTATAAAATCTGTTGCTTGACACTTTTCACTAGGCTTTCCTATTTATGTCATTTTAAGCCTTTATGCCTTATTATTTTTGTGTAGGATGTTATACTTGCTCAAATGATGTGAAATTTTTACAGTAGCCTACTTGGAGCATGTAGTACCTATTGTAATTTTTGTAGATTAAATGGTGCAGTTTTCATATATGTTTATCATTCCTCTTAAATAATTAAATAAATTAAGAAAGACATTAAAAGAAATGAAGTGGTGGTGAACACTTTACTTTCTGGTGTTCTTGTGATATGTGTGATAAGTGAGTAAAGTTGGTTTTATCCAATTATATGTTTACGACATAAGTTAATAAATATTTCCTTGCATTATGTCTTTTTGACAGTTCTGGGAACTTTACAAAGTTCACCATGATAATTTGGTTTGCTGAGAAAGTGGTGAATACAAAAGTTGTAGATAAATTATGTATCAAGCTCCTGTCAAAATTTGGTGGCATTTGACCTAGTAGTTTAGGAGTTACAGTCGTTCAAAGTTGAATCACAGTTTTGCTTGCTCTCTATCTTGTTTGGACCTGATTATGTGGTTTTGTAAATTTGACCTGGTAAAAGTTGGAATCATGCCTTGAGGTCTAAAAATTAATTGTAGCCAATTTCATAAGCTTTCCAAATTGTCTTGTTTCCTGTCATTTCGATTTGTAGATCTCCGGTTATGATTAGTTTACTGAACCACTGCTAGTTCCTGTTTTGCTAAAATACGAATGTTTGTGTGTAGGCTTTGTTGCAATGTTCTTGTGGAGTGTTTAGGTGCTAGCCTAACTTGAGAACATGCTTAGGTGCAGGTGCTAGGTCCTTAACTGAAGATGAGCAATTGTACATTAGGTTATATAAACTTGGTAAGTTAAAGTGATTTGAATAGAGCTTAAGTCGGAAAATGCGGACTGCAGTAAGCATGTGCATTCCCCGAGCATTCCTAACTTCGTTCATGTGCATCCATGATATTTATATTGCGCATACATGCAATAGGTGTGCCGGAGGGAGTGATGCTTGTAGAGTTCGAGGGAGCGAGCTAGGAGGAGGATCCCGAGGTTTAGGCAATCGATGAAGCAGCCGCCGAGGAGTTGCCCGAGTGCCCTGACCACCGCCCATCCTCTTTCCTGAAAGGCAAGCCCTGGAGCATTCTAAGTCTCCCATATTTTTACAAATATCTTGAGTATCTTTTATTGTTGATGATGCATTAAGTATAGGAATTGGTTGGAACTAATTATTGCATTATATCCTTACCTTGTCCAGATAAAATCCTATGAATCCTAATTAAGTGTAGGATCGAATGATGCTTAGCTATGCTTAGACTGGTAGAAGTCGGGTGATTTCCTGTCACCTGCGAGATGTAGGATAAGCTCTGGTCACGGTTGGCTATATTTACTATCGTGGAAAAGAACCATGTGTTAATAATGAAAAGAGACCGAACAGGATGATGGTAGTGCAGCAACAAGGCATGGAGGTCTTAGGTGTGAATCTATCCCCATCTGTGTTGTTTAAGGACCGATTCACTGTATGTCCTCATGTCATGTTGAACGCAACCTAACACTTAGCTGGTCGGATAAGTCATTCTGACCGCGAAGCCTAGTAGCTCGACTCAGGCCAGGATCACGAGCAGTTGGTCGCAATCTGGATGGCAGTAAGGATGTGCGAAGAGCCATTGGCGTAAGCCCAAGGGCGGGTTAAGTCACCGAGCACTCATGGCAGAGTGGTTATCTGATTTTGCGGCACTGATCGTACCCATGACTCCTGAATTGTACCAAAGGTGACTTGTTTGCGACCCTAACAGGGGAAGCATGGTTTGTGTTAGGAATACCCCTCCAGCTGGATAGGAATCGATTCGAATCACCGTCTCTCCTGGATAGTGAGAACTTGACTGAGCAGCGACAACATAGATTCACTAAATTTAAAGATATGGTTAAATGATGATGATGATGATGATGATAATGATAATGAGCCATGAAATACCTAATATGGTTATTATTGTTTGCAACTTAATCAAGTGATTGATTAGTACAGGTGCTAATATAGATGGTAGGAAATGGCTAAAAGTCACTGCTAGTACAGGTTAATAATGCTAATGATTACTCAAGCTTTTATACAAAGAGGTTGTCCAGTAAGATCCACTGATAAAGCCTTGCATAATCCTTGGTGTCACTTTATTTCTAGTTTATGACGGATAAGTCTAGCTGAGTACATTTGAGTACTCAGGGTTTATCCCACCATGTTGCAGGTGAAGTCCTCGGCCTGCTGAAGATGGTGGCTAACCACCGGTGGGCTTGATGATTCTATATTTACTTCTCATCTATATGCTTTTGTCTGAGGATGTCACTTATGCTAGCAATGTATTTAGAACTTATATGAATGTAATCATTTGAAAGCTATGTTGTTTTCAATATTCGGTTTTGAAACCCAAACTTTTACTATTATTTGTGATTCCATTTGTAATATTATTTCCGCTGCAACTCTGTGTATGTGATGTGTATTTGCTTAATCACGTGATCTTGGTTGTGATGTTGATTCACCGAGGTCCTTCGTGACACTCGGTGGACTACCGGGTTTATATGAGTGAAAGAATGTGTGTGTCAACGTGTTAGCGGGGACAGCCATACTTGATCTTGTATAAATTGGGCGGTTCTGTTATAGCCTCGACATGGTAGGACCCCTCAAAAAGGGCCTAGGAGGCTTCACTCACCTGCTCGTAGTGATCGAAAAGTTCACCAAGTGGATAGAGGCCAAGCCCATCACCAACATCCGCTCGGAGGAGGCAGTCAAGTTCTTCCTCAACATCGTCTGCCGGTTCGACATTCCTAACTGTATCATCACTGACCACGGAACTAATTTCACCAGGAAAAAGTTCCTGGACTTCAGTGATGGATATGGCATCAGGATCGACTGGGCCTCGGTCGGACATCCACGTACTAATGGCTAGGTCGAGCGTGCCAATGGCATGGTCCTCTAAGGACTTAAGCCATGCATCTTTGACCGACTCAACAAGTACGCCGGGCGATGGGTTACAGAAGTCCCAGCGATCCTCTAGAGCTTAAGAATAACCCCGAACCGATCCATAGGGTTCACACCCTTCTTCCTAGCCTACGGAGCTAAAGTAGTGCTGCCCACCGACATCGACCACGGTGCCCCAAGAGTGAAGGCCTTCGACCGTGACCGAGCCACGGAGGCTCAACAAGACACAGTCGACCTACTCAAGGAGGCCCATGAGATGACCATCATCTGCTCTGTTTGCTACTCTGTTTGCTACCAGCAGACTCTCCACAAATACCACGAGAGGAAAATCAAAGGAAGGATCCTCAAGGTAGGAGACCTCATGCTTTGAAGGACCCAATCGACCAAGGAGAAGCACAAATTCTCTCTACCATGGGAAGGACCCTATACGGTGACCAAAGTGATCCAACCGGGCGCCTACCGACTGAAGGATGACAACAACGACGTTCTCTCCAACACTTGGAACATCGAACAGTTACGTCGTTTCTTCCCTTAAAAATTCGGTCTTACTGTTTTTTCATTCAATGTTCAGTCCTACAGAGCACCCTGGCTTGAACACTTTTGCCCTGGGTCTCTCGGGGGCTCCACGGAGGTGCGGTACCAACTCTCTTCTTATTTACTATCATATGGTAAATACATTTTTTACCCAAAAGGGTAGTCCGCTCCTTTAATTATCTTACATAACTTTGCTTCAACATTCTGACCGATCGTACCCCGCCTCTACCTACGGTTACGAGTAGCTGAGCCTCATGGGCCATGCCTAGGCTCTTAAGGTTGTAGCCTATGGGAGGAACGGGCAGGTGCAAAAAAGAAAGAATAAATACAAAGCTATGCTAAGGTAAAATAAGGAACGGATGGGACAACCTTCCCTGAATGAAGTAATTCATCACAAAACGAAAATTGATGTATTCATCAAAACAACTGTTCACACGGCGCCTCCCCCATGAACTTAAACTATTACATCTGTTGGCTACTTCTACTGTGGCCGCCCGATGGCATCGGCTGACAACACAACCAACGAAGATAAAGGCTACTCACCCTCCGATGGGGCAACGCTCGGCTTGGACAGAGCTTCCAACCCAACCTCCACTCCATCCATAGGCTAGGTGACATCTTCTTGATGCATGCCTTCAGTCACGCTCGCAAGGGCCTCGCCTGGTTCTACTCCCTCGACTTTAGCGAGCGCAATGGGTACCGCAAGCGTGTTGCACCCATAGATGCTTAGTAGAAGAACATGGAGCTCTAGACTTTCCCATACAGACAGGGCAGCCCTTGGATAGGTACACTGCCTACCGTAGTATGGCCGCCATGGCTAGAGGATGTCTCTGACATCTCATCAAACTTTATGAACTGGCCAACCTAAGCAGCTGCAGGGGTGAAACCCCCACCGGCACGGTCCTAGGCGGCTTCCCCTTCGATAAGGCTTGCCTAGGGAAGATCCATCGGAAAGAGTCCATGTATGGCTCCATCCCAAAGAAGGCCTCATAGAGGGTGATGAAGCCGGTGACACATAGCACCCCAGTTAGATTGAGGCACTGTAGCTCTAGGCCCCACTCATCAAGGAGCCCATGTAGGATCCAGTGTGCCACTTCCTTTGGTAGAAGCAGCCCCTTCTCGATGAAGGCGGCCAGCACCGCCTCAGGTAGCCTCCAGCTCGATGTTGCGCTCTAGATTCATGAATGGATCTATGAGTTCTCCCCTTGTTTACCCTCTCTCACTTAGGAATCACCGTGGCACACAAGCACTCTTGGTGAGAAGGAAGAAGGAGGAGAGGCAGCAGTTGGAGAGTAGGCAAAGGATTATGGCGAGAAGCCCTCTCCCTTCCCCTATTTAAAAAGGAGGCATAGCAGTTGAGGAAAGGTGAAAGGATTGGGGCGAGAAACCCTCTCCCTTCCCCCATTCAATGTGGATGGGATACGATGGGACACGCCCTACCCGATGGGACGCACCCTGCCCGACAGAATGGCGCCTAGTCAGACAGGACATGGCCTGAGTATGGCCCACCACTACCGCACGTCAGGTGTGAGAAAACAAGGTGCCACAGTGCGCAGGAGGTCCTCCGCCTTCCCAGGCGGGACATGGAAAGGCCCAACCATAGGATCTCCTCCTAGGAGAGACCAACGGGCTTCCTAAGTCGATCGAACAGCTCAGGCAAATGCCGAGAGACATGTAAAGAGTAGAGGGACGCCCCATGTGGGCCATGCCGACTCCATCATGAATGACGAGCGCGGATCCCGGTCGGACATATCCGATAGGAGCTCTTCAAACCCCGTCACTCGAGTCATCAAGGTAACATTACCAAACCCCACTATTTCTTTATATCATCATTTATTCATCTGCTATCATTCATACATTCATACATGCATTCACACATTCATCCATGCACGTATTCATTCATCCCATACATCTGAAGCATCGCATATGTAGTTAAATGCCTCACAACGCTCCGTGTTGCGTCATGAAGTGGTAGTTGCCTCATTCAAACATGAGCAACAACCGACTAGGGTTCAAAGGCCAGCCCACGAAGGGCTCGAGGCTGCCTCGTGTCAAACAGAGCCAGGGGAGAAAACATAGATGAGCCTCGAGTAGCCCTCGCCCAGTCTACTCCGAAGCAAGACAGGGTCATCTCGACCTTCTCGTTCGATCCTAACCTCAAGACATACCCATAGAATCTCCATCAAGGGGAGGCTAGCGGACCACCCGGGTTGGTCTTCGGAACGACCTAGACATCTGCCGGGACACGGATTAAGGAGCAGTGGAATGCCACATGAGGGCTATGACGACCCCGTCACGAACGATGGGCCTAGATTTCACTCGAACTTGCCCGTTAGCGAGCTCACTGAGCACGTCACTCGAGCCATCGAGGCAAGTGACGTTAGCTCAGCCCCTCTAGTTGCGAAAACCGCGGACGGGATAACGCACGAAAACTCAAACACAACCCCTACCAAGCCCAACGGGGCTTGGGGGCTTAGGACGCCCAAACATGTAACACTCCTGGTGTTACGACCTCGTTTAGCACTGAGATTTAGGCCTAAGAGGATTTACCAAAACGATATTCTTGGATTTTTGAATTAAAACATACTTGATGTGATAAGTGAATCCGGTGTGACTCAGTTTTGTGGACTCGAATCAACGCCAAGTTAAATTACTCAGTGCGTAAAGATATTTAGGAATGTCCGATAACAATTCTAGCAAGTAAATGACAAATGGCTTGTTCTGTTGGATTAAGCATGAAAATGATTTTTATAAACAAAATAAAATATATATGAATAAATAGAACGGTATATATATATAGCTTTTGAATCTAATTGAAATTCAAGCTTTGTTAAAAATCTCCTTGCGCCTAGATGTTGCTAATTGTCTAAATTAGTAAACCGATAGAAATATATATAGGTATATATGCACTCGCATATTTTGTTTTGATAAGCATGTTGCTATATTAATTAAAGTAGTATACAAACTTATTCCTTTCCGAGTGTATCTCTATAGATAAGTATATGTTTAAACATACGATAAATATATGCATGTGTGTATGGATGTTAGTGATAAAGAAATAACGACATATTTGTAATTACATAATAATTTGTATATTTTGGTAAAAGAAAAAGAAAGAAAATGGAACTATGCGCATGGCCGCTGTGACATTGTCGCTGGTGATCGTGGCGTGTTCCTCGCCTTTTGATCCACCTACCCATCATGCATCCGTGCCGCTTAGCAGTCGTCCGTAGTGGCTGTCGGTCCTGGCTCGTGGGACGACGAGACACCTCACTGCCGTCCTGACTGCTAGACGACGGTGGTGCATCCCCGCGCGGAATCAATCACCTATTTATTTGCATCGCGCTACGTTGTCAGGTCCCATCGTCATGTCGCTGCTCCCTCTCCCTCGTGCCCTTTCTCAGAGAGCGTCTTAATGAAAGTTGGCCAGGCTGCTGTGCCTCTGTTTGTCTTTGCCTGCCTTTGTTGTCCGCCTCTGTCTTGTCTCTGCTTGTTTCGGTAGAGCCGAGCACCCGACGTGTCTACGCCAGCATGTGTGCCACCTCTATCGCACAGGGGCGTCTGTAAATGAGCACGTGGTTCTGCCCCTTGCCCATGTCGTGTTCTCTCACTTTCGTGTGCGTGCGCTGGCGTGCCACTACCGGCCATGCTACGCTGTACCGCCCTATCTCCCCCACATCGCATTTATGTTGATGATGGCACGCACACAGCTCAGTCCGCTCTCCCTCCCTCTGCTTGCCTCATGCCGATGTCGTCGTGCCGTGCCAACCGCCCACCATCGCCGATCTCTTTTCCTACCTCGAGCGCGCGCGTGCCCCGCGGTCGTGTCGGACAAGCTGCTCCTTCGCCGCTCCACCTCCAGCGCTAGACCCGCCGCTCTGCTCCACGGCACTGCCCCTCCTAGGCGCCTCCTTCGCTTTGGTCTGCGTCATGGCCAGGTGCGCCCGTGCCCCGCTGCCTCTCCCGTGCGTGAGCTCCTCGGCCCGCACTGGTCCTTCAGCCCCGCAATGCTAGACCACAGCCGGCATGGCTGCACCCGCCGCCGTCGATCCCCCCTTGCGAGCGCTGCTCCTCCTCGCTGTGCATGTGGCTAGGCGCTGCTAGCACCTGCTGCCGCTCCCGCCACCCAAGCCATAGCACCCCGCCATCGTCCGCTAGTGTCGGCCCTACCCCGGAACACCGCCCCTCCTCTTTTCCCCACATCGCGCATCCTTGTTCTACCGGCCAGTCGTAGATGCTTGCCTCCATGGCTACTACTGGCCATCCCGTGCCCTCGCTGCCTCTACGCGCCATAGCTGAACGGCCCCCGCGCGCGAGGTCCACGGCCCCATGCTGGACCATAGCCACAGCGTTGTCCTCTCAAGCACAACTACAATGCCTTCCCCGCGCTGCCTTTCCATGCGCGACTCCTCCCCGCTCCTTCGCTGCCTCCCCACCACCGTCGATGAGCGTACTGCCGGATTCTGCCACCGGCTGGTTTTCCCCTACCGTGCTATGTTTTGAGGGAAGAGTTCCAATTTGGGTGACTCATATCAATAGTGCTCTGGATCTCAAATTGAGTGGAGAAAAGTGTAGGGTCCTTTTTGCATATTTGCCAGGTCTGTTGGCCAGGCCGCATTGGGCCGGTCCGCTACCGTCGCATGGGGCCGGCTTGTTGGGCCATGCTCACCGCGCGTGAGCCGGCCTACTGGGCCGTTGCCCACGCGCCCCACTTGGTTCGATCATGTGTCGCTTGTGCTGGGCTGCATGCGCGTCGATGGGCCGCTTGCCAGGCTTGCTAGGCTACTCGTGCCCCATCCCGGCGTTGGGCCACGACGCCGCACTTAGGCCGCTCGCGACCGCACGTGCACCCCGCCTGCCTGGGCTGCTCGCTGGTTCTGCCTGTTGCGTGGCCGGCCATGCCACTGGACCACGTGCGCCTGTTCCGCGTTGGGCCAAGGTTGTTGACTCCGGCCGGTTTAGATTGTAGAGCAATTTCTAAGTTGGCTTACAAGGTAAATTTGTAAATTTAAAATAAAATTGTGTAGGTATCCAAAAATAGTGAAACCAATTTTGTTAGGCTCCTAAAATCATGATCTACTTGCTAGTATATTTTGTTCACAAAGTTTAATAATATTCTTAGAAGCTATATAATTAATTGAGATACCTAATATTGTAAAAATATAAACTTGTAGAAATTTCCGTGATAAATCGGTGATAGTGTTGACTCTAAAAATTTTATAGTAAATTACTAATATTATTAGCTACTCATTGTAATTGTTGTAGCTCCAGAATAATTAGTTTGCTAGATAGATAATGATGCCCTATTTCGAATAATGATTAAATCGATAGAATGAAATAAAGAAATAACTTGGGTTTGTATAACTAAAACATTTGTTGGGAAATAACGCCTTATTTGACAACATGGATATGTACCTTATTGGACAACATGGATATGTAGCCTAAGTATGGTTGTCGTTAGAACTAGCTCATTAACTTGAGAGGTGTAAATCGTATTTTACGAGTCACGATTGCAGTCGATTAATTACGTCTTTACATTGCATCGCATCGCATACCATAATAGGGACGTCGATGGATCGTGGAGTCATCAGGAGTTGCTGGAGGAATGGTGCTGTCAGGTTCATAAACCCAGGGTCCCTCGGGTATCGGCTTCCGCGCCAAGGCTCGGTCCAAGAGTCTGAATACAACAAGCCACAAGGACGGCCCAGTCGCCGACCAGAAGGTCTGGACTAAAAGGAGCGGCGCCCGCTCATCGACTCCTTGGGCCCACCACTCCGATCGGAGCACTCGCTTCGGCCTCCAGCCACCTCCAAACGCCCTCTCCGATTGGAAGGCCTGGCCCAAAGCACTACTTCCGACTTCGACCCTGCGTCTCTCCGACCGAAGCTCGTAGGAACCCTGCTCACCGCTCTTCTCTAACCGGCGCACTCAGAGCCAAATGGAGCCATCCGACCAGGGACGCCTGCTCGGAAGGAACCAGAAGACGTGCGGAGAAAGGCAAGGCAAGGCTCACAAGTCAAAACCACTATACCAGGACCATACCCTGCACAGAACAGTACTCTACAGCCACCTGACAAATAGTATTATTGTAGGGGCCGCTAAAACTCTCATACGGTAAGGCCCCCCGCGTGTCTCTGGACATCGATAGTGATATGGGCACCAGGATTTACCGTACCAAGTGAACATAGCGAGACTCCTCACATGCCTCTAGGCAAACAATATTTGTAGGTACCGACGTCCACCATCCCTGAAAAAGGCAGCACGACCTCCCATGTGCATCCGACATTCTATAGTGATAGCAATAGTGTTGTAGGCACCTACCACTATCTTGTACCCACTGGTGTGGGCAACAGGGCTCGGTAGGCATGGGCAATAAGGCTTGGTAGCATACATACCCTCACCCTCTCACTTGTAAAGCCATTCCCTTCATCTATAAAAGGGGGTGCGCTTCCTCCAACAAAGGAGACCGAATGATCCAAGCTCAGTTCCTTTAGATTCATTAGTCCAATAGCTCACAACCATAGAACTGCTAGGTTCAGACCTCAAGCACACGCTTGAACACTTAGCTCATAGTGGAGTCCCCGTCGCTCTCGGCCCTTCCGACCGGAGCCAACCGGGCCTCTTGTACACCCTATCTTTCTCCTTCCCGTTTGTAACCCCACTGCAAACTTCGAGCACCTGGGCTCAGAAATAAAGTCACCGACCGACCCTGACTGGACGTAGGGCACGTTGCCTGAACCAGTATAAATCCTGTGTCATTGAGTGTTAGGCCACCTCCAATCACAACATACAGCAAAACTACAAATATTCACTAGTTGGTCACATTCTGCACCGACAGTTGGCGCCGTCCATGGGGAGCACGCTGTACATTCAACACTTTTTGGTCATTGGATGACCCACTTTTCTGCCACCCTCGCCGTGGCGGGCTCGGGCGATACGATTCGCTTCAACTTGCTGGAGTTTCCTGCACTCTCACCCGCTGGGATACGGGTTCCACCCGTCTTCGAGCAATCCTAGGCCTTCCTCTTCAGAAGCCTGAACTTCGTCGCCGACCGGCTTTGTGTGCTACACCTCCGCGAGGAGGCTCGCGACCTAGCACCCATCGGAGGGACGTCCTACATCGACTCCGAGATGCGTGACTTCGATGACACGGCATCTGCGCTTCATTCCGAGCAAACTCTCTACTCAAACCCCGCTATGAGTAATATACATGCTGTTATTTACTCACTATTCTCTATCTTCTACTGATTACCCAGCGAAACCTCGTTGTCCCTAACGCAACCACCGTACGGCCAGTTCCCCTATGGCCTCACATCTTCCACGAACGCATACGCCCGGGGGCTCCGAAGGATGCCCGTGCTGCCCCCTCTCGCATCTGAATTTGTGGGAATGGCGAGCTATGCTCCCACCTGTTTCCTCGACCTCATGGATGACGATGACAAGAGTGACGGCTCCAGCATCAGCGACATGGCACCTAGCCACCATCCGTCCTAGGAGTGCACCACGGCAAACCCTCTGGGACACCCACTGGCGGAAGCGGAGTCCTTATGGACTCGCACCTCTCCAGACCCTCACACGGACATCCCCGAGCTCACACTTGAGCATGGGGAGGAATTGCGACAACGATGGCTGCATCAGCCACAAACTATGCCAACACGCCCGACGCACCACACTACGCCCCACGCGCATAGACCGGCAAGCGGCGCCCGGGGGCGCACCCGTCAGGTCTAGCACAACACCATGGATAGGGGGAACAATCCCTCGCACTTTGCTCGGGTGAACCAGAACATCGCCACCGTGGCAATGCTTCTGCGCGGCTTGTCCGAGCCGAACAACCCTCATGAATAGGCGATCCACCGGAACCTCTAGGCACTAGTGGAGACCGCCGCCGTTTAACAAGCGGAGTGCTCCATATCGTGATGCTGACTCATGTCCTCGCTCTCCACCAGGGGAACGAGGATGCGGCAGATGGGTAGCTCCACCTGATCGCCGCTACAATCGCCGAGTGTGGCACAGGAGGCCGCACTGGCACCTCGTCTTGCCCAGTGACCACTCTGCACTGACCGCCTATATTCACGCATCTCAGGCCAAACCGAGACACGCACAGCATCGACCGGAGTCTCAGCCCTGATAGCCTAGGACCACGGACCTTTGTCCAACACCTCCAGCGAGCCTCGTTCCCACCGCACTTCAACGGAGGCCACAACAAAGGTAAGGCCAAGCACCAGGATTAGGATGAAGGCCCCTCCATGCAGAGGGGCAAAAAGAACAGAAAGAATCACCACCAACTGGCCAACTCCGCGTTGGTCGCCATGGCTGATCATGCGGGCACGCAGCCCTGGTAGGACCCTCTAGGCCACTTCCATGAGCTCATGGAGAGCCCGTGCACCAACCATGACTACCCCATAAAACACCTCTATAAGGACTACCAGCTCCTCAAGCACCTGCTGAGGTAGGCTGGCAGGCCAAATGAAGAAAAAGGCGAGGAAGCAGCGACCAAAGAAGGGGGCACAGCGGGCGAGGATCCAGACGACTGAAGGTTGTAGTGATCCGACCGGACGCCTACCAACTGAAGGACAACAACAACGATGCTCTCTCTGAGCACCTTGGAATAGCTATGTCATTTTTTTTCCTAAGTTTCAGTCTTACCTTTATTTACTTAGTATATGCTCCTACAAAAGCGCCCCGACCCAAACACTTTTTGGCCTGGGGCGCTCGGGGGCTTCACTAGGGTGCACTACTATCATTATGCTTAATGACTACCTCCCGGTTTTGTTTACATATGATGGAATTCCTTCCTACCCAACCAACGGGATAGTTCATTCCTTAGTTTTGCTTTACATAGCTTTGCTTTAAAAAACATTCCAACCGATCGCACCCCACCTTTCCCTACGGTTACGAGCAGCCGAGCCTCGCGGGCCATGCCCCGGGCTCCCAAGGTCACGGCCTATGGGACAAACGGGCAGGTACAAGAAAGAAAGAATAAAAAACAAAATTATGCTAAGGGAAAACTAAGGAACGAAAGGGAACAGGCTCCCCCGACCGGAGCAATTCCATCACAGAAAATAAAACCGACGGTAGTCATTAAGCATACAGTATTATTTACACGGGGCTCCCCCACGAACTTAAACTTTTTTATGTTTACTAACTACTTATATTTTGCAAGCTATTGGACCGGCACGGCGGCATCTGCTGACGGCGCGACCGACGAAGGCACGGGCTGCTCACTCCCCGGCAGTACGACGTTCGGCTTGATCGGGGCCGAGGCAACGTTCCCCCCCTAAACCAGGCTCCATGCTATCCGCAGGCTAAGAAGCGTCCTCCCCATGCATGCTTCGGGCCATGTCTTCATGGTGAACTTCCATCACCCACTCGGTAGAGACTTGCTCCGACACCGACCGCGCGTGCAGCAGCAAGCTCTCCTCGATCGACTGGATGTCCTCCATGCTTAGGCCTTCAGCATACCCGCTGTAGATAATGGCGAAGTCCAGATTCGGGTGATGCGTTGCCACCGAGGTCAGCATCCCCGACGTCCTGTAAAACAACCCGCTCCTAACAAGGTCCTTGACTGTGTCCGGGACCTCCGCCAGCTGGACCGCGGGCGCGCTGATACTTGGCGCCGACCCAAAGACTTCCGAGACAATGAGCTGGGCAACGCTATGGATCTGGTCAAGGTCCCCCTCAAGAGCATGCCGCTCTTCATGGGCCTTGGCCAGCTCCACCGCATTCTGGCTGACGGTCGCCTTGGTCGTCTCCAGGTCCTGCTCCAGCGTCTTCACTGTTTCACCTAGCTCTAGAAGAAGGGCGACAAGCTCAGAAACAGGCCGAGGAAACCAACGCAACGACAAACAAAAAAAAGAGGTGCGTACCAACACGGGAATTCTCAAGGGCAGAGAATTCCTCCACCGGTCAAGCCACCCGCGCGCACAACCGAGGGTTTGCCTCCTTCGTCTTCATCACCTGGCCCTAGAGCACGAGCACCTCCTAGTCTGCCTCTGACCAGGCCCTCTGCTCTGCCTCTAGGGCCTTCTTTGCCAACTCTAGGGTGACCCGCTCCGATGCCAAAGCACTCCACTCCGGCTCAAGGTCCGCCAAGGCCTCTTAAAACGCCACCTCGATTCTCGCCAAGGATGCCCACAACCACGCCTCAGTCTCCGCCTGGCGGGCTTTCGTCGCCTCAAGCCCTTGCTCGGCGGTAGTCGCTCGCTTTGCTGCATGCTGCCCCTCTGCCCGTGCCGTGGCCGCCTCGGTCACCTGATCCTAGGACTCGCAGCGAGCGAACTCTACCCGACGCTTGAGCTCAGCCATCTAAGCATATTTTGCCCAGAGGAAGTAAGACTTGCAGGACAACATCTTCCTTATATCCTACGAAAAACAAGCATGCTAAAAACAACCGACGAAAGATTCAAAGGGCAAGGACAAGTACCAGAAACTCACCTTCGCGGCGAGCTACAGGTCGAACTCAACCAACTGCCCAGCGAACTGAGCCTACTTCTAGGTGCTTTTGAGCTTCGCGGATAGCTTGGTGAGCTCGGACACCGTGGCATGCCCTTGCCCCCCAAAAATGTCCCAGAGCTGACGCTCTCGGGAATCTCGGAGGATGAACCACACCTTCGATGGGTCCTCAAGGCAGGGCCACTCTAGGTCACCCTCTAGCGAACCACTGGAGGGCCCAGCCTCCAACTGGACCACTGCCAGCTCCCACGGCGACACCGCCAGATCCCGCGTTGACACTGCTAGCTCCTACGACGACACCGGTGGCTCCACCGTGACATCCGCCTCATTGTCAGACGGGATATCCACCACCTCATTCACGTGAAATGCTGCTAGGCGTCCCAACTCTGTCTTGACCGCACTTCCCTCTGGCGCCTTCGGCTCCGATGACAAGGAGAAGTCGTGCGGCCCTCCACCCGGTGAGATAGGGAGCTCACCCTCCCTCGTCTCTTTCACCCCATCGACAGAGGAGGGGCCACGAGAGTTACCTCCGATGCAACCCCCGCCATCGACACCAGGATTGCCACCAACACCAACACCGCCATTGCCACCTTATCAATAGCTGACCAGGGGGGCACCACCCCTAGGAGGGAAGGAGTTGCCACCACCACCCTACTACCCCCTTCGCTCGCCGCGACATGCTGCAGGGTGGGCCTCCAAATCTCCTGCACGGGGGTTAGAGCGACGCTCAACCCTGGCGTCCCCCGGCCGCTAACAGAAAGTGTGGGTAAGTCACCCTCCAAAAAAGCCCAACCAACAGGATATCAAAAAACAACAGAAAGAAAAACATACCGAAAGGTGAGCGGCACGACTCTGAAAGCAGAGCCCGATGTCGATGGACCCGCAGCACGAGGACCGCTCCCAGGCAGCGACCCATGCCCCCTCACTTTAGATAGAGGCGGAGTCATCCTGACCGGCTCCTGCCCGGCCTGTGGGTCACTATGACCTCCGGCTCAGGACTACCCGATCGGAGCAGCGGGCGGAGCGTCCTCTAACTGCAAGTCACGTGTCGTCTGGATGCCAGTCTGCTCCTCAGATCGCTTGAACTGCTTGACCACACCCATGATAGGTAGGGCCTCCTCCGGCTATGAGCCAGGCGTGGGCACCAGTCCCATCGGCGCATAAATGCCAGTCCCCTCCTCAAACCGCCTGGCTCGCTCAGTCGTGTCCGCCACAGGCGACGACAGAACCGGCAATGCCACCGAAGGGCGCGCTGACCACGTCTGCTTTGCCGCCCATTTGCCGATGACATTCGCACTTGCTGTGTGCTTCCTCGACGTAGGAACCCCTGCACACCGCGTGGCCTCCTGCTCCTCACCAGCGGACATCGCCGCAAGGCCATGACGCTCCGCCGAGGTCATAGTGACCCCTGACTCTCCTCCTCATTAGAGAAGACCATGTCATCCAAATTCGTAGGATCATCCAACGTGAGTTCTACCTCGACGTCGCTCCTACATTCCTGGCCCTCACGCACCGGGTGACCTCCTTCTTCTTCTCTTCCTTCTGTTGAACCTCCCTGGTTCTCTTCTTCTTCCGGGCGCCTGCCACCTTCTTCTGGGTGGCCTACCAGGCCCTGCCCTCTGGTCCCTTAGGAAGGTGCGGCCAGGACTTGTACCTTTCAAGCCCCTACGGAACGGATGGCCCGAGATCAAGAAACAGCAAAAGCAGAGGAAGAAACACGAACAAAATAAGGGATCATACCAGGTTGGACACGACCGAGGCATTAAACAGTATGGGTTTCCCCATAACCGTATCCTTGGACCTTAACTGTAGCACCCAGCCAAGGCGACTCCAGACCTCGTCATCTGACAGGTCCTCCGGCGACTCACGGTCCTAGTCTGACCGGCCACCGTACATCCACATCGGCCGCATCCTCTCCGCCAATGGTGCAACCTGGCAGCGGAAGAGGGTGTGGAACACCCGCACCCCATCATGGCTGAGCCTTACGAACTTCTGTAGCTCCTCCTCGATTACCTCCACCTTGTGCCTCTCTGTGCAGGTGCAACCCCACGGCCAACTTTTCTGCTTCACCGG
Organism: Miscanthus floridulus; assembly: GCF_019320115.1. Taxonomy (NCBI): domain Eukaryota; kingdom Viridiplantae; phylum Streptophyta; class Magnoliopsida; order Poales; family Poaceae; genus Miscanthus; species Miscanthus floridulus. The sequence continues at coordinate 142,199,496 of NC_089581.1, read as the reverse complement.
CCTCCCACCGGTGAACGCCAGAAATGGTGCCTCCACCGGATTCCGGATGTAAAACCACTCCCCATGCCATCCTCGGTTGGAGTCACATGGGGTGTATGCGGGATACAAACCTCCCGTGCTCGGCTTCCTCTGTAGGGTGAACCCCCCCACCGGTGCAGTCTTGGCCGAATTCCCCGCCATCATAGCTCTCCCGGAGAAGAAAAGCCGGAAGAGATCCATATGCGGCTCCATCCCAAGGAAAGCCTCACAGACGGTGATGAAACTAGCAATGTGCAGCACCCCCATTGGATTGAGGTACTATAGCTCTAGACCCTACTCATTGAGGAGCCCACGCAGGAACCAGTGCGTGGGGTATCCTAATCCACGCTCATGAAAGGTAAGGAAAGAAACCACCTCGTCGGGACGAGGTTGTGGGAACTCCTCCCTCCCAGGGACCCTCCAGTGTGCCACCTTCTGCGGCGGCAGAAACCCCTTCGTGATGAAAGCCTCCAGCACTGACTTCCTCATGGTGGATGACCTCCAATCCGACATTTTAGTGAGTTCCTCTCTTCTCCCTCGCTCTCTCCCCTTTCTTCCCTAGAAACCTCCATGGCTATCAGGAACGCTCACGATAAAAAAGGAAGAGAGAAGGCGGCGACAGATGAAGAACAGGCAAAAGAACAGAACGAAAACCCACTCCTTTCTCCTACTTAAGGAAAAGGGAATAGCGGTTAGGGAAGGACACGCTGATCGAGGAAGCTGGAACGACAGAGCGAGAATTTCTCTCTTTTTCATTTAATGCAAATAAGACGTGCCCTGACCGATGAGACATGCTCTGCCCGATGAAACGGCTCCTGATCAGAAGGGATGTGGCCTAGCCATGGCCCACCACTACCACATGATCAACCACTACCGCACGATGGGCATAGGAACCAAAGCACCACCGCACGCGGGCGGTTCCCTACTTCCTTAGGCCAAACCTAGAAGAACCCAAAGCAAAATCTTTTGCCGGAAGAAACCATCTGACCCCCTGAGTCGATCGAATCACTCAGGATAGACACCGAATGATAGGTAAGGAAGCGAAGGGGCACCCCATGTAGGCCATGCTGACTCTGTCATGAACGACGAGCACGGGTCCCATTCAGACATTTCCGACTGAAGCTCTCCGAACCCTGTCACTCAGGCCGTCAAGGTTCCGGTCGGACATTTCCAACTAAAGCTTTCCAAACCCCATCACTCAGGCCATCAAGGTGAGCATGTGTTCATTAATACAAGAATTGTTCACATAAGGACTCACCCATGATTGATGAGCGTAGGTCCTGGTCGGACGTTTCCGACTAAAGCTTTCCGAACCCCATCACTTAAGCCATCAAGGTGAGCACTACCAACACCCTCAATTTCCTTATAATCATTTCATACATCCATACGTACATTCATTCCATATGCCCATGCCTCCTGGACAATTCGGGCCCTGAACCGCCTGGGGGCTCAGGAACTAAGCATCGCATGTGCAGCAAAATGCATTAGAATGCTCCGTGTTGCATCACAAAGCAGCGGTTGCCTCATTCGACATGAGCAACCAATAGAGCCAGGGGAGAAAACCATAGATGAGCACCGTGCGGCCCTCGCCCGGTCTGATAAATCGGGTCATCTCAACCTTCTCGTTCGATCCTGAACCTCTCGCCAGGCCCACAGAATCTCCATCGAGTGGAGGCCATTAGGCCACCCGGGTCGATCTCCGGAATGACCTAGGCATCTGCCGGATTGTAGGTAAAGGAGTAGCAGAATATCACAAGAGGGCTATGCCAACCCTGTCACGAACGACGGACCCAAATTTTGCTCGATCACACCCGTTAGTGAACTCACCGAGCTAGTCTTTGAGCCCGAGCGATCGGGACAGGTGACGAAACTCAGCCCCTCCGGTTGTGAGGAACCGGATGGGATAACACACACAACTCACATCGACCCCCATGAAGGCCCGACAGGGCTCGAGGGCTCAAGACAAATGCCAAGGAAGCGACCTCGAACTCGCCAGATCCACGACTCCGACTCGTCTGGTCCCACGGTGCGCATCGACGCCAGGATCCACGAGCACCGCCTCGTCCAATCTTTAACTAACTAGCTATGCTCCGACTACGCTCCAAAAATTTAGGGACCGTGACTCCAAACTCGCGTAACAGCTTCACTTCCGACTATGCTCCAAAAATCCAGGGACCGCGACTCTGAACTCGCGTAACGGCTTCAGTTCCGACTACGCTCCAAAAATCTAGGGACCGCGACTCTGAACTCGCGTGAAAACTAAATAACTAACTACCTCGGCTACCCAGGCTGTGTTGAGGCTAGGATCCATGACTCTGACCCGCTCGGTCCCACGGCGCGCACCGATGCCAGGACCCACGGTCTCGATCTCGTTCGATCCCTAAACTAACTATTTAGAAACCACGGCGTGCACCGACGCCAGGGTTTGTCCAAACTAACTCCCTCACCCAATCCCACGGCGCGCATCGACACCAGGATCAGTGAGCTCTCTCATGACCAAACTAACTCCCTCACTCGATCCCACGGCGCTCATCGATGCCAGGATCAGTGAGCTCTCTCATGACCAAACTAACTCTCTCACTCGATCCCACGGCATGTATCAACACCAGGAACAGTGAGCTCTCTCACGTCCGAAACTAACTGCCTCACCCGATCCCACGACGCGCATCGACGCCAGGATCAGTGAGCTCTGTCTTTGTCCAAACTAACTCCCTCACCTGATCCCACGGCGTGCATCAATGCCAGGATCAGTGAGCTCTATCTCGTCCGAAACTAACTGCCTCACCCGATCCCACGATGCGCATCGATGCTAGGATCAGTGAGCTCTGTCTCGTCTAAAACTAACTACCTCACCCGATCCAACGGCACGCATTGACGTTAGGATTAGTGAGCTCTGTCTCATCTAGAACCCTTGACTGACTCCCTCGCTCGATCCCATGGCACGCACCGACACCGGGATCCACAAGCTCCCTCTCACCCAATCTCTCAAAACAAACTAAAAAACCGCCTCGGCTGCACAACGACGCCTCGGCGACAAAATTCTGTCTCAGAATAAAAACATGCACACATGCCCACCAGAACAACACCCCCCAGACGGTTCTGTCCAAACCGCTCGAGGGCTCAGGGGCTACACCCACGGGTGTGCTCGCGCGCACCCGTCGACAAGACAAAAATCCCCCGAATGATTCGACCCAAATCGCCCGGGGGCTCGGGGGCTTCTATCGGGTTCATAAACCCGAGGTCCCTCGGATACCGGCTTTCGTGCTAAGGCTCGGCCCAAGAGTCTATACACAACAGGCTAGAAGGATGGCCCAGTCACCGGCTCGTCGACCCCTTGGGCCCACCACTCCGATCGAAGCACTCGCTTCGGCCTGCAGCCACCTTCGGACGCCCTCTCCGATCGAAAGGCCTGTCCCAAAGCGCTACTTCTGACTCTGACCCCATGTCCCTCCAACCAGAGCTTGTAGAAACCCTGCTCACTGCTCTTCTCCGACCGACGCACTCAGAGCCGACTGGAGCCATCTGATCGGGAACGCCCGCTCGAAAGGAACCAGAAGACGTGCGAAGAAAGGCAAGGCAAGGCTCATAAGTCAAAACCACTATACCAGGACCATACCCTGCACAGAATAGTACTCTGCAGCCACCTAACAAATAGTATTATTGTAGGGGCCGCTAAAACTCCCATATGGTAAGGCCCCCCGCGTGTCTCTGGACATCGATAGCGGTATGGGCACACCAGGATTTACCGTACCAAGTGAACATAGCGAGACTCCTCACATGCCTCTAGGCATCAAACAATATTTGCAGGTACCGACGTCCACCATCCCTGAAAAAGGTAGCATGACCTCCCGTGTGCATCCGACATTCTACAGTGACAGCAACAGTATTGTAGGCGCCTAACACTATCTTGTACCCACTAGTGTGGGCGACAAGGCTCGGTAGGCATGGGCAACAAGGCTTGGCAGCATACGTACCCTCACCCTCTCACTTGTAAAGCCATCCCCTTCATCTATAAAAGGGGGTGTGCTTCCTCCAACAAAGGAGACCGAATGATCCAAGCTTAGTTCCTTTAGATTCATTAGTCCAATAGCTCACAACCACAGAACCGCTAGGTTTAGACCTCAAGCACACGCTTGAACACTTAGCCCATAGTGGAGTCCCTGTCGCTCTCGGCCCTTCCGACCAGAGCCAACCGGGCCTCTTGTACACCCCATCTTTCTCCTTCCCGTTTGTAACCCCACTACAAACTTCAAGCACCTGGGCTCAGGAATAAAGTCACCGGCCGACCTCGACTGGACGTAGGGCACGTTGCCTGAACCAGTATAAATCCTGTGTCATTGTGTGCTAGGCCACCTCCGATCACAATGTATAGCAAAACTACAAATATTCACTAGTTGGTCACATTCTGCACCGATAGGTGCTTTTGGAGATCGTGTCGTCATGATGGAAAGCTAACTTCTGATTATATTTTACCCAGGCAAGCCCCGGTGCATAACCCCTACTTTTCTGCACTTTAAATTATATTTGTGCATTAAGTTTAAGGAGTTGAATGAAACCCACTTGCATATATATATATATATATATATATATATATATATATATATATATATATATATATATATATATATATATATATATATATCTTTAACCCATGAGTCTTACTAGTATGATAGGATCATATAGATTGGTATGCTACAGGACTTCGATTGAAGTCGAGTGATTGCCTATCACTCATGAGAGATAGAAAATATATTATGGTATTATTATCACTTGGAAAATATAAATGATGAAAGAGAAAAATGGTGACCAGGCAGGGATATGGTTTGGGTATTGGTGGGTGTAAGAGGTTGTATCCTGCGGCCAATGGGGCATAGCTTATTTATACCATTTTCCCTGTCCGTGTCGGTTAAGGACTGGCCGTTGCATAAGACTATAGGCAAGTCACAGACTTATTATCCTGAGCACATACTTGGGTATGGGTGCTTGTAAGACTTGTTACTCTCTTGTCATGGGTTTCGGCTCTTTCCAGACCGACTGTCAGGGTGGTTTTTGGATTAGGAGGTCCTTGCACCACACTGAGTCCGGGACTCAGGTGTAGGGGCTTGGAGTCCTAGTTTGGATGGGGACCTAAACCCCATGATAGGAGGGTAGTGGGTTGGTCTTGCTTATGCCTGGGGTACAAGCGGGGTGTGTGTTTTTGGGGTACCCAGCTGGGGGTATTGATTCGCGAATCGCCGGTGTTTCGATATGGCTTGCCTGCGGTCTAGCACCATAGTAAGAACTAAAAGATAGAAGGTGATGAAATGGAACTGATTGCTCAACTCTTGCTTGAAAGTAGAAAACGTGCTTACATAGAATGGTTACTTAATGAACTAATGCGACTGCTAATAAATCAAATATAGGGACACAATTTTAGTAATGCTTCCTTCAGATGCAATAAACCCACAAGCCAGATAGCCTTGTATATCTTTAGAGTCTTTTGTTTTCTCCTGTCGGGTAAGTCTTGTTGAGTACAATTGAGTACTCGGGGTTTTATTTCTCTCTGTTGTAGGTGACAGATGGAGGCTAGAGCTGACCTTTGTGTCTGGATTCCTCCTGGTGGGCTCAGAGAGGATTTCCTTCACGCTACGATCATAGTTTTTATTTATAACTCTGTTCGCATGTTTATATTCCGCTGTTTAATTAAATTATTTATAACCCTAATAATATGATTACATTCCGCTGTTATAACAATAAATATTATACTCTGATGTTGTATTAAAAGTGATGTAAGAAATGGTTAAGAATGATGTAAGCTTTATTCTCTCATTTGTGATCCTGATGGAAAAATGTGGATTTTCGGGTTCTCCCCTGGGGTGTGCCCGATGAAACTACATAATTTAGTGTTCTCCCTTGAGTGCTTAGTGTCTAATGGAAGACAAGCACTCTTGGGAGGCATTAGATTAGGCGGTTCTACCATAAAACACCTCCAAAACACCTCGGCACGTTCGATGCCTAGATCCACGACTCTGACTCGCCCGATCCCTCGGCATGTCCGACGCCTGGATCCACGACTCCGACTCGCCGGATCCCTCGTTGCGCCCAGCGCCTGGATTCGGGACTCTGACCCACTCAATCCCTCGACATGTCCAAAATGCCTCGGCACGTCCGACACCTGGATCCGTGACTCCGACTCGCCCGATCCCTCGTTGTGCCCAGCGCCTGGATCCGTGACTTCGACCCGCTCGATCCCTCGACATGACCAAAATGCCTCGACACGTCCGACGCCTGGATCCACGACTCTAACTCGCCTGATCCCTCATTGCGCCTAGCGCCTGGATCCATGACTCCAATCCGCTCGATCCCTCGTTGCGCCTAGCACCTGGATCCACGACTCTGACCCGCTTGATCCCTCGACACATCCAAAATGCCTCGGCACATCCGACGCCTGGATCCATGACTCCGACTCGCCTAATCCCTTGTTGCGCCCAGCGCCTGGATCCGCGACTCTGACCCGCTTAATCCCTCGACATGTCCAAAATGCCTCAGCACGTCCAACGCCTGGATCCGCAACTCCGACTCGCCCGATCCCTTGTTGCGCCCAGCGCCTAGATCCGCGTCTCTGACCCGCTCGATCCCTCGACACGACCAAAACGCCTCTACACGTCCAACACCTAGATCCGTGACTTTGACTCGCCCAATCCCTCGTTGCGCCCAACGCCTAGATCCACGACTCTGACCCGCTCGATCCCTCGGCACGTCCGAAGCCTGAGTCCACGACTCCAACTCGCCCGCCTGAAGCCTAGGTCCGTGAGTCTGTCTCACTCGATCCCTTGGCTGGCCGATGCCCTGGTTGACGACTCTGTCTCACCCAGTCCCTCGGGACACGACCAAAATGCCTAGGACCACGCTCTTCAAAACGATGGGTCAAAAACTGGAAAGAGGAAGCTACGCCCACCAAGGTGCACACACTCATGCCCGCTGACAAACACCCAGGCGATTTTGCCTGAATCGCCCGGAGGCTCGGGGGCTACACCCGCGGGTGCTCTCGCGCGCACCCGCTGTCGAAACAAAAAATTCCCCGCTGGCATCACGGAAAAACCCCCCAGACGATTCTACCCAAATCGTCCGGGGGCTCGGGGGCTACACCCACGGGTGCGCTCGCGCGCACCTGCTATCCAGACAAAAACCCTCCAAACGATTATACCCGAAATCACCCGGGGGCTTGGGGGCTCCAGTCGGGTTCATAAACCCGGGGTCCCTCATGGACCTACTTCCCAGCAAAAGCTCGGCCTAGCCGACAACGTTGCGAACGACGCGCAAACTCCTGGGCCGGCCCAAAAACCTAACGACAGACTAGAAGGGCGATCCAATCTCCGACCGAAAGGCCTGACCAAGGAGGAATGACGCCCGCTTCCGACTCTGGCCAGCTCTCCGACCGGAAGGCCTCGCTTCCGACTCTGGCCCGCCTCTCCAACCGGAAAGCTTGGCCAAACAACGCTTCCGACTCCAACCCACGTCTCTGACCGGGGATACATCGAACCTCTACTTATAGCTCTTCTCTAACTGGCGCAGTCGGAGCTGACTGGGACCAACCGAATGGGGACGCTCGCTCGGTGAGGGCTAGGAAATGGGCAGAGCAAGTAAAGTAGGACGCTCAAATCAAACCGCAAAACCAAGGACCATACCCAGTACACCTACAGGATAGTACCGACAGTACATGTCAGAAGGGTGCCCTGCAACCTTCCAAGCATGTTAGAACCCAAGCAGTGTTGCGGGCGCCGACGATTTGCCCTACAGTGTTGTGGGCGCCATCAATTCCCATACCAGACAAATACGGTAAACCCCCCCCACATGCCTCTGGGCATCGACAGTGTTGTAGGCGTCGTCATTTGCCATACATAGTGAATACGGTAAAACCTTCCACATGCGTCTGACACAAACAATGTTATGGGCGCCTACCATCATCTTGTACCCGACGGCGTGGGCAACAAGACTTAGTAGCATACGAACTCTCACTCACACTCTCTCTCACTTGTAAAGGTCGTCCCCTTCATCTATAAAAGGGGATGCGCTCTCTCCCAACGGGAAGATCAATCAGACGACAACTGAAACACGCTCCAACGATCCGAACGACCAAGGATTCCAACGAACAACAGACGTTCGAACACTTAGCACATAGCGGAGCTCCCGTCACTCTCGACCGTTCAGACCAGAGTCCGACCGGACCTCTTGCACCCCCCATCTTATTCCCTTCCGTTTGTAACCCACAGCAAACTTCGAGCACCTGGGCTCAGGAATAAAGTCACCGACCGACTCAAACTGGACGTAGGGCACGTTGCCTGAACCAGTATAAACCTGTGTTATTGAGTGCTAGGCCACATCCGATCACAACGTACAACAAAACTACAAATATTTACGTGTTGGTCACTTTCTACACCGACAACATGTATAGGTGAAAAAATGCCTGACTTATCGCCTAGCAGTTTGATTTGTTTGATTATTATTATAGATAGGTATGTTGAATCCCTAGCTAACACTTAAATAGAATGACTTATGCGTAAAAATAGAGATGCTATAATAATTTAGTGGTGGAATCCTTTATCAAAGCTAAAGTCATGGATTCAATTTCCTTTTTATATTATAATTTTCTCCTAATTTTAGGTTAGAATATTCTATTTTATCTTTATTATTATCAGTTACCTACTTTTAGTTTTTTTCCTCAAAAAACAAAGAAAACGGTATGGAAAAAAAGAAAACACAAAAAACGATAACCAAAAAAGCACAACATGAAAAAAACAAGGAAAAAGAAAGCACGAAAAAAAACTCAACTGGAACAAAAAAAATAAAAAAAAACAGAACCAGGGAAAAAGAAAGAAAAAAGGATACACACGAAAAAACATAAAAAAAGAACTAAAAGACACGGTAATATTCTGGTACTCCTATTTCCCGTAATAAATATCAACCGAGGGGTTGTATAGCCACTCTGCAATGTCATCGTGGCGCCGTAGTGACCATAAATATTGGGTTATCCTTGAGGCCAATATGACTGCCTTATGTAAATAAAGGATACTAAGGCCCTCTTTGATGCAGCTCCCGGGGCTCTGCCTCCTCATCTCGTGTACTGTAGCTACACTATAGCAGGAGCCGTTTCAAAAATCGAGGCAGAAAATGAACTGGGAAGAGGAGGAGCCGGAGAAGCCACGATTTCAAGCATCTCTGGCTCTGTGCTACAGTAGTAGAGCCGGAGGTGGCGAGAGCCGTGCCAAACGGACCCTAACTTTGTATGAAGATCTGGTAGAATTTCTATTTTCAATAAAATAGACTCTGATGCTATAAAAGATAGTACGCGGTACCTAGCCACGCTATTTGCACTGCAGTCTTTAGATAGTAATCGTGCAAACATCTCGTATGGGTTAATAATTTAAATTTGTGAATATTTGTTTTATTCGTACATTTCTAACGCAAATGAAAATCTTATAATCTTTGTACGGTGCCTATCTGACTCCGCATCTCCACGGACCACAGTTAGTCTACAGTCCAGACCCAAAGTGCTGACTATGGCGGCAGCCGGCATCCCGCGCGGCTAACCGGAGCCCCGCTAAACAGCTGCAAATCCTAAACTCCTAGCATTGTAGTTGAACCCATTTGATTTGAAAAAAAAAATATAATTAATTTGAACCGATTGGCCCAGGTGTCAGAGATCCCATGTATACTTTTTGGCCCATTCCTTCCTCATTTCGACTATAAGATGAGCACCTCGGTTGCCGCCTTCCTCCCCTCCCAACGGCCAGAAAGCCACGTAGCCGAGTTCCTCTGCTCCTCTCGTGGCTCAACAGGCAGAGCGACCAGTCTCCAGAGCGCTCCCCATGGCGTCAGGAGCTGCGGCGGCCCCTGGCGTTCAGGTGAGCCTCCATGCCTTTCTCACCTCCCCAAAAGCACTCGAATGCTCATGCTCTTCGATCCCATATCATCATATGAGCTGCCAATTTGGTTGCTAGGTACGTGAATGCTAACCCCTTGATTCCTCTGTTCTTTCCAGACCGTGGTGCTGAAGGTTGCCATCCACTGCCATGGCTGCAAGAAGAAGGTCCGGAAGGTGCTCAGGAGCATCGAAGGTGCGTGCCTAGCCGTCTAAAAATACATGCCTTCTCGCGGTTTCTGCGTACATTTTGGGCTGTTTTGGCTGAAATTAACGGGGTGGTTCTGGTTGGTGATTCTTTTCAGGCGTGCAGAACGTGACGGTGGACGCCTCGCAGCACAAGGTGACTGTGACGGGCACCGTGGACGCCGACACGCTCATCCAGAAGCTGTACAAGTCCGGCAAGAAGGGAGAGCCCTGGCAGTGTCACCCGCCCGCCAAGAAGACCGAGTCCGTGCCGGAGGCCCCGCCGGCTTCGAAGCCTGCCGGTGACGGCGGCAAGGATGCTGCTGCTCCTGCTGCGGCCGCGGCGGACAAGAAGCCGGAGGAGGCGGTGAAGCCGGCGAAGGAGCCGCAGGGCGAGAGCTCCGAGGAGAAGAAGAAGAAGCCGGAGCAGGAGGGCGGGGCCGCAGAGAAGAAGCCCGAAGCAGAGTCAAAGGAGGCGGAGAAGAAGAAGCAGCCGGAGCAGGAGGGCGGGGCCGCAGAGAAGAAGAAGCCCGAAGCAGAGTCAAAGAAGGAGGAGAAAGTGGAGGCGAAGAAGGACGGCGGTGACAGCAAGGGAGCTGAGAAGAAGGCCAAGGCCGCAGCAGAGCCGGCAAAGGAAGCCGCCGCCGCCGTCCCCGCCCCCGCCGCCGCTGCCAATGACAAGGACGAGGCAAAGAAGAGCGACAAGCCCAAGGGCGCCGGTAAGGCGGATCCTGCCGCCGTGACGACGGAGAGGTCCCTGCCTATGCCGCCGGCGCCGGCGCCAAAGCACGCGTACGAGCAGGAGTACCGCCACCCCTACTACGCCCCGCAGCCGGTGGTGAGCTACCACGCGTCGCACCCGAGCTCGAGCGTGTCGTACACGTACTCCATGCAACAGGCACACCCGCATCAAGCGTACTCCTACTCCATGCACCAGCCACAGCCGGCGTACTCGTACTCCGCGCAGCAACCGCAGCCGCAGCCGGAGAAGCAGTGGTCGCCGTCGTACCTGTACATGCCGTACCCGCACGCGGCGCCGGCGGAGCCTTACTACCAGCAGCAGGACCACTACAGCCCGCCCGGGATGCACGCGTCGCCGATGCACGACTCGTACCGCATCTTCGACGACGAGAACCCCAACTCCTGCAGTGTCATGTGAGAGGCGAGTTGATCGGACGCCGCGGGCCGCCGTGGCGGCCAGCAAGTAGTTGGGGAGGCGGCGCCGCTACCGCAATAGTGACCTCTCTGTGGTTGTAGGTGGAGTAGCCTGTTACTGCTCTCTTCCACTTATTATTAGTATAGAGGTCAAACATCTCTCCATGACAGAGCTTTTCTTTTCTTTTCGTTTCCTTTTAATATCTTTTTTTACTGTTCTACTCAAGTAATTAGAGCATGTAAATTGTAATGAGATACGTACGCCTTTACCTGTAGCTAATGTTCACCGCGTCTATATATGCCGGCTACTATAATTTTGTATATGAGCCACCACAAATACATACAGTATATAACAGATTATACATATACGACTAATAGTTTTTTTTCTATAGATAGAGAAAGGCAAAGGCGTATTTGTATCTTTTTAGAGATCCCAAACATTTGCTGGATGCTCATTTGATTTAGTATATACTCCTGAGAAAGAAGAGAAGCAAATGTGCATTTGCAGAGAATATCCTTCGCCTTGCTGATTCTGCTCGTCAGTTGAAACATCAGCCTTGGACCTGCCATTGGTTAAAAAAGCTTAAAAGAGGGTCTTTGGACCTGCCGTAAGCTGGGTGATTTTACAAGTCAGGTGGCTGTGGTTTGTTTGGAATTCGCTTTCTGGCAAAAATGTATTGCTCCATCCTCCTTATATATGAAGAAGTACTATATTCCAAGCCTAGTCCTCTCTCGGTTATTCAATTAGGAATCAAACATGTAACATATCATGCAACTGCGGATCAGAGCATCCGGATCGAGAACCCTTATATATAATAAAATCTTGCTAAACCGGAGGAATTTTTCGCTTATCCAAACACCTATAGGGTGGTTATGTCAGTCATAGCCTCATAGGTCGCAACCCTTTTACACTAAGCGACCGAAACGTCACTAGAGACGTGACACGAACAAGAGTCCATACATTTTCGCTACCTCTACTGTGCCATAATAATTTAATCGCTGATGCTAACCCCTCTTCTTTTTCGCTGATGGACGACTCAAGCACGATAATGATGATTAATTTCAGCGTGATAGCTCAGCCGGCGAAGGGTTAAGCACTGGCCAAGCTGGCCGGTTTGTTTGAAGGCCTGTTAATACACCAGGTGGGGCTTTGTCCACATGCCAATGGTTCATCCCTGCGTCCCTCAGCCAGCAGGCTCATCACATGATTATATATAATATGAAGAGGAAGAGTCCGGTCGCTAATAAGTAATCACACCCCTCAAATCTACTACTAATCTAATCTAATTATTTGTGGGTTGAGGAGCATGATGGGAGCACAACAGAGAGTGGAGGAGGACAAATCAGTGGGGAGTTGGGCCCCACGGAGTGTACCGGATATTAGTAGAGAATCAGTGGCCTAAAACTTAATGCTTGCTTGTTAATTGGGCACTTGGGTTTGGGAGTGAGGAGACAATGGATGCAACGGAAGTAGGGCACTCTCCCACTGGGGAATGCGCTGAGACAGATGAGATGAGGTCACTCTGGTTTTTGGTGGGAAAAAGAAAATTCAGCCAAGACAATTTCTAAAGGGCACGCGTGGTCACCTATCGTGGATTTATGATACGTCTTCGTAGTTCTTCTTTCTAAGTACTTCTAGATTTATATATAGGAGTTTGATGCATGCGTGCAAACACCTATCAGCTTCCCATGGTAATTGTCCTCACTGATTTGTTTTAAAAGTTTGGGTGGTTTGTTTGTTCCTGTCAATGACTCAGAAGCATGCACCTTCTGGCTGGGCTCCCCTGCCCCGTGGGGTTAGGGTCTGTTCGCTTGAACTTATCGATCAGAATCTACAATATTTTTCTCTCACAATAAATCAGTTTTAGCCGGCTTTAATACCAGCCGAACAGGTTGTGCATGCTCGGCCTCTATCTATATGGAATTCAACTATTACTATTCTCTCTTGTTGTTTATTATTTGACAACTCTGCGACTACTATTCAATCCAGCATATGAGATACAGGCGGCCGTCTGTTCCATCAGCAGGTGTTCTCTAATTAAAAGTGTACCTATCTGGGGTAAAACCGGTGTTTAGCGTTTGGATCAAGCGTGAGTTATAACTGTACCTGAAAACTGCTACGCTGTTCGTCTCCTTTCGGTGGCAGCACAGCCGGCACATGGCGTGCCATGCACCAAACAGCAAAAAGATTCGTCGGTTTCGCTGATTTCATTAATTTGGCTGAATGTCTTTTCTTGAATTGAAACCAAACAAGTTCCTACGTAGCACAGGACAAAACGTCTGGAATATCCAGCCTGTTCGGTTGGCTGGTTCGTATGGTTGCTGGTTTGTGAAGAAGTACTGCTGGCTGGTTTGTGTGAGGGAAAAATACTATTCCGACTAGAAATTTACGATCGTTTACGACAAGCCACAGCCAAACAAACAAGCTGATCATCGCGTGTGCCAGCACGACGCCAATTGCCAAGAGTACCAGCGTTCAACAGTTTTGAGTACCAGTTCACCGAAAAGCTCAGACTCCACTCTCACCATCTTTTAGGAATTAGGACACATCTATGTGTAAAGTTTGGCCCTTGCTCATATAGGAGTACATGCCAATGCCAGATCGCCATTGTGCACATATACACACACGCAGCATTTAGGCAAATTGTCTGAGCCGGTTTGGTACTGGTGTTGTACGTTGTGCACCACGCACCACCGATTCAGCACCAACAGCGACAGCATTCCCGCCGGTGGCGGTGACACACTGGTGCTGGACGAAACCTAATTCCGAGGGGGAGGGAGCAGAGGGGAAGTGGGCGGGGGAAGGGATAGGATATGGTTGGTGCAATAGCACTCCGCACGATGGATGTTGGCTTGCCTGCCATTTCCTATCCTGTTTCCGAGAGGAAAACCCCTCGAATTCACACAGTTTCAGCGTGGACCGCAGGCCGGCCGGCCTGGCGCGAGATCCTAAGCTCCACCTCCAGCACTCGGTCGCTGTCGCCAGTGGCAGCGGCGGATCGCAGGGAGCCAAGGAGGCGTCGTCGTCGGATTCCTTGGGACGAACGGGGCCGGCCATGACGCCCCAAACGTGTCCTGCTCAGGCCAAATTCGCGCCAGATCCCCAGAGATCTCGTGGAGCCTTGGTGGTAGCTGCGAGCTCATTCGTCAGTCATGGGCAACCAGTAGGTTCAGGCACACCCCTTTGGCTTTAATAACCTCCTACCTCTGTCCCAAAATGTTTATCGTCATGATTTACGTGTCGATAATTTTGACTTGATTTATAGAAAATATGTGTAACATTTCTATCTCCAAATAAATTTATTAAAAAACTAGATTCAAATATCTATCAACGATACTAATTATGTATCATAAATACTAATATTTTTAATATATATGCGTCAAAGTTGTTTATCGAGAAGCGAAAACGACAGACATTTAGGGACGGGGAGAGTAAAGCTGCCCCGTTCGGCTCGCTGAAACTTGGCTGAAACTGGCTGAAAAACACGGTTCTGGCTGAATTGTTGGGAGAAAAAAACACTGTTCCGGCTGAAAAAACAAGCCGGTTTCTGGGTAAGCCGAACAGGGCCTATTGTCGGCTTTCGGTTAAGTATCATGGTAGGTCTAAGCGCTAGCTGCAAGCCTGCAACTGCAACAAATCTTACTAGATACAATGGCGCGCAAGAACATCTTTGGAAGCAATACATGGCTTCTTTTCATGGTAGCTATAGCTAGTATTGTATTCTGAACGATGCTGCTATGTTGCAAACCACCGCATCGCACACGCTGGATCAGCAAAGGTGACTTTTGAGTCATCCTTTGAGCCTCTCATGCATGCTGCATCCGTCTTGATTCCTTCACTTCGCTGTTTGCATGATGGAGAACGCGAAGTGAGGGCAATGGGATTCGGTCGGCGATTCTAGCATGCCCCAACTGCTATTCACTATGTAACTGTTAGACGGTGCACGCCCTTTTTGCAGATTGTGACCATCTATCATAGATTAATTTTAATTTTATATGTTAGGTAGCGGTAAGGTAGAACGTTTAGGATCTGTTTGGATATTGCAGTTTTAGAAAAAAATACAGTACTCTGTTAGAGTTTATAAAACTCAAAAAAAAATCAGTAGTTTTAGCAATATCATGGTTCTTATAACCATATAAGATTTATTACATGCAAACACTTTGCATTGTGGCTTTTTGAAATCCCAAATAATACATTTTTTCATTAAATTTCAAGTCAGATGAAAAGATTCCATTTAGTGCTTTTTTCATTAAAGCAAAATTTTTCTCTAGATATCTTGAACTACGTTCACCTTTCATGATTTTCTCAGAAAGAGCTAGAGTTATCTCCTCCCCCAGCACATCCAAAGAACACTCAAAATATGACTTCAAATCCGTATCCGATGAACAGCTACACCTGACCAAACATGAAAACAACCTCGTTTCAGAATGTGCTAGTCTGGTACTCTCCATCAATCAAGACCCAACAAGAAGAAGAAGGAAGATTAGTGCGCAGGGACGACAATGGCCACAACAATTTGCAAAATACTCAACCAATTGGTCCCTACCAAAGTATCAAGTACATACACATGTACCTATCTGAAAAAAAACCTTTTTTGTACTAACTAAAGTGGTTTGAAATTTCTCCGAGCTCGAAATATCGCAATCTCCCACCATGACCTAAAATAGCCCGTAGTGTCCCATTGCGAGCCGCAACCGCCTTGTGCAACAAAATTTTTGCTGGCTGCCTTTACCATGTGGAAAATAAAATTCTCCACTCCACACATAGCGTGGTTCATTGTTGCCTTGCTTTTGGAGCCGCCAGTGATGTTGAGAGCACCATACAATCGGTGACGAATGTAGTTATCAGGCTGATGTGGTGTTCACAATGGTCGTCCAGGATTTTTTGTATCATTGTGGGAAAAAAACTTGTGATTTAAGAGAAGATTTTTGGAGCCTTTTTCATGAATGGTTTGGTTGAATTTCACAGTCGATTGTGCTCCACAAGCTTTATTACATGCAAACACTTTGCATTATGGCTTTTTGAAATCCAAAATAATACATTTTGCATAAAATTTTAAGTTTGATGAAAAGGTTCCATTTAGTGCTTTTTCATTAAAACAAAATCTTTCTCTAGATACCTTGAACCACGTTCACCTTTCATTATTTTTTCAGAAAGAGCTAGAGCTATGGATCATCCAAAGAACACTCAAAATATGACTTCAAATCCATATCGGATGAACTGATACAGCTAACCAAACATGAAAACAACCTCGTTTCATAATGTGCTAGTATGATAATCTCCATCAATCAAAACAACAACAAGAAGAAGAAAGATTAGTGAGCAAGGACGACAATGGGCACAGTGATTTGCAAAATACTCAACCAATTGGTCCCTACCAAAGTATATGTGTCGGTGTTTCGGACCGGGGGTCCTCAACCAACCAGTGAATTTGTTCTGCGTGCTCCCGATTCCGGATGGTGATGCAAAGAGACACAAGGTTTATACTGGTTCAGACAATCGAGGCCCTACATCCAGTCTGAGAGATCGATCTTGTATTCCTTGCACCGAGGTGCTCGTAGTAGGGGGTTACAAGCTAAAGGAGAGAGGGAGCTGGTCCCAGGTCTCGGCAGGGTGTCGTGCGGGCCGCTTGAGACGTTGCTCTCAGGCGGCAGGAGTGTGCGTGTGTGTGTGGGTGTTACAAGGTGTTCTCTCCCCTAAAACAGCCCAAGTCCTCTCCTTTTATAGCCTAAGGGAGGACTAGGACGGTACATGAGCCAACTATACGGCGCCGTGTGAACAGAGGCGGCGTGTTCGGGCCCTGTGGCCTGTTCCTGTGGTGGTGTGGCCGTCGGAGTGGTCCGTCCTTGGAGCACTGGGGCGGCATGGCCGTCCCATCAGATCCTGTGCGTCGTGGGAGCCCTGGGACTGCTTCGGAGTGGGTGCGGCGGTGGACGTGCAAGCCACTGTGGACGAACTGCGCGTGAGGCCGAGACTTGGTCGGTGTCGAGGCTGCACCGTGGTGGAGGGGTCTCGGCAGGCACGAACCCCAAGATAGCCGAGACCTTGGTGTACAGTGCCGAGGCCTCGAGTGGGCGGCTGATCGTGGGTACAGTGTTAGGACACAGTGGCCGGTAATCCCTACCGTGTCCTATCCCAGCCGGTATGGCGCTGATCGTGGATACAGCGTTAGGACACAGTGGCCGGTAATCCCTGCCGTGTCCTGTCCCGGTCGGCATGGCGCTGATGCGACCTCGGGTCGCGTCGGCCATTCTGTGGCGTTGAGCCATCGTTCGGCTGAGATTGTGGGAGTGGTTGAAGCATTAATGGGACATGACACGTTGTCTAGAGGGTCGGTCGAGGCGGGGGGTGACGGGCTGCGGGCGACCCGGCCTCGAGCGACACGGAGGCTGGGGCCTCGCGCGAGACGAAGATCAGGCTCCTTGCCGAGGCCTTGCGCGAGATGCCTCACGCGATACGGAGAATGTACCCCCTGCCGAGGCCTTCCCTGGAGAGCCTCGGGCGAGACGGAGACGGCGCCCCCTGCCGAGGCCTACCCTGGGGAGCCTCACGCGAGGCGGAGTTTGTTCCAGGATGCCGAGACCTCCTGCTCGAGGCTCGAGGCGAGGTGGAGGAGGGCCCAGTGGGCTCGGTCGTGGCAGGTGAGGGGCCCACGGCTTACCTTCTAGCTTTATTTTTTAGATGGGATTTCAGCGACCCGTTTGATGTTTGCTTGGGGTACCCCATTCTAAGGTATCCGACAGTAGCCCCCGAGCCTCGGGGTGAGTGCGTGCACTCTCCCTGAGGGTTTGTCGAGGCTGGGTTTATGCCTGCTCCGTAGGAATTGGTTTGTTTTTTGAGGTTCCGGTGGGTGCACGCGAGCGCACCCGCCGGCTGTAGCCCCCGAGCCCCTGGAGGAGTGAAGTTACTCCTCCAGGGGCTTTCTCCATTTTCGCGTTTGAGCGATTGGTTCTTATTGCATTTGCCGAGCCCATAAGCGCAAGTTCGGGTTGCGGGGGTCTCGGCGAGGCTGCAGGAAAAAAGAAGCCCTCTAGCCTCCGCACGGAGCGAGAGGTTCGTTAGGGGTCCCCCTGACTTTGGGTATGTCCCTCACGCTTCCTTTCGCTCGGAAGGAGGGGTGGAATGTGCCAGGCTACCCTCGATGGGCGCGAGCGTGGACACTTTCGGTGAGCTGTTATTGGGTAGTCCGAGTGGAGGCCCGAGCCCCGTTCGCTAGGGGACGGCTAGCGGTCCAGAGACGCACTCCAAAAGTACCGGAGGATTTCTCTAGTGGGTACCGAGGCCGTTCGCTGGGCCTCGGTGGCTCGGTGCCTCCCTACGGTGGGATCCCATTCGGATACTTTCCTGCCGGTCTCGGACATGACTTAGGACGCCCCGAGCGACTGTTCGTTCGGGCCTGGGCCATTCGTAGGCTCGCCCCAAAATCGTCCCTGACTCTGTTGCCCTGGGGCGGCTGTCGAAACCTCTTGGAGGCCCAGCCTTCGAACCCCTGGACCGTAACGGGCTCGGTGCCCTTTATCGTGTTTTGTAATGAAACCTCCAGCATGGCTTTGAACCGTTTGTCTTGGTTTTTGGGTGCAAGAGGAGCCCCCGAGCCTCCGCCTGGAGCAAGAGGACGGTCGGGGGTCTCCTGACTTTTTCATTCACCCCTCACATATCCTTTTCGTTCGGACGGAGGGTTTGTTTGCCGAGCCCATTCTGGTCTCGGCAAGGTTGCAGGAAGAGCCCCTAGCCTCTACGTAGAGCGAGAGGGCCGTCGGGAGTTCCCCTGACTTTTTATACGCCCCTCGCGCGTGAGGGTTTGTTTGCCGAGGCCCCTTTTGGGCATGGGCCCGAGTTGTGGGGTCTCGGCGTATTTGCAGGAAGAGCCCCCTAGCCTCTGCACAGGGTGAGAGGGCCGTCAGGGACTCCCCTGTCTTTTTGTACGACCCTCACGCTTCCTTTTTGCTCGGAAGGAGGGTTTGTTTTGCCGAGCCCCTTTGAGTGCGAGCTGGGGTCGCTGGGTCTCGGCAAGGTTGCAGGAAGAGCCCCCTAGCCTCTGCATAAAGCGAGAAGGCCGTCAGGGGTTCCCCTGACTTTTTGTGCGACCCTCGCGCTTCCTTTTCGCTTGGAAGGAGGGGTGGAATGTGCCTCGCTACCCTCGATGGGCACGAGCGGTGGCACTTCCGGTGAGCTGTTATCGGGTAGTCCGAGTGGAGGCCCATACCCCGTTCGCTAGGGGACGGCTAGCGGTCCAGAGACACACTCCAAGAGTACCAGAGGATGTCTCTAGTGGGTGCCGAGGCCGTTTGCTAGGCCTCGGTGGCTCGGTGCCTCCCTACGGTGGGATCCCATTCGGAGACTTTCCTCCGGTCTCGGACACAACTTTGGGCGTCCCAACTGTTTTGCTTGCTTGGGCCTCGGCCCCGTATGGGCTCGCCCGCGGTCGTCCCTGACTCTGTTATCCTGGGGTGGCTGTCGAAACCCTTTGGGGCCCAGCCTTCGAACCCCTGGATCGTAATAGGTTCAGAGCCGGATTCCTTCATACCCCTGGATCGTAATAGGTTCATACGAAGGAGTCGAAATGACACCTGCTGCCGTAGTGGCCGAGCGTGGCATGGTGGATGGGACGTAACCATCCTCGCATTTAATGCGGGAGACGTGGGCGCGTGGGCCGGCGAAATCGGCTCGTGGTTAACCGCGCCGGATTGGGGGGAAATTTCCCCGATTTCATCGCCTGCTCGTTTCGCCTCCTCCCTGCATAAATACCTGGGGAGTTTTGCCCCTCCTCGTCTTACCTTGCCTGCATTAGCGCCGCCCCCGCCGAGCCGTCGCTAGAGCAGCGAGTGCCGAGAAGGAGAGGAGGAAGCGCGAGCCTAGGGAGGAAGCGAGAAAAAAGCGAGAGCATGGGAGGGAGAGAAAAGACTCACCGCCGCACCTGATTCCTCCAGCGCACCCATGGCCGGTGACATCGTTGTTGTCGAGGCGGACCCTTGGGATCCGTCGGACGTCACCGAGGAGATGCTCCAGTCGCTTGTCGACGGTGGGCTCCTCCGCCCGGTGACTGACTCCACTAGGCCGGAGTAGATTGCTCCGTACGGTGAGCCAGAGCCGAGGCCTCGCGACGACTACGTCGTAAGCTTCGTCTCCTTCCACGAGCGCGGCCTCGGCGTCCTGGCGGACCGGTTCATGCGGGCGCTCACGCACTACTACGGCGTGGAGCTCCACAATTTTAATCCCAACTCCATTGCTCAGGCGGCTATCTTTGTTGCCGTCTACGAGGGGTATTTAGGGATCGCTCCCCATTGGGAGTTGTGGCTCCATCTGTTCCGGGCGGGGCATACTACAAAGCCGACGGGCACGTCGGGTAAGAGGAAGGCGGCGAGGGCCGGAGGCTGCACTCTCCAAGTGCATCAGGACCACCTGCACCTCTACATCCCGGCCCAACTCGCGTCCTCCAACCGCCGGTGGTACACGAGTTGGTTTTACCTTCGTAACGACGACGGAGGGCTTCCCCCCTACACCGGGCGGATTGTGGGGAGTTGCCCGGAGAAGTGGAAGTGGGGCGTCCCGAAGGTCGACCAGCCCAAGCTGGAGCCGCTCCTGGAGGGGCTGACGAGGCTGCAGGGCCACGGCCTCACCGTGGCTGTGGTTGTGGCCGCGTTCCACCGCCGGAGGGTGCTGCCGCTGATGGCTCGGCGGCAGCGGCTGTTCGAGATGAAGCCGGGTGAGCCCATTGAGGGCACCCGGATGTCCTCATCCGCCCTTTCCGAGGAGGAGATTCTTCGTCGGGTGGGGGAGACGGTAGACGCGAAGCTGAGGGGCGGCAACTTGACCCCTATCGCGATGCGGCCGTTGCGGGGGTTCCTTTCACTGGTAAGTCGTGCGCCGCTGTAGCCTCTGAACCTCCTCAGTCTCCCCTTACCCCTTGTTCCCTTATGTGCGTTTGTCGTTCCTTCAAGGGATGAGGGACGTGCGCTCCTCTCCACCGCCCGTTCCCGAGGACGCGGGGCGGCGGGCGGTCAACCGCGCTCACGCCGATGCGCAGAAGAGGCGAAAGGACGCTAAGGCGGCGAAGCGCACAAAGCACATCCTCGCGCGCGAGGAGCTGGATAAGCGCCGCCGTCAACAACGGAAGGACGGTCTTCCGCTGGAGGAATCCCCGTCGACGTCGTTGTCGACGGAGGCCTCGGACGGGGATGACAAGGTCGAGGGAGGGCGAGGTCCCCTGGACCACCTT